>NW_026577888.1:618082-1236164 GCF_029407905.1 Bubalus kerabau | reverse complement strand
GAGGAAATTCGAGATGAGCCACCTGGGTGCTGCCACATGCCGAACGACCCCGATTTCCTGGTCCGCTCTTGAAATGAACCCAATGCCCGGACACCTCTTTGAAGGAAACCCTGTGGGGGAAGGCACCAAACGAAGGGGCAATGACACCCCTGTGCATCTTCTGGAAACACCCGCAGGTTCCACACACAGCTCGACAAGGGGCTTGAGACCCACTGAACGACTCAAGAGGCAAGCAAAGTTCCATTACTCAGACAAGACGAGGCCTGACTCTCCTGTCCCAACCCTGCAGGGACCCTGCGGTCGGAGTCAGAAATGGAGAGGAAGCCTGAGGTTCCTGCCTCCAATCGAGATGAGGCCCTCTTTCATTTCGTCAAACCTAGTCGAGTCCCGAGAGGCCCCTCTAACTCCTCAGTATCCCTCACCTCTCAGAGGCACCTGGGAAGTTCCCTAAGGTCCCCGGTAGAGGTCGAGGGAAATAAGTGTTTCCCGCCCCTACCCAAGAAAGACCTCGAGAGTCCTTCTTAAATGCGTCTTGAGGCCCTAGTCCCTCCCATGACTCCAGAGCAATGACGCGATCTGCCTGGCCACACGCATGGAGGCCTGACTTCTCTGGCGCCACACGAGAGGCTCCCTGAGCTCCCCATCATATCTCGTGAGAAACCCCACACTGTCGCCGCAGCTCGAGAAAACCCCTGAGATGCTCCCGTCATCAAGAGAGGAGGGCCATCTTTAACTGAATGGTATGCAGATCAAGCGTGAACCTTCTGTCCAAGCTACACAGGACGCTTGACTCCCTTTAGGCCACTCATTGGGCTCCAAGAGTTACACGTCGTGACTCGAGAGGATAGTGGAGTCCTTTGCTTCCACTCGAGACGAGGCGTGACCCACCAGGTGAGACTGGAATGCGACCCCGATATCCCTGTTGCCCCTGGAGAGGAACATTACGTCCTGGACCCAAGCCTAGATGAGGACTCTTTGCCCTGAAGTGACTCGAGAGCAACCCACAGCTCTCTGTGACAAGTTGAATGGAAGATTGGACTTCCTGGGCCAACACAAGAGGAAGCCTGAATTCCCCGTCGTAACTCGAGAATCCCGCCGCATCTCGAGAAAAACCACGTGTTTGCCTCGTCATCGCAATATGAGGCCCTTGCCCGCTAGAGCATCTCCAGAGAATTCCCACGTTCCGTCTTGAAGTGCGAAACTGTACTTGGCACCCTTGATGCGACCTCAAAAGTGCCGTGACATACCAGTCTCACTCGAGGGGACCACCGAGGTTCCCGGCACCACTTCATCTGAGCCCCTTCTCCCCTTCTGATCGTGACCGGTGGATCGATTCCCCTGCTTTGTCTGCAAGGGGTTCCCTACCTTCCCGGCGAACCTCAGGATGAGGCCGGTCTCCCGAGGAAATTCGAGACGTAGCCTCGTGGGTGGTACCACATGCTGAAAGACCCCAATTTTCCGGTACGCTCTTGAAAAGAACCCGATGCCCGGACACCTCTTTGAAGGCAACCCTTTGGATGAAGGCACAACACGAAGGGGCACTGACACCCCTGTGCATCGTCTGGAAAAACCCGCAGGTTCCACACACAGCTCAACAAGTGTCCTGTCACTCCGTGAACAACTCGAAAGGCAAGCGGAGATCCATTCCTCCACAGAAGACGAGGCGTGACTCTCTTGTCCATACTCGGCAGGTACTCTGCAACCCGAGTCAGAAATGGAGAGGACCCCTGAGGTTCTTGCCTCCATTCGAGATGAGGCCCTCTTCGATTGCACCAAACCCAGTTGAGTAACGAAAGGCCCCTCCCAAATCCACAGTGTCCCTGACTTCTCAGAGGCACCCTGAGAAGTTGCCTGAGGTCACCGACACAAGTCGAGGGAACCCAGGGTTCCCTGCCGCAACCCGAGAAAGACCTCGAGAGTCCTTCTTCAATGCGTCTTGAGGCCCAATTCGCCTACTATGACTCGAGAGCAATCACGCACTCCCCTTCACAACATGCACGGAGACCTGACGTCCCTAGCACCACACGAGAGGCTCTCTGAGTTCCCCGTCGTACCTCGTGACAAATCTGATACTGGCGCCGCAGCTGGAGAAAACCCACGAGACGCCCCCGTCATCGCGAGATGAGGGCCTTTTTTCCTGCATGGCCAGGAAAACAATCCCGAGTCATCTCTCCAAACTCCATAGGAGGCTTCACTCCCTTTACGCCACGCAGTGGGCTCCAAGAGATACCCGTCGCGAATCGACAGGAGAGTGGAGTCCTTTTTTTCCCCTCAAGACGAGGCCTGACTCTCCGGGTGAGTCGAGAATGCAACCCTGAGATCCCTGTCGGCCCAGTAGTGGAACACTAGGTCCTGGACACAAGCATAGATGATGTCTATTTTGCCCTGCAGTGACTGGAGAGCAATCCCCAGTTCTAACTCGCAACTCGAAAGGAATACTTGATTTTCCTGGCGCCACACAAGAGGCTCCCTGAGATCCCCGTGGTACTTCATGAGACACCCCACACTGGCGCCGCAGCTCGAGAAAACCCACGAGACGCCACCGTCATCTCAAGATGAGGGCCTCCTTTTCCTGCATGGCCTGGAGTCCAATCCCGAGTCCTCTCTCCAAACTCCACAGGAGGCTTGACTCCCTTTAGTACACACAGTGGGCTCCAAGAGATACCCATCCCGACTCGAGACGAGAGCGGAATTCTTTGCTTACCCTCGAGGTGAGAACTGACTCCCCGGATGAGTCTGGAATGCAAACCCGAGATCCCTGTCGCCCCTGGAGAGCAACGTTAGATCCTGGACACAAGCCTAGATTAGGTCTCTTTTGCCCTGCAGTGACTCTAGCGCAATCCCCAGCTCCCCCTCGCAACCCGAATGGAAGATTGGATTTCAAGGCCAACAAAAGGAAGCCTAAATTCCCTGTCATAACTCGAGAATCCCGCCGCAACTCGAGCAAAACCACGTGGTTCTCCCGTCATCGCAAGATGAGGCCCTTGCCTGCTACAGCGTTTCAAAAGATGTCCCAGGTTCCGTCTTGAAATGCGAAACGGTACTTGGCATCCTTGATGCGACCCCAAAAGTCCCCCAACACGCCGGTCTCACTCAAGGGGAACACCGAGGTTCCCGGCACCACTTCATTTAAGCCCCTTCTCCCCTCCTGATCGTGACCGGTGGGTCGATTCCCCTGCTTTGTCTGCAAGGGGGCCCGACCTTCCCTGCACAACTCAGGATGAGGCCGGTCTCATGGGTAAATTCGATACGTAGCTTTGTGGGTGGTGCCATTTGCCGAAAGACTCCAATTTCCCGGTCCGCTCTTGATAAGAATCCGATGCTCGGACACCTCTTGGAAGGCAGCCTTGAGTATGAAGGTACAACATGAAGGGGCACTAACACACCTCTGCATTATCCGGAAAAACGGAAAGGTTACATACACAGCTCGACAAGTGGCCTGTCACCTCGAGAACAACTCGAGAGGCAAGAGGAGTCCCATCCTCCAGAAAAGACGAGGCCTGACTCTCCTGTACCAACATGCAGGGACCTTGCGATCTGAGTCAGAAATGGAGAGGAACACTGAGGTTCCTGCTTCAACTCGAGATGAGTCCCTCTTACATTCCACCAAATGCAGAGGAGTCTCGAGAGGCCCCTCCAAACTGCACAGTATCCCTGACTTCTCAGAGGCACTCTGAGAAGCTCCCTGAGGTCGCAGGCACAAGTCAAGGGAACCCTGGGTTTTATGCAGTGACCCGAGAAAGACCTCGAGAGTCCTTCTTCAACCCGTCTTGAGGCCCGATTACCCTACCATGACTCGAGAGCAATGACGAACTCCCCCTAGCCATCTCATGGGGACCTGACTTCCCTGGAGCCACATGAGAGGCTCCCTGAGCTCCCTCTCGTACCTCGTCAGAAACCCGGAACTAGCGCAGCAGTCTAGAAAACCCACAAGACGCTGCCGTCATCGCGAGATGAGGGCCTTCTTTTCCTGCATGGCCTGGAGAGGAATCCCGAGTCCTCTATCCAAACAGCACAGGAGGCTTGACTCCCTTTAGGGCACACAGTGGGCTCCAAGAGATACCCATCGCGACTCAAAAGGACAGCGGAGTTCTTTGCTTCCCCTCGAGACGAGGCCTGATTCCCCGGGTGAGTCTGGTATGCAACCCCCAGATCCCTGTCGCCCCTAGGGACGAACATTAAGTCCTGGACACAAGCCTAGATGAGGTCTATTTTGCCCTGCAGTGACTCGTGGACAATCCCCAGCTCTCCCTTGAAACTCGAATGGAAGATAGGACTTTCCTGGGCCAACACATGATGAGGACTGTATTCCCCGTCAAAACTCGAGAATCCCGCCACAACTCGAGAAACGCCACGTGGTTCCCCCGTCATCGCAAGATGAGGCCCTTGCCCCCTACAGCGTCTCAAGAGAAGTCCCACGTTCCGTCTTGAAGTGCAAAACGGTACTGGCACCCTTGATGCGACCTCAAAAGTTCCTCGACACACCGGTCTGACTCGAGGAGAACACCGAGGTTCCCGGCACCACTACATCTGGGCCCCTTCTCCCCTCCTGATCGTGACAGGAGGGTTGATTCCCCTGTTTTGTCTTGAAGGGGTTCCCGCCTTTCCCGGTGCATCTCAGGATGAGGCCGGTCTCACGAGGTTATTCGAGACATAGCCTCGTGGATGGTGACACATGCCGAAAGACCCCGATTTCCCGGTTCACTCTTGATAAGATCCCAATGCCCGGACACCTCTTTGAAGATAACCCTTTTGATGAAGGCACAACACGAAGGGGCACTGACACCCCCAGGTATCATCCAGAGAAACCCGCAGGTACCACACACAGCTCGAGAAGTGACCTGTCACCCCGTGAACAACTGGAGAGGCAAGCAGAGTTCCATTCCTCCACACAAGACGAGGCCTGACTCTCCTGTTCGAACTCTGCAGCGAAACTGCGATCCGAGTCAGATCTGGCCCAGGGGAGGTCAGGAGAGGAAACATGAGTTTATTGCCTCCACTCGAGATGAGGCCCTCTTCCATTGCACCGAACCCAGTGGAGTCCCGAGAGGCCCCTCCCAACTGCACAGTATCCCTGACTTCTCAGAGGCACCCTTAGACCTTCCTGAGATCACCGGCACAAGTCGAGGGAGCCAAGGGTTTCCTGCCCCAACCCGTAAAAGACCTCGAGAGTCCTTCTTCAACGTGTCTTGAGGTGCGATTCCCCTACCATGACTCGAGAGCAATGACGCGCTCCCCCTAGCCACGCGCATAGAAACCTGACTTCCCTGGCGCCACAGGAGAGGCTCCCTGAGCTCCCCATTATACCTCGTGAGCAACACCACACTGGAGCCGCAGCTCGAGAATACACACGAGACGCCCCAGTCCTCACGAGATGAGGGCCTTCTTTTGCTGTATGGCCTGGAGAGCAATCCTGAGTCCTCTCTCCAAACTCCACAGGAGGCTTGACTCATTTTAGGCCACACAGTGAGCTCCAAGATATACCCGTCGCGACTCGAGAGGAGAGCGGTGTCCTTGGCTTCCCCTCGAGACGAGGCCTGATTCCCAGGGTGAGTCGAGAATGCAATGCCGAGATCGCTGTCGCCCCAGCAGAGGAACATTAGGTCCTGGACACAAGCCTAGATGAGGTCTATTTGGCCCTGCAGTGTCTCGAGAGCAATCCCCAGTTCTAACTCGCAATTCGAATGAAAACTGGACTTCCCTGGGCCAGTTGAAGAGGAAGCCTGAATTCCCCGTCGTAACTCAAGAATCCCGCCACAACTCAAGAAAAACCACGTGGTTCCCCCGTCATCGAAAGATGAGGCCCTTGCCCGCTACAGCGTCTCAAGAGAAGTCCCACATTCCGTATTGAAGAGCGAAAAGTTACGTGGAACCCTTGATGCGACCCCAAAAGTTCCCCGACATACCAGTCTCACTTGAGGAGAACACCGAGGTTCCCGGCACCACTTCATCTGAGACTCTTCTCCCCTCTTGATCGCGACAGGAGGTTCGATTCCCCTGCTTTGTCTGGAAGGCGTTCCCGACCTTCCTGGCGCACATCAAGATGAGGCCAGTCTCACGAGGAAATTCGAGACATAGCCTCATGGGTGGTGCGACATGCCAAAAGACCCCGATTCCCTGGTCCGCTCTTGATAAGAACCCGATGGCAGAACCCAACTCGAAGGCAATCCTGTGGAACAAGGCACAACACGAAGGGGCAGTGACACCCCGGTGCATCGTCCAGAAAAACCCGCAAGTTCCACATACAAATCGACAAGTGGCCTGTCACCCCATGAACAACGCGAGAGTCAAGCGGAGTTCCATTCCTCCACACAAGACGAGGCCTGACTCTCCTGTCCCAACTCTGCAGGGACTCTGCGATCCGAGTCAGATCCGGCGCATTCGAAGCCAGGAGAGGAACCCTGAGGTTCCTGCCTCAACTTGTCATGAGGCCCTCTTCCATTGCACCAAACCCAGTGGAGTTCCGAGAGGCCCCTCCCAACTCCACAGTGACCCTGACTTCTCAGAGGCACGCTGAGAAGCTTCCTGAGGTCACTGGCACAAGTCGATGGAACCCAGGGTTTCCTGCTGCAACCCAAGAAAGACCTTGAGAGTCCTTCTTTAACACGTCTTCAGGCCCAATTCCCCTACCATGACTCGAGAACAATGACGGGCTCCCTCTCACCACGTGCATAGAGACCTGACTGCCCTGGCACCACGTGAGAGGCTCACTGAGCTCCCAGTCTTACTTCGTGAGAAACCCCACACTAGCGCCACAGCTCGAGAAAACCTACGAGACGCCCCAGTCATCGGGAGATGAGGGCCTTCATTTCATGCATTGCCTGGAGAGCAATCCCGTGTCCTCCCTCCAAACACCAGAGGAGGTTTGACTCCCTTTAAGCCACTCAGTGGGCTCCAAGACATACCCGTCCGACTCGAGAGGAGAGCAGAGTCCTTTGCTTCCCCTCGAGACGAGGCCTGACTCCAAGGTGAGTCTGCAATGCAACCCCGAGATTTCTGTCGAGTCTTTAGATGAACATTAGGTCCTGCACACAAGCCTTGGTGGGGTCTCTTTTGCCTTCAGTGACTAGAGCGCACCTCCAGCTCTTCCTCGAATCTCGAATGGAAGATAAGACTTTTGTGGGCCAACACAAGAGGAAGCATGAATTCCCTGTGGTAACTCAAATATCCCACCGCAACTCGAGAAAAACCAAGTGGTTCCGCAGTCATTCCAAGATGAGGCCCTTGCCCGCTGGAGCACCCCAAGAGAAGTCCAACGTTCCATTTTGAAGAGTGAAATGGTACTTGGAACGCTTTATGCAACCCCAAAAGTTACCCGACATACCTGTCTCACTTGAGGGAAACACCGAGGTTCCCAGCAGCACTTCATCTGAGCCACTTCTCCCCTCCTGATCGCCACAGGAGGGTCGATTCCTCTGCTTTGTCTGGCAGAGTTTCATGACCTTCGCGGCAAACCTCAGGATGAGGCCGGTTTCATGAGGAAATTCGAGACAACCCACGTGGGTGCTGCCAAATGCTGAACGACCCCGATTTCCCAGTCCGCTCTTCATAAGAACCCGATGCCCGGACACCTCTTCGAAGGCAACCCTGTGGATGAAGGCAAAAATCGAAGGATCACTGACACCCCCGTGCATCGTCTGGAAAAACCTGCAGATTCCACACACAGTTTGACAAGGGGCCTGAAACCCGATGAACAACTCGAGAGGCAAGCGGAGTTCCATTCCTCAGAAAAGACGTAGCCTGACTCTCCTGTCCCAACTCTGCAGGGACCCTGCGGTCTGAGTCAGAAACAGAGAGGAAGTCTGAGGTTCCTGCCTCCCCTCGAGATGAGGCCCTATTCCATTGCGACAAACCCAGCGGAGTCCCGAGAGGCCCCGCCAACTCCACAGTATCCATCAACTCTCAGAGACACCCTGGGAAGTTCCCTAAGGTCCCCGGCAGAAGTCGAGGGAAATGACTTTTCCCGACACAACCCAAGAAAGACCTCGATAGTCCCTCTTCAACGCGTCTCGAGGCCCTAGTCCCCTCCCGTGACTCGAGAGCCATGACGCGCTCCCCCTCGCCACGCGCATGGAGACCTGACTTCCCTGGCGCCGCACGAGAGGCTTCCTGAGATCCTCGTCGTGCCTCGCGAGAAAACCCCCAAGGGCGCCGCAGCTCGAGGAAACCCCTGAGACGCCCCCGTCCTCACCAGGTGAAGGGCCTTCTTTTCCTACATGGCCTGGAGAACAATCCCGAGCCCTCTCTCCAAAATGAAGAGGAGGCTTGACTCCACTGAGGCCACTAGGGGGCTACAAGAGATCCGCGTCGCGACTCGGGAGGACAGCGGAGTCCTTGGCTTCCCCTCGAGACGAGGCCTGGCACCCCAGGGGATCCTGGAATGCAACCCCGAGATCCCTGCCTTCCCTGGATAGGAACATTAGGTCCTGGACACACGCCTAGATGAGGTCTCTTTGGCCCTGCAGTGACTCAAGGCAGCCCCCAGCTTTCCCTCGCCACTCGAATGGAAGACGGGGCTTCCCAGGGCCAACAGAGGAGGAAGCCTGTAATCCCCGTCGTCACTCGAGAATCCCGCCGCAAATCGAGAAAAAACACGTGGTTCCAACGTCTTCGCAAGATGAGGCCCTTGCCCACTACGGCGTCTCAAGGGAAGTCCCATGATCCGCCCTGAAGTGCGAAACGGTACCTGACACCCTTCGTACGACACCCAAAAGTTCCCCGACACGCCGGGTTCCCTCGAGGGGAACACCGAGAGTCCCGGCACAGCTTCATCTGAGGCCCTTCTCCCCTCCTGATCGCGACAGGAGAGGCGATTCCCCTGCATGGTCCAGAAGGGGTTCCCGGCCTTCCCGGCACACCTCAGGATGAGGCCGGTCTCACGGGGAAATTCGAGACGAGCCACGTGGGTGGTGCCACATGCCGAACGCCCCCGATTCCCCGGTCCGCTCTTGAGAAGGACCCGAGGCCCGGACCCCTCTTCGAAGGCAACCCTGTGGGTGAAGGTACCACTCGAAGGGGCACTGACACCCCCGTGAGTCGTCCGGAAAAACCCGCGGTTTCCACACACAGCTCGACGAGGTGCGTGAGACACCCTGAGCAATTCGAGAGGCAAACGGAGTTCCCTTCCTCGGACAAGACGAGGCCTGACTCTCCTGTCCCAACTCTGCAGGGACCCTGTGGTTGGAGTCCGAAAAGGAGAGGAAGCCTAAGTTTCCTGTCTCCCCTCGAGATGAGGCCCTCTTCCATTGCGCCAAGCCCAGCGGAGTCCCGAGAGGCCCCGCCAACTCCACAGCATCCCTCACCTATCAGAGGCACCCTGGGAAGTTCCCTCAGGTCCCCGGCAGAAGTCGAGGGAAATGAGGCTTTCCCGTCGCAACCCCAGAAAGACCTCGAGTGTCCTTCTTCAACGCGTCTGGAGGCCCTAGTCCTCTCCCATGACTCGAGAGCCATGACGCGCTCCCCCTCGCCACGCGCACAGAGACCTGACTTCCCTGGCACCGCACGAGAGGCTCCCTGAGATCCTCGTCTTGCCTCGTGAGAAAACCCCCACGGGCGCCGCAGCTCAAGGAAACCCCTGAGAAGCCCCCATCCTCGCGAGGTGAGGGCCTTCTTTTCCTGCCTGACCCAGACCGCAATCCTGAGTCCGCTCTCCAAACTGAAGAGAAGGCCTGACTCCATTGAGGCCACTCAGTGGGCTCCAAGAGATCTGGGTCGCGACTTGAGAGGAGAGCGGCATCCTTTGCTTGCCCTCGAATCTACGCCTGACTCCCCGGGGGAGTCTGGAACGCCACCCTGAGATCCCTGTCTTCCCTTGAGAGGAACGTTAAGTCCCGGACACAGGCCTAGATGAGGTCTCTTTGGCCCTGCAGTGACTCGAGTGCAACCCCAAGCTTTCCCTCGCAACTCGAATGGAAGATTAGGCTTCCCGGGGCCAACACAAGAGGAAGCCTGAAATCCCCGTCGTAACTCTAGAATCTCGCAACTCGAGAAAATCCACATGGTTCCAACGTCTTCGCAAGATGAGGCCCTTGCCCGCTACGGCGTCTCAAGGGAAGTCCCGGGTTCTGTCCTGAACTGCGAAATGGTACCTGACTCCTTTCATGCAACCCCCAAAAGTCCCCCACACGCCGGTTTCCCTCGAGGGTAACACCGAGGGTTCCGGCCCCACTTCATCTGAGCCCCTTCTCCCCTCCTGATGGCGAGAGGAGAGTCGATCCCCCTGCGTTGTCTGGAAGGGTCCCCGGCCTTCCCGGCACACGTCAGGATGAAGCCTTCCTCACTAGGAAATTTGAAACTAGCCCCGTGGGTGGTCCCACATGCCGAAAGACACTATTTCCCGGTCCGCTCTCAAAAAGAACCCGAGGCCCAGACACCTCTTCGAAGGCAACCCAGTGGGTGAAGGCACAACACGAAGGGGCACTGTCACCGTCGTGCATTTCCGGAAATACCCGCAGGTTCCACACACAGCTCGACGAGGGGCCTGAGACCCCCTGAGCACCTCGAGAGGCAAGCGGAGTTCCCTTCCTCAGACAAGACGATTCCTGACTCTCCTGTCCCAAGTCTGCAGGGACCCTGCGGTCGGAGTCCGAAACGGAGAGGAAGCCTGAGGTTCCTGCCTCCCCTCGAGGTGAGGCCCTCTTCCGTTGCGCCAGACCCAGCGGAGTCCCGAGGGGCCCCGCCACCTCCACAGGATCCCTCGCCTCTCAGAGGCACCCTGGGAAGTTCCCTAAGGTCCCCGGCAGAAGGCGAGGGACACGAGGGTTTCCCGCCGCCCCCCGAGGAAGACCTCGAGAGTCCTTCTTCAACGCGTCTCGAGGCCCTAGTCCCCTCCCGTGACTCGAGAGCCAGGACGCGCTCCCCCTCGCCACGCGCATGGAGACCTGACTTCCCTGGCGCCGCACGAGAGGCTCCCTGAGATCCTCGTCGTGCCTCGGGAGAAAACCCCCACGGGCGCCGCAGCTCGAGGAAACCCCTGAGACGCCCCCGTCCTCGCGAGCTGAGGGCCTTCTTTTCCTGCATGGCCTGGAGAGCAATCCTGGGTCCTCTCTCCAAACGGAAGAGGAGGCTGGACTCCCTTGAGGCCGCTCAGGGGGCACCAAGAGACCTGCGTCGCGACTCGAGAGGAGAGCGGAGTCCTTGGCTTCCCCTCGAGACGAGGCCTGACTCCCCGGGGGAGCCTGGAATGCAACCCCGAGATCCCTGCCTTCCCTGGAGAGGAATATTAGGTCCCGGACACACGCCTAGGTGAGGTCTCTTCGGCCCTGCAGTGACTCGAGCGCAACCCCCAGCTTTCCCTCGCAACCCGAGGGGAAGATTGGGCTTCCCAGGGCCAACCCAAGGGGAATGCTGAGATCCCTGTCGTTACTCGAGAATGCCGCCGCAACTCGAGAAAAACCACGTGGTTCCCACCTCTTGGCTAGATGAGGCCCTTGCCCGCCACGGCGTCTCAAGGGAACTCCCCTGTTCCGCCCTGAAGGGCGAAACGGTCCCTGCCAGCCTTCATGCGACCCCCAAAATTTCCCCGACACGCCGAGTTCCCTCGAGGGGAACACCGAGGGTCCCGGCACCGCTTCCTCTGAGCCCCTTCTCCCCTCCTGATCGCGACAGGAGAGGCGATTCCCCTGCGTGGTCTGGAAGGGGTTTCCGGCCTTCCCGGCGCACCTCAGGATGAGGCCGGTCTCACGAGGTAATTCGAGACGAGCCACGTGGGTGGTGCCACATGCCGAACGCCCCCGATTCCCCGGTCCGCCCTTGAGAAGGACCCGAGGCCCGGACCCCTCTTCGAAGGCAACCCTGTGGGTGAAGGCACAACACGAAGGGGCACTGCCACCCCCGGTCATCGTCCGCAAAGATCCGCAGGTTCCACACACAGCTCGACGACGGGCCTGAGACCCCCTGAGCAACTCGAGAGGCCAGCGGGGTTCCCTTCCTCAGACAAGACGAGGCCTGACTCTCCTGTCCCAACTCTGCAGGGACCCTGCGGTCGGAGTCCGAAACGGAGAGGAAGCCTGAGGTTCCTGCCTCCCCTCGAGGTGAGGCCCTCTTCCGTTGCGCCAGACCCAGCGGAGTCCCGAGGGGCCCCTCCACCTCCACAGGATCCCTCGCCTCTCAGAGGCACCCTGGGAAGTTCCCTAAAGTCCCCGGCAGAACACGAGGTAAACGAGGGTTTCCCGCCGGCCCCCGACAAAGACCTCGAGAGTCCTTCTTCAATGCGTCTCGAGGCTCTAGTGCCCTCCCGTGACTCGAGAGCCATGACGCGCTCCCCCTCGCCACGCGCATGGAGACCTGACTTCCCTAGTGCCGAACGAGAGTCTCCCTTAGATCCTCGTCGTGCCTCCGGAGAAAACCCCCATGGGCGCCGCAGCTCGAGGAACACCTGAGACGCCCCCTTCCTCGCGAGCTGAGGTCCTTCTTTTCCTGCATGGCCTGGAGAGCAATCCCGAGTCCTCTCTCCAAACTGAAGAGGAGGCTTGACTCCCTTGAGGCCACTCAGTGGGCTCCAAGAGATCCGCGTCGTGGCTCGAGAGGAGAGCGCAGTCCTTTGCTTCCCCTCGAGGCGAAGCCTGACTCCCCGGTGGAGTCTGGAGTGCGACCCCGAGATCCTTGTCTTCCCATGAGAGGACTATTAGGTCCTGGACACACGCCTAGATAAGGTCTCTTTGGCCCTGCAGTGACACGAGCACAACCCCCAGCTTTCGCTCGCAACTCGAAGGGAAGTTTGGGCTTCCCAGGGCCAACACAAGAGGAAGCCTGAAATCCCCGTCGTAACTCGAGAATCCCGCCGCAACTCGAGAAAAACCACGTGGTTCCATCGTCTTCGCAGCATGAGCCCCTTGCCCGCCACGGCGTCTCAAAAGAAGTCCCACGTACCTACTGAAGTGCAAAATGGTACTCTGCACCCATGATGGCACCCGCAAATTTCCCCAACGTACATGCCTCACTCGAGGGGAACACCCATGTTCCCCACACCACATCATTTGAGCCCATTTTCCCCTCCTGATTGCAACAGGAGTGTCGATTCTCCTTCTTTGTCTGGAAGGTGTTACCGATCTTCCCAGCGCACCTCAGAATGAGGCCGGTCTCACGAGGAAATTGGAGATGTACCCTCGTGGGTGGTGCCACATGCGGAAAGACCCCATTTCCTGGTCCGCTATTAATAAGAACCCGATGCTCCTACACTTCTTCGAATGTATCCCGTTGGATGAAGGCACAATAAGGAGGGGCCCTGCACACCCATGCATCTTTTGGAAAATTCTGCAGGTTCCACATACAGCTCGACAAGTGATCTGTTACCTCGTGAACAACTCGAGAGGCAAGCTAAGTTTCATTTCTCCACAGAATACGAGGCCTGACTCTCCTGTCCCAACTCTGCAGGAATCCTGAGATCGGAGTCTGAAATGGAGAGGAACCCTGAGGTTCCTTCCTCAACACGAGATGAGGCCCTCTTGCATTATACCACACCCAGTGGTGTCCCGAGTGGCCCCTCCCAACTCCACAGAATCCCTGACTTCTCAGAGGCACCATGTTAAGCTCCCTGAGGTCACCGGCACAAGTCGAGAAAAACCAGGGTTTCCTGCCGCAACCGGAGATAGACCTTGAGAGTCGTTCTTCAACGCCTCTTGAGGCCCGATGCCCCTACCATGACTTGAGAGCAATGACGCGCTCCCCCTCCACACGTGCATGGAGACCTGACTTTCCTGTCACCACACGAGAGACTCCCTGAGCTCCCCATCGTATCTTGTGAGAAACCCCATCCTGGCACCGCACCTCGAGAAAATGCACAAGACGCCCCTGTCATCACGATATGCGGGCCTTCTTTTCCTGCATGGCCTGGAGAGCAATCCCGAGTCCTCTTTCCAATCTCCACAGGAGGCTTGACTCCCTTTAGGCCACACAATGGGCTCTAAGAGATACCCGTCGCGACTCAAGAGGAGAGGGGAGTCCATTCATTACCCTCTTGAAGAGGCCTGACTCCTCGGGAGGATCTGGAATGCAACTCCGAGATCCCTGTTGCCCCTTGAAAGGAACATTAGGTCCTAGACACAAGCCTAGATGAGGTCTCTTTTGCCCTGCAATAACTCGAACCAACCCCCAGCTCTAGCTCTCAACTCGTATGGAAATTTGGACTTCCCTGGGCCAACACAAGAGGAAGCCTGAATTCCCTGCCGCAACTCGAGAAAAACCACGTGGTTCCCCCGTCATCACAAGATGGGGCCCGTGCTCACTACAGCGTCTCAAGAGAAGTCCCACGTTCCGTGTTGAAGTGCAAAACGTTACTTGGCACCCTTAATGCGACCCCAAATGTTCCCCGACACACCGGTTTCATTTGAGGGGAACACCGAGGTTCCCGGCACCACTTCTTTTGAGCCCCTTCTCCCCTCCTGATAGCGACAAGAGGGTCGATTCCCATGCTTTGACTTAAAGGGGTTCCCGACATTCACGGCGCACCTCAGGATGAAGCCGGACTCATGGGAAATTTCGAGACGTGGCCTCGTGGGGGGTGCCACATGCCAAAAGACCCCGATTTCCCAGTACACTCTTGAGAAGAACCCGATGACCAGACACCTCTTTGAAGACAACCCTGTGGATGAAGGTACAACAAAAGGGGCACTGACACCCCTGTGCATCGTCTGGAAAAACCCGCAGGTTCCACATACAGCTCTACAAGAGGCCTGTCACCCCGTGAACAACTCGAGATGCAAGCGGATTTCCATTCCTCCACACAAGATGAGTCCTGACTCTCCTCTCCCATCTCTGTAGGAACATGCGATCCGAGTCAGAAATGAAGAGGAAACCTGATGTTCCTGCTTTATCTAAAGATGATGCCTTTTTCCATTTCACCAAACCCAGTGGAGTTCCGAGAGGTCACTCCCAACTCCACAGTATCCCTGATTTCTCAGAGGCACCTGAGAAGCTCCCTGACGTAACATGCATGAGTCGAGGGAACCCATGGTTTCCTGCCACAACCTGAGAAAGACCTTGAGAGTCCTTCTTCAATGCGTCTTGAGGTCCAAATCCCCTATCATGACAAGAGAGCAATGACGCACTCCCCCTCGCCACGCGCATGGAGACCTGACTTCCCTGGCGCCGCACAAGATGCTCCCTGAGCTCCCAGCCTTACCACGTGGGAAACACCACACTTGTGCCTCAGCTCGAGAAAACCCACGAGATGCCCCTGTCATCGCGAGATGAGGGCCTTCTTTTTCTGCATGGCCTGGAGAGCAATACCGAGTCCTCTCTCCAAAATCCACAGGAAGCTTGGCTCCCTGTAGGCCACTCAGTGGGCTCCAAGAGATATCCGTCGCGACTCGAGAGGAGAGTGGAGTCATTTGCTTCCCCTCGAGATGAGGCCTGACTCCCCGGGTGAGTCTGGAATGCAACCCCGAGATCCCTGTCGCCCCTGGAGAGGAACATTAGATCCTGGACACAAGCCAAGATGAGGTCTCTTTTTCCCTACAGTGACTCGTGCGCAATCCCCAGCTCTCCCTCGCAACTCGAATTGAAGATTGGACTTCCCTGGGACAACACAAGAGGAAGCCTGAAATCCCCGTCGTAACTCGAGAATCCCGCCGTAACTCGAGAAAAACCAAGTGGTTGCCCCATCATCGCAATATGAGGCACTTTCCCGCTACAGCGTCTCAAGAGTAGTCCCACATTCCATCTTGAAGTGCGAAACAGTACTTGGCACCCTTGATGCGACCCCAAAAGTTCCCCAACATACTGGTCTCACTTGAGGGGAACACCAAAGTTCCCGTCACCATTTCTTTTGAACGCCTTCTCCCCTCCTGATCACGACAGGAGGGTCGATTCCCCTGCTTTGTCTGCAAGGGTTTCCCGACCTTAACGGCGCACCTCAGGATGATGCCGGTCTCACGAGGAAGTTCGAGACGTAGCCTCGTGGGTGGTGCCACATGCCGAAAGACTCCGATTGCCCGGCCCGCTGTTGATAAGAACCCGATGCCTGGACACCCCTTAGAAGGCAACCCTGTGGATGAAGGCACAACACGAAGGGGCACAGACACACCCGTGCACCGTCCGGAAAAACCTACAGGTTCCACACACAGCTCGACACGTGGTCTGTCACCCCGTGCACAACTCGAGAGGCAAGCTGAGTTCCATTCTCCACACAGGACGAGGCCTGACTCTCCTGTCCCAAATCTGCTAGGACCCTTCAATCCGAATCAGAAATGGAGAGGAACCCTGAGGTTCCTGCCTCAACTCAAGATGAGGCCCTCTTCCATAGCACCAAAACCACTGGAGTCCCGAGAGGTCCCTCCAACCCACAGTGTCCCTGACTTCTCAGAGGCACCCTGACAAGCTCCCTGAGATCTCCGGCACAAGTTGATGGAACCCAGGGTTTCCTGCCGCAACCCGAGAAAGATTGGATAGTCCTTCTTTGATGCATCTTGAGGCCCGATTCCCCTACCATGTCTCAAGAGCAATGAAGCGCTCCCAGTACCCATGCGCATGGAGACTTAACTTCCCTGGCACCTCACGAGAGGCTCCCTGAGGTCCCCGTTGTACCTCGTGAGAAACCCCACACTGGCGCCGCAGCTCGAGAAAACCCACAAGACGCCCCCATTATAGTGAGATGAGGGCCATCATTAACTGCATGGCCTGGAGGGCAATCCCGAGTCGTCTCTCCAAACTCCACGGGAGGCTTGACTCACTAAGGCTACTCAGTGCGCTCAATAGGTACCCGTCGCGACTCGAGAGGAAACAGGAGTACTTTGCTTCCCGTAGAAACAAGGCCGGACTTCCCGGGTGAGTCTGGAATGCCACCCCGAGATCCCTGTCACCCCTGGAGAGGAATATTCGGTCCTGGACACAAGCCTAGATATGGTCTATTTTGCCCCGCAGTGACTCGAGTGGGATCCCAGATCACCCTCGAAACTCGAATGAAAGATTGGACTTCCATGGGCCAACACAGGAGGAAATCTGAATCCCCCGTCAAAACTTGAGACTCCCGCCGCAATGCGAGAAAAACCACGTGGTTCACTCGTCATCCCAAGATGAGGCCCTGGCCCGCTACAGCGTCTCAAGTGAAGTCCCACGTTCCGTCTTGAAGTGCGAAATGCTACTTTTCACCCTTGATGTAACCCCAAAAGTTCCCCGACACACCGTTCTCACCGAGGGGAACACCGAAGTTCCCGGCACCACTTCATCTGATCACTTTCTCCCCTCCTGATCACGACAGGAGGGTAAATTCCCCTGCTTTGCCTGGAAGGAGTTCCCGCCCATCCCGGCGCACCTAAGGATGAGGCCTTTCTCAGGAGGAAATTCGAGACGTAGCCTCGTGGGTGGTGCCACATGCCAAAAGACCCCGATTGTTCGGTCCACTCTGGATAAGAACCCGATGCCCGGACACCACTTCGAAGGCAACCCTGTGGATGAAGGCACCACAGAAGGGTTACTAAAACTCCCGTGCATCGTACAGAAAAACACGCAGGTTCTACACACAGCTCGACAAGTGGAATGTCACCCCATGAACAACTCGATAGGCAAGCAGAGTTCGTTTCCTCCACACAAAACGAGGCCTGACTCTCCTGTCCCAACTCTTCAGGGACCCTGCCATCCGAGTCAGAAATGGAGAGGAAACCTGAGGTTCCTGCCTCAACTCGAGATGAGGCCCTCTTCCATTGCACCAAACCCAGATGAGTCGCGAGAGGCCCCTCCCAACTCCACAGTATCCCTGAATTCTCAGAGGCACCTTGAGAATCTACCTGAGGTCACCGGCACAAGTCGAGGGAACACAGGGTTTCCTGCTGCGACCCGAGAAAGACCTTGAGAGTCCTTCGGCGCGTCTTGAGGCCCGATTCCCCTACCATGACTCGAGAGCAAAGACCCGCTCCCCATCGCCATGCGCATGGAGACCTGACTTCCCTGACGCCTGAAGAGAGTCTCCCTGAGCTCCCCGTCGTACCTCTTCGGAAACCCCATTCAGGCACCGCAGCTCGAGAAAACCCACGATACGCCCCCGTCATCACGAGATGAGAGACTTCTTTCCTGCCTGGCATGGAGAGCAAAACCGAGTCCTCTCTCCAGACTCCACAGGAGGCTTGACTCTCTTTAGGCCTCTCAGTTGGCTCCAAGAGATACCTGTCAGGACTTGAAGGGAGAGCGGAGTCCTTTGCTTCCCCTCGAGACGAGGCCTGATTCCCCGTGTGAGTCTGGAATGCAACCCCGAGTTCCTGTCGCACCTGGAGAGGAAAATTCGGTCCTGGACACAAGCCTAGATGAGGTCTATTTTGCACTGCAGTTACTAGAGAGCAATCGCCAGCTCTCCCTCGCAAATCGAATGGAAGATTGGACTTCCCTGGGCCAATACAATTGGAAGCCTGAATTCGACACCGTAACTCGAGAATCCCACCGAAACTCGAGAAAATCCACGTGGTTCCCCCATCAGCGCTAGATGAGGCCCTTGCCCGCTACAGCGACTCAAGAGAAGTCCCACGTTCTGTCTTGAAGTGCGAAACGGTACTTGGCACCCTTGATGCAATCTCAAAATTCCCCGACATACCGGTCTCACTGGAAAGGAACACCGAGGTTCCCGGAACCACTTCATTTGAGCTCCTTCTCCCCTCGTGATCACGACAGGAGTGTCGATTCCCCTGCTATGTCTGGAAGGGGTTCCCGACCTTTCCGGCGCACCTAAGTATGAGGCAGGTCTCACGAGGAAATTCGAGACATAGCCTCGTGGGTGGTGCCACAAGCCAAAAGACCCCAATTTCCCGGTCTGCTCTTGATAAGAACGGGATGCCCTGACACCTTTACGAAGGAAAACCTGTGGATGAAAGCACAACACGAAGGGGCACTGACACCCCCGTGCATCGTCCAGAAAAACCCGCAGGTTACAAACACAGTTCGACAAGTGGTCTGTCAGCCCATGAACAACTCGAGAGGCAAGTGGAGTTCCATTCCTCCACACAAGACGAGACCTGATTTTCTGTACCAACTCTGCAGGGAAACTGCGATCCGAGTCAGTACCAGCGACAGGAAACCCAGGAGAGGAAACATGAGGTTCCTGCCTCCACTCGAGATGAGGCTCTCATCCATTGCACCAAACCCAGTGGAGTCCAGAGAGGCCCCTCCCAACTCCACAGTACCCCTGACTTCTCAGAGGCACCCGGAGAAGCTCCATGAGGTCACCGGCACATGTCGAGGGAACCCAGGGTTTCCTGCCACAATGCGAAAAAGACCTCGAGAGTCCTACTTCAACGTGTCTTGAAGCCCAAATCTGCTTCCATGGCTCTATAGAAATGACACGCACCCTCTCGCCACACACATGGAGACCTGACTTCCCTGGCGACATAAGAGAGGCTCCCTGAGCTCCCTGTCGTACCTCGTGAGACACCCCACACTGACGGCGCAGCTCGAGAAAACCCACCATACGCCCCTGTCATCGCGAGATGAGGGCCTTCTTTTCCTGCATGGCCTGGAGAGGAATCCCGAATCCTCTTTCCAAACTCCACAGGAGGCTTGACTCCCTTTAGGCCACTTAGTGGGCTCCAAGAGACACCCGTCGAGACTCGAGAGGAGAATGGAGTCCTTTGCTTCTCCTCGAGACAAGGCCTGACTCACCAGGTGGGTCTGGGATGCAACCCCGAGATCCCTATCTCCCCTGGAGAGCAACATTAGATCCTGGAAACAAGCCTAGATGAGGTCTCTTTTGCCCTTCTGTAACTCGAGAGCAATCCCCCGCTCTCCCTAACAACTCGAATGGAAGATTGGACTTCCCTGGGCCAACACAAGAGGAAGCCTGAATTCCCCTTCGTAACTCGAGAATCCCGCCGCAACTCGAGAAAAAACACTTGGTTCCCTTGTCATCGCAAGATGAGGCCCTTGCCCGCTACAGCTTCTCAAGAAAAGTCCCACGTTCCGTCTTGAAGTGCGAAACGATACTTGACACCCTTGATGTGACCCCAAAAGTTCCCCGAAATATCAGTCTCACTCGAGGTGAACACCGAGGTTCCCGGCACCAGTTTATCTGAGCCCCTTCTCCCCTCCTGTTCGAGATAGGAGGGTCACTTCCCCTGCTTTGTTTGTAAGGGGTTCCCGACCATCACGGGGCACTTCAGGATGAGGCCGGTCTCACGAGGAAATTCGAGACGTAGCTCGCGGGTGGTGCCACATGCCAAAAGACTATGATTTCCCGGTATGCTCTTGATAAGAACCCGATGCCTGGACACCTCTTCGAAGGCAACCCTGTGGATGAAGGCACAACACAAAGGGGCACTGACACCCTCATGCATCGTCCGGAAAAACCCGCAGGTTCCACATACAGCTCAACAAGTGGCTTGTCACCCCTGAAGAACTCGAGAGGCAAGTGGGGTTTCATTCCTCTACACAAGACGAGGCCTGACTCTCCTGTCCCAACTCTGCAGGGACTTTGCGATCCGAATCAGACCAGCGCCAGTGAAGTCACGAGAGGAACGCTGAGGTTCCTGCCTCCACTCGAGATTAGGACCTCTTCCATTGCACGAAACCCAGTGGAGTCCCGAGAGACGCGTCCCAGCTCCACAGTATCCCTGACTTCTCAGAGGCACCCTGAGAAGCTCCCTGAGGTCACCAGCACAATTCGAGTGAACCCAGGATTTATTGCCGCCACCATAGAAAGAACTCAAGAGTCCTTCTTCAACACGCTTTGAGGCCTGATTCCCCTACCATGACTCGAGGGCAATGACGCACTCCCTCTGCTACACTCATGAAGCCCTGACTTCCCTGGCACCACACGAGAGGCTCCCTGAGCTCCCCATCATACCTCGTGAGAAACCCCACACTGGCGCCGCAGATAGAGAAAACCCACGAGACGCCCCCGTTTTCGCAACATGACGGCCTTCTTTTCTAGCACGGCCTGGAGAGCAATCCCGAGTCCTCTCTCCAAACTCCACAGTAGGCTTGACTCCCTTTTGGTCACTCAGTGGACTCCAAGACATACCCGTCGCGACTCGAGAGGAGAGCGGAGTCTTTTCCTTCCACTCGAGGCGAGGCCTGACTCCTCGGGTGAGTCTGATATACGAACCGGAGATCCCTGTCGCCCCTGGAGAGAAACATTAGGTCCTGGACATAAGCCTAGATGAGGTCTCTTTTGCCCTTCTGTAACTCGAGAGCAATCCCCCGCTCTCCCTAACAACTCGAATGGAAGATTGGACTTCCCTGGGCCAACACAAGAGGAAGCCTGAATTCCCCTTCGTAACTCGAGAATCCCGCCGCAACTCGAGAAAAAGCACTTGGTTCCCTTGTCATCGCAAGATGAGGCTCTTGCCCGCTACAGCTTCTCAAGAAAAGTCCCACGTTCCGTCTTGAAGTGCGAAACGATACTTGACACCCTTGATGTGACCCCAAAAGTTCCCCGAAATATCAGTCTCACTCGAGGTGAACACCGAGGTTCCCGGCACCAGTTTATCTGAGCCCCTTCACCCCTCCTGTTCGAGATAGGAGGGTCACTTCCTCTGCTTTGTTTGTAAGGGGTTCCCGACCATCACGGGGCACTTCAGGATGAGGCCGGTCTCACGAGGAAATTTGAGACGTAGCTCGCGGGTGGTGCCACATGCCAAAAGACTATGATTTCCCGGTATGCTCTTGATAAGAACCCGATGCCTGGACACCTCTTCGAAGGCAACCCTGTGGATGAAGGCACAACACAAAGGGGCACTGACACCCTCGTGCATCGTCTGGAAAAACCCGCAGGTTCTACATACAGCTCAACAAGTGGCTTGTCACCCCTGAAGAACTCGAGAGGCAAGTGGGGTTTCATTCCTCTACACAAGACGAGGCCTGACTCTCCTGTCCCAACTCTGCAGGGACTTTGCAATCCGAATCAGACCAGCGCCAGTGAAGTCACGAGAGGAATGCTGAGGTTCCTGCCTCCACTCGAGATTAGGACCTCTTCCATTGCACGAAACCCAGTGGAGTCCCAAGAGACGCGTCCCAGCTCCACAGTATCCCTGACTTCTCAGAGGCACCCTGAGAAGCTCCCTGAGGTCACCAGCACAATTCGAGTGAACCCAGGGTTTATTGCCGCCACCATAGAAAGAACTCAAGAGTCCTTCTTCAACACGCTTTGAGGCCTGATTCCCCTACCATGACTCGAGGGCAATGACGCACTCCCTCTGCTACACTCATGAAGCCCTGACTTCCCTGGCGCCACACGAGAGGCTCCCTGAGCTCCCCGTCATACCTCGTGAGAAACCCCACACTGGCGCCGCAGATAGAGAAAACCCACGAGACGCCCCCGTTTTCGCGACATGACGGCCTTCTTTTCTAGCACGGCCTGGAGAGCAATCCCGAGTCCTCTCTCCAAACTCCACAGTAGGCTTGACTCCATTTTGGTCACTCAGTGGACTCCAAGACATACCCGTCGCGACTCGAGAGGAGAGCGGAGTCTTTTCCTTCCCCTCGAGGCGAGGCCTGACTCCTCGGGTGAGTCTGATATACGAACCGGAGATCCCTGTCGCCCCTGGAGAGAAACATTAGGTCCTGGACACAAGCCTAGATGAGGTCTCTTTTTTCCTGCAGTGACTCAAGAGCAATCCCCAACTCTCCCTCGCAACTCGAATGGAAGACTGGACTTCCCTGGGCCAACAGAAGAGGAAGCCTGAATTTCCCGTTGTAACTCAAGAATCCCGCCACAACTCGAGAAAAACCACGTCGTTCCCTCTTCATCGCAAGATGCGGCCATTGCCGCTACAGCGTCTCAAAAGAAGTCTTACGTTCCATCTTGAAGTGCGATACGGTACTTGGCACCTTTGATGCGACCCCAAAAGTTCCCCAACACACTGGTCTCACTGGAGGGGAACACCGAGGTTCCCGGCATCACCTCATCTGTGCCCCTTCTCCCCTCCTGATCGAGACAGGAGGGTCGATTCCCCTGCTTTGTCTGCAAGGGGTTCCGACCTTCCCGGCGCACCTCAGGATGAGGCCGGTCTCACTAGGAAATTCGAGACGTAGCCTGGTGGGTGGTGCCACATGCGGAAAGACCCCGATTTCCCGGTCCGCTCTTAATAAGAACCCGATGCCAGGACACCTCTTCGAAAGCAAACCTGTGCATGAATGCACAACACGAAGGGGTACTGACATCCCCATGCATAGTACGGAAAAACACGCAGATTCCAAACACAGATCGACAAGTGTCCTGTCATCCCTTGAAGAACTAGAGAGGCATGCGGAGTTCCGTTCCTCCACACAAGAGAAGGCCTGACTCTCCTTTCCCAACTCTGCAGGGACCGTGCGATCGGAGTCAGAAATGTAGATGAAACCTGACGTTCCTGCATCAACTCGAAATGAGGCCCTCTTCCATTGCGCCATACCCAGTGGAGTCCCGAGAGGCCCCTAAAACTCCACAGTATCCCTGATTCTCAGAGGCACCCTCAGAAGCTCTCTGCGGTCACTGGCACAAGTCGAGTGAACCCAGGGTTTCCTGCTGCATTCTGAGAAAGACCTTGAGAGTCCTTCTTTACCGCGTCTTGAGGCCCGATACCCTACCATGACTGGAGAGCAATGACGCATTCCCCTCGCCACGCCCATTGAAACCTAACTTCCCTGGCGCCACATGAGAGGCTCCCTGCGCTCCCCGTCCTACCTCATGAAAACCCCACACTGGCACCGCCGCTCGAGAAAACTCACGAGACGCCCCCATCATCGTAAGATGAGGGCCTTCTTTTCCTACATGACCTAGAGAGCAATCCCGAGTCCACTCTCCAAACTCCACTGGAGGCCTGACTCCCTTTAGGCCACTCAGTAGCCTCCAAGAGATACACGTCGCTACTCTAGAGGAGAGCAGAGTCCGTTGCTTCCCCTCGAGCCGAGGCCTGACTACTTGGGTGAGTCTGGAATGGGATCCCGAGATCCGTGTTGCCCCTGTAGAGGAAAACTCGGTCCTGGACACAAGCCTAAATGAGGTCTTTTTTGTCCTGCATTGACTCAAGTGCAATCCCCAGCTCTCCCTCGCAACTCGAATGGATGATTGGACTTCCCTGGGCCAACACAAGAGGAAGCCTGTATTCCCCATTGTAATTCGAGAATCCCGCGGCAACTGGAGAAAAACAACGTGGCTCCTCCGTCATCGAAATATGAGGCCCCTGTCAGCTATAGCGTCTCCAGGGAAGTCCCATGTTCCGTCTTGAAGTGTGAAACGGTACTTGGCACCGTTGATGCGACCCCCAAATTTCCCTGACACCCCGGTCTCACTCGAGGAGAACATGGAGGTTCCCAGCACCGCTTCAGCTGAGCCTCTTCTCCCCTCCTGATGGCGACAGGAGGGTCGATTCCACTGCTTTGTCTGGAAGGGGTTCCCAGACTTCCCGGCGAACCTCAGGATGAGGCCAGTCTCACGAGGGAAGTCGAGACGTAGCCTCGTGGGTTGTGCCACATGCCGAAAGACCCCGATTTCCTGGTCCGCTATTGATAAGATCCCGATGCCCGGTCACCTCTTCGAAGGTAACCCTGTGGATGAAGGCACAACACGAAGGGGCACTGACACCCCTGTGCATCGTCCCCCAAAACCGCAGGTTCCACATACAACTCGACAGGTGGCCTGTCATCCCGTGAACAACTCGAGAGGCAAGCGGAGTTCCATTACTCCACACAAGACGAGGTCTGACTCTCCTGTCCCAACTCTGCAGGGACCCTGCTATCCGAGTCAGAAATGGAGAGGAACCCTGACGTTACTGCCTCAATCCGAGATTAGGTCCTCTTCAATTGCACCAGTCCCTGTGATGTCCCGAGAAGCCCCTCTCAACTCCACAGTATCCCTGACTTCTCAGAGGAACCCCGCTAAGCTCCCTGAGGTCATGGGCACAAGTCGAGGGAACCCAGGGTTTCCTGCCACACCCCGAGAAAGACCTCGAGAGTTCTTCTTCGAAGCGTCTTGAGGCCTGATTCCCCTACCATGACTCGAGGGCAATGACGCACTCCCTCTGCTACACTCATGAAGCCCTGACTTCCCTGGCGCCACACGAGAGGCTCCCTGAGCTCCCCGTCATACCTCGTGAGAAACCCCACACTGGCGCCGCAGATAGAGAAAACCCACGAGACGCCCCCGTTTTCGCGACATGACGGCCTTCTTTTCTAGCACGGCCTGGAGAGCAATCCCGAGTCCTCTCTCCAAACTCCACAGTAGGCTTGACTCCATTTTGGTCACTCAGTGGACTCCAAGACATACCCGTCGCGACTCGAGAGGAGAGCGGAGTCTTTTCCTTCCCCTCGAGGCGAGGCCTGACTCCTCGGGTGAGTCTGATATACGAACCGGAGATCCCTGTCGCCCCTGGAGAGAAACATTAGGTCCTGGACACAAGCCTAGATGAGGTCTCTTTTTTCCTGCAGTGACTCAAGAGCAATCCCCAACTCTCCCTCGCAACTCGAATGGAAGACTGGACTTCCCTGGGCCAACAGAAGAGGAAGCCTGAATTTCCCGTTGTAACTCAAGAATCCCGCCACAACTCGAGAAAAACCACGTCGTTCCCTCTTCATCGCAAGATGCGGCCATTGCCGCTACAGCGTCTCAAAAGAAGTCTTACGTTCCATCTTGAAGTGCGATACGGTACTTGGCACCTTTGATGCGACCCCAAAAGTTCCCCAACACACTGGTCTCACTGGAGGGGAACACCGAGGTTCCCGGCATCACCTCATCTGTGCCCCTTCTCCCCTCCTGATCGAGACAGGAGGGTCGATTCCCCTGCTTTGTCTGCAAGGGGTTCCGACCTTCCCGGCGCACCTCAGGATGAGGCCGGTCTCACTAGGAAATTCGAGACGTAGCCTGGTGGGTGGTGCCACATGCGGAAAGACCCCGATTTCCCGGTCCGCTCTTAATAAGAACCCGATGCCAGGACACCTCTTCGAAAGCAAACCTGTGCATGAATGCACAACACGAAGGGGTACTGACATCCCCATGCATAGTACGGAAAAACACGCAGATTCCAAACACAGATCGACAAGTGTCCTGTCATCCCTTGAAGAACTAGAGAGGCATGCGGAGTTCCGTTCCTCCACACAAGAGAAGGCCTGACTCTCCTTTCCCAACTCTGCAGGGACCGTGCGATCGGAGTCAGAAATGTAGATGAAACCTGACGTTCCTGCATCAACTCGAAATGAGGCCCTCTTCCATTGCGCCATACCCAGTGGAGTCCCGAGAGGCCCCTAAAACTCCACAGTATCCCTGATTCTCAGAGGCACCCTCAGAAGCTCTCTGCGGTCACTGGCACAAGTCGAGTGAACCCAGGGTTTCCTGCTGCATTCTGAGAAAGACCTTGAGAGTCCTTCTTTACCGCGTCTTGAGGCCCGATACCCTACCATGACTGGAGAGCAATGACGCATTCCCCTCGCCACGCCCATTGAAACCTAACTTCCCTGGCGCCACATGAGAGGCTCCCTGCGCTCCCCGTCCTACCTCATGAAAACCCCACACTGGCACCGCCGCTCGAGAAAACTCACGAGACGCCCCCATCATCGTAAGATGAGGGCCTTCTTTTCCTACATGACCTAGAGAGCAATCCCGAGTCCACTCTCCAAACTCCACTGGAGGCCTGACTCCCTTTAGGCCACTCAGTAGCCTCCAAGAGATACACGTCGCTACTCTAGAGGAGAGCAGAGTCCGTTGCTTCCCCTCGAGCCGAGGCCTGACTACTTGGGTGAGTCTGGAATGGGATCCCGAGATCCGTGTTGCCCCTGTAGAGGAAAACTCGGTCCTGGACACAAGCCTAAATGAGGTCTTTTTTGTCCTGCATTGACTCAAGTGCAATCCCCAGCTCTCCCTCGCAACTCGAATGGATGATTGGACTTCCCTGGGCCAACACAAGAGGAAGCCTGTATTCCCCATTGTAATTCGAGAATCCCGCGGCAACTGGAGAAAAACAACGTGGCTCCTCCGTCATCGAAATATGAGGCCCCTGTCAGCTATAGCGTCTCCAGGGAAGTCCCATGTTCCGTCTTGAAGTGTGAAACGGTACTTGGCACCGTTGATGCGACCCCCAAATTTCCCTGACACCCCGGTCTCACTCGAGGAGAACATGGAGGTTCCCAGCACCGCTTCAGCTGAGCCTCTTCTCCCCTCCTGATGGCGACAGGAGGGTCGATTCCACTGCTTTGTCTGGAAGGGGTTCCCAGACTTCCCGGCGAACCTCAGGATGAGGCCAGTCTCACGAGGGAAGTCGAGACGTAGCCTCGTGGGTTGTGCCACATGCCGAAAGACCCCGATTTCCTGGTCCGCTATTGATAAGATCCCGATGCCCGGTCACCTCTTCGAAGGTAACCCTGTGGATGAAGGCACAACACGAAGGGGCACTGACACCCCTGTGCATCGTCCCCCAAAACCGCAGGTTCCACATACAACTCGACAGGTGGCCTGTCATCCCGTGAACAACTCGAGAGGCAAGCGGAGTTCCATTACTCCACACAAGACGAGGTCTGACTCTCCTGTCCCAACTCTGCAGGGACCCTGCTATCCGAGTCAGAAATGGAGAGGAACCCTGACGTTACTGCCTCAATCCGAGATTAGGTCCTCTTCAATTGCACCAGTCCCTGTGATGTCCCGAGAAGCCCCTCTCAACTCCACAGTATCCCTGACTTCTCAGAGGAACCCCGCTAAGCTCCCTGAGGTCATGGGCACAAGTCGAGGGAACCCAGGGTTTCCTGCCACACCCCGAGAAAGACCTCGAGAGTTCTTCTTCGAAGCGTCTTGAGGCCTGATTCCCCTACCATGACTCGAGGGCAATGACGCACTCCCTCTGCTACACTCATGAAGCCCTGACTTCCCTGGCGCCACACGAGAGGCTCCCTGAGCTCCCCGTCATACCTCGTGAGAAACCCCACACTGGCGCCGCAGATAGAGAAAACCCACGAGACGCCCCCGTTTTCGCGACATGACGGCCTTCTTTTCTAGCACGGCCTGGAGAGCAATCCCGAGTCCTCTCTCCAAACTCCACAGTAGGCTTGACTCCATTTTGGTCACTCAGTGGACTCCAAGACATACCCGTCGCGACTCGAGAGGAGAGCGGAGTCTTTTCCTTCCCCTCGAGGCGAGGCCTGACTCCTCGGGTGAGTCTGATATACGAACCGGAGATCCCTGTCGCCCCTGGAGAGAAACATTAGGTCCTGGACACAAGCCTAGATGAGGTCTCTTTTTTCCTGCAGTGACTCAAGAGCAATCCCCAACTCTCCCTCGCAACTCGAATGGAAGACTGGACTTCCCTGGGCCAACAGAAGAGGAAGCCTGAATTTCCCGTTGTAACTCAAGAATCCCGCCACAACTCGAGAAAAACCACGTTGTTCCCTCTTCATCGCAAGATGCGGCCATTGCCGCTACAGCGTCTCAAAAGAAGTCTTACGTTCCATCTTGAAGTGCGATACGGTACTTGGCACCTTTGATGCGACCCCAAAAGTTCCCCAACACACTGGTCTCACTGGAGGGGAACACCGAGGTTCCCGGCATCACCTCATCTGTGCCCCTTCTCCCCTCCTGATCGAGACAGGAGGGTCGATTCCCCTGCTTTGTCTGCAAGGGGTTCCGACCTTCCCGGCGCACCTCAGGATGAGGCCGGTCTCACTAGGAAATTCGAGACGTAGCCTGGTGGGTGGTGCCACATGCGGAAAGACCCCGATTTCCCGGTCCGCTCTTAATAAGAACCCGATGCCAGGACACCTCTTCGAAAGCAAACCTGTGCATGAATGCACAACACGAAGGGGTACTGACATCCCCATGCATAGTACGGAAAAACACGCAGATTCCAAACACAGATCGACAAGTGTCCTGTCATCCCTTGAAGAACTAGAGAGGCATGCGGAGTTCCGTTCCTCCACACAAGAGAAGGCCTGACTCTCCTTTCCCAACTCTGCAGGGACCGTGCGATCGGAGTCAGAAATGTAGATGAAACCTGACGTTCCTGCATCAACTCGAAATGAGGCCCTCTTCCATTGCGCCATACCCAGTGGAGTCCCGAGAGGCCCCTAAAACTCCACAGTATCCCTGATTCTCAGAGGCACCCTCAGAAGCTCTCTGCGGTCACTGGCACAAGTCGAGTGAACCCAGGGTTTCCTGCTGCATTCTGAGAAAGACCTTGAGAGTCCTTCTTTACCGCGTCTTGAGGCCCGATACCCTACCATGACTGGAGAGCAATGACGCATTCCCCTCGCCACGCCCATTGAAACCTAACTTCCCTGGCGCCACATGAGAGGCTCCCTGCGCTCCCCGTCCTACCTCATGAAAACCCCACACTGGCACCGCCGCTCGAGAAAACTCACGAGACGCCCCCATCATCGTAAGATGAGGGCCTTCTTTTCCTACATGACCTAGAGAGCAATCCCGAGTCCACTCTCCAAACTCCACTGGAGGCCTGACTCCCTTTAGGCCACTCAGTAGCCTCCAAGAGATACACGTCGCTACTCTAGAGGAGAGCAGAGTCCGTTGCTTCCCCTCGAGCCGAGGCCTGACTACTTGGGTGAGTCTGGAATGGGATCCCGAGATCCGTGTTGCCCCTGTAGAGGAAAACTCGGTCCTGGACACAAGCCTAAATGAGGTCTTTTTTGTCCTGCATTGACTCAAGTGCAATCCCCAGCTCTCCCTCGCAACTCGAATGGATGATTGGACTTCCCTGGGCCAACACAAGAGGAAGCCTGTATTCCCCATTGTAATTCGAGAATCCCGCGGCAACTGGAGAAAAACAACGTGGCTCCTCCGTCATCGAAATATGAGGCCCCTGTCAGCTATAGCGTCTCCAGGGAAGTCCCATGTTCCGTCTTGAAGTGTGAAACGGTACTTGGCACCGTTGATGCGACCCCCAAATTTCCCTGACACCCCGGTCTCACTCGAGGAGAACATGGAGGTTCCCAGCACCGCTTCAGCTGAGCCTCTTCTCCCCTCCTGATGGCGACAGGAGGGTCGATTCCACTGCTTTGTCTGGAAGGGGTTCCCAGACTTCCCGGCGAACCTCAGGATGAGGCCAGTCTCACGAGGGAAGTCGAGACGTAGCCTCGTGGGTTGTGCCACATGCCGAAAGACCCCGATTTCCTGGTCCGCTATTGATAAGATCCCGATGCCCGGTCACCTCTTCGAAGGTAACCCTGTGGATGAAGGCACAACACGAAGGGGCACTGACACCCCTGTGCATCGTCCCCCAAAACCGCAGGTTCCACATACAACTCGACAGGTGGCCTGTCATCCCGTGAACAACTCGAGAGGCAAGCGGAGTTCCATTACTCCACACAAGACGAGGTCTGACTCTCCTGTCCCAACTCTGCAGGGACCCTGCTATCCGAGTCAGAAATGGAGAGGAACCCTGACGTTACTGCCTCAATCCGAGATTAGGTCCTCTTCAATTGCACCAGTCCCTGTGATGTCCCGAGAAGCCCCTCTCAACTCCACAGTATCCCTGACTTCTCAGAGGAACCCCGCTAAGCTCCCTGAGGTCATGGGCACAAGTCGAGGGAACCCAGGGTTTCCTGCCACACCCCGAGAAAGACCTCGAGAGTTCTTCTTCGAAGCGTCTTGAGGCTTGATTCCCCTACCATGACTCGAGAGCAATGAGGTGCTCCCCCACGCCACGTCCATGGAGACCTGACTTCCGTGGCACCACAGGAGTCTCCCTGAGCTCCCCGTCCTATCTCGTGAGAAACCCCAACCAGGCACTGCACCTTGAGAAAACCCACGAGACGCTCCCGTCATCGCGAGATGAGGGCCTTCTTTTCCTGCATGGCCTAGAGAGCAATCCCGAGGCCTCTCTCCAAACTCCACAGGAGGCTTAACTCCATTTAGGCCACTCTTGGGCTCCAAGGGATACCCGTCGCGACTCGAGAGGAGAGCGGAGTCCATTCATTCCCTTCGAGACGAGGCCTGACTCCCCGGGTGAGTCTGGAATGCAACCCCGAGATCCCTGTCGCCCCTGGAGAGAAAAACTCGGTCCTGGACACAAACCTAGATGAGCTCTATTTTGCCCTGCAGTGACTCGAGAGCAATCTCCAGCTCTCACTTGCAACTCGAATGGAAGATTGGACTTCCCTGGGCCAACACAAGAGGAAACCTGTATTCCCCATCGTAACTCAAGAATCCTGCCACAACTCGAGAAAAAACACGTGGGTCCCCCGTCAGCGCTAGATGAGGCCCTTGCCCACTACAGCATCTCAAGAGAAGTCCCAGGTTCCGTCTTGAAGTGCAAAACGGTACTTGGCACCCTTGATGCAACCAGAAAAGTTACCCGACTTTCACTCAAGGAGAGCACCGAGGTTCCCGGCACTACTTCATCTGAGCCCTTTCTCTCCTCCTGATCCCGAAAGTAGGGTCGATTCCCCTGCTTTGTTTGGAAAGGGTTCCCGGACTTTCCTGCGCACCTCAGGATGAGGCCGGTCTCACGAGAAAATTCGAGACGTAGCCTCGTGGGTGGTGCAACATGCTGAAAGACCCCAATTTCCCGGTCCGCACTTGAGGAGAACACGATGCCCGGACACCTCTTCGAAGGCAACCTTGTGGATGAAGGCACAACAGGAAGGAGCACTGACGCCCCCGTGCATCTCCGAAAAACCCGCAGGTTCCACACACATCACGAAAAGTGGTGTTATCCTTGAACAACTTGAGATGTAAGCGGAGTTCCATTCCTCCGCAGAACACGAGACCTGACACTCCTGAGCAAACTCAACAGGGACCCTGCGATCTGAGTCAGATCCGGCCTCCAGGAAGTCAGGAGCAGAACCCTGAGGTTCCTGCCTCAACTCGAGATGAGGCCCACTTCCATTGCACCAAACCCAGAGGAGTCCCGAGAGGCCTCCCCCATATCCACAGTATCCCTGACATCTCAGAGGCACCCTGAGACGCTCCCTGAGGTCACCGGCACAAGTCCAGGGAACCCAGGGTTTCCTGCCGCAACCCTAGAAAGACATCGAGAGTTCTTTTTCAACCCGTCATGAGGCCCGATTCCCCTACCCTGACTTGAGAGCAATGACGCGCTCCCCCTTGCCCCGCCCATGGAGACCTGACTTCCCTGTTGCCACACGAGAGGCTACCTGAACTCCCCGTCGTACCTCGTGAGAAACCCCACACTGGCGCCGCAGCTCGAGAAAACCCACGAGACGCCCCCGTCATCTCGAGATGTGGGCTTTCTTTTCCTGCATGGCCTGGAGAGCAATCCCGAGTCCTCTCTCCAAACTGAAGAGGAGGGTTGACTCCCTTTAGACCACTCAGTGGGCTCCAAGAGATACGCGTCGCAACTCGAGAGGATAGCCGAGTCCTTTGCTTCCCCTCGAGACGAGGCCTAACTCCCCGGGTGAGTCTGTAATGCAAACCCGAGATCCCTGTCGCCCTTGGAGAGGATCACTGGGTCCTGAACACAAGGCTAGATGAGGTCGCTTTTGCCCTGCAGTAACTCGAGAGCACTCCCCAGCTTTCCCTCGCAACCCGAATGGAAGATTGGACCTCCCTGGGCCAACACAAGAGGAAGCCTGAATTCCCAGGAGTAATTCGAGAATTCCGCCTCAACTTGAGAAAAACCACGTGGTTCCCCCGTCATTGCAAGATGAGGCCCTTGCCCGCTCCAGCGTCTCAAGAGTAGTCCCACGTTCTGTCTTCAAGTGCGAAATGATATTTGGCACCCTTAATGCTACCCCAAAAGTTCCCCGACATATGGGTCGCACTAGAGGGGAACACCGAGGTTCCTGGCACCACTTCATCTGAGCCCCTTCTCCTCTCCTGATCGCGAAAGGAGGGTCAATTCCCCTGTTTTGTCTGCAAGGGGTTCCCGACCTTCTCCACGCACCTCAGATGAGGCTGTCTCACGAGGAAATTCGAGACGTAGCCTCGATGGTGGTGCCACATGCCGAAAGACCGCGATTTCCCGATCCGCTCTTGATAAGAACGCGATGCCCAGACACCTATTCGAAGATAGTGTGGATGAAGGCACAACACGAAGGGGCACTGACACCCCCGTGCATCGTCCGGAAAAGACCGCAGGTTACTCATACAGCTCAACAAGTGCCTGTCACCCAGTGAACAACTCGAGAGGCAAGCGGAGGTCCATTCCTTCACACAAGACAAGGCCTGACTCACCTCTCCCAACTATGCAGGGGGCTGCGATCGGAATCAGAAATGGAGAGGAACCCTGAGGTTCCTGCCTCCCCTCGAGATGAGGCCCCCTTCCATTTCACCAAACCCAGTGGAGTCCCGAGAGGTCTTTCCCAACTCCACAGTATCCCTGACTTCTCAGAGGCACCCGGAGAATCTCCCTGAGGTCACCGGCACAAGTCGAGGGAACCCAGGTATTCTTGCCAAGACCCGAGAGAGATCTTGAGAGTCCTTCAACGCGTCTAGAGGCCTGATTCCCCTACCATGACTCGAGAGCAATGACGCACTCCCCCTCGCCACACGCATCGAGACCTAACTTCCCTGGCGCCACACAAGAGGCTCCCTGAGCTCCCCGTCGTACCTCCTGAGAAACCAACACAGGCGCTGCAGCTCGGTAAAACCACCGAGAATCCCCCCGTCATCGTGAGATGAGGGCCTTCTTTTCCTGCATGTCCTGGAGTGCAATCCCGAGTCCTCTCTCCAAACTCCAGAGGAGGCTTGACTCCCTTTAGTCCACTCAGTGGGCTCCAAGAAATACCCGTCGCGACTCGAGAAGAGAGAGAAGTCCTTTGTTTCCCCTCGAGAGGACGCCTGACTCCTGGGTGAGTCTAGAATGCAACCCCAAGATCCCAGTTATCCCTTGAGAGGAACATTAGGTCCTAGACACAAGCCTGGATGAGGTTTCTTTTGCCCTGCAGTGACTCGAGCGCAACCCCCAGCTCTCCCTCGCAACTCGAATGGAAGATTGGGCTTCCCTGGGCCAACACAAGAGGAAGCCAGAAATCCCCTTCGTAACTCGAGAATCCCGCCGCAACTCGAGAAAAACCACATGTTTCCAACGTCATCCCAAGATGAGGCCCTTGCTGCTATGGCGTCTCAAGAAAAGAACCACGTTCCGTCTTGAAGTGCGAAACGGTACTTTGTACCCTTGATGCGACACCAAATGTTCCCGGACACGCCGGTCTCACTCGACAGGAACACCGAGGTTCCCGCACCACTTCATCTGAGCACCTTCTCCCCTCCTGTTCGAGACAGGAGGGTCTATTCCCCTGCTTTGTTTGGAAGGGGTTCCCCACATTCCCGGCGCACCTAAGGATGAGGCCGGTCTCACGAGTAAATTCGAGACATAGCGTCGTGGGTGGTGTCACATGCCGAAATACCCCGATTTCCCGGCCCACTCTTGAGAAGAACCCGATGCCCGGACACCTCTTCGAATGCAACCCTGTGGACGAAGGCACAAAACGAAGGGTCACTGACACTCCCGTGCATCATTCGGTAAAAGCCGCAGGTTCCACACACAGCTCGACAAGAGGCCTGTCATCCCATGAACAACTCGAGAGGCAAGCAGAGTTCCATTCCTCCACTCAAGACGAGGCCTGACTCTCCGGTCCCAACTCTGAAGGGACCCTGCGATCGGAGTCCGAAATGGAGAGGAACCCTGAGGTTCCTGACTCCACTCGAGATGAGGCCCTCTTCCATTACACCAAAAACAGTGGAGGCCCGAGAGGCCCCTCCCAAATCCACAGTATCGCGACTTCTCAGAGGCACCCTTAGAAGCTCCCTGAGGTCACTGGCACAAGTCGAGGGAACACAGGGTTTCCTGACGCAACCCGAGAAAGACCTCGAAAATCCTCCTTCAACGCATCTTGAATCCCGATTCCCCTACCATGACTCGAGAGCAATGACGCGTTCCCCCTCGCCACTCGCATGGAGACTTGACTTCCCTGGCGCCACACGAGAGGCTCCCTGAGCTCCCCGTCATACCTCGTGAGAAATCCCACACTGGCTCCTCAGCTCCAGAAAACCCACGAGACGCCTCCGTCATCGCGAGATGAAGGCCTTCTTTTCCTGCATGGCCTGGAGAGCAATCTCGAGGCCTCTCTTCAAACTCCACAGGAGGCCTGACTCCCTTTAGGCCACTCTGTGGGCTAAAAGAGATACCCGTTGAACTCGAGAGGACAGCGGAGTCCTTTGCTTCCCCTCGAGCCGAGGCCTGACTCCCCGGGGTAGCCTGGAATGCAACCCCGAGATCCCTGCCTTCCCTGGAGAGGAATATGAGGTCCCGGACACACGCCTAGGTGAGGTCTCTTCGGCCCTGCAGTGACTCGAGCGCAACCCCCAGCTTTCCCTCGCAACCCGAGGGGAAGATTGGGCTTCCCAGGGCCAACCCAAGGGGAAGGCTGAGATCCCCGTCGTAACTCGATAATGCCGCCACAACTCGAGAAAAACCACGTGGTTCCCACCTCTTGGCAAGATGAGGCCCTTGCCCGCCACGGCGTCTCAAGGGAAGTCCCCTGTTCCGCCCTGAAGGGCGAAACGGTCCCTGACAGCCTTCCTGCGACCCCCAAGAGTCCCCCGACACGCCGGGTTCCCCCGAGGGGAACACCGAGGGTCCCGGCACCCCTTCCTCTGAGCCCCTTCTCCCCTCCTGATCGCGACAGGAGAGACGATTCCCCTGCGTGGTCTGGAAGGGGTTCCCGGGGCTCCCGTCGCACCTCAGAATGAGGCCGGTCTCACGAGGAAATTCGAGACGAGCCACGTGGCTGGTGCCACATGCCGAATGCCCCCGATTCCCCGGTCCGCTCTTGAGAAGGACCCGAGGACCGGAAACCTCTTCGAAGGCAACCCTGTGGGTGAAGGCACAACACGAAGGGGCACTGCCAACCCCTTGCATCGTCCGCAAAGACCCGCGGGTTCCACACACAGCTCGACGAGGGGCCTGAGACCCCCTGAGCAACTCGAGAGGCCAGCGGGGTTCCCTTCCTCAGACAAGACGAGGCCTGACTCTCCTGTCCCAACTCTGCAGGGACCCTGCGGTCGAAGTCCGAAACGGAGAGGAAGCCTGAGGTTCCTGCCTCCCCTCGAGGTGAGGCCCTCTTCCGTTGCGCCAGACCCAGCGGAGTCCCGACGGGCCCCGCCACCTCCACAGGATCCCTCGCCTCTCAGAGGCACCCTGGGAAGTTCCCTAAGGTCCCCGGCAGAAGGCGAGGGAAACGAGGGTTTCCCGCCGCCCCCCGACAAAGACCTCGAGAGTCCTTCTTCAACGCGTCTCGAAGCCTTGTTCCCTCCCGTGACTCGAGAGCCAGGACGCGCTCCCCCTCGCCACGCGCATGGAGACCTGACTTCACTGGCGCCGCACGAGAGGCTCCCTGAGATCCTCGTCGTGCCTCGGGAGAAAACCCCCACGGGCGCCGCAGCTCGAGGAAACCCCTGAGACGCCCCCGTCCTCGCGAGCTGAGGGCCTTCTTTTCCTGCATGGCCTGGAGAGCAATCCCGGGTCCTCTCTCCAAACGGAAGAGGAGGCTGGACTCCCTTGAGGCCGCTCAGGGGGCTCCAAGAGACCCGCGTCGCGACTCGAGAGGAGAGCGGAGTCCTTGGCTTTCCCTCGAGACGAGGCCTGACTCCCCGGGGGAGCCTGGAATGCAACCCCGAGATCCCTGCCTTCCCTGGAGAGGAATATTAGGTCCCGGACACACGCCTAGGTGAGGTCTCTTCAGCCCTGCAGTGACTCGAGCGCAACCTCCAGCTTTCCCTCGCAACCCGAGGGGAAGATCGGGCTTCCCAGGGCCAACCAAAGGGGAAGCCTGAGATCCCCGTCGTAACTCGACAATCCCGCCGCAACTCGAGAAAAACCACGTGGTTCCATCGTCTTCGCAGCATGAGGCCCTTGCCCGCCACAGCGTCTCAAAAGAAGTCCCACATTCCTACTGAAGTGCAAAACGGTACTTGGCACCCATGATGGCACCCCCAAAGTTCCCCAACTTACAGGCCTCACTCGAGGGTAACATCCATGTTCCCCGCACCACCTCATTTGAGCCCCTTCTCCCCTCCTGATTGCAACAGGAATGTCTTTTCTCTTGCTTTGTGTGGAAGGGGTTACCGATCTTCCCAGCGCACATCAGGATGAGGCCTGTCTCACGAGGAAATTGGAGATGTAGCCTCGTGGGTGGTGCCACATGCGGAAAGACCCCATTTCCCGGTCAGCTATTAATAAGAACCCGATGCCCGTACACTTCTTGGAATGCATCCCCTAGGATGAAGGCACAACAAGGAGGGACCCTGAACACCCGTGCATCTTTTGGAAAATTCTGCAGGTTCCACATACAGCTCGACAAGTGACCTGTTACCTCATGAACAACTCGAGAGGCACGCTAAGTTTCATTTCTCCACAGAATACGAGGCCTGACTCTCCTGTCCCAACTCTGCAGGAATCCTGAGATCGGAGTCTGAAATGGAGAGGAACCCTGAGGTTCCTTCCTCAACACGAGATGAGGCCCTCTTGTATTATACCACACCCAGTGGAGTCCCTAGAGGCCCCTCCCAACTCCACAGTATCAGTGTCTTCTCAGAGGCACCCTGAGCAACTCCCTGAGGTCACCGGCACAAGTCGAGGGAACACAGGGTCTCCTGCCGCAACCCGAGAAAGACCTCAAGAGTCCGTCTTCAACGCGTCTTGAGGACGGATTCCCCTACCATGACTCGAGAGCAATGACACGCTCCCCCTCGCCATGCGCATGGACACCTGACTTCCCTGGCGCCACATGAGTGGCTCCCTGAGTTCCCCGTCATACCTTATGAGAAACCCCACACTGGCGCCGCAGCTCGGGAAAACCCACCGTCATCGCGAGATTGGGGACTTCTTTTCCTGCCTGACCTGGAGAGCAATCCCTGGTCTTTTCTCCAAACTTCACAGGAGGCTTTACTCCCTTTAGGCCACTCAATGGGCTCCAAGAGATACCTGTCGCGACTTGAGAGGAGAGCAGAGTACTTTGTCTCCCCTCGAGACGAGGCCTTACCTCAGGTGAGTCTGGAATGCAACCCCGAGATCCCTGTTGCCCCTGGAGAGGAACATTATGTCCTGGACAAAAGCCTAGATGAGGTCTATTTTGCCCTACAGTGACTCGAGAGCAACACCCATCTCTCCCTCGCAATTCGAATGGAAGATTGGTCTTCATTGGGCCAACACAAGAGGAAGTCTGAATTTCCCGTTGTAACTTGAGAATCCCACCGCAACTCTTAAAAACCACGTGGTTCCCCATTCATCGCAATATGAGGCCTTTGCCCGCTACAGAGTCTCAAGAGAAGTCCCATGTTTCGTCACAAAGTTCGAAATGCTACTTGGCACCCTTGATGCGATCCCAAAAGTTCCCCAATATACCGGTCTCACTCCAAGGGAACACCGAAGTTCCTGGCACCACATCATTTGAGCCCCTTCTCCGCTCCTGATCACGGCAGGAAGGTCGATCCCCCTGCTTTGTCTAGAAGGGGTTCCCGACCTTCATGGCGCACCTCAGGATGAGGCCAGTCTCACGAAGAAATTCGAGACGTAGCCTCGTGTTGGTGCCAAGTGCCAAAAGACCCCGATTTCTCGGTCTTGCTCTTGATAAGAACCCGATGCCCGGACACCTCTTCTAAGGCAACCCTGTGGATGAAGGCACTACACGAGGGGGCACTGGCAACCCTGTTCATTGTCCGGAAAACCCCGCAGGATCCACATACAGCTCCACAACTGGCCTGTCACCCCTTAAACAATGAGAGAGGAAAGCGGAGTTCCCTTCCTCAGACAAGACGAGGCCTGAGTATCCAATCCCAACTCTGCAGGCACGCTTCGATCTGAGTCAGAAATGGAGAGGAAACCTGAGGTTCCTGCCTCAACCAGAGATGAGACCCTCTTCCATTAAAACAAACCCAGTGGAGTCCCGAGAGGCCCCTCCCATCTCCACAGTATCCCTGACGTCTCATAGGCATTCTGAGAAGCTCCTTGAGGCCACCGGCAAAAGTCGAGGGAAATAAGGGTTTCCTGCCACAACCGAAGAAAGACCTCGAGAGTCCTTCTTCAATGTGTCTTGAGGTCAGATTCCCCTACCATAGCTCGAGAGCAATAATGCGCTCCCCCTCGCCACGCACATGGAGACCTGACTTCCCTGGCGCCACACAAGAGGCTCCCTGAGCTCCCCGTCGTACCTCGTGTGAAACCCCACACTGGCGCCGCAGCTCGAGAAAACCCACAAGATCCCTCCGTCATCGCGAGATGAGGGCCATCTTTTCCTGCATGGCCTGGAGAGCAGTCCCAAGTCCTCTCTCCAAACTTCACAGGAGGCTTGACTCCCTTTAGGCCACAAAGTGGGCTCCAAGAGGTGCCCGTCGCGACTCGAAAGGAGAGCGGAGTCCTTTGCTTCCCTTCGACATGAGGCCTGACTCCCTGGGTGAGTCTGGAATGCAAACCTGAGATCCCTGTGGCCCTTGGAGAGGAACATTAGGTCCTGGACACAAGCCTAGATGAGGTCTCCTTTGCCCTGCAGTGACTCGAGCACAACCCCCAGCTCTCTCTCGCAACTCGAATGGATGATTGGACTTCCCTGGCCCAACACAAGAGGAAGCCTGAAATCCCCGTCGTAACTCGAGAATCCCGCCGCAACTCGAGAAAAACCACGTGGCTCCCCCGTCATCGCAAGATGAGGCCCTTGGCCGCTACAGCGTATCAAGAGAAGTCCCACGTTCCATCCTGAAGTACAAAACGGTACTTGGCACACTTGATGCGACCCCCAAAGTTCCCTGACATACCGGTCTCACTCGAGGGAAACACCAAAGTTCAAGGCAGCACTTCCTGTGAGCCCCTTCACCCCTCCTGATCACGACAGAAGGGTCCATTCCCATGTTTTGTCTGCAAGGGGTTTCCGACGTTCCCCGCGAACCTCCAGATGAGGCCGGTCTCATGAGGAAATTCGAAAAGTAGCCTCATGGTTGGTGCCATATGCTGAAAGATCCCGAATTCCCGGTCCACTCTAGATAAGAACCTGACGCCCGGACATCTCTTCGAAGGCAACCCTGTGGATGAAGGCACAACACGAAGGGACACTGACATCCCCATGCATCGTCTGGAAAAACCCGCAGATTCCACTCACAGCTCCAAATGTGGACTGTCACCTCGTGAACAACTCGAGAGGCAAGTGAAGTTGCATTCCTTCACACAAGACGAGGCCTTACCCTCCTGGCCCAACTCTTCAGGGACCCTGCAATTGGAGTCAGAAATGGAGAGGAACCCTGAGGTTCCTGCCTCAACTCGAGATAAGGCCCTCTTCCATTGAACCAAACTCAGTGGTGTCCCGAGAGGCCCCTCCCAACACCACAGTATCCCTGAATTCTCAGAGGCTCCCTGAGAAGCTACCTGAGGTCACTGGCACAAGTCGAGGGAACACAGAGTTTCCTGAAGTAACCCGAGAAAGACTTGGAGAGTCCTTTTTCAACGTCTCTTGATGCCCGATTCCCCTACCATGACTCCAGAGCAAGGACGCGCTCCCCTCGCCACAAGCAGGAAAACTGACTTCCCTAGTACCACACAAGAGGCTCCCTGAGTACCCCATCGTACCTCGTGAGAAAACCCACACAGGCGCCGCAGTTCGAGAAAAACCACAAGATGCCCCCGTCAAGGAGAGATGGGGGCCTTCTTTTCCTGCCTGACCTGGAGAGCAATTCCTGGTCCTCTCTCCAAACTTCACAGGAGTATTGACTCCCTTTAGGCCACTCAGTTGGGTCCAAGAAATACCCGGTGCGACTCGAGAGGAGAGCGGAGTCCTTTGCTTCCCTGGAGACGAGGCCTGACTCCCCGGGTGAGTTTGGAATGCAACCCCGAGATACATGTCACCCCTGGAGTGGAACATTATGTCCTAGACACAAGCCTAGATGAGGTCTATTTTGCCCTACAGTGACTCGAGAGCAACCTCCATCTCTCCCTCACAATTTGAATGTAAGATTGTTCTTCCCACGGTCAACACAAGAGGAAGTCTGAATTTCCCATCGTAATTCGGGAATTCAGCCTCAAGTCTTAAAAACCATGTGGTTCCCCCTTCATCGCAATATGAGGCCCTTGCCAGCTAGAGTCTCAAGAGAAGTCCCACGTTCCATCTTAAAGTTCGAAATGCTACTTGGCACCCTTGATGCGACCCCAAAGTTCCCCAACATACCGGTCTCACTCCAGGGGAACACCGAAGTTCCCAGTGTCTCCAGGGAAGTCCCATGGTCTGCCCTGAAGGGCGAAACGGTACTTGACACCCTTGATGCGACCGCAAAAGTTCCCCGACACGCTGGGTTCCCTCGAGGGGAACACCGAGGGTCCCGGCACCACTTCATCTGAGGCCCTTCTCCCCTCCTGATCGCGAAAGGAGAGTCGATTCCCCTGCTTTGTCTGGAAGGGGTTTCCGGCCTTCCTGGCGCACCTCAGGATGAGGCCGGTCTCAGGAGGAAATTCGAGACTAGCCACGTGTGAGGTGCCACGTGCCGAACGACTCCGATTTTCCGGTCCGCTCTTGATAAGAACCCGATGCCCGGACACGTCTTCGAAGGCAACCCTGTGGGTGAAGGCACAACACGAAGAGGCACTGACACCCCCGTGCATCATCCGGAAAAACCCGCAGGGTCTACACAGAGCTCGACAAGGGGCCTGAGACTCCCGGAACAACTCGAGAGGCAACCAGAATTCCATTCCTCAGACAAGACGAGGCATGACTCTCCTGTCCCAACACTGCAGGGACCGTGCAGTCGGAGTCCGAAACCGAGAGGAAGCCTGAGGTTCCTGCCTCCCCTCGAGATGAGGCCCTCTTCCATTGCACCGAACCCAGCAGAGTCCCGAGAGGCCCTGCCAACTACACAGCATCCCTCACCTCTCAGAGGTACCGTGGGAAGTTCCCTAAGGTCCCCTGCAGAAGTCGAGGGAAACGAGGGTTTCCCGCCGCAACCCGAGAAAGACCTCGAGAGTCCTTCTTCAACGCCTCTTGAGGACCTAGCCGTTTCCCATGACTCGAGAGTGATGACCAGCTCCCCCTCGCCATGCGCATGGTGACCTGACTTCCCTGGCGCCGCACGAGAGGCTCCCTGAGGTCCTCGTCGTGCCTCGTGAGAAAACCCCCATGGGCGCAGCAGCCTGAGGAAACCCATGAGACGCCCCTGTCATCGCGAGATGAGGGCCTTCTTTTCCTGCCTGGCCTGGAGAGCAATCCCGGGTCCTCTCTCCAAACTGAAGAGGAGGCTCGACACCCTTGAGTCCACTCAGTGGGCTCCAAGAGAACCGTGTCGCGACTTGAGAGGAAAGCGGAGTCCTTTGCTTCCCCTCCAGGCGAGTCCTGACCCCCCGGGGGAGTCTGGAATGGAAACCCGTGATCCCTGTCTTCCCTTGAGAGGAATATTAGGTCCTGGACACACGCCTCGATGAGGTCTCTTTGGCCCTGTAGTGACTCGAGCAGAACCCCCAGCTTTCCATCGCAACTCGAATTGAAGATTGGGCTTCCCAGAGCCAACCCAAGAGGAAGCCTGAAATTCCTGTCGTTTTCGAGAATCCCGATGCAACTCGAGAAAAACGACGTGGTTCCAACGTCTTCACAGGATGAGGCCCTTGCCCGCTATAGCGTCTCCAGGGAAGTCCCATGTTCCGTCCTGAAGTGGGAAATGGTACTTGGCTCCCTTGATGCGACCCCTAAAGTTCCCTGAAACGCCGGGTTCCCTCGAGTGGAACACCGAGGGTCCCGGCACCACTTCACCTGAGCCCCATCTCCCCTCCTGATCGCGACAGGAGAATCGATTCCCCTACTTTGTGTTGAAGGTGTTCCCGGCCTTCCCGGAGCACCTCAGGATGATGCTGGTCTCACGAGGAAATTCGAGATGAGCCACGTGGGTGGTGCCACATGCCGAATGACCCCGATTTCCCGGTCCACTCTTGAAATGAACCCGATGCCCGGACACCTCTTTGAAGGAAACCCTGTGGGGGAAGGCACAAAACGAAGGGGCACTGACACCCCCATGCATCTTCTGGAAACACCCGCAGGTTCCACACACAGCTTGTCAAGGGCCCTGAGACCCCCTGAACGACTTGAGAGGCAAGCAGAGTTCCGTTACTCAGACAAGACGAGGCCTGACTCTCCTGTCCCAACTCTGCAGGGACCCTGCGGTCGGAGTCAGAAATGGAGAGGAAGCCTGAGGTTCCTGCCTCCAATCGAGATGAGGCCCTCTTTCATTTCGTCAAACCTAGTGGAGTCCCGAGAGGCCCCTCTAACTCCTCAGTATCCCTCACCTCTCAGAGGCACCTGGGAAGTTCCCTAAGGTCCCCTTAGAGGTCGATGGAAACGAGTGTTTCCCGCCCCAATCCAAGAAAGACCTTGAGAGTCCTTCTTAAATGCCTCTTGAGGCCCTAGTCCCTCCCATGACTCGAGAGCAATGACGCGATCTGCCTGGCCACACGCATGGAGTCAGGCTTCTCTGGCGCCGCACAAGAGGCTCCCTGAACTCCCCATCATATCTCGTGAGAAACCCCACACTGGCGCCGCAGCTCGAGAAAACCCATGAGACGCCCCCGTCATCACGAGAGGAGGGCCATCTTTAACTGCATGGTATGCAGATCAAGCGTGAACCTTCTGTCCAAGCTACACAGGACGCTTGACTCCCTTTAGGCCACTCATTGGGCTCCAAGAGTTACGTGTCGCGACTCGAGAGGATAGTGGAGTCCTTTGCTTCCACTCGAGACGAGGCGAGACCCACCGGGTGAGACTGGAATGCGACCCCGATATCCCTGTCGCCCCTGGAGAGGAACATTACGTCCTGGACCCAAGCCTAGATGAGGACTCTTTGCCCTGAAGTGACTCGAGAGCAACCCCCAGCTCTCTCTGACAAGTTGAATGGAAGATTGGACTTCCTGGGCCAACACAAGAGGAAGCCTGAATTCCCCATTGTAACTCGATAATCCCGCCTCAACTCGAGAAAAACCACGTGTTTCCCTCGTCATCGCAATATGAGGCCCTTGCTCGCTACAGCATCTCCAGAGAATTCCCACGTCCCGTCTTGAAGTGCGAAACTGTACTTGGCACCCTTGATGCGACCTCAAAAGTGCCGTGACATACCGGTCTCACTCGAGGGGACCACCGAGGTTCCCGGCACCACTTCATCTGAGCCCCTTCTCCCCTTCTGATTGCGACCGGTGGGTCGATTCCCCTGCTTTGTCTGCAAGGGGTTCCCGAGCTTCCCGGCGCACCTCAGGATGAGGAAAGTCTCCCGAGGAAATTCGAGACGTGGCCTCGTGGGTGGTACCACATGCTGAAAGACCCCAATTTTCCGGTACGCTCTTGAAAAGAACCCGATGCCCGGAAACCTCTTTGAAGGCAACCCTGTGGATGAAGGCACAACACGAAGGGGCACTGACACCCCCGTGCATCGTCCGGAAAAACCCGCAGGTTCCACACTCAGCTCAACAAGTGGCCTGTCACTCCGTGAACAACTCGAAAGGCAAGGGGAAATCCATTCCTCCACAGAAGACGAGGCGTGACTCTCTTGTCCATACTCTGCAGGTACCCTGGGACCCGAGTCAGATATGGAGAGGACCCCTGAGGTTCCTGCCTCCATTCGAGATGAGGCCCTCTTCGATTGCACCAAACCCAGTTGAGTAACGAAAGGCCCCTCCCAAATCCACAGTGTCCCTGACTTCTCAGAGGCACCCTTAGAAGTTGCCTGAGGTCACCGACACAAATCAAGGGAACCCAGGGTTCCCTGCCGCAACCCGAGAAAGACCTCAAGAGTCCTTCTTCAATGTGTCTTGAGGCCCGATTCGCCTACTATTACTCGAGAGCAATCACGCACTCCCCTTCACCACACGCACGGAGACCTGACGTCCCTAGCACCACACGAGAGGCTCTCTGAGCTCCCCGTTGTACCTCGTGAGAAATCTGATACTGGCGCCGCAGCTGGAGAAAACCCACGAGATGCCCCCGTCATCGCGAGATGAGGGCCTTTTTTCCTGCATGGCCAGGAAAACAATCCCGAGTCATCTCCAAACTCCATAGGAGGCTTCACTCCCTTTACTCCACGCAGTGGGCTCCAAGAGATACCTGTCGCGACTCGAAAGGAGAGCGGAGTCCTTTTTTCCCCCTCAAGACGAGGCCTGACTCTCCGGGTGAGTCGAGAATGCAACCCTGAGATCCCTGTTGGCCCAGTAGTGGAACACTAGGTCCTGGACACAAGCGTAGATGAGGTCTATTTTGCCCTGCAGTGACTGGAGAGCAATCCCCAGTTCTAACTTGCAACTCGAATGGAATACTGGATTTTCCTGGCGCCATACAAGAGGCTCCCTGAGATCCCCGTGGTACTTCATGAGACACCCCACACTGGCGCCGCAGCTCGAGAAAACCCACGAGACGCCACCGTCATCTCGAGATGAGGGCCTTCTTTTCCTGCATGGCCTGGAGTCCAATCCCGAGTCCTCTCTCCAAACTCCACAGGAGGCTTGACTCCCTTTAGTACACACAGTGGGCTCCAAGAGATACCCATCACGACTCGAGACGAGAGCAGAATTCTTTGCTTACCCTCGAGGTGAGAACTGCTTCCCCGGATGAGTCTGGAATGCAAACCCGAGATCCCTGTCGCCCCTGGAGAGCAACGTTAGATCCTGGACACAAGCCTAGATTAGGTCTCTTTTGCCCTGCAGTGACTCTAGCGCAATCCCCAGCTCCCCCTCGCAACCCGAATGGAAGATTGGATTTCAAGGCCAACAAGAGGAAGCCTAAATTCCCGGTCATAACTCGAGAATCCCGCCGCAACTCGAGCAAAACCACGTGGTTCTCCCGTCATCGCAAGATGAGGCCCTTTCCCGCTACAGCGTTTCAAAAGATGTCCCAGGTTCCGTCTTGAAATGCGAAACGGTACTTGGCACCCTTGATGCGACCCCAAAAGTCCCCCAACACGCCGGTCTCACTCAAGGGGAACACCGAGGTTCCCGGCACCACTTCATTTAAGCCCCTTCTCCCCTCCTCATCGTGACCGGTGGGTCGATTCCCCTGCTTTGTCTGCAAGGGGGCCCGACCTTCCCTGCACAACTCAGGATGAGGCCGGTCTCATGGGGAAATTCGATACGTAGCTTTGTGGGTGGTGCCACTTGCTGAAAGACTCCAATTTCCCGGTCCGCTCTTGATAAGAATCCGATGCTCGGACACCTCTTGGAAGGCAGCCTTGAGTATGAAGGTACAACACGAAGGGGCACTAACACACCTGTGCATCATCCGGAAAAACGGGCAGGTTACACACACAGCTCGACAAGTGGCCTGTCATCTCGAGAACAACTCGAGAGGCAAGAGGAGTCCCATCCTCCAGAAAAGACGAGGCCTGACTCTCCTGTACCAACATGCAGGGACCTTGCGATGTGAGTCAGAAATGGAGAGGAACACTGAGGTTCCTGCTTCAACTCGAGATGAGTCCCTCTTACATTCCACCAAATGCAGAGGAGTCTCGAGAGGCCCCTCCAAACTGCACAGTATCCCTGACTTCTCAGAGGCACTCTGAGAAGCTCCCTGAGGTCGCAGGCACAAGTCAAGGGAACCCTGGGTTTTATGCAGTGACCCGAGAAAGACCTCGAGAGTCCTTCTTCAACCCGTCTTGAGGCCCGATTACCCTACCATGACTCGAGAGCAATGACGAGCTCCCCCTAGCCATCTTATGGGGACCTGACTTCCCTGGCGCCACACGAGAGACTCCCTGAGCTCCCTCTCGTACCTCGTCAGAAACCCGGCACTAGCGCGGCAGTCTAGAAAACCCACGAGACGCCGCCGTCATCGCGAGATGAGGGCCTTCTTTTCCTGCATGGCCTGGAGAGGAATCCCGAGTCCTCTATCCAAACACCACAGGAGGCTTGACTCCCTTTAGGGCACACAGTGGGCTCCAAGAGATACCCATCGCGACTCAAAAGGACAGCGGAGTTCTTTGCTTCCCCTCAAGACGAGGCCTGATTCCCCGGGTGAGTCTGGTATGCAACCCCAAGATCCCTGTCGCCCCTAGGGACGAGCATTAAGTCCTGGACACAAGCCTAGATGAGGTCTATTTTGCCCTGCAGTGACTCGAGAGCAATCCCCAGCTCTCCCTTTAAACTCGAATGGAAGATAGGACTTCCCTGGCCCAACACATGAGGAAGACTGTATTCCCCGCCGAAACTCGAGAATCCCGCCACAACTCGAGAAACGCCACGTGGTTCCCCCGTCATCCCAAGATGAGGCCCTTGCCCCCTACAGCGTCTCAAGAGAAGTCCCACGTTCCGTCTTGAAGTGCGAAACGGTATTGGCACCCTTGATGCGCCCTCAAAAGTTCCTCGACACACCAGTCTGACTCGAGGAGAACACCGAGGTTCCCGGCACCACTACATCTGGGCCCCTTCTCCCCTCCTGATCGCGACAGGAGGGTCGATTCCCCTGTTTTCTCTTGAAGGGGTTCCCACCTTTCCCGGTGCATCTCAGGATGAGGCCGGTCTCACGAGGATATTCGAGACATAGCCACGTGGATGGTGACACATGCCGAAAGACCCCGATTTCCCGGTCCGCTCTTGATAAGATCCTGATGCCCGGACACCTCTTTGAAGATAACCCTTTTGATGAAGGCACAACACTTAGGGGCACTGACACCCCTGGGTATCGTCCGGAGAAACCCGCAGGTACCACAGAGCTCGAGAAGTGACCTGTCACCACGTGAACAACTGGAGAGGCAAGCAGAGTTCCATTCCTCCACACAAGACGAGGCCTGACTCTCCTGTTCAAACTCTGCAGCGAAACTGCGATCCGAGTCAGATCTGGCCCAGGGGAAGTCAGGAGAGGAAACATGAGTTTCCTGCCTCCACTCGAGATGAGGCCCTCTTCCATTGCACCAAACCCAGTGGAGTCCCGAGAGGCCCCTCCCAACTGCACAGTATCCCTGACTTCTCAGAGGCACCCTTAGACCTTCCTGAGATCACCGGCACAAGTCGAGGGAACCAAGGGTTTCCTGCCCCAACCCGTAAAAGACCTCGAGAGTCCTTCTTCAACGCGTCTTGAGGTGCGATTCCCCTACCATGACTCGAGAGCAATGACGCGCTCCCCCTAGCCACGAGCATAGAAACCTGACTTCCCTGGCACCACAGGAGAGGCTCCCTGAGCTCCCCATTATACCTCGTGAGCAACACCACACTGGAGCCGCAGCTCGAGAATACCCACGAGATGCCCCAGTCCTCACGAGATGAGGGCCTTCTTTTGCTGTATGGCCTGGAGAGCAATCCTGAGTCCTCTCTCCAAACTCCACAGGAGGCTTGACTCATTTTAGGCCACACAGTGAGCTCCAAGATATACCCGTCGCGACTTGACAGGAGAGCGGTGTCCTTGGCTTCCCCTCGAGAAGAGGCCTGACTCCCCGGGTGAGTCGAGAATGCAATGCTGAGATCGCTTTCGCCCCAGCAGAGGAACATTAGGTCCTGGACACAAGCCTAGATGAGGTCTATTTGGCCCTGCAGTGTCTCGAGAGCAATCCCCAGTTCTAACTCACAATTCGAATGAAAACTGGACTTCCCTGGGCCAGTTGAAAAGGAAGCCTGAATTCCCGGTTGTAACTCGAGAATCCCGCCCCAACTCAAGAAAAACCACGTGGTTCCCCCGTCATCGAAACATGAGGCCCTTGCCCGCTACAGCGTCTCAAGAGAAGTCCCACGTTCCGTATTGAAGAGCGAAAAGTTACTTGGAACCCTTGATGCGACCCCAAAAGTTCCCCAACATACCAGTCTCACTTGAGGAGAACACCGAGGTTCCCGGCACCACTTCATCTGAGACTCTTCTCCCCTCTTGATCGCGACAGGAGGTTCGATTCCCCTGCTTTGTCTGGAAGGCGTTCCCGACCTTCCTGGCGCACATCAAGATGAGGCCAGTCTCACGAGGAAATTCGAGACATAGCCTCGTGGGTGGTGCGGCATGACAAAAGACCCCGATTCCCTGGTCCGCTCTTGATAAGAACCCGATGGCAGAACCCAACTCGAAGGCAATCCTGTGGAACAAGGCACAACACGAAGGGGCAGTGACACCCCGGTGCATCGTCCAGAAAAACCCGCAAGTTCCACATACAAATCGACAAGTGGCCTGTCACCCCGTGAGCAACGCGAGAGTCAAGCGGAGTTCCATTCCTCCACACAAGACGAGGCCTGACTCTCCTGTCCCAACTCTGCAGGGACTCTGCGATCCGAGTCAGATCCAGCGCATTCGAAGCCAGGACAGGAACCCTGTGGTTCCTGCCTCAACTTGTCATGAGGCCCTCTTCCATTGCACCAAACCCAGTGGAGTTCCGAGAGGCCCCTCCCAACTCCACAGTGACCCTGACTTCTCAGAGGCACGCTGAGAAGCTTCCTGAGGTCACTGGCACAAGTCGATGGAACCCAGGGTTTCCTGCTGCAACCCAAGAAAGACCTCGAGAGTCCTTCTTTAACACGTTTTCAGGCCCAATTCCCCTACCATGACTCGAGAACAATGACGGGCTCCCTCTCACCACGTGCATAGAGACCTGACTGCCCTGGCACCACATGAGAGGCTCACTGAGTTCCCAGTCTTACGTCGTGAGAAACCCCACACTAGCGCCACAGCTCGAGAAAACCTACGAGACGCCCCAGTCATCGGGAGATGAGGGCCTTCATTTCCTGCATTGCCTGGAGAGCAATCCCGTGTCCTCCCTCCAAACACCAGAGGAGGTTTGACTCCCTTTAAGCCACTCAGTGGGCTCCAAGACATACCCGTCCGACTCGAGAGGAGATCAGAGTCCTTTGCTTCCCCTCGAGACGAGGCCTGACTCCAGGGTGAGTCTGGAATGCAACCCCGAGATTCCTGTCGCCCCTTGACATGAACATTAGGTCCTGCACACAAGCCTTGGTGGGGTCTCTTTTGCCTTCAGTGACTAGAGTGCACCTCCAGCTCTTCCTCGAATCTCGAATGGAAGATAAGACATCGTCTGGAAAAACCTGCAGATTCCACACACAGTTTGACAAGGGGCCTGAAACCCCATGAACAACTCGAGAGGCAAGAGGAGTTCCATTCCTCAGAAAAGACATAGCCTGACTCTCCTGTCCCAACTCTGCAGGGACACTACGATCAGAGTCAGAATTGGAGAGGAAGCCTGAGGTTCCTGCCTCCACTCGAGATGAGGCCCTCTTCCATTGCGACCATCCCAGTGGAGTCCCGAGAGGCCCCACCAACTCCACAGCGTCCCTCACCTCTCAGAGGCACCCTGGGAAGTTCCCGAAGGTCCCCGGCAGAAGGCGAGGGAAACGAGGGTTTCCCGCTGCAACCCGAGAAAGACATTGAGAGTCCTTCTTCAACGCGTCTTGAGGCCCTAGTCCCCTCCCATGACTCGAGAACAATGACGCGCTCCTTCTTGCCACGTGCATGCATACCTGACTTCCCTGGCGCCGCACGAGAGGCTCCCTGAGATCCTCGTCGTGCCTCGGGAGAAAACCCCCACGGGTGCCGCAGCTCGAGGAAACCCCTGAGATGCCCCCGTCCTCGCGAGGTGAGGGCCTTCTTTTCCTGCCTGGCCTGGAGAGCAATCACGATTCCTTTCTCAAAAGTGAAGAGGAGGCTGGACTCCCTTGAGGCCACTCAGGGGGCACCAAGATATCAGCGTCGCGACTCGGGAGGAGAGCGGAGTCCTTTGATTCCCCTCGAGGCGAGGCCTGACTCCCCGGGGGAGCATGGGATGCAACCTCGAGATCCTTGTCTTCCCTGGAGAGGAGCATTAGGTCCTGAACACACGCCTAGATGAGGTCTCTTTGGCCCTGCAGTGACTCGAGCGCAACCCCCAGCTTTCCCTCGCACTAGAATGGAAGGTTGGGCTACCCAGGGATGACAAAAGAGGAAGCCTGTAATCCCCTGTCGTAACACGAGAATCCCGCTGCAACTCGAGAAAAACCACGTGGTTCCCACCTCTTGGCAAGATGAGGCCCTTGCCCGTGACGGCGACTCAAGGGAAGTCCCCTGTTCCGCCCTGAAGTGCGAAACGGGACCTGACAGCCTTCATGCGACCCCCAAAAGTTCCCCGATACGCCGGGTTACCTCGAGTGGAAAACCGGGGGTCCCGGCACCGCTTCATCTGAGCCCCTTCTCCCCTCTTGATCGCGACAGGAGAGGCAATTCCCCTGCGTGGTCTGGAAGGGGTTCCCGGCCTTCCCGGCGCACCTCAGGATGAGGCCGGTCTCACGAGGAAATTCGAGACGAGCCACGTGGGTGGTACCACAGGCCGAACGCCCCCGATTCCTCGGTCCGCCCTTGAGAAGGACCCGAGGCCCGGACCCCTCTTCGAAGGCAACCCTGTGGGTGAAGGCACAACACGAAGGGGCACTGCCACCCCCGGGCATCGTCCGCAAAGACCCGCGGGTTCCACACACAGCTCGACGAGGGGCCTGAGACCCCCTGAGCAACTCGAGAGGCCAGCGGGGTTCCCTTCCTCAGACAAGACGAGGCCTGACTCTCCTGTCCCAACTCTGCAGGGACCCTGCGGTCGGAGTCCGAAACGGAGAGGAAGCCTGAGGTTCCTGCCTCCCCTCGAGGTGAGGCCCTCTTCCGTTGCGCCAGACCCAGCGGAGTCCCGAGGGGCCCCGCCACCTCCACAGGATCCCTCGCCTCTCAGAGGCACCCTGGGAAGTTCCCTAAGGTCCCCGGCAGAAGGCGAGGGAAACGAGGGTTTCCCGCCGCCCCCCGACAAAGACCTCGAGAGTCCATCTTCAATGCGTCTCGAGGCCCTAGTGCCCTCCCGTGACTCGAGAGCCATGACGCGCTCCGCCTCGCCACGCGCATGGAGACCTGACTTCCCTGGCGCCGCACGAGAGGCTCCCTGAGATCCTTGTCGTGCCTTGGGAGAAAACCCCCACGGGCGCCGCAGATCGAGGAAACCCCGGAGACGCCCCCGTCCTCGCGAGCTGAGGGCCTTCTTTTCCTGCATGGCCTGGAGAGCAATCCCGGGTCCTCTCTCCAAACGGAAGAGGAGGCTGGACTCCCTTGAGGCCGCTCAGGGGGCTCCAAGAGACCCGCGTCGCGACTCGAGAAGAGAGCGGAGTCCTTGGCTTCCCCTCGAGACGAGGCCTGACTCCCTGGGGGAGCCTGGAATGCAACCCCGAGATCCCTGCCTTCCCTGGAGAGGAATTTTAGGTCCCGGACACACGCCTAGGTCAGGTCTCTTCGGCCCTGCACTGACCCGAGCGCAACCCCAGCTTTCCCTCGCAACTCGAGGGGAAGATTGGGCTTCCCAGGGCAAACCCAAGAGGAAGCCTGAGATCACCGTCGTAACTCGAGAATCCCGCCGCACCTCGAGAAACACCAAGTGGTTCCCACCTCTTGGCAAGATGAGGCCCTTACCCATGACGGCGTCTCAAGGGAAGTCCCCTTTTCTGCCCTGAAGGGCGAAACGGTCCCTGACAGCCTTCCTGCGACCCCCAAAAGTCCCCCGACACGCCGGGGTCCCCCGAGGGGAACACCGAGGGTCCCGGCACCGCTTCCTCTGTGCCCCTTCTCCCCTCCTGCTCTCGACAGGAGAGTCGATTCCCCTGCGTGGTCTGGAAAGGGTTCCTGGCCTTCCCGGCACACGTCAGTATGAGGCCGGTCTCACGAGGAAATTCGAGATGAGCCACGTGGGTGGTGCCACATGCTGAACGACACCGTTTCCCTGGTCCGCTCTTGAGAAGGACCCCAGGCCCGGACCCCTCTTCGACGTCAACCCTGTGGGTGAAGGCACAACACGAAGGGGAACTGCCACCCCTGTGCATCGTCCGCAAAGACCCGCGGGTTCCACACACAGCTCGACGAGGGGCCTGAGACCCCCTGAGCAACTCGAGATGCAAGCGGGTTCCCTTCCTAAGACAAGACGAGGCCTGACTCTCCTGTCCCAACTCTGCAGGGACCCTGCGGTCGGAGTCCGAAACGGAGAGGAAGCCTGAGGTTCCTGCCTCCCCTCGAGGTGAGGCCCTCTTCCGTTGCTCCAGACCCAGCGGTGTCCCGAGGGGCCCCGCCACCTCCACAGCATCCCTCACCTCTCAGAGGCACCCTGGGAAGTTCCCTCAGGTCTCCGGCAGAAGTCGAGAGAAACGAGGGTTTCCTGCCGCCATCCGAGAAAGACCTCGAGAGTCCTTCTTCAAAGTGTCTTGAGGCCCTAGTCCCCTCCCTGGACTAGAGAGCAAAGATGCGCTCCCCCTCGCCTCGCCCATGGAGACCTGGCTTCCCTGGTGCCGCACGAGAGGCTCCTGAGATCCTTGTCGTGCCTTGTGAGAAAACCTCCACGGGCGCCGCAGCTCGAGGTAACCCCTGAGATGCCCCCGTCCTCTCGAGGTGAGCGCCTTCTTTTCCTGCCTGGCCTGGAGAGCAATCCCGAGTCCTCTCTCCAAACTGAAGAGGAAGCTTGACTCCCTTGAGGCCAATCTGTGGGCTCCAAGAGATCCGCGTCGCGGCTCGAGAGGAGAGCGCACTCCTTTGCTTCCCCTCGAGGTGAGGCCTGACTCCCCGGGGGAGTCTGGAGTGCGACCCCGAGATCCTTTTCTTCCCATGAGAGGACTATTAGGTCCTGGACACACGCCTAGATGAGGTCTCTTTGGCCCTGCAGTGACTCGAGCACAACCCCCAGCTTTCCCTCGCAACTCGAAGGGAAGTTTGGGCTTCCCAGGGCGAACACAAGACGAAACCTGAAATCCCTGTCGTAACTCGAGAATCCCGCCGCAACTCAAAAAAACCACGTGGTTCCATCATCTTCGCAGCATGAGCCCCTTGCCCGCCACAGCGTCTCAAAAGAAGTCCCACGTTCCCACTGAAGTGCAAAACGGTACTTGGCACCCATGATGGCACTCCCAAAGTTCCCCAACATACATGCCTCACTCGAGGGGAACACCCATGTCCCCACACCACATCATTTGAGCCCCTTCTCCCCTCCTGATTGCAACAGGAGTGTCGATTCTCCTGCTTTGTCTGGAAGGGGTTACCGATCTTCCCATTGCACCTCAGGATGAGGCCGGTCTCACGAGGAAATTGGAGATGTAGCCTCGTGGTGGTGCCACATGCGGAAAGACCCCATTTCCTGGTCCGCTATTAATAAGAACCCGATGCCCGTACACTTCTTCGAATGCATCCCGTTGGATGAAGGCACAACAAGGAGGGGCCCTGCACACCCGTGCATCTTTTGGAAAATTCTTCAGGTTCCACATACAGCTCGACAAGTGACCTGTTACCTCGTGAACAACTCGAGAGGCAAGCTAAGTTTCATTTCTCCACAGAATACGAGGCCTGACTCTCCTGTCCCAACTCTGCAGGAATCCTGAGATCGGAGTCTGAAATGGAGAGGAACCCTGAGGTTCCTTCCTCAACACGAGATGAGGCCCTCTTGCATTATACCACACCCATTGGTGTCCCGAGTGGCCCCTCCCAACTCCACAGAATCCATGACTTCTCAGAGGCACCATGTTAAGCTCCCTGAGGCCACCGGCACAAGTCGAGAAAAACCAGGGTTTCCTGCCGCAACCGGAGAAAGACCTTGAGAGTCGTTCTTCAACGCCTCTTGAGGCCTGATTCCCCTACCATGACTCGAGAGCAATGACGCGCTCCCCCTCCACACGTGCATGGAGACCTGACTTTCCTGTCACCACACGAGAGACTCCCTGAGCTCCCCATCGTATCTTGTGAGAAACCCCATCCTGGCACCGCACCTCAAGAAAATGCACAAGACGCCTCCGTCATCACGATATGAGGGCCTTCTTTTCCTGCATGGCCTGGAGAGCAATCCCGAGTCCTCTCTCCAATCTCCACAGGAGGCTTGACTCCCTTTAGGCCACACAATGGGCTCTAAGAGATACCCGTCGCGACTCAAGAGGAGAGGGGAGTCCATTCATTACCCTCTTTAAGAGGCCTGACTCCTCGGGAGGATCTGGAATGCAACTCCGAGATCCCTGTTGCCCCTTGAAAGGAACATTAGGTCCTAGACACAAGCCTAGATGAGGTCTCTTTTGCCCTGCAATAACTCGAGCCAACCCCCAGCTCTAGCTCTCAACTCGTATGGAAATTTGGACTTCCCTGGGCCAACACAAGAGGAAGCCTGAATTCCCTGCCGCAACTCGAGAAAAACCACGTGGTTCCCCCGTCATCACAAGATGGGGCCCGTGCTCACTACAGCGTCTCAAGAGAAGTCCCACGTTCCGTGTTGAAGTGCGAAACGTTACTTGGCACCCTTAATGCGACCCCAAATGTTCCCCGACACACCGGTTTCATTTGAGGGGAACACCGAGGTTCCCGGCACCACTTCTTTTGAGCCCCTTCTCCCCTCCTGATAGCGACAAGAGGGTCGATTCCCATGCTTTGACTTAAAGGGGTTCCCGACATTCACGGCGCACCTCAGGATGAAGCCGGACTCATGGGAAATTTCGAGACGTGGCCTCGTGGGGGGTGCCACATGCCGAAAGACCCCGATTTCCCAGTACACTCTTGAGAAGAACCCGATGACCAGACACCTCTTTGAAGACAACCCTGTGGATGAAGGTACAACAAAAGGGGCACTGACACCCCTGTGCATCGTCTGGAAAAACCCGCAGGTTCCACATACAGCTCTACAAGAGGCCTGTCACCCCGTGAACAACTCGAGATGCAAGCGGATTTCCATTCCTCCACACAAGATGAGTCCTGACTCTCCTCTCCCATCTCTGTAGGAACATGCGATCCGAGTCAGAAATGAAGAGGAAACCTGATGTTCCTGCTTTATCTAAAGATGATGCCTTTTTCCATTTCACCAAACCCAGTGGAGTTCCGAGAGGTCACTCCCAACTCCACAGTATCCCTGATTTCTCAGAGGCACCTGAGAAGCTCCCTGACGTAACATGCATGAGTCGAGGGAACCCATGGTTTCCTGCCACAACCTGAGAAAGACCTTGAGAGTCCTTCTTCAATGCGTCTTGAGGTCCAAATCCCCTATCATGACAAGAGAGCAATGACGCACTCCCCCTCGCCACGCGCATGGAGACCTGACTTCCCTGGCGCCGCACAAGATGCTCCCTGAGCTCCCAGCCTTACCACGTGGGAAACACCACACTTGTGCCTCAGCTCGAGAAAACCCACGAGATGCCCCTGTCATCGCGAGATGAGGGCCTTCTTTTTCTGCATGGCCTGGAGAGCAATACCGAGTCCTCTCTCCAAAATCCACAGGAAGCTTGGCTCCCTGTAGGCCACTCAGTGGGCTCCAAGAGATATCCGTCTCGACTTGAGAGGAGAGTGGAGTCATTTGCTTCCCCTCGAGATGAGGCCTGACTCCCCGGGTGAGTCTGGAATGCAACCCCGAGATCCCTGTCGCCCCTGGAGAGGAACATTAGATCCTGGACACAAGCCAAGATGAGGTCTCTTTTTCCGTACAGTGACTCGTGCGCAATCCCCAGCTCTCCCTCGCAGCTCGAATTGAAGATTGGACTTCCCTGGGCCAACACAAGAGGAAGCCTGAAATCCCCGTCGTAACTCTAGAATCCTGCCGTAACTCGAGAAAAACCAAGTGGTTCCCCCATCATCGCAATATGAGGCACTTTCCCGCTACAGCGTCTCAAGAGTAGTCCCACGTTCCATCTTGAAGTGCGAAACAGTACTTGGCACCCTTGATGCGACCCCAAAAGTTCCCCAACATACCGGTCTCACTTGAGGGGAACACCGAAGTTCCCGGCACCATTTCTTTTGAGCGCCTTCTCCCCTCCTGATCACGACAGGAGGGTCGATTCCCCTGCTTTGTCTGCAAGGGTTTCCCGACCTTAACGGCGCACCTCAGGATGATGCCGGTCTCACGAGGAAGTTCGAGACGTAGCCTCGTGGGTGGTGCCACATGCCGAAAGACTCCGATTGCCCGGTCCGCTCTTGATAAGAACCCGATGCCTGGACACCCCTTAGAAGGCAACCCTGTGGATGAAGGCACAACACGAAGGGGCACAGACACACCCGTGCATCGTCCGGAAAAACCTACAGGTTCCACACACAGCTCGACACGTGGCCTGTCACCCCGTGCACAACTCGAGAGGCAAGCTGAGTTCCATCCTCCACACAGGACGAGGCCTGACTCTCCTGTCCCAAATCTGCTGGGACCCTGCAATCCGAATCAGAAATGGAGAGGAACCCTGAGGTTCCTGCCTCAACTCGAGATGAGGCCCTCTTCCATAGCACCAAAACCACTGGAGTCCCGAGAGGTCCCTCCAACCCACAGTGTCCCTGACTTCTCAGAGGCACCCTGACAAGCTCCCTGAGATCTCCAGCACAAGTCGATGGAACCCAGGGTTTCCTGCCGCAACCCGAGAAAGACTGGATAGTCCTTCTTTGATGCGTCTTGAGGCCCGATTCCCCTACCATGTCTCAAGAGCAATGAAGCGCTCCCAGTACCCACGCGCATGGAGACTTAACTTCCCTGGCACCTCACGAGAGGCTCCCTGAGGTCCCCGTCGTACCTCGTGAGAAACCCCACACTGGCGCCGCAGCTCGAGAAAACCCACGAGACGCCCCCGTTATCGTGAGGTGAGGGCCATCATTCACTGCATGGCCTGGAGGGCAATCCCGAGTCGTCTCTCCAAACTCCACGGGAGGCTTGACTCACAAAGGCTACTCAGTGCGCTCAATAGGTACCCGTCGCGACTCGAGAGGAAAGCGGAGTACTTTGCTTCCTCTAGAAACAAGGCCGGACTTCCCGGGTGAGTCTGGAATGCCACCCCGAGATCCCTGTCACCCCTGGAGAGGAATATTCGGTCCTGGACACAAGCCTAGATATGGTCTATTTTGCCCCGCAGTGACTCGAGTGGGATCCCAGCTCACCCTCGCAACTCGAATGGAAGATTGGACTTCCATGGGCCAACACAGGAGGAAATCTGAATTCCCCGTCGAAACTCCAGACTCCCGGCGCAATGCGAGCAAAAGCACGTGGTTCACTCGTCATCCCAAGATGAGGCCCTGGCCCGCTACAGCGTCTCAAGTGAAATCCCACTTTCCGTCTTGAAGTGCAAAATGCTACTTTTCACCCTTGATGTAACCCCAAAAGTTCCCCGACACACCGTTCTCACCGAGGGGAACACCGAAGTTCCCAGCACCACTTCATCTGATGACTTTCTCCCCTCCTGATCACGACAGGAGGGTAAATTCCCCTGCTTTGTCTAGAAGGAGTTCCCGCCCATCCCGGCGCACCTAAGGATGAGGCCTTTCTCAGGAGGAAATTCGAGACGTAGCCTCGTGGGTGGTGCCACATGCCGAAAGACCCCGATTGTGCGGTCCGCTCTGGATAAGAACCCGATGCCCGGACACCACTTCGAAGGCAACCCTGTGGATGAAGGCACAACAGAAGGGTTACTAAAACTCCCGTGCATCATCCAGAAAAACCCACAGGTTCTACACACAGCTCGACAAGTGGAATGTCACCCCGTGAACAACTCAATAGGCAAGCAGAGTTCAATTCCTCCACACAAGATGAGGCCTGACTCTACTGTCCCAACTCTTCAGGGACCCTGCCATCCGAGTTAGAAATGGAGAGGAAACCTGAGGTTCCTGCCTCAACTCGAGATGAGGCCCTCTTCCATTGCAACAAACCCAGATGAGTCGCGAGAGGCCCTTCCCAACTCCACAGTATCCTTGAATTCTCAGAGGCACCTTGAGAATCTACCTGAGGTCACCGGCACAAGTCAAGGGAACCCAGGGTTTCCTGCTGCGACCCGAGAAAGACCTTGAGAGTCCTTCAGCGCGTCTTGAGGCCCGATTCCCCTACCATGACTCGAGAGCAAAGACCCGCTCCCCATCGCCATGCGCATGGAGACCTGACTTCCCTGACGCCTGAAGAGAGTCTCCCTGAGCTCCCTGTCGTACCTCTTCGGAAACCCCATTCAGGCACCGCAGCTCGAGAAAACCCACGATACGCCCCCGTCATCATGAGATGAGGGACTTCTTTCCTGCCTGGCATGGAGAGCAAAACCGAGTCCTCTCTCCAGACTCCACAGGAGGCTTGACTCTCTTTAGGCCTCTCAGTTGGCTCCAAGAGATACCTGTCAGGACTTGAAGGGAGAGCGGAGTCCTTTGCTTCCCCTCGAGACGAGGCCTGACTCCCCGTGTGAGTCTGGAATGCAACCCCGAGTTCCTGTCGCACCTGGAGAGGAAAACTCGGTCCTGGACACAAGTCTAGATGAGGTCTATTTTGCACTGCAGTTACTAGAGAGCAATCGCCAGCTCTCCCTCGCAAATCGAATGGAAGATTGGACTTCCCTGGGCCAATACAATTGGAAGCCTGAATTCGACATCGTAACTCGAGAATCCCGCCAAAACTCGAGAAAATCCACGTGGTTCCCTCATCAGCGCTAGATGAGGCCCTTGCCCGCTACAGCGACTCAAGAGAAGTCCCACGTTCTGTCTTGAAGTGCGAAACAGTACTTGGCACCCTTGATGCAATCTCAAAATTCCCCGACATACCGGTCTCACTCGAAAGGAACACCGAGGTTCCCGGAACCACTTCATTTGAGCTCCTTCTCCCCTCGTGATCGCGACAGGAGTGTCGATTCCCCTGCTATGTCTGGAAGGGGTTCCCGACCTTTCCAGCACGCCTAAGGATGAGGCAGGTCTCACGAGGAAATTCGAGACGTAGCCTCGTGGGTGGTGCCACAAGCCGAAAGACCCCGATTTCCCGGTCTACTCTTGATAAGAACGCGATGCCCTGACACCTTTACGAAGGAAAGCCTGTGGATGAAAGCACAACACGAAGGGGCACTGACACCCCCGTTTATCATCCAGAAAAACCCGCAGGTTACAAACACAGTTCAACAAGTGGTCTGTCACCCCGTGAACAACTCGAGAGGCAAGTGGAGTTCCATTCCTCCACACAAGATGAGACCTGATTTTCTGTACCAACTCTGCAGGGAAACTGCGATCCGAGTCAGTACCAGAGACAGGAAACCCAGGAGAGGAAACATGAGGTTCCTGCCTCCACTCGAGATGAGGCTCTCATCCATTGCACCAAACCCAGTGGAGTCCCGAGAGGCCCCTCCCAACTCCACAGTACTCCTGACTTCTCAGAGGCACGCGGAGAAGCTCCATGAGGTCACCGGCACATGTCGAGGGAACCCAGGGTTTCCTGCCACAATGCGAAAAAGACCTCGAGAGTCCTACTTCAACGTGTCTTGAAGCCCAAATCTGCTTCCATGGCTCTATAGAAATGACACGCACCCCCTCGCCACGCACATGGAGACCTGACTTCCCTGGCGCCATAAGAGAGGCTCCCTGAGCTCCCCGTCGTACCTCGTGAGAAACCCCACAATGACCCCGCAGCTCGAGAAAACCCACCATATGCCCCTGTCATCGTGAGATGAGGGCCTTCTTTTCCTGCATGGCCTGGAGAGGAATCCCGAATCCTCTTTCCAAACTCCACAGGAGGCTTGACTCCCTTTAGGCCACTTAGTGGGCTCCAAGAGATACCCCTCGCGACTCGAGAGGAGAATGGAGTCCTTTGCTTCCCCTCGAGACAAGGCCTGACTCACCAGGTGGGTCTGGAATGCAACCCCGAGATCCCTGTCTCCCCTGGAGAGGAACATTAGGTCCTGGAAACAAGCCTAGATGAGGTCTCTTTTGCCCTTCTGTAACTCGAGAGCAATCCCGCGCTCTCCCTGACAACTGGAATGGAAGATTGGACTTCCCTGGGCCAACACAAGAGGAAGCCTGAATTCCCCTTCGTAACTCGAGAATCCCGCCTCAACTCGAGAAAAAGCACTTGGTTCCCTCGTCATCGCAAGATGAGGCCCTTGCCCGCTACAGCTTCTCAAGAAAAGTCCCACGTTCCGTCTTGAAGTGCGAAACGATACTTGACAGCCTTGATGTGACCCCAAAAGTTCCCCGAAATATCGGTCTCACTCGAGGTGAACACCGAGGTTCCCGGCACCAGTTTATCTGAGCCCCTTCTCCCTTCCTGTTCGTGATAGGAGGGTCACTTTCCCTGCTTTGTTTGTAAGGGGTTCCCGACCTGCACGGGGCACTTCAGGATGAGGCCGGTCTCACGAGGAAATTCGAGACGTAGATCGCGGGTGGTACCACATGCCAAAAGACTATGATTTCTCGGTACGCTCTTGATAAGAACCCAATGCCTGGACACCTCTTCGAAGGCAACCCTGTGGATGAAGGCACAACACAAAGGGGCACTGACACCCTCGTGCATCGTCTGGAAAAACCCGCAGGTTCCACATACAGCTCAACAAGTGGCTTGTCACCACTGAAGAACTCGAGAGGCAAGTGGGGTTTCATTCCTCTACACAAGACGAGGCCTGACTCTCCTGTCCCAACTCTGCAGGGACTTTGCGATCCGAATCAGACCAGCGCCAGTGAAGTCACGAGAGGAACGCTGAGGTTCCTGCCTCCACTCGAGATTAGGACCTCTTCCATTGCACGAAACCCAGTGGAGTCCCGAGAGACGCGTCCCAGCTCCACAGTATCCCTGACTTCTCAGAGGCACCCTGAGAAGCTCCCTGAGGTCACCAGCGCAATTCGAGTGAACCCAGGGTTTACTGCCGCCACCATAGAAAGAACTCAAGAGTCCTTCTTCAACGCGCTTTGAGGCCTGATTCCCCTACCATGACTCGAGGGCAATGACGCACTCCCTCTGCTACACTCATGAAGCCCTGACTTCCCTGGCGCCACACGAGAGGCTCCCTGATCTCCCCGTCATACCTCGTGAGAAACCCCACACTGGCGCCGCAGATAGAGAAAACCCACGAGACGCCCCCGTTTTCGCGACATGACGGCCTTCTTTTCTAGCATGGCCTGGAGAGCAATCCCGAGTCCTCTCTCCAAACTCCACAGTAGGCTTGACTCCCTTTTGGTCACTCAGTGGACTCCAAGACATACCCGTCGCGACTCGAGAGGAGAGCGGAGTCTTTTCCTTCCCCTCGAGGCGAGGCCTGACTCCTCGGGTGAGTCTGATATGCGAACCTGAGATCCCTGTCGCCTCTGGAGAGAAACATTAGGTCCTGGACACAAGCCTAGATGAGGTCTCTTTTTTCCTGCAGTGACTCGAGAGCAATCCCCAACTCTCCCTCGCAACTCGAATGGAAGACTGGACTTCCCTGGGCCAACAGAAGAGGAAGCCTGAATTTTCCGTTGTAACTCAAGAATCCCGCCACAACTCGAGAAAAACCACGTCGTTCCCTCTTCATCGCAAGATGCGGCCATTGCCACTACAGCGTCTCAAAAGAAGTCTTACGTTCCATCTTGAAGTGCGATACGGTACTTGGCACCTTTGATGCGACCCCAAAAGTTCGCCAACACACTGGTCTCACTGGAGGGGAACACCAAGGTTCCCGGTATCACCTCATCTGTGCCCCTTCTCCCCTCCTGATCGAGACAGGAGGGTCGATTCCCCTGCTTTGTCTGCAAGGGCTTCCGACCTTCCCGGCGCACCTAAGGATGAGGCCGGTCTCACTAGGAAATCGAGACGTAGCCTGGTGGGTGGTGCCACATGCGGAAAGACCCCGATTTCCCGGTCCGCTCTTAATAAGAACCGGATGCCCGGGCACCTCTTCGAAAGAAAACCTGTGGATGAATGCACAACACGAAGGGGTACTGACATCCCCATGCATAGTACGGAAAAACACGCAGATTCCAAACACAGATCGACAAGTGTCCTGTCATCCCTTGAAGAACTAGAGAGGCATGCGGAGTTCCGTTCCTCCACACAAGAGAAGGCCTGACTCTCCTTTCCCAACTCTGCAGGGACCATGCGATCGGAGTCAGAAATGTAGATGAAACCTGACGTTCCTGCATCAACTCGAAATGAGGCCCTCTTCCATTGCGCCATACCCAGTGGAGTCCCAAGAGGCCCCTCCCAACTCCACAGTATCCCTGACTTCTCAGAGGCACCCTCAGAAGCTCTCTGCGGTCACTGGCACAAGTCGAGTGAACCCAGGGTTTCCTGCTGCATTCTGAGAAAGACCTCGAGAGTCCTTCTTTACTGCGTCTTGAGGCCCGATACCCTACCATGACTGGAGAGCAATGACGCATTTCCCTCGCCACGCCCATTGAAACCTAACTTCCCTGGCGCCACACGAGAGGCTCCCTGCGCTCCCCGTCCTACCTCATGAAAACCCCACACTGGCACCTCCGCTCGAGAAAACACATGAGACGCCCCCGTCATTGTGAGATGAGGGCCTTCTTTTCCTGCATATCCTGGAGTGCAATCCCGAGTCCTCTCTCCAAACTCCAGAGGAGGCTTGACTCCCTTTAGTCCACTCAGTGGGCTCCAAGAAATACCCGTCGCGACTCGAGAAGAGACAGAAGTCCTTTGTTTCCCCTCGAGATGACGCCTGACTCCCGGGTGAGTCTGGAATGCAACCTCAAGATCCCAGTCATCCCTTGAGAGGAACATTAGGTCCTAGACACAAGCCTGGATGAGGTCTCTTTTGCCCTGCAGTGACTCGAGCGCAACCCCCAGCTCTCCCTCGCAACTCGAATGGAAGATTGGGCTTCCCTGGGCCAACACAAGAGGAAGCCAGAAATCCCCTTCGTAACTCGAGAATCCCGCCGCAACTCAAGAAAAACCACGTGTTTCCAACGTCATCCCAAGATGAGGCCCTTGCCTGCTATGGCGTCTCAAGAAAAGAACCACGTTCCGTCTTGAAGTGTGAAACGGTACTTTGCACCCTTGATGCGACACCAAATGTTCCCGGACACGCCGGTCTCACTCGACAGGAACACCGAGGTTCCCGCACCACTTCATCTGAGCACCTTCTCCCCTCCTGTTTGCGACAGGAGGGTCTATTCCCCTGCTTTGTTTGGAAGGGGTTCCCCACATTCCCGGCGCACCTCAGGATGAGGCCATTCTCACGAGGAAATTCGAGACATAGCGTTGTGGGTGGTGTCACATGCCGAAATACCCCGATTTCCCGGCCCACTCTTGAGAAGAACCCGATGCCCGGACACCTCTTCGAAGGCAACCCTGTGGACGAAGGCACAAAACGAAGGGTCACTGACACTCCCGTGCATCATTCGGTAAAAGCCGCAGGTTCCACACACAGCTCAACAAGAGGCCTGTCATCCCATGAACAACACGAGAAGCAAGCAGAGTTCCATTCCTCCACTCAAGACGAGGCCTGACTCTCCGGTCCCAACTCTGAAGGGACCCTGCGATCGGAGTCCGAAATGGAGAGGAACCCTGAGGTTCCTGACTCCACTCGAGATGAGGCCCTCTTCCATTACACCAAAAACAGTGGAGGCCCGAGAGGCCCCTCCCAAATCCACAGTATCGCGACTTCTCAGAGGCACCCTTAGAAGCTCCCTGAGGTCACCGGCACAAGTCGAGGGAACACAGGGTTTCCTGACGCAACCCGAGAAAGACCTCGAAAATCCTCCTTCAACGCGTCTTGAATCCCGATTCCCCTACCATGACTCAAGAGCAATGACGCGTTCCCCCTCGCCACTCGCATGGAGACTTGACTTCCCTGGCGCCACACGAGAGGCTCCCTGAGCTCCCCGTCATACCTCGTGAGAAATCCCACACTGGCTCCCCAGCTCCAGAAAACCCACGAGACGCCTCCGTCGTCGCGAGATGAAGGCCTTCTTTTCCTGCATGGCCTGGAGAGCATCTCGAGGCCTCTCTTCAAACTCCACAGGAGGCCTGACTCCCTTTACGCCACTCTGTGGGCTCAAGAGATACCCATTGGGACTCGAGAGGAGAGCGGAATTCTTTGCTTCCCCTATATACCAGGCCTGACTCCTCAGGTGAGTCTGGAATGCAACCCCGAGATCCCTGCCGCCCCTGGAGAGGAACATTAGGTCCTAGACACAAGCATAGATGAGGTCTCATTTGCCCTGAAGTGACTCGAGAGCAATCCCCTGCTCTCCCTCACACCTCGAATGGAAGAATGGACTTCCCTGGGACAACACAAGAGGAAGCCTGAATTCCCCGTCGTAATTCGAAAATCCCGCCGCAACTCGAGAAAAACCACGTGGTTCCCCCGTCATCGCAAGATGAGGCCCTTGCCAGCTACAGCGTCTCAGGAGAAGCCCCACGTTCCATCTTGAAGTTTAAAATGATAATTGGCAACCTTGATGTTATCACAAAAGTTCCCCGACACCCTGGTGTCACTCAAGGGGAACACCAAGGTTCGGTGCACCGCTTGTTCTGAGCCCCTTATCCCCTCCTGATCGCGACGGGAGGGTCGATTACCCTGCTTTGTCTGGAAGGGATTCTGGACCTTCCCGGCGCACCTCAGGATGAGGCCGGTCTCACGAGGAAATTCGAGACGTAGCCTTGTGGTTGGTGCCACACGCCGAAAGACCCCGATTTCCGTGTCTGCTCTTGATAAGAACCCAATGCTAGGACACCTCTTCGAAGGCAATCCTGTGGATGAAGGCACAAAACGAAGGGGTCTGACACCCTCGTGTATCGTTGGAAAAGCCCGCAAGTTCCACATACAGATCGACAAGTGGCTTGTCACCCCATGAACAACTCGAGAAGCAAGAGGAGTTCAATTCCTCCACACAAGACGAGCCTGACTCTCCTGTCCCAACTCTGCATGGACACTGAGATCCGATTCAGAAATGGAGAGGAACCCTGAGGTTCCTGCCTCAACTCGAGATAAGGCCCTCTTCTACTGCACCAAACCCAGTGGAGTTCGGAGCAGCCCCTCCCAACTGCACAGTATCCCTGACTTCTCAGAGGCACCCTGAGAAGCTACCTGAGGTCACTGGCACAAGTCGAGGGAACCCAGAGTTTCCTGAAGTAACCCGAGAAAGACTTGGAGAGACCTTTTTCAACGTCTCTTGATGCCCGATTCCCCTACCATGTCTCCAGAGCAAGGACGCGCTCCCCTCGCCACAAGCAGGAAAACTGACTTCCCTAGTACCACACAAGAGGCTTCCTGAGTACCCCATCGTACCTCGTGAGAAAACCCACAGTGGCGCCGCAGTTCGAGAAAAACCACAAGATGCCCCCGTCAAGGAGAGATGGGGGCCTTCTTTTCCTGCCTGACCTGGAGAGCAATCCCTGGTCCTCTCTCCAAACTTCACAGGAGGATTGACTCCCTTTAGGCCACTCAGTTGGGTCCAAGAAATACCCGGTGCGACTCGAGAGGAGAGCGGAGTCCTTTGCTTCCCTGGAGACGAGGCCTGACTCCCCGGGTGAGTTTGGAATGCAACCCCGAGATCCCTGTCGCCCCTGGAGTGGAACATTATGTCCTAGACACAAGCCTAGATGAGGTCTATTTTGCCCTACAGTGACTCGAGAGCAACCTCCATCTCTCCCTCACAATTTGAATGGAAGATTGGTCTTCCCAAGGTCAACACAAGAGGAAGTCTGAATTTCCCATCGTAATTCGAGAATTCAGCCTCAAGTCTTAAAAACCATGTGGTTCCCCCTTCATCGCAATATGAGGCCCTTGCCAGCTAGAGTCTCAAGAGAAGTCCCACGTTCCATCTTAAAGTTCGAAATGCTACTTGGCACCCTTGATGCGACCCCAAAGTTCCCCAACATACCGGTCTCACTCCAGGGGAACACCGAAGTTCCCGGCGTCTCCAGGGAAGTCCCATGTTCCGTCCTTAAGTGCGAAATGGTAATTGACACCCTTGATGCGACCGCAAAAGTTCCCCGACACGCTGGGTTCCCTCGAGGGGAACACCGAGGGTCCCAGCACCACTTCATCTGAGCCACTTCTCCCCTCCTGATCGCAACAGGAGAGTCGATTCCCCTACTTTCTCTGGAAGGGTTTCCCGGCCTTCCTGGTGCACCTCAGGATGAGGCCGGTCTCAGGAGGAAATTCGAGACTAGCCATGTGTGAGGTGCCACGTGCCGAACAACCCCGATTTTCCGGTCCGCTCTTGATAAGAACCCGATGCCCAGACACCTCTTCAAAGGCAACCCTGTGAGTGAAGGCACAACACGAAGGGGCACTGACACCCCCGTGCATCATCCGGAAAAACCCGCAGGGTCTACACACAGCTCGAAAAGGGGTCTGAGACTCCCGGAACAACTCGAGAGGCAACCAGAATTCCATTCCTCAGACAAGACGAGGCATGACTCTCCTGTCCCAACACTGCAGGGACCGTGCAGTCGGAGTCAGAATCGGAGAGGAAGCCTGAGGTTCCTGCCTCCCCTCGAGATGAGGCCCTCTTCCATTGCGCCGAACCCAGCAGAGTCCCGAGAGGCCCCGCCAACTCCACAGAATCCCTCACCTCTCAGAGGCACCCTGGGAAGTTCCCTATAGTCCCCTGCAGAAGTCGAGGGAAACGAGGGTTTCCCGCCGCCACCCGAGAAAGACCTCGAGAGTCCTTCTTCAACGCGTCTTGAGGCCCTAGTCGCTTCCCATGACTCGAGAGTGATGACCAGCACCCCCTCGCCATGCGCATGGAGACATGAATTCCCTGGCACCGCACGAGAGGCTCCCTGAGGTCCTCGTCATGCCTCGTGAGAAAACCCCCACGGGCGCTGCAGCCTGAGGAAAACCATGAGACGCCACCGTCATCGCGAGCTGAGGGCCTTCTTTTCCTGCCTGTCCTGGAGAGCAATCCCGAGTCCTCTCTCCAAACTGAAGAGGAGGCTCGACACCCTTGAGTCCACTCATTGGGCTCCAAGCGATAGGTGTCGCGAATTGAGAGGAAAGCGGAGTCCTCTGCTTCCCCTCGAGGCGAAGCCTTACTCCCTGGGGGTGTCTGGAATGGAAACCCGAGATCCCTGTCTTCCCTTGAGAGGAATATTAGGTCCTGGACACACGCCTCGATGAGGTCTCTTTGGCCCTGTAGTGACTCGAGCAGAACCCCCAGCTTTCCCTCGCAACTCCAGGGGAAGATTGGGCTTCCCAGGGCCAACCCAAGAGGAAACCTGAAATCCCCGTCGTTTTCGAGAATCCAGACGCAACTCGAGAAAAACGACGTGGTTCCAACGTCTTCACAGGATGAGGCCCTTGCCCGCTACAGCGTCTCCAGGGAAGTCCCATGTTCCGTCCTGAAGTGGGAAACGGTACTTGGCTCCCTTGATGCGACCCCTAAAGTTCCCTGAAACGCCGGGTTCCCTCGAGTGGAACACCTAGAGTCCCGGCCCCACTTCATCTGAGCCCCATCTCCCCACCTGATCACGACAGGAGAGTCGATTCCCCTTCTTTGTGTGGAAGGTGTTCCCGGCCTTCCCGGCGCACCTCAGGATGATGCTGGTCTCACGAGGAAATTCGAGATGAGCCACGTGTGTTGTGCCACATACCGAACGACCCCGATTTCCCCGTCCGCTCTTGAAATGAACCCGATACCCGGACACCTCTTTGAAGGCAACCCTGTGGGGGAAGGCACAAAATGAAGGGACACTGACACCCCCATGCATCTTCTGGAAACATCCGCAGGTTCCACAAACAGCTAGACAAGGGGCCTGAGACCCCCTGAACGACTCGAGAGGCAAGCAGAGTTCCATTACTCAGACAAGATGAGGCCTGACTCTCCTGTCCCAACCCTGCAGGGACCCTGCGGTCGGAGTCAGAAATGGAGAGGAAGCTGAGGTTCCTGCCTCCAATCGAGATGAGGCCCTCTTTCATTTCGTCAAACCTAGTGGAGTCCCGAGAGGCCCCTCTAATTCCTCAGTATCCCTCACCTCTCAGAGGCACATGGGAAGTTCACTAAGGTCCCCGGTAGAGGTCGAGGGAAACGAGTGTTTCCCACCCCAACCCAAGAAAGACCTCGAGAGTCCTTCTTAAATGCGTCTTGAGGCCCTAGTCCCTCCCATGACTCCAGAGCAATGACGCGATCTGCCTGGCCACACGCATGGAGGCCTGACTTCTCTGGCGCCGCACGAGAGGCTCCCTGATCTCCCCATCATATCTCGTGAGAAACCCCACACTGGCGCTGCAGCTCGAGAAAACCCATGAGACGCTCCCGTCATCACGAGAGGAGGGCCATCTTTAACTGCATGGTATGCAGATCAAGCGTGAACCTTCTGTCCAAGCTACACAGGACGCTTGACTCCCTTTAGGCCATTCATTGGGCTCCAAGAGTTACATGTCGTGACTCGAGAGGATAGTGGAGTCCTTTGCTTCCACTCGAGATGAGGCGTGACCCACCGGGTGAGACTGGAATGCGACCCCGATATCCCTGTTGCCCCTGGAGAGCAATACTACGTCCTGGACCCAAGCCTAGATGAGGACTCTTTGCCCTGAAGTGACTCGAGAGCAACCCACAGCTCTCTCTGACAAGTTGAATGGAAGATTGGACTTCCTGGGCCAACACAAGAGGAAGCCTGAATTCCCCGTCGTAACTCGAGAATCCCGCCGCAACTCGAGAAAAACCACGTGTTTCCCTCGTCATCGCAATATGAGGCCCTTGCCCGCTAGAGCATCTCCAGAGAATTCCCACGTTCCGTCTTGAAGTGCGAAACTGTACTTGGCACCCTTGATGCGACCTCAAAAGTGCCGTGACATACCGGTCTCACTCGAGGGGACCACCGAAGTTCCCGGCACCACTTCATTTGAGCCCCTTCTCCCCTTCTGATCGCGACCGGTGGGTCGATTCCCCTGCTTTGTCTGCAAGGGGTTCCCTACCTTCACGGCGAACCTCAGGATGAGGCCGGTCTCCCGAGGAAATTCGAGACGTAGCCTCGTGGGTGGTACCACATGCTGAAAGACCCCAATTTTCTGGTACGCTCTTGAAAAGAACCCGATGCCCGGACACCTCTTTGAAGGCAACCCTGTGGATGAAGGCACAACACGAAGGGGCACTGACACCCCTGTGCATCATCCGGAAAAACCCACAGGTTCCACACACAGCTCAACAAGTGGCCTGTCACTCCGTGAACAACTCGCAATGCAAGCGGAGATCCATGCCTCCACAGAAGATGAGGCGTGACTCTCTGTCCATACTCTGCAGGTACTCTGCGACCCGAGTCAGAAATGGAGAGGACCCCTGACGTTCCTGCCTCCATACGAGATGAGGCCCTCTTCAATTGCACCAAACACAGTTGAGTAACGAAAGGCCCCTCCCAAATCCACAGTGTCCCTGACTTCTCAGAGACACCCTGAGAAGTTGCCTGAGGTCACCGACACAAGTCAAGGGATCCCAGGGTTCCCTGCCGCAACCCGAGAAAGACCTCGAGAGTCCTTCTTCAATGCGTCTTGAGGCCCGATTTGCCTACTATGACTTGAGAGCAATCACGCACTCCCCTTCACCACACGCACGGAGACCTGACGTCCCTAGCACCACACGAGAGGCTCTCTGAGCTCCCCGTCGTACCTCGTGAGAAATCTGATACTGGCGCCACAGCTGGAGAAAACCCACGAGACGCCCCCGTCATCGCGAGATGAGGGCCTTTTTTCCTGCATGGCCTGGAGTCCAATCCCGAGTCCTCTCTCCAAACTCCACAGGAGGCTTGACTCCCTTTATTACACACATTAGGCTCCAAGAGATACCCATCGCGACTCGAGACGAGAGCGGAATTCTTTGCTTACCCTCGAGCTGAGAACTGACTCCCTGGATGGGTCTGGAATGCAAACCCGAGATCCCTGTCGCCCCTGGAGAGCAACATTAGATCCTGGACACAAGCCTAGATTAGGTCTCTTTTGCCCTGCAGTGACTCTAGCGCAATCCCCAGCTCCCCCTCGCAACCTGAATGGAAGATTGGATTTCAAGGCCAACAAGAGGAAGCCTAAATTCCCGGTCATGACTCGAGAATCCCGCCGCATCTTGAGCAAAACCACGTGGTTCTCCCGTCATCGCAAGATGAGGCCCTTGCCCGTTACAGCGTTTCAAAAGATGTCCCAGATTCCGTCTTGAAGTGCGAAACGGTACTTGGCACCCTTGATGCGACCCCAAAAGTCCCCCAACACGCCGGTCTCACTCAAGGGGAACACCGAGGTTCCCGGCACCACTTCATTTAAGCCCCTTCTCCCCTCCTGATCGTGACCGGTGGGTCGATTCCCCTGCTTTGTCTGCAAGGGGGCCCGACCTTCCCTGCACAACTCAGGATGAGGCCGGTCTCATGGGGAAATTCGATACGTAGCTTGGTGGGTGGTGCCACTTGCCGAAAGACTCCAATTTCCCGGTCCGCTCTTGATAAGAATCCGATGCTCGGACACCTCTTGGAAGGCAGCCTTGAGTATGAAGGTACAACACGAAGGGGCACTAACACACCTGTGCATCAACTGGAAAAACGGGCAGGTTACATACACAGCTCGACAAGTGGCCTGTCACCTCGAGAACAACTCGAGAGGCAAGAGGAGTCCCATCCTCCAGAAAAGACGAGGCCTGACTCTCCTGTACCAACATGCAGGGACCTTGCGATCTGAGTCAGAAATGGAGAGGAACACTGAGGTTCCTGCTTCAACTCGAGATGAGTCCCTCTTACATTCCACCAAATGCAGAGGAGTCTCGAGAGGCCCCTCCAAACTGCACAGTATCCCTGACTTCTCAGAGGCACTCTGAGAAGCTCCCTGAGGTCGCAGGCACAAGTCAAGGGAACCCTGGGGTTTATGCAGTGACCCGAGAAAGACCTCGAGAGTCCTTCTTCAACCCGTCTTGAGGCCCGATTACCCTACCATGACTCGAGAGCAATGACGAACTCCCCCTAGCCATCACATGGGGACCTGACTTCCCTGGCGCCACACGAGAGGCTCCCTGAGCTCCCTCTCGTACCTCGTCAGAAACCTGGCACTAGCGCGGCAGTCTAGAAAACCCACGAGACGCCGCCGTCATCGCGAGATGAGGGCCTTCTTTTCCTGCATGGCGTGGAGAGGAATCCCGAGTCCTCTATCCAAACACCACAGGAGGCTTGACTCCATTTAGGGCACACAGTGGGCTCCAAGAGATACGCATCGCGACCCAAAAGGACAGCAGAGTTCTTTGCTTCCCCTTGAGACGAGGCCTGATTCCCCGGGTGAGTCTGGTATGCAAGCCCGAGATCCCTGTCGCCCCTAGGGACGAACATTAAGTCCTGGACACAAGCCTAGATGAGGTCTATTTTGCCCTGCAGTGACTCGAGGGCAATCCCCAGCTCTCCCTTGAAACTCGAATGGAAGATAGGACTTCCCTGGGCCAACACATGAGGAAGACTGTATTCCCCGTCGAAACTCGAGAATCCCGCCACAACTCCAGAAACGCCACGTGGCTCCCCCGTCATCGCAAGATGAGGCCCTTGCCCCCTACAGCATCTCAAGGAAGTCCCACGTTCCGTCTTGAAGTGCAAAACGGTATTCGCACCCTTGATGCGACCTCAAAAGTTCCTCGACACACCGGTCTGACTCGAGGAGAACACCGAAGTTCCCGGCACCACTACATCTGGGCCCCTTCTCCCCTCCTGATCGCGACAGGAGGGTCGATTCCCCTGTTTTGTCTTGAAGGGGTTCCCGCCTTTCCCGGTGCATCTCAGGATGAGGCCGGTCTCACGAGGATATTCGAGACATAGCCTCGTGGATGGTGACACATGCCGAAAGACCCCAATTTCCCGGTCCGCTCTTGATAAGATCCCAATGCCCGGACACCTCTTTGAAGATAACCCTTTTGATGAAGGCACAACAGGAAGGGGCACTGACACCCCCGGGTATCGTCCGGAGAAACCCGCAGGTACCACACACAGCTAGAGAAGTGACCTGTCACCCCGTGAACAACTGGAGAGGCAAGCAGAGTTCCATTCCTCCACACAAGACGAGGCTTGACTCTCCTGTTCGAACTCTGCAGCGAAACTGCGATCCGAGTCAGATCTGGCCCAGGAGAAGTCAGGAGAGGAAACATGAGTTTCCTGCCTCCACTCGAGATGAGGCCCTCTTCCATTGCACCGAACCCAGTGGAGTCCCGAGAGGCCCCTCGCAACTGCACAGTATCCCTGACTTCTCAGAGGCACCCTTAGACCTTCCTGAGATCACCGGCACAAGTCGAGGGAACCAAGGGTTTCCTGCCCCAACCCGTAAAAGACCTCGAGAGTCCTTCTTCAACGCGTCTTGAGGTGCGATTCCCCTGCCATGACTCGAGAGCAATGACGCGCTCCCCCTAGCCACGAGCATAGAAACCTGACTTCCCTGGCACCACAGGAGAGGCTCCCTGAGCTCCCCATTATACCTCGTGAGCAACACCACACTGGAGCCACAGCTCGAGAATACCCACGAGACACCCCAGTCCTCACGAGATGAGGGCGTTCTTTTGCTGTATGGCCTGGAGAGCAATCCTGAGTCCTCTCTCCAAACTCCACAGGAGGCTTGACTCATTTTAGGCCACACAGTGAGCTCCAAGATATACCCGTCGCGACTTGACAGGAGAGCGGTGTCCTTGGCTTCCACTCGAGACGAGGCCTGATTCCCAGGGTGAGTCGAGAATGCAATGCCGAGATCGCTTTCGCCCCAGCAGAGGAACATTAGGTCCTGGACACAAGCCTAGATGAGGTCTATTTGGCCCTGCAGTGTCTCGAGAGCAATCCCCAGTTCTAACTCACAATTCGAAAGAAAACTGGACTTCCCTGGGCCAGTTGAAGAGGAAGCCTGAATTCCCCATCGTCACTGGACAATCCCGCCGCAACTCGAGAAAAAACACGTGGTTCCAACGTCTTCGCAAGATGAGGCCCTTGCCCACTACGGCGTCTCAAGGGAAGTCCCATGTTCCACCCTGAAGTGAGAAACGGTACCTGACACCCTTCGTGAGAACCCCAAAGGTTCCCCGACACCCCGGGTTCCCTCGATGGGAACACCGAGAGTCCCGGCACCGCTTCATCTGAGCCCCTTCTCCCCTCCTGATCGCGACAGGACAGTCGATTCCCCTGCGTGGTCCGGAAGGGGTTCCCGGCCCTCCCGGCGCACCTCAGGATGAGGCCGGTCTCACGAGGAAATTCGAGACGAGCCACGTGGGTGGGGCCACATGCCGAACGCCCCCGATTCCCCGGTCCGCTCTTGAGAAGGACCCGAGGCCCGGACACCTCTTCGAAGGCAACCCTGTGGGTGAAGGCACAACACGAAGGGGCACTGACACCCCCGTGCATCATCCGGAAAGACCCGCGGGTTCCACACACAGCTCGGCGAGGGGCCTGAGTCCCCCTGAACAACTCGAGAGGCAAGCGGGGTTTCCTTCCTCAGACAAGACGAGGCCTGACTCTCCTGTCCCTACTCTGCAGGGACCCTGCGGTCGGAGTCCGAAACGGAGAGGAAGCCTGAGGTGCCTGCCTCCCCTCGAGGTGAAGCCCTCTTCCGTTGCGCCAGACCCAGCAGAGTCCCGAGAGGCCCCGCCAACTCCACAGGATCCCTCACCTCTCAGAGGCACCCTGGGAAGTTCCCTAAGGTCCCCGGCAGAAGGCGAGGGAAATTACGGTTTCCTGCCGTCACCCGAGAAAGACCTCGAGAGTCCTTCTTCAACGCGTCTCGAGGCCCTAGTCCCCTCCCGTGACTCAAGAGCCATGACGCGCTCCCCCTCGCCACACGCATGGAGACCTGACTTTCCTGGCGCCGCACGAGAAGCTCCCTGAGATCCTCGTCGTGCCTCGGGAGAAAACCCCCACGGGCGCCGCAGCCCGAGGAAACCCCTGAGACGCCCCCGTCCTCGCGAGCTGAGGGCCTTCTTTTCCTGCATGGCCTGGAGAGCAATCCCGGGTCCTCTCTCCAAACTGAAGAGGAGGCTGGACTCCCTTGAGGCCACTCAGGGGGCTCCAAGAGATCCGGGTCGCGACTCAAGGGGAGAGCGGAGTCCATGGCTTCCCCTCGAGACGAGCCCTGACTCCCCGGGGTAACCTGGAATGCAACCCCGAGATCCCTGCCTTCCCTGGAGAGGAATATTAGGTCCCGGACACACGCCTAGATGAGGTGTCTTGGGCCCTGCAGTGACTCGAGCACAACCCCCAGCTTTCCCTCGCAACTCGAGGGGAAGATTGGGCTTCCCAGGGCCAACCCAAGAGGAAGCCTGAGATCCCCGTCGTAACTCCAGAATCCGCCGCAACTCGAGAAAAACCACGTGGTTCCCAAGTCTTTGCAAGATGAGGCCCTTGCCCGCGACGGCGTCTCAAGGGAAGTCCCCTGTTCCACCCTGAAGGGCGAAACGGTCCCTGACAGCCTTCATGCGACCCCCAAAAGTTCCTCGACACGCCGGGTTCCCTCGAGGGTAACACCGAGGGTTCCGGCCCCACTTCATCTGAGCCCCTTCTCCCCTCCTGATGGCGAGAGGAGAGTCGATCCCCCTGCGTTGTCTGGAAGGGTCCCCGGCCTTCCCGGCATACCTCAGGATGTAGCCGGCCTCACTAGGAAATTTGAGACTAGCCCCGTGGGTGGTCCCACATGCCGAAAGACCCCGATTTCCCTGTCCGCTCTTGAAAAGAACCCGAGGCCCGGACACCTCTTCAAAGGCAACCCAGTGGGTGAAGGCACAACACGAAGGGGCACTGTCACCGTCGTGCATCGTCCGGAAACACCCGCAGTTTCCACACACAGCTGAACAAGGGGCCTGAGACCCCCTGAGCACCTCGAGAGGCAAGCCGAGTTCCCTTCCTCAGACAAGATGATTCCTGACTCTCCTGTCCCAACTCTGCAGGGACCCTGCGGGCGGAGTCCGAAACGGAGAGGAAGCCTGAGGTTCCTGCCTTCCCTGGAGATGAGGCCCTCTTCCATTGCGCCAAACCCAGCGGAGTACTGAGAGGCCCTGCCAACTCCACAGCATCCCTCATCTGTCAGAAACACACTGGGAAGTTCCCTAAGGTCACCGGTAAACTTTTATTGCACAAGGTCCCCATGAAAAGGCCCACGCAGCAGGAAAGCTACAGATTCTGTCTGCCATTAAAGGGCAGTAAGGTGCCCTCCCCTCTTCTTTGCTGCCTCGGCGGCCACCAGGGTGCAATTCGCGTACCCTTCCCTTTCCCATCCTAGCAGGTGCTCCAGGGCCCGCTGGCCTACAAAGTGCCAGAAACAGGGCTGGGCCAGCCGGCCAGAATTCAGGGTTCTGTCCCTTGGACTTCCAGCGGACACTAGGCTGCTTGGGAAAACCGCCCAGACTCTGAGGTTTTTCAGCAGAGGGGTGGAGCGGTAAAGGCCTTGACCCCAAAGACGAGGCCTTTCTGCGACCGCCAGGTTGGGGAGCTCTGAGACTGTGCCAACACAGGGCGGAATACATGGTTCCCTGCTCCAGGCAGTCCCCGTTCCCTTACCTGTGTTCCGCACCCCTCCTCTGTGGCCAATGGATGCCGATCCTTGGGGATCCAGGAGTTCATGAAATGGGCATTCCAAGCCGCAATGGCGACCCCCAACAGCACATCTGGAAAGCCCTCCCCCACCCCCGCCAGTAGCCGACCCCCACTGTGAACGGAACCCCACCCCGCCCCGCACCGCCAGGTTTCGCCCCAGCCCTGCCGGGCTCCCGGCGGGTTCCCAGCCACATTGGCGACCCCCGGGAGCACAACAGGGACCGAACCCCCACCCACAGCGAGTGGAATCTCGACCTGTGCAGCCCAGGTTTACCCCACCCTGGGTGTGCTCCAGGCGCGTTTCCAGCCGCAGTGGCCATCTCCGAGAGCACAACTGGGAAGCCCTCCCCTACCCCCGCCAGGAGCCGACACCCGCCCTGCGCCGCCCGGGTTCGCCCCGCCCCTGCCGCGCTCCAGGGGCGCTGCCCACCTTCACCAGTGGCTCCTGGTGAGCCCCGTCCCCACGCCCGGTTCCAGGAGAGGCTCTCGGACCTCGCTGCTGCCGCCAGGTCAAACATGAGGACAATACATACACCCCACAGAGACAATCCAAGCTGTCTATGATTTAGGGATCAAACGAGGACTACAGAAAGGCAAGATGACCTGACCTAGGAGGGCCATGATATTCTATAGAACCAGACAAAGTTGGTTACCAAGGAAACTTTTTTCCTTGGAACCCGGAAAGCTGGTTCTTTGCATATGCAATGACCAAGAATTAGCTTGTTACCCAAGCCTGCTTTACTGCCACCCCCATCCCCCCACTCCCCAGAAGACTGGCTCAAAGAAATATTTTAAATCTCAGGCGGAAACCTGGAAGATGTCTTGTCTGTCTGTTTGGATTAAGGTATGTGTCAGTGTGAGCCTTGTGTTTTTTGATAATATTGCTCAAGTTCTGTGTTCTGATTTCAATGGTCTCAAGACAAGGCAGCCCTTCCAAATCAAACTGCTGGAAATACAAGAAAACATTGACCTAAATGAATGTCAGAGTCCCGTGAACTGGGAACTAGTCAATATTAAATATCTAGTATTTTTGGTTTTGCTCCTCCATTATAGACATGTCTAAGAGTCAACAACATTAAGCACAACATGTTCATAGTGCCTAGGTTTCTTTTGAGGTAAAAATTGCTCTATTGTTATATCTGTCACAAGCTTGTCAGCAAGAAACTACCTGGAAACGACAACAACAAAAGTAAAAAATGTAAATGTGATATGAGCTTTTAGACAAACCCTTAACAATAATTATACTCTAAAATATCTGCCTCTCGTAGTCTTGATTGAAGGCAGAGGAGAAGGGGATGACAGAGGATAAGATGGTTGGATGGCATCACTGACTCGATGGACATGAGTTTGTGCAAGCCCCTGGAGCTGGTGACGGACACGGAAGCCTAGCGTCCTTCAGGCCACGGGGTCCCAAAGACTCAGACATGACTGAGCAACTGAACTGAACTGAACTAACAAACGTTTCTCCAGGTGTTTTGGTTACCCGTGTTTCTATCCTTGTGACGACAGTGTATTGAATAGCTAGGTCATTTCCAAATAAATGAAAGTTCTGAAACATTCACGACTTGAAAGGACCTCCCTTTTACACAGAAACAAAAGAGATTTTTGACTCTCCATGAATAGTGTCTGGCACCATCCTGACATGTTAAATGTAAGAAAGCAATTGTTTTGTTTTGTTTTGTTCTGTTCTTGGGGGTGGGGGGAGGGGGGCGGGCTATAGCCAATGCCAATATAAAAGTCAGTTCTTGGTTGCTGAAGGGAAATGTATGACTTGTTATTACAAGAAAGTATGTGGAATGCAATGGCACTTGAGGAAGGAAAACGAAGTAGTTCTGTCTTACAGGTAGCAGTTTCAGGATGGGAGAAGCAAAGGAATGGGTACAGAATGGGATAAGGAGGTTGTAGGGAAAGTGGACCCCCAGAAAAGAGTTCTGTGCCTAGCACAAGTTTTCTTGAGATGTCGAACTGCCTTTGCTAATGGAGTTTAAGTTTCTTTACCTCTTAAGTGATCTCTTCTAGGTTGACCTAGAACAGAAATCTTTTGTTAGCTTTGGCTAAGTGGAGAAGTAGTGTTTCACGGTGACATATGTGATCCTTCCTGACTGTTTGCAGCCCTTTTGATATCGATGCACTGCTTCTGCTCCTGCTGCCGCCGCCGCTGCTGCTAAGTCGTTTCAGTCGTGTCCGACTCTGTGCGACCCCATAGATGGCAGCCCACCAGGCCCCGCAGTCCCTGGGGTTCTCTAGGCAAGAACACTGGAGTGGGTTGCCATTTCCTCCTCCCATGCATGAAAGTGAAAAGTGAACGTGAAGTCGCTCAGTGGTGTCCGAGTCTTAGCGTTCCCATGGACTGCAGCCTACCAGGCTCCTCCACCCATGGGATTTTCCACGCAAGAGTACTGGAGTGGGGTGCCATTGCCTTCTCCCATATCTATGCACAAGCCTGCCTAAATCATTGACTTCTAGCTAGCTTTGGGATGCCAATGACCATCCACCCTTACCAGGCAACAGAGAAGAGAAAAACACTTACCACAGGAGGTCCTGGTAAGGAACAAGGAACTAACAAGCTCCCGCCAACCAGGATTCTGCAGAGGTCAACAAGAGGTCAATAAGAGATGGAAGACTGCAGTCCAGAGGTCCTAGCAACTTCCATCTTGCAGCAGAGACCCAGCATAGTCAAAACGAATTCAATGTTGCAAAAAATAAGTAAACAAATAAAGGACAGAAGTTCTTTGAACACATGACTGAGATTAGGGCTGAGGCAGTACATGTACGGTGCCCAGAAAATCTTAAAGTATGAGAAAGGAAAGAAATTAAAGACAACTATCAAGCTGTCCAAACTGATAAAAACGAAAGATTACACAGTTTTTTCTGTATATATTAGCAGATAATAATCTGAAAAGGAATTAAAAAAAATTCCCTTTCAATAATGTCAACATGAATACAACACTTTGCCATGGATGTAACGAGGATGACAAGACTGGCACACTGGAAATTATACACCCTGGCTGAAAACTGTCCTGAATACATGGACAGATATTCCATAACAATGGAAAGACTTAAGATGGCAATACCATGGAATGCATCTTCAATCTGAAATGAAGATTTGATATGATTTGATCGCTCAGAGCTTTTGTGTCATCAATTGTTATTAAAGTATAAATGAGATAGAGAAAGCTGCTGACTTAGACTTGAGGCGGGGTGTACGCCCTGCTGGTCTCTAGCCAGATATTCTACAGGCACTAGCAGTCAGCTAAGGAAAGAAAGGCACTGTCTCAGGGAATGGCACCAGGCCCCTCCCCCACGACATGCCTTGAGGTCACATTGGCAGCAGGTGAGTCATCCTGGGCCAAAAACTGATTGACATGAATCTTGAAGAAAGGCAGTATTCCAGGCAAATATATCATTTCCTTAACATAGATTAGGAGAACAAGGTACGAGGAAAACATACTGTTTTGTTCAAGTCACTTCTGAGCCTATTGGGGGAACCGACCTGAAGCCAGAGTCCAGCGGATATACATAGGATATTTACATCGCTTAAGACAAACATTTCCTCAGGAACAAATGCATTGCTTAGCTCAAGGTTTGTCTGCGAAATTCTTACACATCAGGAGATGGCTCCGAGCTGGGTTTCTACACACAAGAACATGAATGCAAAGGACAAGCCTGCACAGCCCATCTGCCCCCCTCCCCCACAGCCAGCAGCATTTCCAAGTGACCTCCTAAGGCCTTCCCCAAAATACAGGGGCACCTCTGGGTTTCCTGTTGGCCTCACTTTGAACACTTTTCTTAAAAAAAAAAAAAAAAATCCTGCACACTTCTTGATAGAATGCCACAGTGCAAGGAAAACAGGCCTTCAATACTTAAACCTCCCTGTGCCAAACACTTGGGGCTTGGTTTTGTTTTGTTTTGTTTTTTAATTACACCACCACATAATTTAAACTTTTTATAATTTCTAATTATTCAGTACCAAAACACCAAACTTTTATTGCACAAGGTCCCCATGAAAAGGCCCACGCATCAGGACAGCCACAGATTCTGCCATGAAAGGGCAGCAAGGTGCCCTCCCCACTTCTTTGCTGCCTGGGCGGCCACCAGGGTTTGAAATTCATGCACCCTACTAACTTTCTAGGGTGCAATTCGCGGACCCTTCCCTTTCTCATCCTAGCAGGTGCTCCAGGGCCCGCTGGCCTACAAAGTGCCAGAAGCAGGGCTGGGCCAGCCGGCCAGAGTTCAGGGTTCTGTCCCTTGGACTTCCAGGGGACACTAGGCTGCTTGGGAAAACCGTGCAGACTGAGATTTTTCAGCAAAGGGGTGGAGCGGTAAAGGCCTTGACACCAAGGGCGAGGCCTTTCTGCAACCGCCAGGTTGGGGAGCTCCGAGAATGTGCCAACAGAGGGCGGAATACTTGGTTCCCTGCTCCAAGCAGTCCCAGTTCCCTGACCTGTGGCCCGCAGCCCTCCGCTGCACCCACTAGATGTGGATCCTTGGGGACACAGGAGTGTAGGAAATGGGCGTTCCTAGCCGCAGTGGCGACCCCCGAGAGCACAACTGGGACCGAACCCCCACCCACAGCCATCTAAATCTCGACCCGCGCAGCCCAGGTTTACCCCGCCCCGGGTGCACTCCTGGCGCGTTTCCAGCCTCAGTGGCCACCACCGAGAGCACAACTGGGAAGCCCTCCCCCACCCCCGACAGGAGCCAAACCCCGCCCCGCGCCACCAGGGTTCACCCCGCCCCTGCTGCACTCCCAGCGCGTTTCCAGCTGCAGTGGGGACCCCCGAGAGCACAACAGTTACCGCCCCCCACCCCCTCCCGACCAGAACCCCGACCCGCGCCGCCCGGGATCGCCCCGCCCCTGGCGCGCTCCCGGCGCGTTGCCCACTTCCACCAGGGGCTCCCGGTGAGCCCCGTCCCCACGCCCGGTTCCAGGAGAGGCTCTCGGACCTCGCTACTGCCGCCAGGTCAAACACGAGGACAATACATCCACCCCACAGAGACAGTCCAAGCTGTGTATGATTTAGGGTTCAAACGAGGACTACAGAAAGGAAAGATGTCCTGACCTAGGAGGGCCATGAGAGTCTATAGATCCAAACAAAATTGGGTACCAAGGAAACTTTTTTCCTTGGAACCCGGAAAGCTGGTTCTTTGCATATGCAATGACCAACAATTAGCTTGTTACCCAAGCCTGCCTCGCTGCCACCCCCACCCCCACCCACTTCCCAGGAAAACGGCTCAAAGAAATATTTTAAATCTCAGGCGGAAAACTGGAAGATGTCTTGTCTGACTGTTTGGATTAAGGTATATGTCAGTGTGAGCCTTGTGTTTTTTGATAATATTGCTCAAGTTCTGAGTTCTGATTTCAATGGTCTCAAGACAAGGCAGCCCTTCCAAATCAAACTTCTGGAAATACAAGAAAACTTTGACCTAAATGAATGTCAGAGTCCCGTGAACTGGGAACTAGTCAATATTAAATATCTAGTATTTTTGGTTTTGCTCCTCCACTATAGACATGTCTAAGAGTCAACAACATTAAGCACAACATGTTCATAGTGCCTAGGTTTCTTTTGAGGTAAAAATTGCTCTATTGTTATATGTGTCACAAGCTTGTCAGCAAGAAAGTACCTGGAAACAGCAACAACCAATGTAAAAAATGTAAATGTGATATGAGCTTTTAGATAAACTCTTAACAATAATTATACTCTAAAATATCCGCCTCTCATAGTCTTGATTGAAGGCAGAGGAGAAGGGGATGACAGAGGATAAGATGGTTGGATGGCATCACTGACTCGATGGACATGAGTTTGAGCAAGCCCCTGGAGTTGGTGATGGACACGGAAGCCTGGCGTCCTGCAGGCCACGGGGTCCCAAAGAGTCAGACTCGACTGAGCAACTGAACTGAACTGAACTTACAATCGTTCCTCCAGGTGTTTTGGTTACCTGAGTTTCTATCCTGGTGCTAAACTAAGTGACAACAGTGTATTGAATAGCTAGGTCATTTCCAAATAAATGAAACTTCTTAAACATTCACGACTTGAAAGGACCTCCCTTTTACACAGAAACAAAAGAGATTTTTGACTCTGCATGAATAGTGACTGGCACCATCCGAACATATTAAATGTAAGAAAGCAATTTTTTTGTTTTGTTTTGTTTTGTTCTGTTCTTGCAGGAAGCGGGGTGGGCGCTATTATCACTGATAGGTATGCTCACCAATCTATCAAATGCCAATATAAGAGTGAGTTCTTGGTTGCTGAAGGGAAATGTATGACTTGTTATTACAAGAATGTATGGAATGCAATCACACTTTAAGAAGGAAAACGAAGTAGTTCTGTCTTACAGGTGGCATTTTCAGGACGGGAGAAGCAAAGGAATGGGTACAGAATGGGATAAGGAGGTTGTAGGGAAAGTAGGCCCCCAGAAAAGAGTTTTGTGCCTAGCACAAGTTTTCTTGAGATGTTGAACTGCCTTTGCTAATGGAGTTTAAGTTTCTTTACCTCTTAAGTGATCTCTTCTAGGTTGACCTAGAACAGAAATCTTTCGTTAGCTTTGGCTAAGGGGAGAAGTATTGTTTCACGATGACATATGTGATCCTACCTGACTGTTCTCATCCCCTTTGATATCTATGCACTGCTGCTGCTGCTGCTGCAGCTGCTAAGTGGTTCAGTTGAGGCCGACCCTGTGCCACGCCATAGATGGCAGCCCACCAGGCCCTGCAGTCCCTGGGGTTCTCTAGGCAAGAACACTGGAGTGGGTTGCCATTTCCTCCTCCTATGCATGAAAGTGAAAAGTGAAAATGAAGTCACTCAGTGGTGTCCGACTCTTAGCCACCCCATGGACTGCAGCCTACCAGGCTCCTCCATCCTTGGGATTTTCCAGGAGTGGGGTGCCATTGCCTTCTCCCATATCTATGCACAAGCCTGCTTAAATAATTGACTTCTAGCCAACTTTGGGATGCCCATGACCACCCACCCTTACCAGGCAACAGAGAAGAGAAAAACACTTACCACAGGAGGTTCTGATAAGGAACAAGGAACTAACAAGCTCCCACCTACCAGGATTCTGCAGAGGTCAACAAGAGGTCAGCAAGAGATGAGAGACTGCAGTCCAGAGGTCCTAGCTACTTCCATCTAGCAACAAACACCCAGCATAGTCAAAACGATTTCAATGTTAAAGAATAAATAAATAAATAAATAAAAGGACAGAAGTTCTTTGAACACATGTCTGAATTTAGGGGTGAGGCATTACATATGTGTCCCAGGATAATCTTAAAGTGTCAGAAAGTAAAGAAATTAAAGACAACTATCAAGCTGTCCAAACTGATAAAAATGAATGATTACACAGTTTTATCTGTATACATTAGCAGATAATAATCTGAAAAGGAATTTTAAAAAATTCCCTTTCAATAATATCAACATGAATAAAACACTTTGCCATGGATGTAACGAGGATGACAAGATTGGCACACTGGAAATTATACACCCTGGCTGAAAACTATCCTGAATACATGGACAGATATTCCATAACGATGGAAAGACTTAAGATGGCAATACCATGGAATGCATCTTCAATCTGAAATGAAGATTTGATATGATTTGATCGCTCAGAGCTTTTGTGTCATCAAGTGTTATTAAAGTATTAAAGAGATAGAGAAAGCTGCTGACTTAGACTCGAGGCGGGGTGGGGGGTGGGTAGTAAGAGTACCCCCTGCTGGTCTTTAGCCAGATATTCTACAGGCACTAGCAGTCAGCTAAGGAAAGAAAGGAACTGTTTCAGGGAATGGCACCAGGCCCCTCCCCCACGACAGGCATTGAGATAATATTGGCAGCAGGTGAGTCATCCCGGGCCAAAACTTGATTGACATGAATCTTGAAGAAAGGCAGTATTGCAGGCAAATATATCATTTCCTTAACATAGATAAGGAGAACAAGCTAGGAGGAAAACATGCTGTTTTGTTCAAATCGCTTCTGAGCCTTTTGGGGGAACCGACCTGAAGCCAGAGTCTAGCGGAAATACATAGGATATTTACATCGCTTAAGACAAACATTTTCTTAGGAAAAAATGCATTGCTTAGCTCAAGGTTTGTCTGCGAAATTCTTACACATCAGGAGATGGCTCCGAGCTGGGTTTCCACACACAAGAACATCCATGCAAAGGACAAGCCTGCACAGCCCATCTGCCCCGCTCCCGCACAGCCAGCAGCATTTCCAAGTGACCTCCTAAGGCCTTCCCCAAAATACAGGGGCACCTCTGGGTTTCCTGTTTCCCTCACTTCGAACACTTTTCTTAAAAAAAAAAAAAAAATCCTGCACACTTCTTGATAGAATGCCACAGTGCAAGAAATACAGTCCTTCAATATTTAAACCTCCATTTGCAAAACACTTGGAGCTTGGTTTTGTTTTGTTTTGTTTTTTAATTACACCACCACATAATTTAAAGCTTTTACACGCTCTAATTATTCAGTTCCAAAACACCAAACTTTTATTGCACAGGGTCCTCATGAAAAGGCCCACGCAGCTGGACAACCACAGATTCTGCCATGAAAGGGCAGCAAGGTGCCCTCCCCCCTTCTTTGCTGCCTGGGCGGCCACCAGGGTTTGAAATCCATGCACCCTACTAAGTTTCTAGGGTGCAATCCATGGACCCTTCCCTTTCCCATCCCAGCAGGTGCTCAAGGGCCCGCTGGCTTACAAAGTGCCAGAAGCAGGGCTGGGCCAGCCGGCCAGAGTTCAGTGTTCTGTCCCTTGGACTTCCAGCGGACACTAGGCTGCTTGGAAAAACCGCGCAGACTCTGAGATTTTTCAGCAGAGGGGTGGAGCGGTTAAGGCCTTGACCCCAAAGGCAAGGCTTTTCTGCGACCGCCAGGTTGGGGAGCTCCGAGAATGTGCCAACAGACGGCGGAATACTTGGTTCCCTGCTCCACGCAGTCCTAGTTCCCTTACCTGTGGTCCGCAGCCCTCCGCTGCACCCACGGGATGGCGATCCTTGGGGACCCAGGAGCGGACGAAATGGGCGTTCCCAGCCGCAGTTGCAACCCCCGAGAGCGCAACTGGGAACCCCTCCCCATCCCCCCCGTGAGCCGACCGCCGCCCCGCGCCGCCAGGGTTAGCCCCGCCCCTGCCGCGCTCCAGGTGCGTTCCCAGCCGCAGTGGCGACCCCCGGGAGCACAACTGGGACCGACCCCCACCCAAAGCCATCTGAATCTCGACACCCGCAGCCCGGGTTTACCCAGTCCCGGGTGCGCTCCCGGCGCGTTTTCAGCCTCAGTGTCCACCTCGGAGAGCACAACTGGGAAGCCCGCCCCCAACCCCGCCAGAAGCCGACTCCCGCCCCACGCCGCCCGCGTTCGCCCCGCCCCTGCACGGTCCAGGTACCTTCCCAGCTTCTAGCGTTCACGCCCGGGTAGGAGCAGGATGTAGGAGTATGGGAGATGTGTCTGGACCCTGACAGCCTCAGCTCCGCTCTGGCCTGCCCTTTGGACCTAGGAGCCAGGCCAACTTGCAGAGGGCTTAGGGCCCCATTGTATGCAAACTACCAAGGCCTACCGCAAGGAGAGCTCTGTCCGAGGGAAGGGAAGCGCCCCAGGCTGCGTTCCCAAGCTGTTGCTTGGCAATGCAGATTCAGCGGTAAACGGAGGGAATCAGGATCTCTGTAGCCGCAGCTTCACACACAGGTGTGTCTCCGTAGGAATCAAGAAAGATCCTGACAGAGTGAGGTTCATTAGAGCTATACTAAAGAGCAAAGGCTTGTCCATGTGGTCTTGCCTTCCCCTGTGCCTTTGGGTCTCCAGGCTCGGCCCCAGCTCCGTGGAAACAACCACTGAGAAAATATCTTCAAGATCCACTTTTCCCAGTGTCTGGGAACCGGGGTTCGTAGGAGGAGAGAAAAGCACGCCTCCATCGGGAACGAAAAGGCAGCCCACCTGCCTGTGTTTTGAAGCCTCTATTTGGAAGGAATGGGTTAGCTTCTCCTAAAGGAGACCTCCAGATCTGCTCAGAAGTCAGTAATTCCAGAGGCAGGGTACTGGTTCCTGACTGCCCTTTGCTAGCCTTGCAAAGATATTCCTAGATTCTAGAGTTATTTTCCATGAAGGAGCAGGCTTCGGGAATGTGTCAGACGGGACTGGCTCCTTATTGACCTCAGCTCAGCTATTGCCTTTCCATTCAAACTAGGACAAGGCCCTACTTTATGAAGGGTAAGGGTTTTCTTCTTTGCAAACTGCCAAGGGCTACAGCAATGAGACCTCTGTCAAGGTAAGGGAAGCCTAAGAGGATGGATTCTCAAGCAGGTGCTTTGCCACAAAGCATCAGCACCCCACGGAGAGAATCAAGCTCCCTGTGCACCAATGTTGGGAGTGTAGCTTCACACACAGAGTTGTCTCTATAGGAGCCAAGAATGTTCCTTAGAGATTAGGTTCACTAAACCTCTCCTACAGAGCATAGACCTGTCAATGTGGTTTTGCCTTCCCCTGTGAGTTGGGTCCTCGAGGTCCGCCACACCTCTGGGGAAACTGTCCCTGAGAAAAGATCTCCAGGAACCGCTTCGCCAAGGCTGGGAAATGCTGTTCACAGGAAGTAAGGCAAGCGAATCTCCTGCAGAGAAAAATAGGCCTTACTGTCCCTGGAGGAGCAGGCTGCCAGAGTGTGTGAAACCTGACTGTTTCCTTACTGGCCTCAGCTCCGCCATTGCCTTTTCATCCGAGCTAGCACCCAGGCCTACTTGGAAAAGCGTTTGGGTGCAGATTTCTACAAAGTGCCAAGGGCTACAGCAGTGAGAATTCTCTCGGTGGTAAGGGAGAGCATTTTTTGGATTCTCAAGCTGTTTTCTGAATGACAGCGTCAAAATGAACAGAGAGAATCAGGCTCTCTGTGCCCCTATGTTAGGTACGCAGCTTCACACACAGAGGTGTCTCTATAGGAGCCAAGAATGCTCCTGAGAGATGAGGTTCACTAGAGGTCTGCTACAGAGCATAGACCTGTCCATGTGGTCTTGCCTTCCCCTGTGCCTTTGGGCCCCGGGCTCGGCCCCAGCTCCGTGGAAACAACCCCTGAGAAAATATCTTCAAGATACGCTTTTCCCACAGGCTGGGAACTGGAGTTCATAGGAGGAGAGAAAAGCACGCCTCCATCAGGAACGAAAAGGCAGCCCACCTGCCTGTGTTTTGAAGCCTCTATTTGGAAGGAATGGGTTAGCTTCTCCTAAAGGAGACCTCCAGATCTGCTCAGAAGTCGGTAATTCCAGAGGCAGGGTGCTGGTTCCTGACTGCCCTTTGCCAGCCTGGCAAAGACTTTCCAAGATTCTAGAGTTATATTCCATGAAGGAGCAGGCTTCGGGAATGTGTCAGAGGGGACTGGCTCCTTATTGGCCTCAGCTCAGCTATTGCCTTTCCATTCAAACTAGGACAAGGGCCTACTTTATGAAGGGTAAGGGTCTTCTTCTTTGAAACTGCCAAGGGCTACAGCAATGAGACCTCTGTCAAGGCGAGGGAAGCCTAAGAGGACGGATTCTCAAGCAGGTGCTTTACTACAAAGCATCAGCACCCCACGGAGAGAACCAAGATCCCTGTTCCCCAATGTTGGGAGTGTAGCTTCACACACAGAGTTGTCTCTATAGGAGCCAAGAATGTTCCTGAGAGATTAGGTTCACTAAACCTCTCCTACAGAGCATAGACCTGTCCATGTGGTTTTTCCTTCCCCTGTGAGTTGGGTCCCCGAAGTCCGCCACACCTCCGGGGAAACTGTCCCTGAGAAAAGATCTCCAGGAACCACTTCGCTGAGGCTGGGAAACGCTGTTCACAGGAAGTAAGGCAAGTGAATCTCCTGCAGAGAAAAAGAGGCCTTACTGTCCCTGGAGGAGCAGGCTGCCAGAGTGTGTGAAACCTGACTGTTGCCTTACTGGCCTCAGTTCCACCATTGCCTGTTCCTCCGAACTAAGACCCAGGCCTATTTGGAGAAGCGTTTGGGTGCGGATTTCTACAAAGTGCCAAGGGCTACAGCAGTGAGAATTCTCTCAGCGGTAAGGGAGAGCATTTTATGGATTCTCAAGATGTTTTCTGAACGACAGGGTCAAAGTGAACTGAGAAAATCAGGCTCTCTGTGCCCCTATGTTAGGTACGCAGCTTCACACACAGAAGTGTCTCTATAGGAGCCAAGAATGTTCCTGAGAGATGAGGTTCACTAGAAGTCTGCTACAGAGCATAGACCTGTCCATATGGTTTTGCCTTGCCCTATGAGTTGGGTCCCTGAGGTCCGCCCCAGCTCAGGGGAAGGAGCCCCTGAGAAAAGATCTCCAGGGACCGCTATTCCCCCAGGCTGGCAAACGCAGTTCACAGGAGGTAACACAAGCGAGCCTCCTGCAAAGCACAACAGTCCTTAGTGTCCCTGGACGATCAGGCTGCAAGAGTGTGTGAGACCTGACTGGTGCCTTACTGGCCTCAGCTCCGCCATTGCATGTTCCTCCGAACTAGGACCCAGGCCTACTAGAAGAAGGGTTTGGGTATGGATTTCTAAATACTGCCAAGGGGTATAGCAATGAGAACTGTGTCACGGGTAAGGAAGAGCATTGTATGGATTTTCAAGCTGTTGTTTGAACGACAGCTTCAAAGCTGCACAGAGAGAATCAGACTCTGTGTCTCCATGTTCGGTACACAGCTTCACAGACAGGGGTGTCTCCATAGGAAACAAGAACGTTCCTGACAGAGTGAGGTTCACTAGAGCTCTCCTAGAGAGCAAAGACTTGTCCATGTGGTTTTTCTTCCCCTGTGCGTTTGGGGCTCCAGGCTCGGCCCCAGCTCCGTGGAAACAACCCCTGAGAAAAGATCTTCAAGATCCGCTTTTCCCAGAGGCTGGGATGTGGGGTTCATAGGAGGCGGGAAAAGCAGGCCTCCTTCAGAGAGCAAGAGGCAGCCAAGCGGCCTGCGTTTGGAAGCCTCTATTTGGAAGAATGGGTTAGCTTCCCCTAAGGGAGACCTTCAGATCTGTTCAGAAGTCGGTAATTCCAGAGGCAGTGTGCAGGGTCCTGACTGCCCTTTGCCAGCCTTGCAAAGACATTCCTAGATTCTACAGTTATCTTCCTGAAGAAGCAGGCTTTGGGAATATGTCAGACATGACTGGCGCCTTATTGGCCTCAGCTCAGCTATTGCCTTTCCATTCAAAGTAGGACAAGGCCCTACTTTATGAAGGGTAAGGGTCTTCTTCTTTCCAAACTGCCGAGGGCTACAGCAATGAGACCTCCGTAAATGCGAGGGAAGCATAAGTGGATGGATTATCAGGAAGGTTCTTTGCCACCAAGCATCAGCACCCCACGGAGAGAATCAGGCTCCCTTTGCCCCTATGTGGGGTGTGTAGATTCACACACAGTGGTGTCTCTACAGGAGCCAAGAATGTTCCTGAGAGATGAGGCTCACAAGAGCTCTCCTACAGAGTGCTCACCTGTACATGTGGTTTCGCCTTCCCCTGTGAGTTGGGTCCCCGAGGTCCACCCCAGCTCCGAGAAAACAGCCTCTGAGAAAAGATCTCCAGGAAACGCTTTTCGCCCAGGCTGGGAAAAGCTGTTCACAGGAAGTAAGGCAAGTGAGCCTCCTGCAGAGAAAAAGAAGCCTTACTGTCCCTGGAGGAGCAGGCTGCCAGAGTGTGTGACACCTGACTGGTGCCATACTGGTCTTAGCTCCGCCATTGCTTGTTCCTCCGAACTGGGACTCAGGCCTACTTGGAGAAGGGTTTAGGTGCAGATTTCTACAAACTGCCAAGGGCTACTGCAATGAGAACTCTCTCAGAGGTAAGGGCGAGAATTGTATGGATTCTCAAGCTGTTTTCTGAACGACAGCATTAAACCTGCACAGAGAGAATCAGGCTCTCTGCCGCCATGTTGGGTACGCAGTTTCACACACAGAGGTGTCCGCATAGGAGCCAAGGACGTTCGTCAAAGACTGAGGTTCACTAGAGCTCTCTTAGAGAGCAAAGACTTGTTCATGTGGTTTTGCCTTCCCCTGTATTGTGGGTCTCTGGGCACAACCCCAGCTCCGTGGAAACAACCCCTGAGCAAAGATCTCCAAGATCTGCTTTTCCCCCATGCTGGGAACCAGGGATCATAGGAGGCAGGAAAAGCAAGCCTCCTTCAGGCAAGAAGAGGCATCCAACCGGCCTGTGTTTGGAAGCCTCTATTTGCAAGGAATGGGTTAGCTTCTCCAGAAGGAGACCTCCAGATCTGCTCAGAAGTTAGAAATTCCAGAGGCAGGGTCGAGGTTCCTGACTGCCCTTTGCCAGCCTTGCAAAGACATTCCCAGATTCTAACGTTATTTTCCATGAAGGAGCAGGCATCGGGAATATGTCAGACTTGACTGGCGCCTTACTGGCCTCAGCTCAGCTACTGCCTTTCCATTCAAACAAGGACAAGGGCCTACTTGGTGAAGGGTAAGGGTCTGCTTCTTTCCAAACTGCCAAGGACTACAGCAATGAGACCTCTGTCAAGGTGAGGGAAGCCTATGCGGATGGATTCTTAGCAGGTGCTTTGCCACAAAGCATCAGCACCCACGGAGAGAATCAGACTCCCTTTGCCACTATGTTGGGTGTGTAGCTTCATGCACAGAGGTGTCTCTGTAGAAGCCAAGAATGTTCCTGAGAGATGAGGTTCACTAGAGCTCTCCTACAGAGCATAGACCTGTCCATGTGGTTTTGTCTTCCCCTGTGAGTTGGGCCCCCGAGGTCCGACCCAGCTCCAGGGAAACAGCCCCTGAGAAAAAATCTCCAGGAACAGCTTTGCGCCCAGGCTGGGAAATGCAGTTCACAGGAGGCAAGGCAAGCGCGCCTCCTGCAGGGAAAAAGAGGCCTTACTGCTCCTGGACGATCAGGCTGCAAGAGTGTGTGAGACCTCACTTGTGCCTTACTGGCCTCAGCTCCGCCGTTGCCTGTTGTTCCGAGCTAGGACCCAGGCCTACTTGGAGAAGGGTTAGGGTGCGGATTTCTACAAACTGTCAAGGACGACAGCAATGAGAATTCTCTTAGCAGTAAGGGAGAGCATTGTATGGATTCTCAAGCTGTTGTTTGAATGACAGCTTCAAAGCTACACAGAGAGAATCAGGCTCTCTGTTCCCCTATTTTGGCTGTGCAGCTTCACACACAGAATTTGACTCTGTTGGAGCCAGAAATATTCCTGAAAGACTTAGGCTCACCAAAGCTGTCCTCCAGAGCAAAGACATTGGATGTGGTTTTGCCTTCCATTTTCAGTATGGGTCCCCTAGCTTGGCCCCAGCTCCGGGGATACAGCCTCTGAAAAAAATCTTCCAAGAAGCGATTTTCCTCCAGGCTGTTAAGCGTAATTCGCAGTTTGCAAGTTAAGGAAGCCTGCTTCGTGGAAGAGCAAGCAGCCAACTGGCCCTGTGTTAGGAAGCCTGTATTTGAAAGGAATGGGTTAGCTTCTACAGCGGGAGAACCTCAGATCTGCTCAGGGGACTGAAATACTAGAGTCAGGGTCGAGGTTCTCCCTTGTCCTTTGCGCACCTTGCAAAGACATTCCTAGCTTCTAGCGTTAGTGTCCCTGTAGTAGCAGGCTGCAGGAGCGTGTGATAAATGACTGCCGCGTTCCTGTCGCAGCTCCGCTATTGACTTTCTATTCGAACTAGAACCCAGGCCTACTTTGAGAGGGGTTAGGGTCCAGTGTTTCCAAACTGCCAAGGGCTACGGCAATGCGAGCTCTGTCAGAGGTAAGAAAAGAGCAATTGGTTGGATTCTTCAGCTGCTGCGTGGCTGCACAGCTTCCGCGCCGCATGGAGAGCATGAGGCTCCTTGTGGCCCTATTTTGGGTACGCAGCAACATGCACACAGAGTGTCTGTGTTCACTTATGTACAGGCTTATGTACACTAGAGCTCTCCTACAGAGCAAAGACCACTCAGTGGGCTCCAAGAGATACCTGTCGCGACTCGAGAAGAGAGTGGAGTCCTTTGATTCCCCTCGAGATGAGGCCTGACTCCCTGGGTGAGTATGGAATGCAACCCCAAATCCCTGTCGCCTATGGAGAGGGACATTAAGTCCTGGATACAAGCCTAGATGAGGTCTAGTTTGCACTTCAGTGAATGGAGCCCAATCCCCAGCTCTCCCTGGCAACTCAAATGGAAGATTAGACTTCCTGGGCCAACACAAGAGGAAGCCTGAATTCCCCGTCGTAACTCGAGAATCCCACCGCAACTCGAGAAAAACCACGTGCTTCCCTCGTCATCGCAAGATGAGGCCCTTTGTCCACTACAGCATCTCAAGAGAAGTCCCACGTTCCATCCTGAAGTGCGAAACGGTACTTGGCACCCTTGATGCGACCCCAAAAGTTCCGCGACATACCAGACTCACTCAAAGGGAACACCGAGGTTCCCGGCACCACTTCATCTGAGCCCCTTCTCCTCTCCTGATTGCGACAGGAGGGTCGACTCCCCTTCTCTGTCTGCAAGGGGTTCCCGACCTTCCGGGCGCACCTCAGGATGAGGCCGGTCTCATGAGGAAGTTCGAGATGTAGCCTCGTGGGTGGTGCCACATGCCGAAAGACCCCAATTTCACGGTCCACTCTTGAAAAGAACCCGATGCCAGCACACCTCTCTGAAGGAAAACCTGTGGATGAAGGCACAAGACGAAGGGGCACTGACACCCGCGTGCATCATCCAGAAAAACCCGCAGGTCCCACAGACATTTCGACAAGTGGCCTGTCACCCTGTAAACAACTCGAAAGGCAAACGAAGGTCCATTCCTCAACAGAAGACTAGGTGTGACTCTCTTGTACCTACTCTGCAGGGACCATGGGATCCGAGTCAGAAACGGAGAGGAAGCCTGAGGTTCCTGCGTCCACTCGAGATGAGGCCCTCTTCCATTGCACCACACCCAGTGGAGTCCCGAGAGGCCCCTACCAACTCCACAGCATCCCTGAGTTCTCAGAGGCACAATGAGAAGCTCCCTGAGGTCACAGGCACAAGTTGAGGGAACCCTGGGTTTTCTGCCGCAACTCGAGAAAGACCTCGAGAGTGCTTCAAAATGTCTTGAGTCGCGATTCCCCTACCATGACTCAAGAGCCATGACACGCTCCCCCTCGCCACGCGCATGGAGACCTGACTAACCTGGCACTGCACTGGAGGCTCCCTGAGATCCTCATCGTACCTCGTGAGGAAACCCACACTGGCGCGGCAGCTCAAGGAAACACATGAGACACCCTGGTCATCGCGAGCTGAGGGCCTTCTTTTCCTGCATGGCCTGGAGAGCAATCCCGGGTCCTCTCTGCAAACGGAAGAGGAGGCTGGACTCCCTTGAGGCCGCTCAGGGGGCTCCAAGAGATCCGCGTCGCGACTCGAGAGGAGAGCGGAGTCCTTGGCTTCCCCTCGAGACGAGGCCTGACTCCCCGGGGAAGCCTGGAATGCAACCCCGAGATCCCTGCCTTCCCTGGAGAGGAATATTAGGTCCCGGACACACGCCTAGGTGAGGTCTCTTCGGCCCTGCAGTGACTCGAGCGCAAACCCCAGCTTTCCCTCACAACTCGAGGGGAAGATTGGGCTTCCCAGGCCCAACCCAAGAGGAAGCCTGAGATCCCAGTCGTAGCTCGAGAATCCCGCCGCAACTCGAGAAACACCACGTGGTTCCCACCTCTTGGCAAGATGAGGCCCTTGCCCGCGACGGCGTCTCAAGGGAAGTCCCCTGTTCCGCCCTGAAGGGCGAAACGGTCCCTGACAGCCTTCCTGCGACCCCCAAAAGTTCCCCGACACGCCGGGTTCCCTCGAGGGGAACACCGAGGGTCCCGTTACCGCTTCATCTGAGCCCCTTCTCCCCTCCTGATCGCGACAGGAGAGTCGATTCCCCTGCGTGGTCTGGAAGGGGTTCCTGGCTTTCCCGGCACACCTCAGGATGAGGCCGGCCTCCCGAGGAAATTCGAGACGAGCCCCATGGGTGGTGCCACATGCCGAACGACCCCGATTTCCCAGTCCGCTCTGGATAAGAACCCGATGCCTGGACACCTCTTCGAAGGCAACCCTGTGGGTGAAGGTACCACTCGAAGGGGCACTGACACCCCCGTGCATCGTCCGGGATACCCCGCGGTTTCCACACACAGCTCTACGAGGTGCCTGAGACACCCTGAGCAATTCGAGAGGCAAGCGGAGTTCCCTTCCTCAGACAAGCCGAGGCCTGACTCTCCTGTCCCAACTCTGCAGGGACCCTGTGGTCGGAGTTTGAAAAGGAGAGGAAGCCTAAGGTTCCTGCCTCCCCTCGAGGTGAGGCCCTCTTCCTTTGCGACAAGCCCAGCGGAGTCCCGAAAGGCCCCGCCAACTCCACAGGATCACTCACCTATCAGAGGCACCATGGGAAGTTCCCTAAGGTCCCCGGCAGAAGTCGAGGGAAACGAGGCTTTCCCGCCCCAACCCCAGAAAGACCTCGAGTGTCCTTCTTCAATGCCTCTGGAGGCCCTAGTCCTCTCCCATGACTCGAGAGCCATGACGCGCTCCCCCTCGCCACGGGCACGGAGACCTGACTTCCCTGGCACCGCACGAGAGGCTCCCTGAGATCTTCATCTTGCCTCGTGAGAAAACCCCCACGGGCGCCGCAGCTCAAGGAAACCCCTGAGAAGGCCCCGTCCTCGGGAGGTGAGAGTTTTCTTTTCCTGCCTTACCCAGAGGGCAATCCCGAGTCCTCTCTCCAAACTGAAGAGGAGGCCTGACTCCCTTGAGGCCACTCAGTGGGCTCCAAGAGATCTGCGTCGCGACTTGAGAGGAGAGCGGCATCCTTTGCTTGCCCTCAAGACGAGGCCTGACTCCCCGGGGGAGTCTGGAACGCCACCCCGAGATCCCTGTCTTCCCTTGAGAGGAACCTTAAGTCCCGGACACAGACCTAGATGAGGTCTCTTTGGCCCTGCAGTGACTCGAGTGCAACCCCCAGCTTTCCCTCGCAACTCGAATGGAAGATTAGGCTTCCCAGGCCAATACAAGAGGAAGCCTGAAATCCCCGTCGTAACTCTAGAATCCCGCCGCAACTCGAGAAAATCTACATGGTTCCAACGTCTTCGCAAGATGAGGCCCTTGCCCGCTACGGCGTCTCAAGGGAAGTCCTAGGTTCTGTCCTGAACTGCGAAACGGTACCTGACTCCTTTCATGCATCCCCCAAAAGTCCCTCACACGCCGGTTTCCCTCGAGGGTAACACCGAGGGTTCCGGCCCCACTTCATCTGAGCCCCTTCTCCCCTCCTGATGGCGACAGGAGAGTTGATCCCCCTGAGTTGTCAGGAAGGGTCCTCAGCCTTCCCGGCACACCTCAGGATGAAGCCGGCCTCACTAGGAAATTTGAGACTAGCCCCGTTGGTGGTCCCACATGCCGAAAGACCCCGATTTCCCTGTCCGCTCTTGAAAAGAACCGGAGGCCCGGACACCTCTTCGAAGGCAAGCCAGTGGGTGAAGGCACAACACGAAGGGGCACTGTCACTGTCGTGCATCGTCCGGAAACACCCGCAGGTTCCACACACAGCTCAACAAGGGGCCTGAGACCCCCTGAGCACCTCGAGAGGCAAGCGGAGTTCCCTTCCTCAGACAAGACGATTCCTGACTCTCCTGTCCCAACTCTGCATGGACCCTGCTGTCGGAGTCCGAAACGGAGAGGAAGCCTGAGGTTCCTGCCTTCCCTGGAGATGAGGCCCTCTTCCATTGCGCCAAACCCAGCGGAGTTCTGAGAGGCCCCGCCAACTCCTCGGCATCCCTCATCTGTCAGAAGCACACTGGGAAGTTCCCTAAGGTCACCGGTAAACTTTTATTGCACAAGGTCCACATGAAAAGGCCCACGCAGCAGGACATCCACAGATTCTGTCTGCCATTAAAGGGCAGAAAGGTGCCCTCCCCACTTCTTTGCTGCCTGGGCGGCCACCAGGGTGCAATTCGCGTACCCTTCCCTTTCCCATCCTAGCAGGTGCTCCAGGGCCCGCTGGCCTACAAAGTGCCAGAAGCAGGGCTGGGCCAGCCGGGCAGAATTCAGGGTTCTGTCCCTTGGACTTCCAGCGGACACTAGGCTGCTTGGGAAAACCGCGCAGACTCTGAGGTTTTTCAGCAGAGGGGTGGAGCGGTAAAGGCCTTGACCCCAAAGACGAGGCCTTTCTGCGACCGCCAGGTTGGGGAGCTCTGAGACTGTGCCAACACAGGGCGGAATACATGGTTCCCTGCTCCAGGCAGTCCCCGTTCCCTTACCTGTGTTCCGCACCCCTCCGCTGTGGCCAATGGATGCCGATTCTTGGGGATCCAGGAGTTCACGAAATGGGCATTCCCAGCCGCAATGGCGACCCCCAACAGCACATCTGGAAAGCCCTCCCCCACCCCCGCCAGGAGCCGACCCCCGCTGCGAACGGACCCCCACCCCGCGCCGCGCCGCCAGGTTTCGCCCCGGCCCTGCCGGGCTCCCGGCGGGTTCCCAGCCACATTGGCGACCCCCGGGAGCACAACAGGGACCGACCACCCACCCACAGCGAGCGGAATCTCGACCTGTGCAGCCCAGGTTTACCCCGCCCTGGGTGTGCTCCCAGCGCGTTTCCAGCCGCAATGGCCATCTCCGAGAGCACAACTGGGAAGCCCTCCCCCACCCCCTCCAGGAGCCGACACCCGCCTTGCGCTGCCCGGGTTCGCCCCGCCCCTGCCGCGCTCCAGGGGCGCTGCCCACCTTCACCAGTGGCTCCCGGTGAGCCCCGTCCCCACGCCCGGTTCCAGGAGAGGCTCTCGGACCTCGCTGCTGCCGCCAGGTCAAACATGAGGACAATACATACACCCCACAGAGACAATCCAAGCTGTCTATGATTTAGGAATAAAACGAGGACTACAGAAAGGCAAGATGACCTGACCTAGGAGGGCCATGATATTCTATAGAACAAGACAAAGTTGGTTACCAAGGAAACTTTTTTCCTTGGAACCCGGAAAGCTGGTTCTTTGCATATGCAATGACCAACAATTAGCTTGTTACCCAAGCCTGCTTTACTGCCACCCCCATCCCCCCACTCCCCAGAAGACTGGCTCAAAGAAATATTTTAAATCTCAGGCGGAAACCTGGAAGATGTCTTGTCTGTCTGTTTGGATTAAGGTATGTGTCAGTGTAAGCCTTGTGTTTTTTGATAATATTGCTCAAGTTCTGTGTTCTGATTTCAGTGGTCTCAAGACAAGGCAGCCCTTCCAAATCAAACTGCTGGAAATACAAGAAAACATTGACCTAAATGAATGTCAGAGTCCCGTGAACTGGGAACTAGTCAATATTAAATATCTAGTATTTTTGGTTTTGCTCCTCCATTATAGACATGTCTAAGAGTCAACAACATTAAGCACAACATGTTCATAGTGCCTAGGTTTCTTCTGAGGTAAAAATTGCTCTATTGTTATATGTGTCACAAGCTTGTCAGCAAGAAGCTGCCTGGAAACGACAACAACAAAAGTAAAAATTGTAAATGTGATATGAGCTTTTAGACAAACTCTTTACAATAATTATACTCTAAAATATCTGCCTCTCATAGTCTTGATTGAAGGCAGAGGAGAAGGGGATGACAGAGGATAAGATGGTTGGATGGCATCACTGACTCGATGGACATGAGTTTGAGCAAGCCCCTGGAGCTGGTGACGGACACGGAAGCCTAGCGTCCTTCAGGCCACGGGGTCCCAAAGACTCAGACACGACTGAGCAACTGAACTGAACTGAACTAACAAACGTTTCTCCAGGTGTTTTGGTTACCCGAGTTTCTATCCTTGTGACGACAGTGTATTGAATAGCTAGGTCATTTCCAAATAAATGAAAGTTCTGAAACATTCACGACTTGAAAGGACCTCCCTTTTACACAGAAACAAAAGAGATTTTTGACTCTCCATGAATAGTGTCTGGCACCATCCTGACATGTTAAATGTAAGAAAGCAATTGTTTTGTTTTGTTCTGTTCTTGGGGGTGGGGGGAGGGGGGCGGGCTATAGCGAATGCCAATATAAAAGTCAGTTCTTGGTTGCTGAAGGGAAATGTATGACTTGTTATTACAAGAAAGTATGTGGAATGCAATGGCACTTGAGGAAGGAAAACGAAGTAGTTCTGTCTTACAGGTGGCAGTTTCAGGATGGGAGAAGCAAGGGAATGGGTACAGAATGGGATAAGGAGGTTGTAGGGAAAGTGGACCCCCAGAAAAGAGTTCTGTGCCTAGCACAAGTTTTCTTGAGATGTCGAACTGCCTTTGCTAATGGAGTTTAAGTTTCTTTACCTCTTAAGTGATCTCTTCTAGGTTGACCTAGAACATAAATCTTTGGTTAGCTTTGGCTAAGTGGAGAAGTAGTGTTTCACGGTGACATATGTGATCCTTCCTGACTGTTTGCAGCCCTTTTGATATCGATGCACTGCTTCTGCTGCTGCTGCCGCCGCCGCTGCTGCTAAGTCGTTTCAGTCGTGTCTGACTCTGTGCGACCCCATAGAAGGCAGCCCACCAGGCCCCGCAGTCCCTGGGGTTCTCTAGGCAAGAACACTGGAGTGGGTTGCCATTTCCTCCTCCCATGCATGAAAGTGAAAAGTGAACGTGAAGTCGCTCACTGGTGTCCGAGTCTTAGCGATCCCATGGACTGCAGCCTACCAGGCTCCTCCATCTATGGGATTTTCCACGCAAGAGTACTGGAGTGGGGTGCCATTGCCTTCTCGCTAGCTTTGGGATGCCAATGACCATCCACCCTTACCAGGCAACAGAGAAGAGAAAAACACTTACCACAGGAGGTCCTGGTAAGGAACAAGGAACTAACAAGCTCCCGCCAACCAGGATTCTGCAGAGGTCAACAAGAGGTCAATAAAAGATGGAAGACTGCAGTCCAGAGGTCCTAGCAACTTCCATATTGCAGCAGAGACCCAGCATAGTCAAAACGAATTCAATGTTGCAAAAAATAAGTAAACAAACAAAGGACAGAATTTCTTTGAACACATGACTGAGATTAGGGGTGAGGCAGTACATGTACGGTGCCCGGAAAATCTTAAAGTATGAGAAAGGAAAGAAATTAAAGACAATTATCAAGCTGTCCAAACTGATAAAAACGAAAGATTACACAGTTTTTTCTGTATATATTAGCAGATAATAATCTGAAAAGGAATTAAAAAAAATTCCCTTTCAATAATGTCAACATGAATACAACACTTTGCCATGGATGTAACGAGGATGACAAGACTGGCACACTGGAAATTATACACCCTGGCTGAAAACTATCCTGAATACATGGACAGATATTCCATAACAATGGAAAGACTTAAGATGGCAATACCATGGAATGCATCTTCAATCTGAAATGAAGATTTGATATGATTTGATCGCTCAGAGCTTTTGTGTCATCAATTGTTATTAAAGTATAAATGAGATAGAGAAAGCTGCTGACTTAGACTTGAGGCGGGGTGTGCGCCCTGCTGGTCTCTAGCCAGATATTCTACAGGCACTAGCAGTCAGCTAAGGAAAGAAAGGCACTGTCTCAGGGAATGGCACCAGGCCCCTCCCCCACGACATGCCTTGAGGTCACATTGGCAGCAGGTGAGGCATCCTGGGCCAAAAACTGATTGACATGAATCTTGAAGAAAGGCAGTATTCCAGGCAAATATATCATTTCCTTAACATAGATTAGGAGAACAAGGTACGAGGAAAATATCCTGTTTTGTTCAAGTCGCTTCTGAGCCTACTGTGGGAACCGACCTGAAGCCAGAGTCCAGCGGATATACATAGGATATTTACATCGCTTAAGACAAACATTTCCTCAGGAACAAATGCATTGCTTAGCTCAAGGTTTGTCTGCGAAATTCTTACACATCAGGAGATGGCTCCGAGCTGGGTTTCTACACACAAGAACATGAATGCAAAGGACAAGCCTGCACAGCCCATCTGCCCCCCTCCCCCACAGCCAGCAGCATTTCCAAGTGACCTCCTAAGGCCTTCCCCAAAATACAGGGGCACCTCTGGGTTTCCTGTTTCCCTCACTTCGAAAACTTTTCTTAAAAAAAAAAAAATCCTGCACACTTCTTGATAGAATGCCACAGTGCAAGGAAAACAGGCCTTCAATACTTAAACCTCCCTGTGCCAAACACTTGGGGCTTGGTTTTGTTTTGTTTTGTTTTTTAATTACACCACCACATAATTTAAACTTTTTACAATTTCTAATTATTCAGTACCAAAACACAAAACTTTTATTGCACAAGGTCCCCATGAAAAGGCCCACGCATCAGGACAGCCACAGATTCTGCCATGAAAGGGCAGCAAGGTGCCCTCCCCCCTTCTTTGCTGCCTGGGCGGCCACCAGGGTTTGAAATCCATGCACCCTACTAACTTTCTAGGGTGCAATTCGCGGACCCTTCCCTTTCTCATCCTAGCAGGTGCTCCAGGGCCCGCTGGCCTACAAAGTGCCAGAAGCAGGGCTGGGCCAGCCGGCCAGAGTTCAGGGTTCTGTCCCTTGGACTTCCAGGGGACACTAGGCTGCTTGGGAAAACCGTGCAGACTGAGATTCTTCAGCAAAGGGGTGGAGCGGTAAAGGCCTTGACACCAAGGGCGAGGCCTTTCTGCAACCGCCAGGTTGGGGAGCTCCGAGAATGTGCCAACAGAGGGCGGAATACGTGGTTCCCTGCTCCACGCAGTCCCAGTTCCCTTACCTGTGGTCCGCAGCCCTCCGCTGCACCCACGGGATGGCGATCCTTGGGGACCCAGGAGCGGACGAAATGGGCGTTCCCAGCCGCAGTTGCAACCCCCGAGAGCACAATTGGGACCGACCCCCACCTAAAGCCATCGGAATCTCGACCCGCGCAGCCCGGGTTTACCCAGTCCCGGGTGCGCTCCTGGCGCGTTTTCAGCCTCAGTGTCCACCTCCGAGAGCACAACTGGGAAGCCCGCCCCCACCCCCGCCAGAAGCCGAACCCCGCCCCACGCCGCCCGCGTTCGCCCCGCCCCTGCACGGTCCAGGTACCTTCCCAGCTTCTAGCGTTCACGCCCGTGTAGGATCAGGATGCAGGAGTATGGGAGATGTGTCTGGAGCCTGACAGCCTCAGCTCCGCTCTGGCCTGCCCTTTGGACCTAGGGGCCAGGCCAACTTGCAGAGGGCTTAGGGCCCCATTGTATGCAAACTACCAAGGCCTACCGCAAGGAGAGCTCTGTCCGAGGGAAGGGAAGCGCCCCAGGCTGCGTTCCCAAGCTGTTGCTTGGCAATGCAGACTCAGCAGTAAATGGAGGGAATCAGGGTCCTAGTGCCCCTGTCTTGGGGAGGAAGCTCCACAGCCAGAGTGTTCCTCCCTTTGTGCCCAGAAAGCGCCTGCCAGACTGGGCTTCCCCGGAGCTCTGTTGCAGAGCAGAGACGTGTGGATGTGTTTTGGGGCCTTGACATGTGCGTTTGGGCTCCCTAGCACAGCCCCAGCGTAGGGGAACCAGCCCCTGAGCAAAGAGCTCCAGGCAGTGCTTTGTGCCAGGCCTGGATGCCCAGTCCCAGCACGCGGGAGAGATGAGTTAGGCTGCCGGCGGGTCCTTGCAAGCCTGTATTGGAAAGGACCGAGTGAGCTTCCACACCGGCGGAGCTGCAGACCTGCGCCCAGGTGCGATAGGACAGAGCCCCTGTCGAGAGGCTGCTCTGCCTGGGCGAGCCTCACCAAGCCCTTCCCAGCTTCTAGCGTTTGCGCCTGCAAAGGAGCAGGCTGCAGGAGTGTGGGCGACATGACTGGCTCCTGACTGGCCTCAGCTCCGCTCTTGCCTTCCCTTTGGACCTAGGAGCCAGGCCTCCTTGCAGACGGCTTAGGGCACGGGGGTGTGCAAACTGCGAAAGCCTCCCGCAGGGAGACCTCTGTCTGAGGGAAGGGAAATGCCCCAGGTTGCATTCCCAAGCTGTTGCTTGGTAGCCCAGACTCAGCGCTGAACGGAGGGAATCAGGGTCCCAGTGCCCCTGTCATGGGGAGGGAGCTCCACAGCCAGAGTGTTCCTCCGTTTGTGTTCAGAAACCGCCTTACAGACTGGGCTTCCCCGGAGCTCAGCTCCAGAGCAGAGTCGTGTGCATGTGGTTTGGGGCCTTCCCCTGTGCCTTTGGGCTCCCTAGCACAGTCCCAGCGCAGGGGAACCAGCCCCTGAGCAGAGAGCTCCAGGCAGTGCTCTGTGCCCTGGATTGGAAGCCCACTCCCAGCACGTGGGAGAATAGAGTCAGGCCGCCTTCGGGTGCTTGCAAGCCTGTATTGGGAAGGACCGAATGAGCTTCCACTCTGGCGGAGCTCCAGATCTACGCCCAGGCGCGATATCGCAGAGCCCCGGCCTAGAGGCTGCTCTGCCTGGGCGAGCCTCGCCAAGCCCTTCCCAGCTTCTAGCTTTCGCGCAGGGGAAGGAACAGACTGCGGAGGTGTGGGAGACGTGACTGGCGGTAGCCTTACTGGCCTCAGCTCCGCTCTTCCCTTCCCTTTGCACCTATGATCCATGCCTCCTTGCAGAGGGCTTAGGGCCCAAAGGAGAGCTCTGTCAGAGGGAAGGGAAGCGCCCCAGGCTGCATTCCCAAGCTGTTGTTTAGCCGCCCAGACTCAGCGCTGCACAGGGGTAATCAGGTTCTCTGTGGCCGCAGCTTCACACACAGGTGTGTCTCCGTAGGAATCAAGAAAGATCCTGACAGAATGAGGTTCATTAGAGCTATACTAAAGAGCAAAGGCTTGTCCATGTGGTCTTGCCTTCCCCTGTGCCTTTGGGTCTCCAGGCTCAGCCCCAGCTCCGTGGAAACAACCCCTGAGAAAATATCTTCAAGATACGCTTTTCCCAGTGTCTGGGAACCGGGGTTCGTAGGAGGAGAGAAAAGCACGCCTCCATCAGGAACGAAAAGGCAGCCAACCTGCCTGTGTTTTGAAGCCTCTATTTGGAAGGAATGGGTTAGCTTCTCCTAAAGGAGGCCTCCAGATCTGCTCAGAAATCGGTAATTCCAGAGGCAGGGTACTGGTTCCTGACTGCCCTTTGCTAGCCTTGCAAAGATATTCCTAGATTCTAGAGTTATTTTCCATGAAGGAGCAGGCTTCGGGAATGTGTCAGACGGGACTGGCTCCTTATTGACCTCAGCTCAGCTATTGCCTTTCCATTCAAACTAGGGCAAGGCCCTACTTTATGAAGGGTAAGGGTCTTCTTCTTTGCAAACTGCCAAGGGCTACAGCAATGAGACCTCTGTCAAGGTAAGGGAAGCCTAAGAGGATGGATTCTCAAGCAGGTGCTTTGCCACAAACCATCAGCATCCCACGGAGAGAATCAAGCTCACTGAGCACCAATGTTGGGAGTGTAGCTTCACACACAGAGTTGTCTCTATAGGAGCCAAGAATGTTCCTGAGAGATTAGGTTCACTAAACCTCTCCTACAGAGCATAGACCTGTCCATGTGGTTTTGCCTTCCCCTGTGAGTTGGGTCCTCGAGGTCCGCCACATCTCCGGGGAAACTGTCCCTGAGAAAAGATCTCCAGGAACCGCTTTGCCGAGGCTGGGAAATGCTGTTCACAGGAAGTAAGGCAAGCGAATCTCCTGCAGAGTAAAAGAGGCCTTACAGTCCCTGGAGGAGCAGGCTGCCAGAGTGTGTGAAACCTGACTGTTGCCTTACTGGCCTCAGCTCCGCCATTGCCTGTTCATCCGAGCTAGCACCCAGGCCTACTTGGAAAAGCGTTTGGGTGCAGATTTCTACAAAGTGCCAAGGGCTACAGCAGTGAGAATTCTCTCAGTGGTAAGGGAGAGCATTTTATGGATTCTCAAGCTGTTTTCTGAACGACAGCGTCAAAATGAACAGAGAGAATCAGGCTCTCTGTGCCCCTATGTTAGGTACGCAGCTTCACACACAGAGGTGTCTCTATAGGAGCCAAGAATGCTCCTGAGAGATGAGGTTCACTAGAGGTCTGCTACAGAGCATAGACCTGTCCATGTGGTCTTGCCTTCCCCTGTGCCTTTGGGCCCCGGGCTCGGCCCCAGCTCCGTGGAAACAACCCCTGAGAAAATATCTTCAAGATACGCTTTTCCCAGAGGCTGGGAACTGGGGTTCATAGGAGGAGAGAAAAGCAAGCCTCCTTCGGGCACGAAAGGCAGCCCACCTGCCTGTGTTTTGAAGCCTCTATTTGGAAGGAATAGGTTAGCTTCTCCTAAAGGAGACCTCCAGATCTGCTGAGAAGTCGGTAATTCCAGAGGCAGGGTGCTGGTTCCTGACTGCCCTTTGCCAGCCTTGCAAAGACATTCCAAGATTCTAGAGTTATATTCCATGAAGGAGCAGGCTTCGGGAATGTGTCAGAGGGGACTGGCTCCTTATTGGCCTCAGCTCAGCTATTGCCTTTCCATCCAAACTAGGACAAGGGCCTACTTTATGAAGGGTAAGGGTCTTCTTCTTTGAAACTGCCAAGGGCTACAGCAATGAGACCTCTGTCAAGGCGAGGGAAGCCTAAGAGGACGGATTCTCAAGCAGGTGCTTTGCTACAAAGCATCAGCACCCCACGGAGAGAACCAAGATCCCTGTTCCCCAATGTTGGGAGTGTAGCTTCACACACAGAGTTGTCTCTATAGGAGCCAAGAATGTTCCTGAGAGATTAGGTTCACTAAACCTCTCCTACAGAGCATAGACCTGTCCATGTGGTTTTTCCTTCCCCTGTGAGTTGGGTCCCCGAGGTCCGCCACACCTCCGGGGAAACTGTCCCTGAGAAAAGATCTCCAGGAACCGCTTCGCTGAGGCTGGGAAACGCTGTTCACAGGAAGTAAGGCAAGCGAATCTCCTGCAGAGAAAAAGAGGCCTTACTGTCCCTGGAGGATCAGGCTGCCAGAGTGTGTGAAACCTGACTGTTGCCTTGATGGCCTCAGTTCCACCATTGCCTGTTCCTCCGAACTAGGACCCAGGCCTATTTGGAGAAGCGTTTGGCTGCGGATTTCTACAAAGTGCCAAGGGCTACAGCAGTGAGAATTCTCTCAGCGGTAAGGGAGAGCATTTTATGGATTCTCAAGCTGTTTTCTGAACGACTGCGTCAAAATGAACTGAGAGAATCAGGCTCTCTGTGCCCCTATGTTAGGTACGCAGCTTCACACACAGAAGTGTCTCTATAGGAGCCAAGAATGTTCCTGAGAGATGAGGTTCACTAGAAGTCTGCTACAGAGCATAGACCTGTCCATATGGTTTTGCCTTCCCCTGTGAGTTGGGTCCTCGAGGTCCTCCCCAGCTCCGGGGAAGGAGACCCTGAGAAAAGATCTCCAGGGACCCCTTTTCCCCCAGGCTGGGAAATGCAGCTCACAGGAGGGAAGTCAAGTGAGCCTCCTGCAGGGAAAAAGAGGGCTTACTGTCCCTGGACGATCAGGCTGCCAGAGTGTGTGAAACCTGACTGGTACCTTACTGGCCTCAGCTCTGCCATTGCATGTTCCTCCGAACTAGGACCCAGGACTACTTGGAGAAGGGTTTGGGTGCGGATTTCTAAAAACTGCCAAGGGCTACAGCAATGAGAACTCTGTCACGGGTAAGGAAGAGCATTGTATGGATTTTCAAGGTGTTTTTTGAACGACATCTTTAAAGCTACACAGAGAGAATCAGGCTCTCTGTGCCCCCATGTTGGGTACGCAGCTTCGCACATAGGGGTGTCTCCATATGAATCAAGAATGTTCGTGACAGAGTGAAGTTCACTAGAGCTCTCCTAGAGAGCAAAGACTTGTCCATGTGGTTTTTCTTCCCCTGTGAGTTTGGGTCTCCAGGCTTAGCCCCAGCTCCGTGGAAACAACCCCTGAGAAAAGATCTTCAAGATCCACTTTTCCCAGAGCCTGGGAAGCTGGGTTCATAGGAGGCAGGAAAAGCAAGCCTCCTTCGGGCACGAAGAGGCAGCCGACCGGCCTGTTTTTGGAAGTCTCAATATGGAAGGAATGAGTTAGATTCTCCTAAAGTAGACCTCCAGATCTGCTCAGAAATCGGTAATTCCAGGGGCAGGGTGCAGGCTCCTGACTGCCCTTTGCCAGGCTTGCAGAGACATTCCTAGATTCCAGCGTTATTTTCCATGAAGGAGCAGGCTTCGGGAATATGTCAGACTTGACTGGCGCCTTATTGGCCTCAGCTCAGCTCTTGCCTTTCCTTTCAAACTAGGACAAGGGCCCACTTTATGAAAGGTAAGTGTCCTCTTCTTTCCAAACTGCCAAGGGCTACAGCAATGAGACCCCTGTCAAGGCGAGGGGAGCGTAAGCTGATGGATTCTCAAGCAGGTGCTTTGCCACAAAGCATCAGCACCCCACGGAAAGAATCTGGCTCCCTTTGCCCCTACGTTGCGTGTGTAGCTACACACACAGAGGTGTCTCGATAGGAGCCAAGCATGTTCCTGAGAGAGGAGGTTCACTGTTGGGGGCCAGAGTGAGGCACTCCGCCCATGGCAAAGGTCATGAGGAAGGAGGCTCGACATACGCAAAGGCGGGATCGAGCCTCAGGAGTCCCCCTGGAAATCCTCGAGCATCTACCCCCATCACCAGAGCCTGCCTACCTTACTATTTTGTGCTCTCACCTACACCTCTGACTTTACGGGGGGCTGTCCCCTACCACCTCTTTCGGAGAAGGAGTTAACCTAGAGCTCCAGTTGATAAAAACCCCTGGGTGTGACAAGAGTGTTTTAACCTACAAACTCCTCTGAAGGTTCTCTAGCCTGCCTGACAGGCTTGTCCGGCCACATGTGATTGCTCACAGCCTCCCAACCATGAGAGGCACGAGATGCTTTAAACCTTCTAAAAACAGGTTCCTAAGAAAAGTTAGAAAATTATTAGTATAAGTATAATGGGCTGATTAGAAATCATATTGGTGAAGGGTTTTTCATTTGTTGAGCTGATGTTTACTGCTAAGTCTCCACATCCCCTGCCCTTATACACATTAATGAATATATAGAAGAAATAAGTATTAACCTTTGATATAAATCACGTTAGACCTTAGGCTAAGTAAATTCTTTCCTTAACTAAAACCCACTACACCCTCACCCTATAGGAATGTAACTTTATTTGGGTGGCGTCTGTTTTAAGAATAATCACCCCTGGAGAAATAAGTGTCCTGGTTGACTGACCGCTGTCACAAGGAGAGGGTCGTAAATTGTCAGCAGGCCCCCCGGCCAGAAGATGATGTAACACCCCTAAGACCTCTGTATACTTTTGTATGAAGCACCTGACTTTGATAAAAGTCAGGACTGCTGACTCCACGTGACTTTTGCATAACATCTCAGTGTATAAAAGTAGACCATGGAAAATAAAGAATTGGGATCAGTTTCTCGAAATACTGGTCTCCCCATGTCTCTCTCTCTCTCTCTCTCACTCTGGTTGAGTCTCCATCTGGAGCGCGGAACCCACCAAGCTTACTAATTTTGCCTGGGCTTCTAAGATCCGACCGGGGAGGCCTCAGTGTCTCCTCTCCTTCGGGAGAACGGAAGGACGCCTGCGGCCTACGTAAGTGGTGCAAGCTTCTTGTCTTGAAGTTTTATTGGTCCCCCGCGTAAACCAAGCTACTCAGCCTCTTTTCTCCACTGAATTTTCCTACTGAGCTATCCTCATTTTATTACTCTTTATATCCTTAATTAACGTTTAATTAAGCAGTTGTTCCCTGACCCTCGCCTACGCCGTCTCTGCTTCGAATACCCTGGATCAGCTGGGGCTGGACCCCGGCAGTTCACTAGAGATCTCCTACAGAGCATAGACCTGTCCATTTGGTTTTGCCTTCCCCTGTGAGTTGGGTCCCCGAGGTCCACCCCAACTCCGGGTAAACAGCCCCTGAGAAAAGATCTCCAGGAACTGCTTTCCGCCCAGGCTGGGAAACGCTGTTCACAGGAAGTAAGGCAAGCGAGCCTCCTGAAGGGAAATAGAGGCCTTACTGTCCCTGGAGGAGCAGGCTGCCAGAGTGTGTGACACCTGACTGGTGCCTTACTGGCCTCAGCTCCGCTATTGCATGTTCATCTGAACTTGAACCCAGGCCTACTTGGAGAAGTGTTTGTGTGCCGATTTCCAGAAACTGCGAAGGGCTACAGCAATGATAACTCTCTCAGTGGTAAGGGAGAGCATTGTGTGGATTCTCAATTTGTTGTATGAACGACAGCGTCAAAGCTGCACAGAGAGAATCAGGTCTCTGTGTCTCTATGTTGGCTATGCAGCTTCCCACACAGAGATGTCCCCGTTGGAGCCAAGAACATTCCCCATAGAGTGAGGTTCACTAGAGCACTCCTAGAGAGCAAAGACTTATCCATGCGGTTTTCCCTTCCCCTGTGCGTGTGGGTCTCCGGGATCAGCCCCTGCTCCGTGGAAACAGCCTCTGAGAAAAGATCTCCAAGAACCTCTTATCCCCCAGGCTGGGAAGCGGAGTTCGCAGGAGGTGGGATAAGCAAGCTTCCTTCGGCAAGAAGAGACAGCCAACCGGCCTGTGTTTGGAAGCCTATATTTGCAAGGAATGGGTTAGTTTCTCCTGACCGAGACCGCCAGATGTGCTGAGAAGATAGAAATTCCAGAGGCAGGGTCGAGGTTCCTGACTGCCCTTTGCCAGCCTTGCAAAGACATTCCCAGATTCTAACGTTATTTTCCATGAAGGAGCAGGCATCGGGAATATGTCAGACTTGACTGGCGCCTTACTGGCCTCAGCTCAGCTACTGCCTTTCCATTCAAACAAGGACAAGGGCCTACTTGGTGAAGGGTAAGGGTCTGCTTCTTTCCAAACTGCCAAGGACTACAGCAATGAGACCTCTGTCAAGGTGAGGGAAGCCTATGCGGATGGATTCTTAGCAGGTGCTTTGCCACAAAGCATCAGCACCCACGGAGAGAATCAGACTCCCTTTGCCACTATGTTGGGTGTGTAGCTTCATGCACAGAGGTGTCTCTGTAGAAGCCAAGAATGTTCCTGAGAGATGAGGTTCACTAGAGCTCTCCTACAGAGCATAGACCTGTCCATGTGGTTTTGTCTTCCCCTGTGAGTTGGGCCCCCGAGGTCCGACCCAGCTCCAGGGAAACAGCCCCTGAGAAAAAATCTCCAGGAACAGCTTTGCGCCCAGGCTGGGAAATGCAGTTCACAGGAGGCAAGGCAAGCGAGCCTCCTGCAGGGAAAAAGAGGCCTTACTGCTCCTGGACGATCAGGCTGCAAGAGTGTGTGAGACCTCACTTGTGCCTTACTGGCCTCAGCTCCGCCGTTGCCTGTTGTTCCGAGCTAGGACCCAGGCCTACTTGGAGAAGGGTTAGGGTGCGGATTTCTACAAACTGTCAAGGACGACAGCAATGAGAATTCTCTTAGCAGTAAGGGAGAGCATTGTATGGATTCTCAAGCTGTTGTTTGAATGACAGCTTCAAAGCTACACAGAGAGAATCAGGCTCTCTGTTCCCCTATTTTGGCTGTGCAGCTTCACACACAGAATTTGACTCTGTTGGAGCCAGAAATATTCCTGAAAGACTTAGGCTCACCAAAGCTGTCCTCCAGAGCAAAGACATTGGATGTGGTTTTGCCTTCCCTTGCCAGTATGGGTCCCCTAGCTTGGCCCCAGCTCCGGGGATACAGCCTCTGAAAAAAATCTTCCAAGAAGCGATTTTTCCTCCAGGCTGTTAAGCGGAATTCGCAGTTTGCAAGTTAAGGAAGCCTGCTTCGTGGAAGAGCAAGCAGCCAACTGGCCCTGTGTTAGGAAGCCTGTATTTGAAAGGAATGGGTTAGCTTCTACAGCGGGAGAACCTCAGATCTGCTCAGGGGGCTGAAATACTAGAGTCAGGGTCGAGGTTCTCCCTTGTCCTTTGCGCACCTTGCAAAGACATTCCTAGCTTCTAGCGTTAGTGTCCCTGTAGTAGCAGGCTGCAGGAGCGTGTGATAAATGACTGCCGCGTTCCTGTCCTCAGCTCCGCTATTGACTTTCTATTCAAACTAGAACCCAGGCCTACTTTGAGAGGGGTTAGGGTCCAGTGTTTCCAAACTGCCAAGGGCTACGGCAATGCGAGCTCTGTCAGAGGTAAGAAAAGAGCAATTGGTTGGATTTTTCAGCTGCTGCGTGGCTGCACAGCTTCCGCGCTGCATGGAGAGCATGAGGCTCCTTGTGGCCCTATTTTGGGTACGCAGCAACATGCACACAGAATGTCTGTGTTCACTTATGTAAAGGCTTATGTACACTAGAGCTCTCCTACAGAGCAAAGACCACTCAGTGGGCTCCAAGAGATACCTGTCGCGGCTCGAGAAGAGAGTGGAGTCCTTTGCTTCCCCTTGAGACGAGGCCTGACTCCCCGGGGGAGCCTGGAATGCAACCCCGAGATCCCTGCCTTCCCTGGAGAGGAATATTAGGTCCCGGACACACGCCTAGGTGAGGTCTCTTCGGCCCTGCAGTGACTCGAGCGCAACCCCCAGCTTTCCCTTGCAACCCGAGGGGAAGATTGGGCTTCCCAGGGCCAACCCAAGGGGAAGGCTGAGATCCCCGTCGTAACTCGAGAATCCCGCCGCAACTCGAGAAAAACCACGTGGTTCCCACCTCTTGGCAAGATGAGACCCTTGCCCGCGACGGCGTCTCAAGGGAAGTCCCCTGTTCCGCCCTGAAGGGCGAAACGGTCCCTGACAGCCTTCCTGCGACCCACAAGAGTCCCCTGACACGCCGGTTTCCGCCGAGGGGAACACCGAGGGTCCCGGCACCGCTTCCTCTGAGCCCCTTCTCCCCTCCTGATCGCGACAGGAGAGGCGATTCCCCTGCGTGGTCTGGAAGGGGTTCCCAGCCTTCCCGGCGCACCTCAGGATGAGGCCGGTCTCACGAGGAAATTCGAGACGAGCCACGTGGGTGGGGCCACATGCCGAACGCCCCCGATTGCCCGGTCCGCTCTTGAGAAGGACCCGAGGCCCGGACCCCTCTTCGAAGTCAACCCTGTGGGTGAAGGCACAACACGAAGGGGCACTGCCACCCCCGTGCATCGTCCGCAAAGACCCGCGGGTTCCACACACAGCTCGACGAGGGGCCTGAGACCCCCTGAGCAACTCGAGAGGCCAGCGGGGTACCCTTCCTCAGACAAGACGAGGCCTGACTCTCCTGTCCCAACTCTGCAGGGACCCTGCGGTCGGAGTCCGAAACGGAGAGGAAGCCTGAGGTTCCTGCCTCCCCTCGTGGTGAGGCCCTCTTCCGTTGCGCCAGACCCAGCGGAGTCCCGAGGGGCCCCGCCACCTCCACAGGATCCCTCGCCTCTCAGAGGCACCCTGGGAAGTTCCCTAAGGTCCCCGGCAGAAGGCGAGGGAAACGAGGGTTTCCCGCCGCCCCCCGAGAAAGACCTCGAGAATCCTTCTTCAACGCGTCTCGAGGCCCTAGTCCCCTCCCGTGACTCGAGAGCCAGGACGCGCTCCCCCTCGCCACGCGCATGGAGACCTGACTTCCCTGGCGCCGCACGAGAGGCTCCCTGAGATCCTCGTCGTGCCTCGGGAGAAAACCCCCACGGGCGCCGCAGCTCGAGGAAACCCCTTAGACGCCACCGTCCTCGCGAGCTGAGGGCCTTCATTTACTGCATGGCCTGGAGAGCAATCCCGGGTCCTCTCTCCAAACGGAAGAGGAGGCTGGACTCCCGTGAGGCCGCTCAGGGGGCTCCAAGAGACCCGCGTCGCGACTCGAGAGGAGAGCGGAGTCCTTGGCTTCCCCTCGAGACGAGGCCTGACTCCCCGGGGGAGCCTGGAATGCAACCCCGAGATCCCTGCCTTCCCTGGAGAGGAATATTAGGTCCCGGACACACGCCTAGGTGAGGTCTCTTCGGCCCTGCAGTGACTCGAGCGCAACCCCCAGCTTCCCCTCGCAACCTGAGGGGAAGACTGAGCTTCCCAGGGCCAACCCAAGGGGAAGGCTGAGATCCCCGTTGTAACTCGAGAATCCCGCCGCAACTCGAGAAAAACCACGTGGTTCCCACCTCTTGGCAAGATGAGGCCCTTGCCCGCGACGGCGTCTCAAGTGAAGTACCCTGTTCCGCCCTGAAGGGCGAAACGGTCCCTGACAGCCTTCCTGCGACTCCCAAAAGTCCCCTGACACGCCGGCTTCCCCCGAGGGGAACACCGAGCGTCCCGGCACCGCTTCCTCTGAGCCTCTTCTCCCCTCCTGATCGCGACAGGAGAGGCGATTCCCCTGCGTGGTCTGGAAGGGGTTCCCGACCTTCCCGGCGCACCTCAGGATGAGGCCGGTCTCACTAGGAAATTCGAGACGAGCCACGTGGGTGTTGCCACATGCCGAACGCCCCCGAGTTCCCGGTCCGCTCTTGAGAAGGACCCGAGGCCCGGACCCCTCTTCGAAGGCAACGCTGTGGGTGAAGGCACAACACGAAGGGGCACTGCCACCCCCGTGCATCGTCCGCAAAGACCCGCGGGTTCCACACACAGCTCGACGAGGGGCCTGAGACCCCCTGAGCAACTCGAGAGGCCAGCGGGGTTCCCTTCCTCAGACAAGACGAGGCCTGACTCTCCTGTCCCAACTCTGCAGGGACCCTGCGGTCGGAGTCCGAAACGGAGAGGAAGCCTGAGGTTCCTGCCTCCCCTCGAGGTGAGGCCCTCTTCCGTTGCGCCAGACGCAGCGGAGTCCCGAGGGGCCCCGCCACCTCCACAGGATCCCTCGCCTCTCAGAGGCACCCTGGGAAGTTCCCTAAGGTCCCCGGCAGAAGGCGAGGGAAACGAGGGTTTCCCGCCGCCCCCCGAGAAAGACCTCGAGAGTCCTTCTTCAACGCGTCTCGAGGCCCTAGTCCCCTCCCGTGACTCGAGAGCCATGACGCGCTCCCCCTCGCCACCCGCATGGAGACCTGCCTTCCCTGGCGCCGCACGAGAGGCTCCCTGAGATCCTCGTCGTGCCTCGGGAGAAAACCCCCACGGGCGCCGCAGCTCGAGGAAACCCCTGAGACGCCCCCGTCCTCGCGAGCTGAGGGCCTTCTTTTCCTGCCTGGCCTGGAGAGCAATCCCGAGTCCTCTCTCCAAACTGAAGAGTAGGCTGGACTCCCTTGAGGCGACTCAGTGGGCTCCAAGAGATCCGCGTCGGGGCTCGAGAGGAGAGCGCAGTCCTTTGCTTCCCCTCGAGGTGAGGCCTGACTCCCCGGGGGAGTCTGGAGTGCAATCCCGAGATCCTTGTCTTCCCTTGAGAGGACTATTAGGTCCTGGACACACGCCTAGATGAGGTCTCTTTGGCCTTGCAGTGATTCGAGCACAACATCCAGCTTTCCCTTGCAACTCGAAGGGAAGTTTGGGCTTCCCAGGGCCAACAGAAGAGGAAGCCTGAAATCCACGTCGTAACTCCAGAATCCCGCTGCAACTCGAGAAAAACCACGTGGTTCCATCGTCTTCGCAGCATGAGGCCCTTGCCCGCCACAGCGTCTCAAAAGAAGTCCCACGTTCCTACTGAAGTGCAAAACGGTACTTGGCACCCATGATGGCACCCCCAAAGTTCCCCAACATACAGGCCTCACTCGAGGGTAACACACATGTTCCCCGCACCACATCATTTGAGCCCCTTCTCCCCTCCTGATTGCAACAGGAGTGTCTTTTCTCCTGCTTTGTGTGGAAGGGGTTACCGATCTTCCCAGCGCACATCAGGATGAGGCCTGTCTCACGAGGAAATTGGAGATGTAGCCTCGTGGGTGGTGCCACATGCGGAAAGACCCCATTTCCCGGTCAGCTATTAATAAGAACCCGATGCCCGTACACTTCTTGGAATGCATCCCGTAGGATGAAGGCACAACAAGGAGGGACCCTGAACACCCGTGCATCTTTTGGAAAATTCTGCAGGTTCCACATACAGCTCGACAAGTGACCTGTTACCTCGTGAACAACTCGAGAGGCAAGCTAAGTTTCATTTCTCCACAGAATACGAGGCCTGACTCTCCTGTCCCAACTCTGCAGGAATCCTGAGATCGGAGTCTGAAATGGAGAGGAACCCTGAGGTTCCTTCCTCAACACGAGATGAGGCCCTCTTGTATTATACCACACCCAGTGGAGCCCCGAGAGGCCCCTCCCAACTCCACAGTATCAGTGTCTTCTCAGAGGCACCCTGAGCAACTCCCTGAGGTCACCGGCACAAGTCGAGGGAACACAGGGTATCCTGCCGCAACCCGAGAAAGACCTCAAGAGTCCGTCTTCAACGCGTCTTGAGGACGGATTCCCCTACCATGACTCGAGAGCAATGACACGCTCCCCCTCGCCATGCGCATGGACACCTGACTTCCCTGGCGCCACATGAGAGGCTCCCTGAGCTCCCCGTCATACCTCGTGAGAAACCCCACACTGGCGCCGCAGCTCGGGAAAACCCACCGTCATCGCGAGATTGGGGACTTCTTTTCCTGCCTGACCTGGAGAGCAATCCCTGGTCTTTTCTCCAAACTTCACAGGAGGCTTTACTCCCTTTAGGCCACTCAATGGGCTCCAAGAGATACCTGTCGCGACTTGAGAGGAGAGCAGAGTACTTTGTTTCCCCTCGAGGCGAGGCCTTACCTCGGGTGATTCTGGAATGCAACCCCGAGATCCCTGTTGCCCCTGGAGAGGAACATTATGTCCTGGACAAAAGCCTAGATGAGGTCTATTTTGCCCTACAGTGACTCGAGAGCAACACCCATCTCTCCCTCGCAATTCGAATGGAAGATTGGTCTTCATTGGGCCAACACAAGAGGAAGTCTGAATTTCCCGTTGTAACTCCAGAATCCCACCGCAACTCTTAAAAACCACGTGGTTCCCCATTCATCGCAATATGAGGCCTTTGCCCGCTACAGAGTCTCAAGAGAAGTCCCATGTTTCGTCATAAAGTTCGAAATGCTACTTGGCACCCTTGATGCGACCCCAAAAGTTCCCCAATATACCGGTCTCACTCCAAGGGAACACCGAAGTTCCTGGCACCACTTCATTTGAGCCCCTTCTCCCCTCCTGATCACGGCAGGAAGGTCGATCCCCCTGCTTTGTCTAGAAGGCGTTCCCGACCTTCATGGCGCACCTCAGGATGAGGCCAGTCTCACGAAGAAATTCGAGACGTAGCCTCGTGTTGGTGCCACGTGCCAAAAGACCCCGATTTCTCGGTCTTGCTCTTGATAAGAACCCAATGCCCGGACACCTCTTCTAAGGCAACCCTGTGGATGAAGGCACTACACGAGGGGGCACTGGCAACCCTGTTCATCGTCCGGAAACCCCACAGGATCCACATACAGCTCCACAACTGGCCTGTCACCCCTTAAACAATGAGAGAGAAAAGCGGAGTTCCCTTCCTCAGACAAGACGAGGCCTGAGTATCCAATCCCAACTCTGCAGGCATGCTTCGATCTGAGTCAGAAATGGAGAGGAAACCTGAGGTTCCTGCCTCAACCCGAGATGAGGCCCTCTTCCATTAAAACAAACCCAGTGGAGTCCCGAGAGGCCCCTCCCATCTCCACAGTATCCCTGACTTCTCATAGGCATTCTGAGAAGCTCCTTGAGGCCACCGGCAAAAGTCGAGGGAAATAAGGGTTTCCTGCCACAACCGAAGAAAGACCTCAAGAGTCCTTCTTCAATGTGTCTTGAGGTCAGATTCCCCTACCATAGCTCGAGAGCAATAATGCGCTCCCCCTCGCCACGCACAAGGAGACCTGACTTCCCTGGCGCCACACGAGAGGCTCCCTGAGCTCCCCGTCGTACCTCGTGTGAAACCCCACACTGGCGCCGCAGCTTGAGAAAACCCACAAGACCCTCCGTCATCGCGAGATGAGGGCCATCTTTTCCTGCATGGCCTGGAGAGCAGTCCCAAGTCCTCTCTCCAAACTTCACAGGAGGCTTGACACCCTTTAGGCCACAAAGTGGGCTCCAAGAGGTGCCCGTCGCGACTCGAAAGGAGAGCGGAGTCCTTTGCTTCCCTTCGACATGAGGCCTGACTCCCTGGGTGAGTCTGGAATGCAAACCTGAGATCCCTGTGGCCCTTGGAGAGGAACATTAGGTCCTGGACACAAGCCTAGATGAGGTCTCCTTTGCCCTGCAGTGACTCGAGCGCAACCCCCAGCTCTCCCTCGCAACTCGAATGGATGATTGGACTTCCCTGGCCCAACACAAGAGGAAGCCTGAAATCCCCGTCGTAACTCGAGAATCCCGCCGCAACTCGAGAAAAACCACGTGGCTCCCCCGTCATCGCAAGATGAGGCCCTTGGCCGCTACAGCGTATCAAGGGAAGTCCCACGTTCCATCCTGAAGTACAAAACGGTACTTGGCACCCTTGATGCGACCCCCAAAGTTCCCTGACATACCGGTCTCACTCGAGGGAAACACCAAAGTTCACGGCACCACTTCCTGTGAGCCCCTTCACCCCTCCTGATCGCGACAGAAGGGTCGATTCCCATGTTTTGTCTGCAAGGGGTTTCTGACGTTCCCCGCGAACCTCCGGATGAGGCCGGTCTCATGAGGAAATTCGAAAAGTAGCCTCATGGTTGGTGCCATATGCTGAAAGATCCCGAATTCCCGGTTCACTCTAGATAAGAACCTGACGCCCGGACATCTCTTCGAAGGCAACCCTGTGGATGAAGGCACAACACGAAGGGACACTGACATCCCCATGCATCGTCTGGAAAAACCCGCAGATTCCACTCACAGCTCCAAATGTGGACTGTCACCTCGTGAACAACTCGAGAGGCAAGTGAAGTTGCATTCCTTCACACAAGACGAGGCCTTACTCTCCTGTCCCAACTCTTCAGGGACCCTGCAATTGGAGTCAGAAATGGAGAGGAACCCTGAGGTTCCTGCCTCAACTAGAGAAGAGGCCCTCTTCCATTGAACCAAAGTCAGTGGTGTCCGGAGAGGCCCCTCCCAACACCACAGTATCCCTGAATTCTCAGAGGCTCCCTGAGAAGCTACCTGAGGTCACTGGCACAAGTCGAGGGAACCCAGAGTTTCCTGAAGTAACCCGAGAAAGACTTGGAGAGTCCTTTTCAAACGTCTCTTGATGCCCGATTCCCCTACCATGACTCCAGAGCAAGGACACGCTCCCCTCGTCACAAGCAGGAAAACTGACTTCCCTAGTACCACACAAGAGGCTCCCTGAGTACCCCATCGTACCTCGTGAGAAAACCCACAGTGGCGCCGCAGTTCGAGAAAAACCACAAGATGCCCCCGTCAAGGAGAGATGGGGGCCTTCTTTTCCTGCCTGACCTGGAGAGCAATTCCTGGTCCTCTCTCCAAACTTCACAGGAGGATTGACTCCCTTTAGGCCACTCAGTTGGGTCCAAGAAATACCCGGTGCGACTCGAGAGGAGAGCGGAGTCCTTTGCTTCCCTGAAGATGAGGCCTGACTCCCCGGGTGAGTTTGGAATGCAACCCCGAGATCCCTGTCGCCCCTGGAGTGGAACATTATGTCCTAGACACAAGCCTAGATGAGGTCTATTTTGCCCTACAGTGACTCGAGAGCAACCTCCATCTCTCCCTCACAATTTGAATGGAAGATTGGTCTTCCCACGGTCAACACAAGAGGAAGTCTAAATTTCCCATCGTAATTCGAGAATTCAGCCTCAAGTCTTAAAAACCATGTGGTTCCCCCTTCATCGCAATATGAGGCCCTTGCCAGCTAGAGTCTCAAGAGAAGTCCCACGTTCCATCTTAAAGTTCGAAATGCTACTTGGCACCCTTGATGTGACCCCAAAGTTCCCCAACATACCGGTCTCACTCCAGGGGAACACCAAAGTTCCCGGTGTCTCCAGGGAAGTCCCATGTTCCGTCCTTAAGTGCGAAACGGTACTTGACACCCTTGATGCGACAGCAAAAGTTCCCCGACACGCTGGGTTCCCTCGAGGGGAACACCGAGGGTCCCGGCACCATTTCATCTGAGCCCCTTCTCCCTTCCTGATCGCGACAGGAGAGTCGATTCCCTTGCGTGGTCTGGAAGGGGTTCCCGGCCTTCCTGGCGCACCTCAGGATGAGGCCGGTCTCAGGAGGAAATTCGAGACTAGCCACGTGTGAGGTGCCACGTGCCAAACGACCCCGATTTTCCGGTCCGCTCTTGATAAGAACCCGATGCCCAGACACCTCTTCGAAGGCAACCCTGTGGGTGAAGGCACAACACGAAGGGGCACTGACACCCCCGTGCATCATCCGGAAAAACCCGCAGGGTCTACACACAGCTCGACAAGGGGCCTGAGACTCCGAGAACAACTTGAGAGGCAACCAGAATTCCATTCCTCAGACAAGACGAGGCATGACTCTCCTGTCCCAACACTGCAGGGACCGTGCAGTCGGAGTCCGAAACCGAGAGGAAGCCTGAGGTTCCTGCCTCCCCTCGAGATGAGGGCCTCTTCCATTGCGCCGAACCCAGCAGAGTCCCGAGAGGCCCTGCCAACTACACAGCATCCCTCACCTCTCAGAGGCACCCTGGGTAGTTCCCTAAGGTCCCCGGCAGAAGTCGAGGGAAACGAGGGTTTCCTGCCGCAACCCGAGAAAGACCTCGAGAGTCCTTCTTCAACGCCTCTTGAGGACCTAGCCGCTTCCCATGACTCGAGAGTGATGACCAGCTCCCCCTCGCCATGCGCATGGAGACCTGACTTCCCTGGCGCCGCACGAGAGGCTCCCTGAGGTCCTCGTCGTGCCTCGTGAGAAAACCCCCATGGGCGCAGCAGCCTGAGGAAACCCATGAGACGCCCCCGTCATCGCGAGATGAGGGCCTTCTTTTCCTGCCTGGCCTGGAGAGCAATCCCGAGTCCTCTCTCCAAACTGAAGAGGAGGCTCGACACCCTAGAGTCCACTCAGTGGGCTCCAAGACATCCGTGTCGCGACTTGAGAGGAAAGCGGAGTCCTTTGCTTCCCCTCCAGGCGAGTCCTGACCCTCCGGGGGAGTCTGGAATGGAAACCCGTGATCCCTGTCTTCCCTTGAGAGGAATATTAGGTCCTGGACACACGCCTCGATGAGGTCTCTTTGGCCCTGTAGTGACTCGAGCAGAACCCCCAGCTTTCCATCGCAACTCGAATTGAAGATTGGGCTTCCCAGGGCCAACCCAAGAGGAAGCCTGAAATTCCTGTCGTTTTCGAGAATCCCGATGCAACTCGAGAAAAACGACGTGGTTCCAACGTCTTCACAGGATGAGGCCCTTGCCCGCTACAGCATCTCCAGGGAAGTCCCATGTTCTGTCCTGAAGTGGGAAACGGTACTTGGCTCCCTTGATGCGACCCCTAAAGTTCCCTGAAACGCTGGGTTCCCTCGAGTGGAACACCGAGGGTCCCGGCACCACTTCATCTGAGCCCCATCTCCCCTCCTGATCGCGACAGGAGAATCGATTCCCCTACTTTGTGTGGAAGGTGTTCCCGGCCTTCCCGGCGCACCTCAGGATGATGCTGGTCTCACGAGGAAATTCGAGATGAGCCACGTGGGTGGTGCCACATGCCGAATGACCCCGATTTCCCGGTCCGCTCTTGAAATGAACCTGATGCCCGGACACCTCTTTGAAGGCAACCCTGTGGGGGAACGCACAAAACGAAGGGGCACTGACACCCCCATGCATCTTCTGGAAACACCCGCAGGTTCCACACACAGCTTGTCAAGGGCCCTGAGACCCCCTGAACGACTCGAGAGGCAAGCAGAGTTCCGTTACTCAGACAAGACGAGGCCTGACTCTCCTGTCCCAACTCTGCAGGGACCCTGCGGTCGGAGTCAGAAATGGAGAGGAAGCCTGAGGTTCCTGCCTCCAATCGAGATGAGGCCCTCTTTCATTTCGTCAAACCTAGTGGAGTCCCGAGAGGCCCCTCTAACTCCTCAGTATCCCTCACCTCTCAGAGGCACCTGGGAAGTTCCCTAAGGTCCCCTGTAGAGGTCGAGGGAAATGAGTGTTTCCCGCCCCAACCCAAGAAAGACCTTGAGAGTCCTTCTTAAATGCCTCTTGAGGCCCTAGTCCCTCCCATGACTCGAGAGCAATGACGCGATCTGCCTGGCCACAGGCATGGAGTCAGGCTTCTCTGGCGCCGCACGAGAGGCTCCCTGAACTCCCCATCATATCTCGTGAGAAACCCCACACTGGCGCCGCAGCTCGAGAAAACCCATGAGACGCCCCCGTCATCACGAGAGGAGGGCCATCTTTAACTGCATGGTATGCAGATCAAGCGTGAACCTTCTGTCCAAGCTACACAGGACGCTTGACTCCCTTTAGGCCACTCATTGGGCTCCAAGAGTTACGCGTCCCGACTCGAGAGGATAGTGGAGTCCTTTGCTTCCACTCGAGACGAGGCGTGACCCACCGGGTGAGACTGGAATGCGACCCCGATATCCCTGTCGCCCCTGGAGAGGAACATTACATCCTGGACCCAAGCCTAGATGACGACTCTTTGCCCTGAAGTGACTCGAGAGCAACCCCCAGCTCTCTCTGACAAGTTGAATGGAACATTGGACTTCCTGGGCCAACACAAGAGGAAGCCTGAATTCCCCGTTGTAACTCGAGAATCCCGCCTCAACTCGAGAAAAACCACGTGTTTCCCTCGTCATCGCAATATGAGGCACTTGCCCGCTACAGCATCTCCAGAGAATTCCCACGTTCCGTCTTGAAGTGCGAAACTGTACTTGGCACCCTTGATGCGACCTCAAAAGTGCCGTGACATACCGGTCTCACTCGAGGGGACCACCGAGGTTCCCGGCACCACTTCATCTGAGCCCCTTCTCCCCTTCTGATCGCGACCGGTGGGTCGATTCCCCTGCTGTGTCTGCAAGGGGTTCCCGAGCTTCCCGGCGCACCTCAGGATGAGGCCGGTCTCCCGAGGAAATTCGAGACGTAGCCTCGTGGGTGGTACCACATGCTGAAAGACCCCAATTTTCCGGTACGCTCTTGAAAAGAACCCGATGCCCGGAAACCTCTTTGAAGGCAACCCTGTGGATGAAGGCACAACACGAAGGGGCACTGACACCCCCGTGAATCGTCCGGAAAAACCCGCAGGTTCCACACTCAGCTCAACAAGTGGCCTGTCACTCCGTGAACAACTCGAAAGGCAAGGGGAAATCCATTCCTCCTCAGAAGACGAGGCGTGACTCTCTTCTCCATACTCTGCAGGTACCCTGCGACCCGAGTCAGAAATGGAGAGGACCCCTGAAGTTCCTGCCTCCATTCGAGATGAGGCCCTCTTCCATTGCACCAAACCCAGTTGAGTAACGAAGGGCCCCTCCCAAATCCACAGTGTCCCTGACTTCTCAGAGGCACCCTTAGAAGTTGCCTGAGGTCACCGACACAAATCAAGGGAACCCAGGGTTCCCTGCCGCAACCCGAGAAAGACCTCAAGAGTCCTTCTTCAATGTGTCTTGAGGCCCGATTCGCCTACTATGACTCGAGAGCAATCACGCACTCCCCTTCACCACACACACGGAGACCTGACGTCCCTAGCACCACACGAGAGGCTCTCTGAACTCCCCGTTGTACCTCGTGAGAAATCTGATACTGGTGCTGCAGCTGGAGAAAACCCACGAGATGCCCCCGTCATCGCGAGATGAGGGCCTTTTTTCCTGCATGGCCAGGAAAACAATCCCGAGTCATCTCCAAACTCCATAGGAGTCTTTACTCCCTTTACGCCACGCAGTGGGCTCCAAGAGATACCCGTCGCGACTCGACAGGAGAGCGGAGTCCGTTTTTTCCCCTCAAGACGAGGCCTGACTCTCCGGGTGAGTCGAGAATGCAACCCTGAGATCCCTGTCGGCCCAGTAGTGGAACACTAGGTCCTGGACACAAGCGTAGATGAGGTCTATTCTGCCCTGCAGTGACTGGAGAGCAATCCCCAGTTCTAACTTGCAACTCGAATGGAATACTGGATTTTCCTGGCACCATACAAGAGGCTCCCTGAGATCCCCGTGGTACTTCATGAGACACCCCACACTGGCGCCGCAGCTCGAGAAAACCCACGAGATGCCACCGTCATCTCGAGATGAGGGCCTTCTTTTCCTGCATGGCCTGGAGTCCAATCCCGAGTCCTCTCTCCAAACTCCACAGGAGGCTTGACTCCCTTTAGTACACACAGTGGGCTCCAAGAGATACCCATCGCGACTCGAGACGAGAGCGGAATTCTTTGCTTACCCTCGAGGTGAGAACTGACTCCCCGGATGAGTCTGGAATGCAAACCCGAGATCCCTGTCGCCCCTGGAGAGCAATGTTAAATCCTGGACACAAGCCTAGATTAGGTATCTTTTGCCCTGCAGTGACTCTAGCGCAATCCCCAGCTCCCCCTCGCAACCCGAATGGAAGATTGGATTTCAAGGCCAACAAAAGGAAGCCTAAATTCCCTGTCATAACTCGAGAATCCCACCGCAACTCGAGCAAAACCACGTGGTTCTCCCGTCATCGCAAGATGAGGCCCTTGCCCGCTACAGCGTTTCAAAAGATGTCCCAGGCTCCGTCTTGAAATGCGAAACCGTACTTGGCACCCTTGATGCGACCCCAAAAGTCCCCCAACACGCCGGTCTCACTCAAGGGGAACACCGAGGTTCCCGGCACCACTTCATTTAAGCCCCTTCTCCCCTCCTGATCGTGACCGGTGGGTCGATTCCCCTGCTTTGTCTGCAAGGGGGCCCGACCTTCCCTGCACAACTCAGGATGAGGCCGGTCTCATGGGGAAATTCGATACGTAGCTTTGAGGGTGGTGCCACTTGCTGAAAGACTCCAATTTCCCGGTCCGCTCTTGATAAGAATCCGATGCTCGGACACCTCTTGGAAGGCAGCCTTGAGTATGAAGGTACAACACGAAGGGGCACTAACACACCTGTGCATCATCCGGAAAAACGGGCAGGTTACACACACAGCTCGACAAGTGGCCTGTCACCTCGAGAACAACTCGAGAGGCAAGAGGAGTCCCATCCTCCAGAAAAGACGAGGCCTGACTCTCCTGTACCAACATGCAGGGACCTTGCGATCTGAGTCAGAAATGGAGAGGAACACTGAGGTTCCTGCTTCAACTCGAGATGAGTCCCTCTTACATTCCACCAAATGCAGAGGAGTCTCGAGAGGCCCCTCCAAACTGCACAGTATCCCTGACTTCTCAGAGGCACTCTGAGAAGCTCCCTGAGGTCGCAGGCACAAGTCAAGGGAACCCTGGGTTTTATGCAGTGACCCGAGAAAGACCTCGAGAGTCCTTCTTCAACCCGTCTTGAGGCCCGATTACCCTACCATGACTCGAGAGCAATGACGAGCTCCCCCTAGCCATCTCATGGGGACCTGACTTCCCTGGCGCCACACGAGAGGCTCCCTGAGCTCCCTCTCGTACCTCGTCAGAAACAAGGCACTAGCGCGGCAGTCTAGAAAACCAACAAGAGGCCGCCGTTATCGCGAGATGAGGGCCTTCTTTTCCTGCATGGCCTGGAGAGGAATCCCGAGTCCTCTATCCAAACACCACAGGAGGCTTGACTCCCTTTAGGGCACAAATTGGCCCCAAGAGATACCCATCGCGACTCAAAAGGACAGCGGAGTTCTTTGCTTCCCCTAGAGACGAGGCCTGATTCCCCGGGTGAGTGTGGTATGCAAGCCCGAGATCCCTTTCGCCCCTAGGGATGAACATTAAGTCCTGGGCACAAGCCTAGATGAGGTCTATTTTGCCCTGCAGTGACTCGAGAGCAATCCCCAGCTCTCCCTTTAAACTCGAATGGAAGATAGGACTTCCCTGGCCCAACACATGAGGAAGACTGTATTCCCCGTCGAAACTCGAGAATCCCGCCACAACTCGAGAAACGCTACGTGGTTCCCCCGTCATCGCAAGATGAGGCCCTTGCCCCCTACAGCGTCTCAAGAGAAGTCCCACGTTCCGTCTTGAAGTGCGAAATGGTATTGGCACCCTTGATGCAACCTCAAAAGTTCCTCGACACACTGGTCTGACTCGAGGAGAACACCGAGGTTCCCGGCACCACTACATCTGGGCCCCTTCTCCCCTCCTGATCGCGACAGGAGGGTCGATTCCCCTGTTTTGTCTTGAAGGGGTTCCCACCTTTCCCGGTGCATCTCAGGATGAGGCTGCTCTCACGAGGATATTCGAGGCATAGCCACGTGGATGGTGACACATGCCGAAAGACCCCGATTTCCCGGTCCGCTCTTGATAAGATCCCAATGCCCGGACACCTCTTTGAAGATAACCCTTTTGATGAAGGCACAACACTTAGGGGCACTGACACCCCTGGGTATCGTCCGGAGAAACCCGCAGGTACCACACACAGCTCGAGAAGTGACCTGTCACCCCGTGAACAACTGGAGAGGCAAGCAGAGTTCCATTCCTCCACACAAGACGAGGCCTGACTCTCCTGTTCGAACTCTGCAGCGAAACTGCGATCCGAGTCAGATCTGGCCCAGGGGAAGTCAGGAGAGGAAACATGAGTTTCCTGCCTCCACTCGAGATGAAGCCCTCTTCCATTGCACCAAACCCAGTGGAGTCCCGAGAGACCCCTCCCAACTGCACAGTATCCCTGACTTCTCAGAGGCACCCTTAGACCTTCCTGAGATCACCGGCACAAGTCGAGGGAACCAAGGGTTTCCTGCCCCAACCCGTAAAAGACCTCGAGAGTCCTTCTTCAACGCGTCTTGAGGTGCGATTCCCCTACCATGACTCGAGAGCAATGACTCGCTCCCCCTAGCCACGCGCATAGAAACCTGACTTCCCTGGCGCCACAGGAGAGGCTCCCTGAGCTCCCCATTATACCTCGTGAGCAACACCACACTGGAGCCGCAGCTCGAGAATGCCCACGAGACGCCCCAGTCCTCACGAGATGAGGGCCTTCTTTTGCTGTATGGCCTGGAGAGCAATCCTGAGTCCTCTCTCCAAACTCCACAGGAGGCTTGACTCATTTTAGGCCACACAGTGAGCTCCAAGATATACCCGTCGCGACTTGACAGGAGAGCGGTGTCCTTGGCTTCCCCTCGAGACGAGGCCTGACTCCCCGGGTGAGTCGAGAATGCAATGCTGAGATCGCTTTCGCCCCAGCAGAGGAACATTAGGTCCTGGACACAAGCCTAGATGAGGTCTATTTGGCCCTGCAGTGTCTCGAGAGCAATCCCCAGTTCTAACTCACAATTCGAATGAAAACTGGACTGCCCTGGGCCAGTTGAAGAGGAAGCCTGAATTCCCGGTTGTAACTCGAGAATCTCGCCCCAACTCAAGAAAAACCACGTGGTTCCCCCGTCATCGAAACATGAGGCCCTTGCCCGCTACAGCGTCTCAAGAGAAGTCCCACGTTCCGTACTGAAGAGCTAAAAGTTACTTGGAACCCTTGATGCGACCCCAAAAGTTCCCCGACATACCAGTCTCACTTGAGGAGAACACCGAGGTTCCCGGCACCACTTCATCTGAGATTCTTCTCCCCTCTTGATCGCGACAGGAGGTTCGATTCCCCTGCTTTGTCTGGAAGGCGTTCCCGACCTTCCTGGCGCACATCAAGATGAGGCCAGTCTCAGGAGGAAATTCGAGACATAGCCTCGTGGGTGGTGCGGCATGCCAAAAGACCCCGATTCCCTGGTCTGCTCTTGATAAGAACCCGATGGCAGAACCCAACTCGAAGGCAATCCTGTGGAACAAGGCACAACACGAAGGGGCAGTGACACCCCAGTGCATCGTCCAGAAAAACCTGCAAGTTCCACATACAAATCGACAAGTGGCCTGTCACCCCATGAACAACGCGAGAGTCAAGCGGAGTTCCATTCCTCCACACAAGACGAGGCCTGACTCTCCTGTCCCAACTCTGCAGGGACTCTGCGATCCGAGTCAGATCCGGCGCATTCGAAGCCAGGAGAGGAACCCTGTGGTTCCTGCCTCAACTTGTCATGAGGCCCTCTTCCATTGCACCAAACCCAGTGGAGTTCCGAGAGGCCCCTCCCAACTCCACAGTGACCGTGACTTCTCAGAGGCACGCTGAGAATCTTCCTGAGGTCACTGGCACAAGTCGATGGAACCCAGGGTTTCCTGCTGCAACCCAAGAAAGACCTCGAGAGTCCTTCTTTAACACGTTTTCAGGCCCAATTCCCCTACCATGACTCGAGAACAATGACGGGCTCCCTCTCACCACGTGCATAGAGACCTGACTGCCCTAGCACACATGAGAGGCTCACTGAGCTGCCAGTCTTACTTCGTGAGAAACCCCACACTAGCGCCACAGCTCGAGAAAACCTACGAGACGCCCCAGTCATCGGGAGATGAGGGCCTTCATTTCCTGCATTGCCTGGAGATCAATCCCGTGTCCTCCCTCCAAACACCAGAGGAGGTTTGACTCCCTTTAAGCCACTCAGTGGGCTCCAAGACATACCCGTCCGACTCGAGAGGAGAGCAGAGTCCTTTGCTTCCCCTCGAGACGAGGCCTGACTCCAGGGTGAGTCTGGAATGCAACCCCGAGATTCCTGTCGCCCCTTGACATGAACATTAGGTCCTGCACACAAGCCTTTGTGGGGTCTCTTTTGCCTTCAGTGACTAGAGCGCACCTCCAGCTCTTCCTCGAATCTCGAATGGAAGATAAGACTTTTGTGGGCCAACACAAGAGGAAGCATGAATTCCCTGTGGTAACTCAAATATCCCACCACAACTAGAGAAAAACCAAGTGGTTCCGCAGTCATTCCAAGATGAGGCCCTTGCCCGCTGGAGCACTCCAAGAGAAGTCCCACGTTCCAATTTGAAGAGCGAAACGGTACTTGGAACGGGTTATGTGACCCCAAAAGTTACCCGACATACCTGTCTCACTTGAGGGAAACACCGAGGTTCCCAGCAGCACATCATCTGAGCCACTTCTCCCCTCCTGATCGCCACAGGAGGGTCGATTCCTCTGCTTTGTCTGGAAGGGTTTCATGACCTTCGCGGCACACCTCAGAATGAGGCCGGTTTCATGAGGAAATTCGAGACTAGCCACGTGGGTGGTGCCAAATGCTGAACGACCCCGATTTCCCAGTCCGCTTTCATAAGAACACGATGCCCGGACACCTCTTCGAAGGCAACCCTGTGGATGAAGACACAACACGAAGGGTCACTGACACCCCCATGCATCGTCCGCAAAGACCCGCGGGTTCCACACACAGCTCGACGAGGGGCCTGAGACCCCCTGAGCAACTCGAGAGGCCAGCGGGGTTCCCTTCCTCAGACAAGACGAGGCCTGACTCTCCTGTCCCAACTCTGCAGGGACCCTGCGGTCGGAGTCCGAAACGGAGAGGAAGCCTGAGGTTCCTGCCTCCCCTCGAGGTGAGGCCATCTTTCGTTGCGCCAGACCCAGCGGAGTCCCGAGGGGCCCCGCCACCTCCACAGGATCCCTCGCCTCTCAGAGGCACCCTGGGAAGTTCCCTAAGGTCCCCGGCAGAAGGCGAGGGAAACGAGGGTTTCCCGCCGCCCCCCGAGAAAGACCTCGAGAGTCCTTCTTCAACGCGTCTCGAGGCCCTAGTCCCCTCCCGTGACTCGAGAGCCAGGACGCGCTCCCCCTCGGCACGCGCGTGGAGACCTGACTTCCCTGGCGCCGCACGAGAGGCTCCCTGAGATCCTCGTCGTGCCTCGGGAGAAAACCCCCACGGGCGCCGCAGCTCGAGGAAACACCTGAGACGCCCCCGTCCTCGCGAGCTGAGGGCCTTCTTTTCCTGCATGGCCTGGAGAGCAATCCCGGGTCCTCTCTCCAAACGGAAGAGGAGGCTGGACTCCCTTGAGGCTGCTCAGGAGGCTCCAAGAGACCGCGTCGCGACTCGAGAGGAGAGCGGAGTCCTTGGCTTCCCCTCGAGACGAGGCCTGACTCCCCGGGGGAGCCTGAAATGCAACCCCGAGATCCCTGCCTTCCCTGGAGAGGAATATTAGGTCCCGGACACACGCCTAGGTGAGGTCTCTTCGGCCCTGCAGTGACCCGAGCGCAACCCCCTGCTTTCCCTCGCAACCTGAGGGGAAGATTGGGCTTCCCAGGGCCAACCCAAGAGGAAGCCTGAGATCCCCGTCGTAACTCGAGAATCCTGCCGCATCTCGAGAAAAACCACGTGGTTCCCACCTCTTGGCAAGATGAGGCCCTTGCCCGCGACGGCGTCTCAAGGGAAGTCCTCTGTTCCGCCCTGAAGGGCGAAACGGTCCCTGACAGCCTTCCTGCGACCCCCAAAATTTCCCCGACACGCCGGGTTCCCTCGAGGGCAACACCGAGGGTCCCGACACCGCTTCCTCTGAGCCCCTTCTCCCCTCCTGATCGCGACAGGAGAGTCGATTCCCCCGCGTGTTCTGGAAGGGGTTCCCGGCCTTCCCGGCGCACCTCAGCATGAGGCCGGTCTCACGAAGAAATGCGAGACGAGCCACGTGGGTGGTGCCACATGCCCAACGCCCCCGATTCCCCGGTCCGCTCTTGCGAAGGACCCGAGGCCCGGACCCCTCTTCGAAGGCAACCCTGCGGGTGAAGGCACAACACGAAGGGGCACTGCCACCCCCGGGCATCGTCCGCAAAGACCCGCGGGTTCCACACACAGCTCGACGAGGGGCCTGAGACCCCCTGAGCAACTCGAGAGGCCAGCGGGCTTCCCTTCCTCAGACAAGACGAGGCCTGACTCCCCTGTCCCAACTCTGCAGGGACCCTGCGGTCGGAGTCCGAAACGGAGAGGAATCCTGAGGTTCCTGTCTCCCCTTGAGGTGAGGCCCTCTTCCATTGCACCAAACCCAGATGAGTCGCGAGAGGCCCCTCCCAACTCCACACTATCCCTGAATTCTCAGAGGCACCTTGAGAATCTACCTGAGGTCACCGGCTCAAGTCCAGGGAACCCAGGGTTTCCTGCTGCGACCCGAGAAAGACCTTGAGAGTCCTTCAGCGCGTCTTGAGGCCCGATTCCCCTACCATGACTCGAGAGCAAAGACCCGCTCCCCATCGCCATGCGCATGGAGACCTGACTTCCCTGACTCCTGAAGAGAGTCTCCCTGAGCTCCCCGTCGTACCTCTTCAGAAACCCCATTCAGGCACCACAGCTCGAGAAAACCCACGATACGCCCCCGTCATCACGAGATGAGGGACTTGTTTCCTGCCTGGCATGGAGAGCAAAACCGAGTCCTCTCTCCAGACTCCACAGGAGGCTTGACTCTCTTTAGGCCTCTCAGTTGGCTCCAAGAGATACCTGTCAGGACCTGAAGGGAGAGCAGAGTCCTTTGCTTCCCCTCGAGACGAGGCCTGACTCCCCGTGTGAGTCTGGAATGCAACCCCGAGTTCCTGTCACACCTGGAGAGGAAAACTCGGTCCTGGACACAAGCCTAGATGAGGTCTATTTTGCACTGCAGTTACTAGAGAGCAATCGCCAGCTCTCCCTCGCAAATCGAATTGAAGATTGGACTTCCCTGGGCCAATACAATTGGAAGCCTGAATTCGACATCGTAACTCGAGAATCCCGCCGAAACTCGAGAAAATCCACGTGGTTCCCCCATCAGCGCTAGATGAGGCCCTTGCCCGCTACAGCGACTCAAGAGAAGTCCCACTTTCTGTCTTGAAGTGCGAAACGGTACTTGGCACCCTTGATGCAATCTCAAAATTCCCCGACATACCGGTCTCACTCGAAAGGAACACCGAGGTTCCCGGAACCACTTCATTTGAGCTCCTTCTCCCCTCGTGATCGCGACAGGAGTGTCGATTCCCCTGCTATGTCTGGAAGGGATTCCCGACCTTTCCAGCGCGCCTAAGGATGAGGCAGGTCTCACGAGGAAATTCGAGACATAGCCTCGTGGGTGGCGCCACAAGCCGAAAGACCCCGATTTCCCGGTCTGCTCTTGATAAGAACGTGATGCCCTGACACCTTTACGAAGGAAAACCTGTGGATGAAAGCACAACACGAAGGGGCACTGACACCCCCGTGCATCGTCCAGAAAAACCTGCAGGTTACAAACACAGTTCAACAAGTGGTCTGTCACCCCGTGAACAACTCGACAGGCAAGTGGAGTTCCATTCCTCCACACAAGACGAGACCTGATTTTCTGTACCAACTCTGCAGGGAAACTGCGATCCGAGTCAGTACCAGCGACAGGAAACCCAGGAGAGGAAACATGAGGTTCCTGCCTCCACTCGAGATGAGGCTCTCATCCATTGCACCAAACCCAGTGGAGTCCAGAGAGGCCCCTCCCAACTCCACAGTACCCCTGACTTCTCAGAGGCACCCGGAGAAGCTCCATGAGGTCACCGGCACATGTCGAGGGAACCCAGGGTTTCCTGCCACAATGGGAAAAAGACCTCGAGAGTCCTACTTCAACGTGTCTTGAAGCCCGAATCTGCTTCCATGGCTCTATAGAAATGACACGCACCCCCTCGCCACGCACATGGAGACCTGACCTCCCTGGCGCCATAAGAGAGGCTCCCTGAGCTCCCTGTCGTACCTCGTGAGAAACCCCACACTGACGCCGCAGCTTGAGAAAACTCACCATACGCCCCTGTCATCGCGAGATGAGGGCCTTCTTTTCCTGCATGGCCTGGAAAGCAATCCCGGGTCCTCTCTCCAAACGGAAGAGGAGGCTGGACTCCCTTGAGGCCACTCAGGGGGCTCCAAGAGCCCCGCGTCGCGACTCGAGAGGAGAGCGGAGTCCTTGGCTTCCCCCCGAGACGAGGCCTGACTCCCCGGGGGAGCCTGGAATGCAACCCCGAGATCCCTGCCTTCCCTTGAGAGGAAAATTAGGTCCCGGACACACGCCTAGGTGAGGTCTCTTCGGCCCTGCAGTGACTCGAGCGAACCCCCAGCTTTCCCTCGCAACATGAGGGGAAGATTGGGCTTCCCAGGGCCAACCCAAGGGGAAGGCTGAGATCCCCGTCGTAACTCGAGAATGCCGCCGCAACTCTAGAAAAACCACGTGGTTCCCACCTCTTGGCAAGATGAGGCCCTTGCCCGCGACGGCGTCTCAAGGGAAGTCCCCTGTTCCGCCCTGAAGGGCGAAACGGTCCCTGACAGCCTTCCTGCGACCCCCAAAAGTCCCCCAACATGCCGGGTTCCCCCGAGGGGAACACCGAGGGTCCCGGCACCGCTTCCTCTGAGCCCCATCTCCCCTCCTGATCGCGACAGGAGAGGCGATTCCCCTGCGTGGTCTGGAAGGGGTTCCCGGCCTTCCCGGCGCACCTCAGGATGAGGCCGGGCTCACGAGGAAATTCGAGACGAGCCACGTGGGTGGGGCCACATGCCGAACGCCCCCGATTCCCCGGTCCGCCCTTGAGAAGGACCCGAGGCCCGGACCCCTCTTCAAAGGCAACCCTGTGGGTGAAGGCACAACACGAAGGGGCACTGCCACCCCCGTGCATCGTCCGCAAAGACCCGCGGGTTCCACACACAGCTCAACGAGGGGCCTGAGACCCCCTGAGCAACTCGAGAGGCCAGCGGTGTTCCCTTCCTCAGACAAGACGAGGCCTGACCCTCCTGTCCCAACTCTGCAGGGACCCTGCGGTCGGAGTCCGAAACGGAGAGGAAGCCTGAGGTTGCTGCCTCCCCTCGAGGTGAGGCCCTCTTCCGTTGCGCCAGACCCAGCGGAGTCCCGAGGGGCCCCGCCACCTCCACAGGATCCCTTGCCTCTCAGAGGCACCCTGGGAAGTTCCCTAAGGTCCCCGGCAGAAGGCGAGGGAAACGAGGGTTTCCCGCCGCCCCCCGACAAAGACCTCGAGAGTCCATCTTCAACGCGTCTCGAGGCCCTAGTCCCCTCCGGTGACTCGAGAGCCATGACGCGCTCCCCCTCGCCACGCACATGGAGACCTGACTTCCCTGGCTCCGCACGGGAAGCTCCCTGAGATCCTCGTCGTGCCTCGGGAGAAAACCCCCACGGGCGCCGCAGCTCAAGGAAACCCCTGAGACGCCCCCGTCCTCGCGAGCTGAGGGCCTTTTTTTCATGCATCGCCTGCAGAGCAATCCCGAGTCCTGTCTCCAAACTGAAGAGGAGGCTGGACTCCCTTGAGGCCGCTCAGGGCGCTCCCAGAGACCTGCGTCGCGACTCGAGAGGAGGGCGGAGTCCTTGGCTTCCCCTCGAGATGAGGCCTGACTCCCCGGGGGAGCCTGGAATGCAACCCCTAGATCCCTGCCTTCCCTGGAGAGGAATATTAGGTCCCGGACACACGCCTAGTTGAGGTCTCTTCGGCCCTGCAGTGACTCGAGCGCAACCCCCAGCTTTCCCTCTCACTCGAGGGGAAGATTGGGCTTCGCAGGGCCAACCCAAGAGGAAGCCTGATCCCCGTCGTAACTCGAGAATCCCGCCACAACTCGAGGAAAACCACGTGGTTCCATCGTCTTTGCAAGATGAGCCTCTTGCCCGCTATGGCGTCTCAAGTTAAGTCCCAGTTTCCGTCCTGAAGTGCGAAACAGTACCTGACACCTTTCATGCGACCCCCAGAAGTTCCCCGACACACCGGGTTCCCTCGAGGGAAACACCGAGGGTCCCGACACCACTTCATCTGAGCCCCTTCTCCCCTCCTGATGGCGACAGGAGTGTCGATTCCCCTGCGTGGTCTGGAAGGGATTCCCGGCCTTCCCGGCGCATCTCAGGATGAGGCCGTCCGCACGAGGAAATTCGAGATGAGCCACGGGGTTGGTGCCACATGCCGATCGACCTCGATTTCCCGGTCCACTCTTGAGAAGAACACGTTGCACGGACACCTCTTCGAAGGCAACCCTGTGGGTGAAGGCACAACACGAAGGGGCACTGACACTCCCGTGCATCGTCCAGAAACACCCGTGGGTTCCACACACAGCTCGAAGAGGGCCCTGAGACAATCTGAGCAACTCGAGAGGCAAGCGGAGTTCCCTTCCTCAGACAAGACGAGGCCTAACTCTCCGCTCCCAACTCTGCAGGGACCCTGAGGTCGGAGGGTCGGAGTCAGAAACAGAGAGGAAGTCTGAGGTTCCTGCCTCCCCTCGAGGTGAGGCCCTCTTCCATTGCGCCAACCCCAGCGGAGTCCCGAGAGGCCCCGCTAACTCCACAGCATCCCTCACCTCTCAGAGGCACCCTGGGAAGTTCCCTCAGGTCCCCGGCAGAAGTCGAGGGAAATGAGGGTTTCCCGCCGCCACTAGAAAAAGACCTCGATAGTCCTTCTTCAAAGTGTCTTGAGGCCCTTGTCCCCTCTCTGTACTAGAGAGCAATGATGCGCTCCCCCTCGCCTCGCGCATGCAGACCTGGCTTCCCTGGCGCCGCACGAGAGGCTCCCTGAGATCCTCGTCGTGCCTCGGGAGAAAACCCCCACGGGCGCCGCAGCTCGAGGAAACCCCTGAGACGCCCCCGTCCTCGCGAGCTGAGGGCCTTCTTTTCCTGCCTGGCCTGGAGAGCAATCCCGAGTCTTCTCTCCAAACTGAAGAGTAGGATGGATTCCCTTAAGGCGACTCAGTGGGCTCCAAGAGATCCGCCTCGCGGCTCGAGAGCAGAGCGCAGTCCTTTGCTTCCCCTCGAGGCGAGGCCTGAATCCCCGGGGGAATCTGGAGTGCAATCCCGAGATCCTTGTCTTCCCTTGAGAGGACTATTAGGTCCTGGACACACGCCTAGATGAGGTCTCTTTGGCCTTGCAGTGATTCGAGCACAACATCCAGCTTTCCCTCGCAACTCGAAGGGAAGTTTGGGCTTCCCAGGGCTAACACAAGAGGAAGGCTGAAATCCCCGTCGTAACTCGAGAATCCCGCCGCAACTCGAAAAAAACCACGTGGTTCCATCGTCTTCGCAGCATGAGGCCCTTGCCCGCCACAGCGTCTCAAAAGAAGTCCCACGTTCCTACTGAAGTGCAAAACGGTACTTGGCACTCATGATGGCACCCCCAAAGTTTCCCAACATACAGGCCTCACTGGAGGGTAACACCCATGTTCCCCGCACCACATCATTTGAGCCCCTTCTCCCCTCCTGATTGCAACAGGAGTGTCTTTTCTCCTGCTTTGTGTGGAAGGGGTTACCGATCTTCCCAGCGCACATCAGGATGAGGCCTGTCTCACGAGGATATTGGAGATGTAGCCTCGTGGGTGGTGCCACATGCGGAAAGACCCCATTTCCCGGTCAGCTATTAATAAGAACCCGATGCCCGTACACTTCTTGGAATGCATCCCATAGGATGAAGGCACAACAAGGAGGGACCCTGAACACCCGTGCATCTTTTGGAAAATTCTGCAGGTTCCACATACAGCTCGACAAGTGACCTGTTACCTCGTGAACAACTCGAGAGGCAAGCTAAGTTTCATTTCTCCACAGAATACGAGGCCTGACTCTCCTGTCCCAACTCTGCAGGAATCCTGAGATCGGAGTCTGAAATGGAGAGGAACCCTGAGGTTCCTTCCTCAACACGAGATGAGGCCCTCTTGTATTATACCACAGCCAGTGGAGTCCCTAGAGGCCCCTCCCAACTCCACAGTATCAGTGTCTTCTCAGAGGCACCCTGAGCAACTCCCTGAGGTCACCGGCACAAGTCGAGGGAACACAGGGTATCCTGCCGCAACCCGAGAAAGACCTCAAGAGTCCGTCTTCAACGCGTCTTGAGGACGGATTCCCCTACCATGACTCGAGAGCAATGACACGCTGCCCCTCGCCATGCGCATGGACACCTGACTTCCCTGGCGCCACATGAGAGGCTCCCTGAGCTCCCCGTCATACCTCGTGAGAAACCCCACACTGGCGCCGCAGCTCGGGAAAACCCACCGTCATCGCGAGATTGGGGACTTCTTTTCCTGCCTGACCTGGAGAGCAATCCCTGGTCTTTTCTCCAAACTTCACAGGAGGCTTTACTCCCTTTAGGCCACTCAATGGGCTCCAAGAGATACCTGTCGCGACATGAGAGGAGAGCAGAGTACTTTGTTTCCCCTCGAGACGAGGCCTTACCTCGGGTGAGTCTGGAATGCAACCCCGAGATCCCTGTTGCCCCTGGAGAGGAACATTATGTCCTGGACAAAAGCCTAGATGAGGTCTATTTTGCCCTACACTGACTCGAGAGCAACACCCATCTCTCCCTTGCAATTCGAATGGAAGATTGGTCTTCATTGGGCCAACACAAGAGGAAGTCTGAATTTCCCGTTGTAACTCCAGAATCCCGCCGCAACTCTTAAAAACCACGTGGTTCCCCATTCATCGCAATATGAGGCCTTTGCCCGCTACAGAGTCTCAAGAGAAGTCCCATGTTTCGTCATAAAGTTCGAAATGCTACTTGGCACCCTTGATGCGACCCCAAAAGTTCCCCAATATACCGGTCTCACTCCAAGGGAACACCGAAGTTCCTGGCACCACTTCATTTGAGCCCCTTCTCCCCCCCTGATCACGGCAGGAAGGTCGATCCCCCTGCTTTGTCTAGAAGGCGTTCCCGACCTTCATGGCGCACCTCAGGATGAGGCCAGTCTCACGAAGAAATTCGAGACGTTGCCTCGTGTTGGTGCCACGTGCCAAAAGACCCTGATTTCTCGGTCTTGCTCTTGATAAGAACCCGATGCCCGGACACCTCTTCTAAGGCAACCCTGTGGATGAAGGCACTACACGAGGGGGCACTGGCAACCCTGTTCATCGTCCAGAAAAACCCGCAGGATCCACATACAGCTCCACAACTGGCCTGTCACCCCTTAAACAATCAGAGAGGAAAGCGGAGTTCCCTTCCTCAGACAAGACGAGGCCTGAGTATCCAATCCCAACTCTGCAGGCACGCTTCGATCTGAGTCAGAAATGGAGAGGAAACCTGAGGTTCCTGCCTCAACCCGAGATGAGGCCCTCTTCCATTAAAACAAACCCAGTGGAGTCCCGAGAGGCCCCTCCCATCTCCACAGTATCCCGGACTTCTCATAGGCATTCTGAGAAGCTCCTTGAGGCCACCGGCAAAAGTTGAGGGAAATAAGGGTTTCCTGCCACAACCAAAGAAAGACCTCGAGAGTCCTTCTTCAATGTGTCTTGAGGTCAGATTCCCCTACCATAGCTCGAGAGCAATAATGCGCTCCCCCTCGCCACGCACATGGAGACCTGACTTCCCTGGCGCCACACGAGAGGCTCCCTGAGCTCCCCGTCATACCTCGTGTGAAACCCAACACTGGCGCCGCAGCTCGAGAAAACCCACAAGATCCCTCCGTCATCGCGAGATGAGGGCCATCTTTTCCTGCATGGCCTGGACAGCAGTCCCAAGTCCTCTCTCCAAACTTCACAGGAGGCTTGACTCCCTTTAGGCCACAAAATGGGCTCCAAGAGGTGCCCGTAGCGACTCGAAAGGAGAGCGGAGTCCTTTGCTTCCCTTCGACATGAGGCCTGACTCCCTGGGTGAGTCTGGAATGCAAACCTGAGATCCCTGTGGCCCTTGGAGAGGAACATTAGGTCCTGGACACAAGCCTAGATGAGGTCTCCTTTGCCCTGCAGTGACTCGAGCACAACCCCCAGCTCTCCCTCGCAACTCGAATGGATGATTGGACTTCCCTGGCCCAACACAAGAGGAAGCCTGAAATCCCCGTCGTAACTCGAGAATCCCGCCGCAACTCGAGTAAAACCACGTGGCTCCCCCGTCATCGCAAGATGAGGCACTTGGCCGCTACAGCGTATCAAGAGAAGTCCCACGTTCCATCCTGAAGTACAAAACGGTACTTGGCACCCTTGATGCGACCCCCAAAGTTCCCTGACATACCGGTCTCACTCGAGGGAAACACCAAAGTTCACGGCACCACTTCCTGTGAGCCCCTTCACCCCTCCTGATCGCGACAGAAGGGTCGATTCCCATGTTTTGTCTGCAAGGGGTTCCCGACGTTCCCCGCGAACCTCCGGATGAGGCCGGTCTCATGAGGAAATTCGAAAAGTAGCCTCATGGTTGGTGCCATATGCTGAAAGATCCCGAATTCCCGGTGCACTCTAGATAAGAACCTGACGCCCGGACATCTCTTCGAAGGCAACCCTGTGGATGAAGGCACAACACGAAGGGACACTGACATCCCCATGCATCGTTGGGAAAAACCCGCAGATTCCACTCACAGCTCCAAATGTGGACTGTCACCTCGTGAACAACTCGAGAGGCAAGTGAAGTTGCATTCCTTCACACAAGACGAGGCCTTACTCTCCTGTCCCAACTCTTCAGGGACTCTGCAATTGGAGTCAGAAATGGAGAGGAACCCTGAGGTTCCTGCCTCAACTAGAGAAGAGGCCCTCTTCCATTGAACCAAAGTCAGTGGTGTCCCGAGAGGCCCCTCCCAACACCACAGTATCCCTGAATTCTCAGAGGCTCCCTGAGAAGCTACCTGAGGTCACTGGCACAAGTCGAGGGAACCCAGAGTTTCCAGAAGTAACCCGAGAAAGACTTGGAGAGCCCTTTTTCAACGTCTCTTGATGCCCGATTCCCCTACCATGACTCCAGAGCAAGGACGCGCTCCCCTCGCCACAAGCAGGAAAACTGACTTCCCTAGTACCACACAAGAGGCTCCCTGAGTACCCCATCGTACCTCGTGAGAAAAGCCACACTGGCGCCGCAGTTCGAGAAAAACCACAAGATGCCCCCGTCAAGGAGAGATGGGGGCCTTCTTTTCCTGCCTGACCTGGAGAGCAATTCCTGGTCCTCTCTCCAAACTTCACAGGAGTATTGACTCCCTTTAGGCCACTCAGTTGGGTCCAAGAAATACCCGGTGCGACTCGAGAGGAGAGCGGAGTCCTTTGCTTCCCTGGAGACGAGGCCTGACTCCCCGGGTGAGTTTGGAATGCAACCCCGAGATCCCTGTCGCCCCTGGAGTGGAACATTATGTCCTAGACACAAGCCTAGATGAGGTCTATTTTGCCCTACAGTGACTCGAGAGCAACCTCCATCTCTCCCTCACAATTTGAATGGAAGATTGTTCTTCCCACGGTCAACACAAGAGGAAGTCTGAATTTCCCATCGTAATTCGAGAATTCAGCCTCAAGTCTTAAAAACCATGTGGTTCCCCCTTCATCGCAATATGAGGCCCTTGCCAGCTAGAGTCTCAAGAGAAGTCCCACGTTCCATCTTAAAGTTCGAAATGCTACTTGGCACCCTTGATGCGACCCCAAAGTTCCCCAACATACCGGTCTCACTCCAGGGGAACACCGAAGTTCCTGGCGTCTCCAGGGAAGTCCCATGTTCCGTCCTTAAGTGTGAAACGGTACTTGACACCCTTGATGCGACCGCAAAAGTTCCCCGACACGCTGGGTTCCCTCGAGGGGAACACCGAGGGTCCCGGCACCACTTAATCTGAGCCCCTTCTCCCTTCCTGATCGCGACAGGAGAGTCGATTCACCTGCGTGGTCTGGAAGGGGTTCCCGGCCTTCCTGGCGCACCTCAGGATGAGGCTGGTCTCTGGAGGAAATTCGAGACTAGCCACGTGTGAGGTGCCACGTGCCGAACGACCCCGATTTTCCGGTCTGCTCTTGATAAGAAGCCGATGCCCGGATACCTCTTCGAAGGCAACCCTGTGGGTGAAGGCACAACACGAAGGGGCACTGACACCCCCGTGCATCATCCGGAAAAACCCGCAGGGTCTACACACAGCTCGACAAGGGGCCTGAGACTCTCGGAACAACTCGAGAGGCAACCAGAATTCCATTCCTCAGACAAGACGAGGCATGACTCTCCTGTCCCAACACTGCAGGGACCGTGCAGTCGGAGTCCGAAACCGAGAGGAAGCCTGAGGTTCCTGCCTCCCCTCGAGATGAGGCCCTCTTCCATTGCGCCGAACCCAGCAGAGTCCCGAGAGGCCCTGCCAACTGCACAGCATCCCTCACCTCTCAGAGGCACCCTGGGAAGTTCCCTAAGGTCCCCTGCAGAAGTCAAGGGAAACGAGGGTTTCCCGCCGCAACCCGAGAAAGACCTCGAGAGTCCTTCTTCAACGCCTCTTGAGGACCTAGCCGCTTCCCATGACTCAAGAGTGATGACCAGCTCCCCCTCGCCATGTGCATGGAGGCCTGACTTCCCTGGCACCGCACGAGAGGCTCCCTGAGGTCCTCGTCGTGCCTCGTGAGAAAACCCCCATGGGCGCAGCAGCCTGAGGAAACCCATGAGACGCCCCCGTCATCGCGAGATGAGGGCCTTCTTTTCCTGCCTGGCCTGGAGAGCAATCCCGAGTCCTCTCTCCAAACTGAAGAGGAGGCTCGACACCCTTGAGTCCACTCAGTGGGCTCCAAGAGATCCGTGTCGCGACTTGAGAGGAAAGCGGAGTCCCTTGCTTCCCCTCCAGGGGAGTCCTGACTCCCCGGGGGAGTTTGAAATTTAAACCCGGGATCCCTGTCTTCCCATGAGAGGAATATTAGGTCCTGGACACACGCCTCGATGAGGTCTCTTTGGCCCTGTAGTGACTCGACCAGAACCCCCAGCTTTCCATCGCAACTCGAATTGAAGGTTGGGCTTCCCAGGGCCAACCCAAGAGAGACCTGAAATTCCTGTCGTTTTCGAGAATCCCGATGCAACTCAAGAAAAACGACGTGGTTCCAACGTCTTCACAGGATGAGGCCCTTGCCCGCTACAGCGTCTCCAGGGAAGTCCCATGTTCCGTCCTGAAGTGGGAAACGGTACTTGGCTCCCTTGATGCGACCCCTAAATTTCCCTGAAACGCCGGGTTCCCTCGAGTGGAACACCGAGGGTCCCGGCACCACTTCATCTGAGCCCCATCTCCCCTCCTGATCGCGACAGGAGAATCGATTCCCCTACTTTGTGTGGAAGGGGTTCCCGCCCTTCCCGGCGCACCTCAGGATGATGCTGGTCTCACGAGGAAATTCGAGATGAGCCACGTGGGTGGTGCCACATGCAGAATGACCCCGATTTCCCGGTCCGCTCTTGAAATGAACCCGATGCCCGGACACCTCTTTGAAGGCAACCCTGTGGGGGAAGGCACAAAACGAAGGGGCACTGACACCCCCATGCATCTTCTGGAAACACCTGCAGGTTCCACACACAGCTTGTCAAGGGCCCTGAGACCCCCTGAACGACTCGAGAGGCAAGCAGAGTGCCGTTACTCAGACAAGACGAGGCCTGACTCTCCTGTCCCAACTCTGCAGGGACCCTGCGGTCGGAGTCAGAAATGGAGAGGAAACCTGAGGTTCCTGCCTCCAATCGAGATGAGGCCCTCTTTCATTTCGTCAAACCTAGTGGAGTCCCGAGAGGCCCCTCTAACTCCTCAGTATCCCTCACCTCTCAGAGGCACCTGGGAAGTTCCCTAAGGTCCCCTGTAGAGGTCGAGGGAAACGAGTGTTTCCCGCCCCAGCCCAAGAAAAACCTTGAGAGTCCTTCTTAAATGCCTCTTGAGGCCCTAGTCCCTCCCATGACTCGAGAGCAATGACGCGATCTGCCTGGCCACACGCATGGAGTCAGGCTTCTCTGGCGCTGCACGAGAGGATCCCTGAACTCCCCATCATATCTCGTGAGAAACCCCACACTGGCGCCGCAGCTCGAGAAAACCCATGAGATGCCCCCGTCATCACGAGAGGAGGGCCATCTTTAACTGCATGGTATGCAGATCAAGCGTGAACCTTCTGTCCAAGCTACACAGGACGCTTGACTCCTTTTAGGCCACTCATTGGGCTCCAAGAGTTACGCGTTCCGACTCGAGAGGATAGTGGAGTCCTTTGCTTCCACTCGAGATGAGGCGTGACCCACCGGGTGAGACTGGAATGCGACCCCGATATCCCTGTCGCCCCTGGAGAGGAACATTACGTCCTGGACCCAAGCCTAGATGACGACTCTTTGCCCTGAAGTGACTCGAGAGCAACCCCCAGCTCTCTCTGACAAGTTGAATGGAAGATTGGACTTCCTGGGCCAACACAAGAGGAAGCCTGAATTCCCCGTTGTAACTCGAGAATCCCGCCTCAACTCGAGAAAAACCACGTGTTTCCCTCGTCATCGCAATATGAGGCCCTTGCCCGCTACAGAATCTCCAGAGAATTCCCACGTTCCGTCTTGAAGTGCGAAACTGTACTTGGCACCCTTGATGCGATCTCAAAAGTGCCGTGACATACCGGTCTCACTCTAGGGGACCACCGAGGTTCCGAGCACCACTTCATCTGAGCCCCTTCTCCCCTTCTGATCGCGAGCAGTGGGTCGATTCCCCTGCTTTGTCTGCAAGGGGTTCCCAAGCTTCCCGGCGCACCTCAGGATGAGGCCGGTCTCCCGAGGAAATTCGAGACGTAGCCTCGTGGGTTGTACCACATGCTGAAAGACCCCAATTTTCCGGTACGCTCTTGAAAAGAACCCGATGCCCGGAAACCTCTTTGAAGGCAACCCTGTGGATGAAGGCACAACACGAAGGGGCACTGACACCCCCGTGCATCGTCCGGAAAAACCCGAAGGTTCCACACTCAGCTCAACAAGTGGCCTGTCACTCCGTGAACAACTCGAAAGGCAAGGGGAAATCCATTCCTCCACAGAAGACGAGGCGTGACTCTCTTCTCCATACTCTGCAGGTACCCTGCGACCCGAGTCAGAAATGGAGAGGACCCCTGAGGTTCCTGCCTCCATTCGAGATGAGGCCCTCTTCGATTGCACCAAACCCAGTTGAGTAACGAAGGGCCCCTCCCAAATCCACAGTGTCCCTGACTTCTCAGAGGCACCCTTAGAAGTTGCCTGAGGTCACCGACACAAATCAAGGGAACCCAGGGTTCCCTGCCGCAACCCGAGAAAGACCTCAAGAGTCCTTCTTCAATGTGTCTTGAGGCCCGATTCGCCTACTGTGACTCGAGAGCAATCATGCACTCCCCTTCACCACACGCACGGAGGCCTGACGTCCTAGCACCACACGAGAGGCTCTCTGAGCTCCCCGTTGTACCTCGTGAGAAATCTGATACTGGCGCCGCAGCTGGAGAAAACCCACGAGATGCCCCCGTCATCGCGAGATGAGGGCCTTTTTTCCTGCATGGCCAGGAAAACAATCCCGAGTCATCTCTCCAAACTCCATAGGAGGCTTCACTCCCTTTACGCCACGCAGTGGGCTCCAAGAGATACCCGTCGCGACTCGACAGGAGAGCGGAGTCCTTTTTTTCCCCTCAAGACGAGGCCTGACTCTCCGGGTGAGTCGAGAATGCAACCCTGAGATCCCTGTTGGCCCAGTAGTGGAACACTAGGTCCTGGACACAAGCGTAGATGAGGTCTATTTTGCCCTGCAGTGACTGGAGAGCAATCCCCAGTTCTAACTTGCAACTCGAATGGAATACTGGATTTTCCTGGCGCCACACAAGAGGCTCCCTGAGATCCCCGTGGTACTTCATGAGACACCCCACACTGGCGCAGCAGCTCGAGAAAACCCACGAGACGCCACCGTCATCTCGAGAAGAGGGCCTTCTTTTCCTGCATGGCCTGGAGTCCAATCCCGAGTCCTCTCTCCAAACTCCACAGGAGGCTTGACTCCCTTTAGTACACACAGTGGGCTCCAAGAGATACCCATCGCGACTCGAGACGAGAGCAGAATTCTTTGCTTACCCTTGAGGTGAGAACTGACTACCCGGATGAGTCTGGAATGCAAACCCGAGATCCCTGTCGCCCCTGGAGAGCAACGTTAGATCCCGGACACAAGCCTAGATTAGGTCTCTTTTGCCCTGCAGTGACTCTAGCGCAATCCCCAGCTCCCCCTTGCAACCCGAATGGAAGATTGGATTTCAAGGCCAACAAGAGGAAGCCTAAATTCCCTGTCATAACTCGAGAATCCCGCCGCAACTCGAGCAAAACCACGTGGTTCTCCCGTCATCGCAAGATGAGGCCCTTGCCCGCTACAGCGTTTCAAAAGATGTCCCAGGTTCCGTCTTGAAATTTGAAACGGTACTTGGCACCCTTGATGCGACCCCAAAAGTCCCCCAACACGCCGGTCTCACTCAAGGGGAACACCGAGGTTCCCGGCACCACTTCATTTAAGCCCCTTCTCCCCTCCTGATCGTGACCGGTGGGTCGATTCCCCTGCTTTGTCTGCAAGGGGGCCCGACCTTCCCTGCACAACTCAGGATGAGGCCGGTCTCATGGGGAAATTCGATACGTAGCTTTGTGGGTGGTGCCACTGGCTGAAAGACTCCAATTTCCCGGTCCGCTCTTGATAAGAATCTGATGCTCGGACACCTCTTGGAAGGCAGCCTTGAGTATGAAGTTACAACACGAAGGGGCACTAACACACCTGTGCATCATCCGGAAAAACGGGCAGGTTACACACACAGCTCGACAAGTGGCCTGTCACCTCGAGAACAACTCGAGAGGCAAGAGGAGTCCCATCCTCCAGAAAAGACGAGGCCTGACTCTCCTGTACCAACATGCAGGGACCTTGCGATCTGAGTCAGAAATGGAGAGGAACACTGAGGTTCCTGCTTCAACTCGAGATGAGTCCCTCTTACATTCCACCAAATGCAGAGGAGTCTCGAGAGGCCCCTCCAAACTGCACAGTATCCCTGACTTCTCAGAGGCACTCTGAGAAGCTCCCTGAGGTCGCAGGCACAAGTCAAGGGAACCCTGGGTTTTATGCAGTGACCCGAGAAAGACCTCGAGAGTCCTTCTTCAACCCGTCTTGAGGCCCGATTACCCTACCATGACTTGAGAGCAATGACGAGCTCCCCCTAGCCATCTCATGGGGACCTGACTTCCCTGGAGCCACACGAGAGGCTCCCTGAGCTCCCTCTCGTACCTCGTCAGAAACCTGGCACTAGCGCAGCAGTCTAGAAAACCCACGAGACGCCGCCATCATCGAGAGATGAGGGCCTTCTTTTCCTGCATGGCCTGGAGAGGAATCCCGAGTCCTCTATCCAAACACCACAGGAGGCTTGACTCCCTTTAGGGCACACAGTGGGCTCCAAGAGATACCCATCGCGACTCAAAAGGACAGCGGAGTTCTTTGCTTCCCCTCGAGACGAGGCCTGATTCCCCGGGTGAGTCTGGTATGCAACCCCAAGATCCCTGTTGCCCCTAGGGACGAGCATTAAGTCCTGGACACAAGCCTAGATGAGGTCTATTTTGCCCTGCAGTGACTCGAGGGCAATCCCCAACTCTCCCTTTAAACTCGAATGGAAGATAGGACTTCCCTGGGCCAACACATGAGGAAGACTGTATTCCTCGTCGAAACTCGAGAATCCCGCCACAACTCGAGAAACGCTACGTGGTTCCCCCGTCATCGCAAGATGAGGCCCTTGCCCCCTACAGCGTCTCAAGAGAAGTCCCACGTTCCGTCTTGAAGTGCGAAACGGTATTGGCACCCTTGATGCGACCTAAAAAGTTCCTCGACACACTGGTCTGACTCGAGGAGAACACCGAGGTTCCCGGCACCACTACATCTGGGCCCCTTCTCCCCTCCTGATCGCGACAGGAGGGTCGATTCCCCTGTTTTGTCTTGAAGGGGTTCCCACCTTTCCCGGTGCATTTCAGGATGAGGCCGGTTTCACGAGGAAATTCGAGACATAGCCTCGTGGGTGGTGCGGCATGCCAAAAGACCCCGATTCCCTGGTCCGCTCTTGATAAGAACCCGATGGCAGAACCCAACTCGAAGGCAATCCTGTGGAACAAGGCACAACACGAAGGGGCAGTGACACCCTAGTGCATCGTCCCGAAAAACCCGCAAGTTCCACATACAAATCGACAAGTGGCCTGTCACCCCATGAACAACGCGAGAGTCAAGCGGAGTTCCATTCCTCCACACAAGACGAGGCCTGACTCTCCTGTCCCAACTCTGCAGGGACTCTGCGATCCGAGTCAGATCCGGCGCATTCGAAGCCAGGAGAGGAACCCTGTGGTTCCTGCCTCAACTTGTCATGAGGCCCTCTTCCATTGCACCAAACCCAGTGGAGTTCCGAGAGGCCCCTCCCAACTCCACAGTGACCCTGACTTCTCAGAGGCACGCTGAGAAGCTTCCTGAGGTCACTGGCACAAGTCGATGGAACCCAGGGTTTCCTGCTGCAACCCAAGAAAGACCTCGAGAGTCCTTCTTTAACACGTTTTCAGGCCCAATTCCCCTACCATGACTCGAGAACAATGACGGGCTCCCTCTCACCACGTGCATAGAGACCTGACTGCCCTGGCACCACATGAGAGGCTCACTGAGCTCCCAGTCTTACTTCGTGAGAAACCCCACACTAGCGCCACAGCTCGAGAAAACCTACGAGACGCCCCAGTCATCGGGAGATGAGGGCCTTCATTTCCTGCATTGCCTGGAGAGCAATCCCGTGTCCTCCTTCCAAACACCAGAGGAGGTTTGACTCCCTTTAAGCCACTCAGTGGGCTCCAAGACATACCCGTCCGACTCGAGAGGAGAGCAGAGTCCTTTGCTTCCCCTCGAGACGAGGCCTGACTCCAGGGTGAGTCTGGAATGCAACCCCGAGATTCCTGTCGCCCCTTGACATGAACATTAGGTCCTGCACACAAGCCTTGGTGGGGGCTCTTTTGCCTTCAGTGACCAGACAGCACCTCCAGCTCTTCCTCGAATCTCGAATGGAAGATAAGACTTTTGTGGGCCAACACAAGAGGAAGCATGAATTCCCTGTGGTAACTCAAATATCCCACCACAACTAGAGAAAAACCAAGTGGTTCCCCAGTCATTCCAAGATGAGGCCCTTGCCCGCTGGAGCACCCCAAGAGAAGTCCCACGTTCCAATTTGAAGAGCGAAACGGTACTTGGAACGCGTTATGCGACCCCAAAAGTTACCCGACATACCTGTCTCACTTGAGGGAAACACCGAGGTTCCCAGCAGCACTTCATCTGAGCCACTTCTCCCCTCCTGATCGCCACAGGAGGGTCGAATCCTCTGCTTTGTCTGGAAGGGTTTCATGACCTTCGCGGCACACCTCAGGATGAGGCCGGTTTCATGAGGAAATTCGAGACTAGCAACGTGGGTGGTGCCAAATGCTGAACGACCCCGATTTCCCAGGCCGCTCTTCATAAGAACACGATGCCCGGACACATCTTCGAAGGCAACCCTGTGGATGAAGACACAAAACGAAGGGGCACTGCCACCCCCGGACATCGTCTGGAAAAACCTGCAGATTCCACACACAGTTTGACAAGGGGCCTGAAACCCCATGAACAAATCGAGAGGCAAGCGGAGTTCCATTCCTCAGAAAAGACATAGCCTGACTCTCCTGTCCCAACTCTGCAGGGACACTAGGATCAGAGTCAGAATTGGAGAGGAAGCCTGAGGTTCCTGCCTCCACTCGAGATGAGGCCCTCTTCCATTGCGACGAACCCAGTGGAGTCCCGAGAGGCCCCACCAACTCCACAGCGTCCCTCACCTCTCAGAGGCACCCTGGGAAGTTCCCTCAGGTCCCCGGCAGAAGTCGGGGGAAACAGGGTTTCCCGCTGCAACCCGAGAAAGACATCGAGAGTCCTTCTTCAACGCGTCTTGAGGCCCTAGTCCCCTCCCATGACTCGAGAACAATGACGCGCTCCTTCTCGCCACGTGCATGGAGACATGACTTCCCTGGCGCCGCACGAGAGGCTCCCTGAGATCCTCGTCGTGCCTCGGGAGAAAACCCCCACGGGTGCCGCAGCTCGAGGAAACCCCTGAGATGCCCCCGTCCTCGCGAGGTGAGGGCCTTCTTTTCCTGCCTGGCCTGGAGAGCAATCACGAGTCCTCTCTCAAAAGTGAAGAGGAGGCTGGACTCCCTTGAGGCCACTCAGGGGGCACCAAGATATCAGCGTCGCAACTCGGGAAGAGAGCGGAGTCTTTGCTTCCCCTCGAGGCGAGGCCTGACTCCCCGGGGGAGCATGGGATGCAACCCCGAGATCCTTGTCTTCCCTGGAGAGGAGCTTTAGGTCCTGGACACACGCCTAGATGAGGTCTCTTTGGCCCTGCAGTGACTCGAGCGCAACCCCCAGCTTTCCCTCGCCACTAGAATAGAAGGTTGGGCTACCCAGGGCCGACACAAGAGGAAGCCTGTAATCCCCTGTCGTAACACGAGAATCCCGCCGCAACTCGAGAAAAACAACGTGGTTCCCACCTCTTCGCAAGATGAGGCCCTTGCCCGTGACGGCGTCTCAAGGGAAGTACCCTGTTCCGCCCTGAAGTGCGAAACGGGACCTCACAGCCTTCCTGCGACCCCCAAAAGTTCCCCGATACGCCGGGTTCCCTCGAGTGGAACACCGAGGGTCCCGGCACCGCTTCATCTGAGCCCCTTCTCCCCTCCTGATCGCGACAGGAGAGTCGATTCCCCTGCGTGGTCTGGAAGGGGTTCCCAGACTAGCCGTCGCACCTCAAGAGGAGGCCGGTCTCACGAGGAAATTCGAAACGAGCCTCGTGGGTGGTGCCACATGCCGAATGAGCCCGATTCCCCTGTCCGCTCTTGAGAAGAACCCGATAACGGACCCCTCTTCGAAGGCAACCCTGTGGGTGAAGGCACAGCCCGAAGCGGCACTGACACCCCTGTGCATCGTCTGGAAACACCCGCGGGTTCCACACACAGCTCGACGAGGGGCCTGTGGCCCTCTGAACAACTCGAGAGGCAAGCGGGGTTCCCTTCCTCAGACAAGACGAGGCCTGACTCTCCTGTCCCAACTCTGCAGGGACCCTGCGGTTGGAGTCCGAAACGGAGAGAAAGCCTGAGGTTCCAGCCTCCCCTCGAGGTGAGGCCCTCTTCGGTTGGGCAAGACCCAGCGGAGTCCCGAGAGGCCCCGCCAACTACACAGGATGCCTCGCCTCTCAGAGGCACCCTGGGAAGTTCCCTAAGGTCTCCGGCAGAAGGCGAGGGAAACGAGGGTTTCCCGCCGCCCCCCGACAAAGACCTCGAGAGTCCTTCTTCAACGCGTCTCATGGCCCTAGTCCCCTCCCGTGACTCGAGAGCCATGACGCGCTCCCCCTCGCCACGGGCGCAGAGACCTGACTTCCCTGGCGCCGCACGAGAGGCTCCCTGAGATCCTCGTCTTGCCTCATGAGAAAACCCCCAACGGGCGCCACAGCTCGAGGAAACCCCTGAGAAGCTCCCGTCCTCGCGAGGTGAGGGCCTTCTTTTCCTGCCTTACCCAGAGCGCAATCCCGAGTCCTCTCTCCAAACTGAAGAGGAGGCCTGACTCCCTTGAGGCCACTCAGTGGGCTCGAAGAGATCTGCGTCACGACTTGAGAGGAGAGTGGCATCCTTTGCTTGCCCTCGAGACAAGGCCTGACTCCCCGGGGGAGTCTGGAACACCACCCCGAGATCCCTGTCTTCCCTTGAGAGGAACGTTAAGTCCCGGACACAGACGTAGATGAGGTCTCTTTGGCCCTGCAGTGACTCGAATGCAACCCCCTGCTTTCCCTCGCAACTCGAATGGAAGATTAGGCTTCTCGGGGCCAATACAAGAGGAAGCCTGAAATCCCCGTCGTAACTCGAGAATCCCGCCGCAACTCGAGAAAATCCACATGGTTCCAACGTCTTCGCAAGATGAGGCCCTTGCCCTCTACGGCGTCTCAAGGAAAGTCCTAGGTTCTGTCCTGAAGTGCGAAACGGTACCTGACTCCTTTCATGCATCCCCCGAAAGTCCCTCACACGCCGGTTTCCCTCGAGGATAACACCGAGGGTTCCGGCCCCACTTCATCCGAGCCCCTTCTCCCCTCCTGACCGCGACAGGAGAGTCGATCCCCCTGCATTGTCTTGAAGGGTTCCCGGCCTTCCCGGCACACCTCAGGATGAAGCCGGCCTCACTAGGAAATTTGAGACTAGCCCCGTGGGTGGTCCCACATGCCGAAAGACCCTAATTTCCCTGTCTGCTCTTGAAAAGAACCCGAGGCCCGGACACCTCTTCGAAGGCAAGCCAGTGGGTGAAGGCACAACACGAAGGGGCACTGTCACTGTCGTGCATCGTCCGGAAACACCCGCAGGTTCCACACACAGCTCAACAAGGGGCCTGAGACCCCCTGAGCACCTCGAGAGGCAAGCGGAGTTCCCTTCCTCAGACAAGACGATTCCTGACTCTCCTGTCCCAACTCTGCAGGGACCCTGCGGTCGGAGTCCGAAACGGAGAGGAAGCCTGAGGTTCCTGCCTTCCCTGGAGATGAGGCCCTCTTCCATTGCGCCAAACCCAGCGGAGTCCTGAGAGGCCCCGCCAACTCCACAGCATCCCTCATCTGTCAGAAGCACACTGGGAAGTTCCCTAAGGTCACCGGTAAACTGTTATTGCACAAGGTCCCCATGAAAAGGCCCACTCAGCAGGACATCCACAGATTCTGTCTGCCATTAAAGGTCAGTAAGGTGCCCTCCCCACTTCTTTGCTGCCTCAGCGGCCACCAGGGTGCAATTCGCGTACCCTTCCCTTTCCCATCCTAGCAGGTGCTCCAGGGCCCGCTGGCCTACAAAGTGCTAGAAGCAGGGCTGGGCCAGCCGGGCACAACAGGGACCGACCACCCACCCACAGAGAGTGGAATCTCGACCTGTGCAGCCCAGGTTTACCCCGCCCTGGGTGCGCTCCCGGAGCGTTTCCAGCCGCAGTGGCCATCTCCGAGAGCACAACTGGGAAGCCCTCCCCCACCCCCGCCAGGAGCCGACACCCGTCCTGCGCCGCCCGGGTTCGCCCCGCCCCTGCCGTGCTCCAGGGGCGCTGCCCACCTTCACCAGTGGCTCCTGGTGAGCCCCGTCCCCACGCCCGGTTCCAGGAGAGGCTCTCGGACCTCGCTGCTGCCGCCAGGTCAAACATGAGGACAATACATACACCCCACAGAGACAATCCAAGCTGTCTATGATTTAGGGATAAAACGAGGACTACAGAAAGGCAAGATGACCTGACCTAGGAGGGCCATGATATTCTATAGAACCAGACAAAGTTGGTTACCAAGGAAACTTTTTTCCTTGGAACCCGGAAAGCTGGTTCTTTGCATATGCAATGACCAACAATTAGCTTGTTACCCAAGTCTGCCTCACTGCCACCCCCATCCCCCCACTCCCCAGAAGACTGGCTCAAAGAAATATTTTAAATCTCAGGCGGAAACCTGGAAGATGTCTTGTCTGTCTGTTTGGATTAAGGTATGTGTCAGTGTGAGCCTTGTGTTTTTTGATAATATTGCTCAAGTTCTGTGTTCTGATATCAATGGTCTCAAGACAAGGCAGCCCTTCCAAATCAAACTGCTGGAAATACAAGAAAACATTGACCTAAATGAATGTCAGAGTCCCGTGAACTGGGAACTAGTCAATATTAAATATCTAGTATTTTTGGTTTTGCCCCTCCACTATAGATATGTCTAAGAGTCAACAACATTAAGCACAACATGTTCATAGTGCCTAGGTTTATTCTAAGGTAAAAATTGCTCTATTTTTATATGTGTCACAAGCTTGTCAGCAAGAAAGTACCTGGAAACAGCAACAACCAATGTAAAAAATGTAAATGTGATATGAGCTTTTAGATAAACTCTTAACAATAATTATACTCTAAAATATCCGCCTCTCATAGTCTTGATTGAAGGCAGAGGAGAAGGGGATGACAGAGGATAAGATGGTTGGATGGCATCACTGACTCGATGGACATGAGTTTGAGCAAGCCCCTGGAGTTGGTGATGGACACGGAAGCCTGGCGTCCTGCAGGCCACGGGGTCCCAAAGAGTCAGACTCGACTGAGCAACTGAACTGAACTGAACTTACAATCGTTCCTCCAGGTGTTTTGGTTACCTGAGTTTCTATCCTGGTGCTAAACTAAGTGACGACAGTGTATTGAATAGCTAGGTCACTTCCAAATAAATGAAACTTCTTAAACATTCACGACTTGAAAGGACCTCCCTTTTACACAGAAACAAAAGAGATTTTTGACTCTGCATGAATAGTGACTGGCACCATCCGAACATATTAAATGTAAGAAAGCAATTTTTTTGTTTTGTTTTGTTTTGTTCTGTTCTTGCAGGAAGCGGGGTGGGCGCTATTATCACTGATAGGTATGCTCACCAATCTATCAAATGCCAATATAAGAGTGAGTTCTTGGTTGCTGAAGGGAAATGTATGACTTGTTATTACAAGAATGTATGGAATGCAATCACACTTTAAGAAGGAAAACGAAGTAGTTCTGTCTTACAGGTGGCATTTTCAGGACGGGAGAAGCAAAGGAATGGGTACAGAATGGGATAAGGAGGTTGTAGGGAAAGTAGGCCCCCAGAAAAGAGTTCTGTGCCTAGCACAAGTTTTCTTGAGATGTTGAACTGCCTTTGCTAATGGAGTTTAAGTTTCTTTACCTCTTAAGTGATCTCTTCTAGGTTGACCTAGAACAGAAATCTTTTGTTAGCTTTGGCTAAGAAGAGAAGTATTGTTTCACGGTGACATATGTGATCCTACCTGACTGTTCTCATCCCTTTTGATATCTATGCACTGCTGCTGCAGCTGCTAAGTGGTTCAGTTGAGGCCGACCCTGTGCCACACCATAGATGGCAGCCCACCAGGCCCCGCAGTCCCTGGGGTTCTCTAGGCAAGAACACTGGAGTGGGTTGCCATTTCCTCCTCCTATGCATGAAAGTGAAAATTGAAAATGAAGTCGCTCAGTGGTGTCCGACTCTTAGCCACCCCATGGACTGCAGCCTACCAGGCTCCTCCGTCCTTGGGATTTTCCAGGAGTGGGGTGCCATTGCCTTCTCCCATATCTATGCACAAGCCTGCCTAAATAATTGACTTCTAGCCAACTTTGGGATGCCCATGACCACCCACCCTTACCAGGCAACAGAGAAGAGAAAAACACTTACCACAGGAGGTTCTGATAAGGAACAAGGAACTAACAAGCTCCCACCTACCAGGATTCTGCAGAGGTCAACAAGAGGTCAGCAAGAGATGAGAGACTGCAGTCCAGAGGTCCTAGCTACTTCCATCTAGCAACAAACACCCAGCATAGTCAAAACGATTTCAATGTTAAAGAATAAATAAATAAATAAAAGGACAGAAGTTCTTTGAACACATGTCTGAATTTAGGGGTGAGGCATTACATATGTGTCCCAGGATAATCTTAAAGTGTCAGAAAGTAAAGAAATTAAAGACAACTCTCAAGCTGTCCAAACTGATAAAAATGAATGATTACACAGTTTTATCTGTATACATTAGCAGATAATAATCTGAAAAGGAATTTTAAAAAATTCCCTTTCAATAATATCAACATGAATAAAACACTTTGCCATGGATGTAACGAGGATGACAAGACTGGCACACTGGAAATTATACACCCTGGCTGAAAACTATCCTGAATACATGGACAGATATTCCATAACGATGGAAAGACTTAAGATGGCAATACCATGGAATGCATCTTCAATCTGAAATGAAGATTTGATATGATTTGATCGCTCAGAGCTTTTGTGTCATCAAGTGTTATTAAAGTACTAAAGAGATAGAGAAAGCTGCTGACTTAGACTCGAGGCGGGGTGGGGGGGTAGTAAGAGTACCCCCTGCTGGTCTTTAGCCAGATATTCTACAGGCACTAGCAGTCAGCTAAGGAAAGAAAGGAACTGTTTCAGGGAATGGCACCAGGCCCCTCCCCCACGACATGCATTGAGATAATATTGGCAGCAGGTGAGTCATCCCGGGCCAAAACTTGATTGACATGAATCTTGAAGAAAGGCAGTATTGCAGGCAAATATATCATTTCCTTAACATAGATAAGGAGAACAAGCTAGGAGGAAAACATGCTGTTTTGTTCAAATCGCTTCTGAGCCTTTTGGGGGAACCGACCTGAAGCCAGAGTCTAGCGGAAATACATAGGATATTTACATCGCTTAAGACAAACATTTTCTTAGGAAAAAATGCATTGCTTAGCTCAAGGTTTGTCTGCGAAATTCTTACACATCAGGAGATGGCTCCGAGCTGGGTTTCCACACACAAGAACATCCATGCAAAGGACAAGCCTGCACAACCCATCTGCCCCGCTCCCGCACAGCCAGCAGCATTTCCAAGTGACCTCCTAATGCCTTCCCCAAAATACAGGGGCACCTCTGGGTTTCCTGTTTCCCTCACTTCGAACACTTTTCTTAAAAAAAAAAAAAAATCCTGCACACTTCTTGATAGAATGCCACAGTGCAAGAAATACAGTCCTTCAATATTTAAACCTCCATTTGCAAAACACTTGGAGCTTGGTTTTGTTTTGTTTTGTTTTTTAATTACACCACCACATAATTTAAAGCTTTTACACGTTCTAATTATTCAGTTCCAAAACACCAAACTTTTATTGCACAGGGTCCTCATGAAAAGGCCCACGCAGCTGGACAACCGCAGATTCTGCCATGAAAGGGCAGCAAGGTGCCCACCCCCTTCTTTGCTGCCTGGGTGGCCACCAGGGTTTGAAATCCATGCACCCTACTAAGTTTCTAGGGTGCAATCCGTGGACCCTTCCCTTTCCCATCCCAGCAGGTGCTCAAGGGCCCGCTGGCTTACAAAGTGCCAGCAGCAGGGCTGGGCCAGCCGGCCAGAGTTCAGTGTTCTGTCCCTTGGACTTCCAGCGGACACTAGGCTGCTTGGAAGAACCGCGCAGACTCTGAGATTTTTCAGCAGAGGGGTGGAGCGGTAAAGGCCTTGACCCCAAAGGCAAGGCCTTTCTGCGACCGCCAGGTTGGGGAGCTCCGAGAATGTGCCAACAGACGGTGGAATACTTGGTTCCCTGCTCCACGCAGTCCCAGTTCCCTTACCTGTGGTCCGCAGCCCTCCGCTGCACCCACGGGATGGCGATCCTTGGGGACCCAGGAGCGGACGAAATGGGCGTTCCCAGCCGCAGTTGCAACCCCCGAGAGCGCAACTGGGAACCCCTCCCCATCCCCCCCATGAGCCGACCCCCGCCCCGCGCCGCCAGGGTTAGCCCCGCCCCTGCCGCGCTCCCTGCGCGTTCCCAGCCGCAGTGGCGACCCCCAGGAGCACAACTGGGACCGACCCCCACCTAAAGCCATCGGAATCTCGACCCGCGCAGCCCGGGTTTACCCAGTCCCGGGTGCGCTCCCGGGGCGTTTTCAGCCTCAGTGTCCACCTCCGAGAGCACAACTGGGAAGCCCGCCCCCACCCCCGCCAGAAGCCGACCCCCGCCCCACACTGCCCGCGTTCGCCCCGCCCCTGCACGGTCCAGGTACCTTCCCAGCTTCTAGCGTTCACGCCCGGGTAGGAGCAGGATGTAGGAGTATGGGAGATGTGTCTGGAGCCTGACAGCCTCAGCTCCGCTCTGGCCTGCCCTTTGGACCTAGGAGCCAGGCCAACTTGCAGAGGGCTTAGGGCCCCATTGTATGCAAACTACCAAGGCCTACCGCAAGGAGAGCTCTGTCCGAGGGAAGGGAAGCGCCCCAGGCTGCGTTCCCAAGCTGTTGCTTGGCAATGCAGACTCAGCGGTAAACGGAGGGAATCAGGGTCCTATTGCCCCTGTCTTGGGGAGGAAGCTCCACAGCCAGAGTGTTCCTCCCTTTGTGCCCAGAAAGCGCCTGCCAGACTGGGCTTCCCCGGAGCTCTGTTGCAGAGCAGAGACGTGTGGATGTGTTTTGGGGCCTTGACATGTGCGTTTGGGCTCCCTAGCACAGCCCCAGCGTAGGGGAACCAGCCCCTGAGCAAAGAGCTCCAGGCAGTGCTTTGTGCCCAGGCCTGGATGCCCAGTCCCAGCACGCGGGAGAGATGAGTTAGGCTGCCGGCGGGTCCTTGCAAGCCTGTATTGGAAAGGACCGAGTGAGCTTCCACACCGGCAGAGCTGCAGACCTGCACCCAGGCGCGATAGGACAGAGCCCCTGTCGAAGGCTGCTCTGCCTGGGCGAGCCTCGCCAAGCCCTTCCCAGCTTCTAGCGTTTGCACCTGCAAAGGAGCAGGCTGCGGGAGTGTGGGCGACATGACTGGCTCCTGACTGGCCTCAGCTCCGCTCTTGCCTTCCCTTTGGACCTAGGAGCCAGGCCTCCTTGCAGACGGCTTAGGGCACGGGGGTGTGCAAACTGCGAAAGCCTCCCGCAAGGAGACCTCTGTCTGAGGGAAGGGAAATGCCCCAGGTTGCATTCCCAAGCTGTTGCTTGGTAGCCCAGACTCAGCGCTGAACGGAGGGAATCAGGGTCCCAGTGCCCCTGTCATGGGGAGGGAGCTCCACAGCCAGAGTGTTCCTCTGTTTGTGTTCAGAAACCGCCTTACAGACTGGGCTTCCCCGGAGCTCAGCTCCAGAGCAGACTCGTGTGCATGTGGTTTGGGGCCTTCCCCTGTGCCTTTGGGCTCCCTAGCACAGTCCCAGTGCAGGGGAACCAGCCCCTGAGCAGAGAGCTCCAGGCAGTGCTCTGTGCCCTGGATTGGAAGCCCACTCCCAGCACGCGGGAGAATAGAGTCAGGCCGCCGTCGGGTGCTTGCAAGCCTGTATTGGGAAGGACCGAATGAGCTTCCACTCCTGCGGAGCTCCAGATCTGCGCCCAGGCGCGATATCGCAGAGCCCCGGCCTAGAGGCTGCTCTGCCTGGGCGAGCCTCGCCAAGCCCTTCCCAGCTTCTAGCTTTCACGCAGGGGAAGGAACAGACTGCGGAAGTGGGGGAGACGTGACTGGCGGGCGCCTTACTGGCCTCAGCTCGGCTCTTCCCTTCCCTTTGCACCTATGATCCATGCCTCCTTGCAGAGGGCTTAGGGACCGAAGGAGAGCTCTGTCAGAGGGAAGGGAAGCGCCCCAGGCTGCATTCCCAAGCTGTTGTTTAGCCGCCCAGACTCAGCGCTGCACAGGGGTAATCAGGCTCTCTGTGGCCGCAGCTTCACACACAGGTGTGTCTCCGTAGGAATCAAGAAACATCCTGACAGAGTGAGGTTCATTAGAGCTATACTAAAGAGCAAAGGCTTGTCCATGTGGTCTTGCCTTCCCCTGTGCCTTTGGGTCTCCAGGCTCGGCCCCAGCTCCGTGGAAACAACCCCTGAGAAAATATCTTCAAGATACGCTTTTCCCAGAGGCTGGCAACTGGGGTTCATAGGAGGAGAGAAAAGCAAGCCTCCTTCGGGCATGAAAGGCAGCCCACCTGCCTGTGTTTTGAAGCCTCTATTTGGAAGGAATGGGTTAGCTTCTCCTAAAGGAGACCTCCAGATCTGCTCAGAAGTCGGTAATTCCAGAGGCAGGGTACTGGTTCCTGACTGCCCTTTGCTAGCCTTGAAAGATATTCCTAGATTCTAGAGTTATTTTCCATGAAGGAGCAGGCTTCGGGAATGTGTCAGACGGGACTGGCTCCTTATTGACCTCAGCTCAGCTATTGCCTTTCCATTCAAACTAGGACAAGGCCCTACTTTATGAAGGGTAAGGGTCTTCTTCTTTGCAAACTGCCAAGGGCTACAGCAATGAGACCTCTGTCAAGGTGAGGGAAGCCTAAGAGGATGGATTCTCAAGCAGGTGCTTTGCCACAAAGCATCAGCACCCCACGGAGAGAATCAAGCTCCCTGTGCACCAATGTTGGGAGTGTAGCTTCACACACAGAGTTGTCCCTATAGGAGCCAATAATGTTCCTGAGAGATTAGGTTCACTAAACCTCTCCTACAGAGCATAGACCTGTCCATGTGGTTTTGCCTTCCCCTGTGAGTTGGGTCCTCGAGGTCCGCCACACCTCCGGGGAAACTGTCCCTGAGAAAATATCTCCAGGAACCGCTTCGCCAAGGCTGGGAAATGCTGTTCACATGAAGTAAGGCAAGCGAATCTCCTGCAGAGTAAAAGAGGCCTTACAGTCCCTGGAGGAACAGGCTGCCAGAGTGTGTGAAACCTGACTGTTGCCTTACTGGCCTGAGCTCCGCCATTGCCTGTTCATCCGAGCTAGCACCCAGGCCTACTTGGAAAAGCGTTTGGGTGCAGATTTCTACAAAGTGCCAAGGGCTACAGCAGTGAGAATTCTCTCAGTGGTAAGGGAGAGCATTTTATGGATTCTCAAGCTGTTTTCTGAACGACAGCGTCAAAATGAACAGAGAGAATCAGGCTCTCTGTGCCCCTATGTTAGGTACGCAGCTTCACACACAGAGGTGTCTCTATAGGAGCCAAGAATGCTCCTGAGAGATGAGGTTCACTAGAGGTCTGCTACAGAGCATAGACCTGTCCATGTGGTCTTGCCTTCCCCTGTGCCTTTGGGCCCCGGGCTCGGCCCCAGCTCCGTGGAAACAACCCCTGAGAAAATATCTTCAAGATACGCTTTTCCCAGAGGCTGGGAACTGGGGTTCATAGGAGGAGAGAAAAGCAAGACTCCTTCGGGCACGAAAGGCAGCCAACCTGCCTGTGTTTTGAAGCCTCTATTTGGAAGGAGAGGGTTAGCTTCTCCTAAAGGAGACCTCCAGATCTGCTCAGAAGTCGGTAATTCCAGAGGCAGGGTGCTGGTTCCTGACTGCCCTTTGTCAGCCTTGCAAAGACATTCCAAGATTCTAGAGTTATATTCCATGAAGGAGCAGGGTTCGGGAATGTGCCAGAGGGGACTGGCTCCTTATTGGCCTCAGCTCAGCTATTGCCTTTCCATTCAAACTAGGACAAGGGCCTACTTTATGAAGGGTAAGGGTCTTCTTCTTTGAAACTGCCAAGGGCTACAGCAATGAGACCTCTTTCAAGGCGAGGGAAGCCTAAGAGGACGGATTCTCAAGCAGGTGCTTTACTACAAAGCATCAGCACCCCACGGAGAGAACCAAGATCCCTGTTCCCGAATGTTGGGAGTGTAGCTTTACACACAGAGTTGTCTCTATAGGAGCCAAGAATGTTCCTGAGAGATTAGGTTCACTAAACCTCTCCTACAGAGCATAGACCTGTCCATGTGGTTTTTCCTTCCCCTGTGAGTTGGGTCCCCGAGGTCCGCCACACCTCCGGGGAAACTGTCCCTGAGAAAAGATCTCCAGGAACCGCTTCGCTGAGGCTGGGAAACGCTGTTCACAGGAAGTAAGGCAAGCGAATCTCCTGCAGAGAAAAAGAGGCCTTACTGTCCCTGGAGGATCAGGCTGCCAGAGTGTGTGAAACCTGACTGTTGCCTTGATGGCCTCAGTTCCACCATTGCCTGTTCCTCCGAACTAGGACCCAGGCCTATTTGGAGAAGCGTTTGGCTGCGGATTTCTACAAAGTGCCAAGGGCTACAGCAGTGAGAATTCTCTCAGCGGTAAGGGAGAGCATTTTATGGATTCTCAAGCTGTTTTCTGAACGACTGCGTCAAAATGAACTGAGAGAATCAGGCTCTCTGTGCCCCTATGTTAGGTACGCAGCTTCACACACAGAAGTGTCTCTATAGGAGCCAAGAATGTTCCTGAGAGATGAGGTTCACTAGAAGTCTGCTACAGAGCATAGACCTGTCCATATGGTTTTGCCTTGCCCTGTGAGTTGGGTCCCCGAGGTCCGCCCCAGCTCAGGGGAAGGAGCCCCTGAGAAAAGATCTCCAGGGACCGCTATTCCCCCAGGCTGGCAAACGCAGTTCACAGGAGGTAACGCAAGCGAGCCTCCTGCAAGGCACAACAGGCCTTAGTGTCCCTGGACGATCAGGCTGCCAGAGTGTGTGAGACCTGACTGGTGCCTTACTGGCCTCAGCTCTGCCATTGCATGTTCCTCCGAACTAGGACCCAGGCCTACTAGGAGAAGGGTTTGGGTATGGATTTCTAAATACTGCCAAGGGGTATAGCAATGAGAACTGTGTCACGGGTAAGGAAGAGCATTGTATGGATTTTCAAGCTGTTGTTTGAACGACAGCTTCAAAGCTGCACAGAGAGAATCAGACTCTGTGTCTCCATGTTCGGTACACAGCTTCACAGACAGGGGTGTCTCCATAGGAAACAAGAACGTTCCTGACAGAGTGAGGTTCACTAGAGCTCTCCTAGAGAGCAAAGACTTGTCCATGTGGTTTTTCTTCCCCTGTGCGTTTGGGGCTCCAGGCTCGGCCCCAGCTCCGTGGAAACAACCCCTGAGAAAAGATCTTCAAGATCCGCTTTTCCCAGAGGCTGGGATGTGGGGTTCATAGGAGGCGGGAAAAGCAGGCCTCCTTCAGAGAGCAAGAGGCAGCCAAGCGGCCTGCGTTTGGAAGCCTCAATTTGGAAGAATGGGTTAGCTTCCCCTAAGGGAGACCTCCAGATCTGTTCAGAAGTCGGTAATTCCAGAGGCAGTGTGCAGGGTGCTGACTGCCCTTTGCCAGCCTTGCAAAGACATTCCTAGATTCTACAGTTATCTTCCTGAAGAAGCAGGCTTTGGGAATATGTCAGACTTGACTGGCGCCTTATTGGCCTCAGCTCAGCTATTGCCTTTCCATTCAAAGTAGGACAAGGCCCTACTTTATGAAGGGTAAGGGTCTTCTTCTTTCCAAACTGCCGAGGGCTACAGCAATGAGACCTCCGTAAATGCGAGGGAAGCATAAGCGGATGGATTATCAGGAAGGTTCTTTGCCACCAAGCATCAGCACCCCACGGAGGGAATCAGGCTCCCTTTGCCCCTATGTGGGGTGTGTAGATTCACACACAGTGGTGTCTCTACAGGAGCCAAGAATGTTCCTGAGAGATGAGGCTCACAAGAGCTCTCCTACAGAGTGCTCACCTGTACATGTGGTTTCGCCTTCCCCTGTGAGTTGGGTGCCCGAGGTCCACCCCAGCTCCGAGAAAACAGCCTCTGAGAAAAGATCTCCAGGAACCGCTTTTCGCCCAGGCTGGGAAAAGCTGTTCACAGGAAGTAAGGCAAGTGAGCCTCCTGCAGAGAAAAAGAAGCCTTACTGTCCCTGGAGGAGCAGGCTGCCAGAGTGTGTGAAAACTGACTGGTGCCATACTGGTCTTAGCTCCGCCATTGCTTGTTCCTCCGAACTGGGACTCAGGCCTACTTGGAGAAGGGTTTAGGTGCAGATTTCTACAAACTGCCAAGGGCTACTGCAATGAGAACTCTCTCAGAGGTAAGGGCGAGAATTGTATTGGATTCTCAAGCTGTTTTCTGAACGACAGCATTAAACCTGCACAGAGAGAATCAGGCTCTCTGCCGCCATGTTGGGTACGCAGTTTCACACACAGAGGTGTCCGCATAGGAGCCAAGAACGTTCGTCAAAGACTGAGGTTCACTAGAGCTCTCTTAGAAAGCAAAGACTTGTTCATGTGGTTTTGCCTTCCCCTGTATGTGTGGGTCTCTGGGCACAACCCCAGCTCCGTGGAAACAACCCCTGAGCAAAGATCTCCAAGAATCTGCTTTTCCCCCATGCTGGGAACCAGGGATCATAGGAGGCAGGAAAAGCAAGCCTCCTTCAGGCAAGAAGAGGCAGCCAACCGGCCTGTGTTTGGAAGCCTCTATTTGCAAGGAATGGGTTAGCTTCTCCAGAAGGAGACCTCCAGATCTGCTCAGAAGATAGATATTCCAGAGGCAGGGTTGAGGTTCCTGACTGCCCTTTGCCAGCCTTGCAAAGACATTCCTAGATTCTAGCAATATTTTCCATGAAGGAGCAGGCATCGGGAATATGTCAGAGTTGACAGGTGCCTTACTGGCCTCAGCTCAGCTATTGCCTTTCCTTTCAAACTAGGATCAGGGCCTACTTGGTGAAGGGTAAGGGTCTGCTTCTTTCCAAAGTGCCAAGAGACACAGCAATGAGACCTCTGTCAAGGCGAGGGAAGCGTAAGCGGATGGATTCTCAAACAGGTGCTTTGCCACAAAGCATCAGCACCCCACAGAGAGAATCAGGCTCCCTGTGCCCCTATGTTCGGTGTGTAGCTTTACACACAGAGGTGTCTCTGTACGAGCCAAGAATGTTCCTAAGAGATGAGACACACTAACGTCTCCTACAGAGCATAGACCTGTCCATGTGGTTTTTCCTTCCCCTGTGAGATGGGTCCCCGAGGTCCACCCCAGCTCTGGGGATAGAGCCCCTGAGAAAAGATCTCCAGGAACCGCTTTTTGCCCAGGCTGGGAAACGCAGTTCACAGGAGGCCAGGCAAGCGAGCCTCCCGCAGGGAAAAATAGGCCTTACTGTCCCTGGAGGAGCAGGCTGCCAGAGTGTGTGACACCTGACTGGTGCCTTACTGACCTCAGCTCCGCCATTGCATGGCCATCCAAACCAGGACCCAGGCCTACTTGGAGAAGGGTTTGGGTGCGGATTTGTAAAATCTGCCAAGGGCTACTGCAATGAGAAGTCTCTCAGAGGTAAGGGAGAGCATTGTGTGGATTCTCAAGCTGTTGTTTGAACGACAGCTTCAAAGCTGCAAAGAGAGAATCAGGCCCTGTGTGCCCCCTTGTTGGGTATGCAGCTCCACACACAGAGGTATCCCCGTAGAATCCAAGACTTTCCTCACATACTGAGGTTAACTAGAGTTCTCCTACAGAGCAAAGACTTGTCCATGTGGTTTTGCCTTCCTCTGTGTGTGTGGGTCTCCGGGCTCAGCTCCAACTCCGTTGAAATAGCCCCTGAAAAAAGATCTCCAAGAACCACTTTTCCCCCAGGCGGGAAGCGGAGTACACAGGAAGCGGAACAAGCAAGCCTCCTTCGGGCAAGTAGAGGCAGCCAACTAGCCTGTGTTTGGAAGCCTCACTTTGGAAGGAATGGTTAGCTTCTCCAAAAGAAGACCTCCAGATCTGCTCAGAAGACGGAAATTCCAGAGGCAGGGTCGAGGTTCCTGACTGTCCTTTGCCAGCCTTGCAAAGACATTTCTAGATTCTAGCGTTATTTTCCACGAAGGAGCAGGCTTCAGGAATATGTCAGACTTGACTGGCGCCTTACTGGCCTCAGCTCAGCTATCGCCTTTCCGTTCAAACTAGGGCAAGGGCCTACTTGGTGAAGGGTAAGGGTCTGCTTCTTTCCAAACTGCCAAAGGCTACAGCAAAGACACCTCTGTCAAAGAGAGGGAAGTGGAAGCGGATGGATTCTCAAACAGGTGCTTTGCCACAAAGCATCTGCACCCCACGGAGAGAATCAGGCTGCATTTGCCCCTATGTTGGGTGTGTAGTTTCAAACACAGAGGTGTCTCTATAGGAGCCAAGAATGTTCCTGGGAGATGAGGTTCACTAGAGCTCTGCTATGGAGCATATACCTGTCCATATGGTTTTGCCTTCCCCTGTGAGTTGGGTTCCCGATGTTCGCCCCAGCTCCGAGGAAGAAACCCCTGAGAAAACACCTCCAGGAACTGCTTTTCGTCCAGACTGGGAAACGCAGTTCACAGAAGGCAAGGCAAGCGAGCCTCCTGCAGAGAAAAAGAGGCCTTACTGCCCCTGGAGGAGCAGGCTGCCAGAGTGTGTGAGACCTGACTGGTGCCTTACTGGCCTCAGCTCCGCCATTGCATGTTCCTCCGAACTAGGACCCAGGACTACTTGGAGAAGGGTTTGGGTGCGGATTTCTAAAAACTGCCAAGGGCTACAGCAATGAGAACTCTGTCACGGGTAAGGAAGAGCATTGTATGGATTTTCAAGGTGTTTTTTAAACGACATCTTTAAAGCTACACAGAGAGAATCAGGCTCTCTGTGCCCCCATGTTGGGTACGCAGCTTCACACATAGGGGTGTCTCCATATGAATCAAGAATGTTCGTGACAGAGTGAAGTTCACTAGAGCTCTCCTAGAGAGCAAAGACTTGTCCATGTGGTTTTTCTTCCCCTGTTAGTTTGGGTCTCCAGGCTTAGCCCCAGCTCCGTGGAAACAACCCCTGAGAAAAGATCTTCAAGATCCGCTTTTCCCAGAGCCTGGGAAGCTGGGTTCATAGGAGGCAGGAAAAGCAAGCCTCCTCGGGCACGAAGAGGCAGCCGACCGGCCTGTTTTTGGAAGTCTCAATATGGAAGGAATGAGTTAGATTCTCCTAAAAAAGACCTCCAGATCTGCTCAGAAATCGGTAATTCCAGAGGCAGGGTGCAGGCTCCTGACTGCCCTTTGCCAGCCTTGCAGAGACATTCCTAGATTCCAGCGTTATTTTCCATGAAGGAGCAGGCTTCGGGAATATGTCAGACTTGACTGGCGCCTTATTGGCCTCAGCTCAGCTCTTGCCTTTCCTTTCAAACTAGGACAAGGGCCCACTTTATGAAAGGTAAGGGTCCTCTTCTTTCCAAACTGCCAAGGGCTACTGCAATGAGACCTCTGTCAAGGCGAGGGAAGCGTAAGCTGATGGATTCTCAAGCAGGTGCTTTGCCACAAAGCATCAGCACCCCACGGAAAGAATCTGGCTCCCTTTGCCCCTACGTTGCGTGTGTAGCTACACACACAGAGGTGTCTCGATAGGAGCCAAGAATGTTCCTGAGAGAGGAGGTTCACTGTTGGGGGCCAGAGTGAGGCACTCCGCCCATGGCAAAGGTCATGAGGAAGGAGGCTCGACATACGCAAAGGCGGGATCGAGCCTCAGGAGTCCCCCTGGAAATCCTCGAGCATCTACCCCCATCACCAGAGCCTGCCTACCTTACTACTTTGTGCTCTCACCTACACCTCTGACTTTACGGGGGGCTGTCCCCCACCACCTCTTTCGGAGAAGGAGTTAACCTAGAGCTCCAGTTGATAAAAACCCCTGGGTGTGACAAGAGTGTTTTAACCTACAAACTCCTCTGAAGGTTCTCTAGCCTGCCTGACAGGCTTGTCCGGCCACATGTGATTGCTCACAGCCGCCCAACCATGAGAGGCACGAGATGCTTTAAACCTTCTAAAAACAGGTTCCTTAGAAAAGTTAGAAAATTATTAGTATAAGTATAATGGGCTGATTAGAAATCATATTGGTGAAGGGTTTTTCATTTGTTGAGCTGATGTTTACTGCTAAGTCTCCACATCCCCTGCCCTTATACACATTAATGAATATATAGAAGAAATAAGTATTAACCTTTGATATAAATCACGTTAGACCTTAGGCTAAGTAAATTCTTTCCTTAACTAAAACCCACTACACCCTCACCCTATAGGAATGTAACTTTATTTGGGTGGCATCTGTTTTAAGAATAATCACCCCTGGAGAAATAAGTGTCCTGGTTGACTGACCGCTGTCACAAGGAGAGGGTCGTAAATTGTCAGCAGGCCCCCCGGCCAGAAGATGATGTAACACCCCTAAGACCTCTGTATACTTTTGTATGAAGCACCTGACTTTGATAAAAGTCAGGACTGCTGACCCCACGTGACTTTTGCATAACATCTCAGTGTATAAAAGTAGACCATGGAAAATAAAGAATTGGGATCAGTTTCTCGAAATACTGGTCTCCCCATGTCTCTCTCTCTCTCTCACTCTGGTTGAGTCTCTATCTGGAGCGCGGAACCCACCAAGCTTACTAATTTTGCCTGGGCTTCTAAGATCCGACCGGGGAGGCCTCAGTGTCTCCTCTCATTCGGGAGAACGGAAGGACGCCTGCAGCCTACGTAAGTGGTGCAAGCTTCTTGTCTTGAAGTTTTATTGGTCCCCCGCGTAAACCAAGCTACTCAGCCTCTTTTCTCCACTGAATTTTCCTACTGAGCTATCCTCATTTTATTACTCTTTATATCCTTAATTAACGTTTAATTAAGCAGTTGTTCCCTGACCCTCGCCTACGCCGTCTCTGCTTCGAATACCCTGGATCAGCTGGGGCTGGACCCCGGCAGTTCACTAGAGATCTCCTACAGAGCATAGACCTGTCCATTTGGTTTTGCCTTCCCCTGTGAGTTGGGTCCCCGAGGTCCGCCCCAACTCCGGGGAAACATCCCCTGAGAAAAGATCTCCAGGAACTGCTTTCCGCCCAGGCTGGGAAACGCTGTTCACAGGAAGTAAGGCAAGCGAGCCTCCTGAAGGGAAATAGAGGCCTTACTGTCCCTGGAGGAGCAGGCTGCCAGAGTGTGTGACACCTGACTGGTGCCTTACTGGCCTCAGCTCCGCTATTGCATGTTCATCTGAACTTGAACCCAGGCCTACTTGGAGAAGTGTTTGTGTGCCGATTTCCAGAAACTGCGAAGGGCTACAGCAATGATAACTCTCTCAGTGGTAAGGGAGAGCATTGTGTGGATTCTCAATTTGTTGTTTGAACGACAGCGTCAAAGCTGCACAGAGAGAATCAGGTCTCTGTGTCTCTATGTTGGCTATGCAGATTCCCACACAGAGATGTCCCCATTGGAGCCAAGAACATTCCCCATAGAGTGAGGTTCACTAGAGCACTCCTAGAGAGCAAAGACTTATCCATGCGGTTTTCCCTTCCCCTGTGCATGTGGGTCTCCGGGATCGGCCCCTGCTCCGTGGAAACAGCCTCTGAGTAAAGATCTCCAAGAACCTCTTATCCCCCAGGCTGGGAAGCGGAGTTCGCAGGAGGTGGGATAAGCAAGCTTCCTTCGGCAAGAAGAGACAGCCAACCGGCCTGTGTTTGGAAGCCTATATTTGCAAGGAATGGGTTAGTTTCTCCTGACTGAGACCACCAGATGTGCTGAGAAGATAGAAATTCGAGAGGCAGGGTCGAGGTTCCTGACTGCCCTTTGCCAGCCTTGCAAAGACATTCCCAGATTCTAACGTTATTTTCCATGAAGGAGCAGGCATCGGGAATATGTCAGACTTGACTGGCGCCTTACTGGCCTCAGCTCAGCTACTGTCTTTCCATTCAAACAAGGACAAGGGCCTACTTGGTGAAGGGTAAGGGTCTGCTTCTTTCCAAACTGCCAAGGACTACAGCAATGAGACCTCTGTCAAGGTGAGGGAAGCCTATGCAGATGGATTCTTAGCAGGTGCTTTGCCACAAAGCATCAGCACCCACGGAGAGAATCAGACTCCCTTTGCCACTATGTTGGGTGTGTAGCTTCATGCACAGAGGTGTCTCTGTAGAAGCCAAGAATGTTCCTGAGAGATGAGGTTCACTAGAGCTCTCCTACAGAGCATAGACCTGTCCATGTGGTTTTGTCTTCCCCTGTGAGTTGGGCCCCCGAGGTCCGACCCAGCTCCAGGGAAACAGCCCCTGAGAAAAAACATCCAGGAACAGCTTTGCGCCCAGGCTGGGAAATGCAGTTCACAGGAGGCAAGGCAAGCGAGCCTCCTGCAGGGAAAAAGAGGCCTTACTGCTCCTGGACGATAAGGCTGCAAGTGTGTGTGAGACCTCACTTGTGCCTTACTGGCCTCAGCTCCGCCGTTGCCTGTTGTTCCGAGCTAGGACCCAGGCCTACTTGGAGAAGGGTTAGGGTGCGGATTTCTACAAACTGTCAAGGACGACAGCAATGAGAATTCTCTTAGCAGTAAGGGAGAGCATTGTATGGATTCTCAAGCTGTTGTTTGAATGACAGCTTCAAAGCTACACAGAGAGAATCAGGCTCTCTGTTCCCCTATTTTGGCTGTGCAGCTTCACACACAGAATTTGACTCTGTTGGAGCCAGAAATATTCCTGAAAGACTTAGGCTCACCAAAGCTGTCCTCCAGAGCAAAGACATTGGATGTGGTTTTGCCTTCCCTTGTCAGTATGGGTCCCTTAGCTTGGCCCCAGCTCCGGGGATACAGCCTCTGAAAAAAATCTTCCAAGAAGCGATTTTCCTCCAGGCTGTTAAGTGGAATTCGCAGTTTGCAAGTTAAGGAAGCCTGCTTCGTGGAAGAGCAAGCAGCCAACTGGCCCTGTGTTAGGAAGCCTGTATTTGAAAGGAATGGGTTAGCTTCTACAGCGGGAGAACCTCAGATCTGCTCAGGGGACTGAAATACTAGAGTCAGGGTCGAGGTTCTCCCTTGTCCTTTGCGCACCTTGCAAAGACATTCCTAGCTTCTAGCGTTAGTGTCCCTGTAGTAGCAGGCTGCAGGAGCGTGTGATAAATGACTGCCGCGTTCCTGTCCTCAGCTCCGCTATTAACTTTCTATTCGAACTAGAACCCAGGCCTACTTTGAGAGGAGTTAGGGTCCAGTGTTTCCAAACTGCCAAGGGCTACGGAAATGCGAGCTCTGTCAGAGGTAAGAAAAGAGCAATTGGTTGGATTCTTCAGCTGCTGCGTGGCTGCAGAGCTTCTGCGCCGCATGGAGAGCATGAGGCTCCTTGTGGCCCTATTTTGGGTACGCAGCAACATGCACACAGAATGTCTGTGTTCACTTATGTACAGGCTTATGTACACTAGAGCTCTCCTACAGAGCAAAGACCACTCAGTGGGCTCCAAGAGATACCTGTCGCGACTCGAGAAGAGAGTGGAGTCCTTTGCTTCCCCTCGAGATGAGGCCTGACTCCCCGGGTGAGTATGGAATGCAACCCCAAATCCCTGTCGCCTATGGAGAGGAACATTAAGTCCTGGATACAAGCCTAGATGAGGTCTAGTTTGCCCTTCAGTGAATGGAGCCCAATCCCCAGCTCTCCCTGGCAACTCAAATGGAAGATTAGACTTCCTGGGCCAACACAAGAGGAAGCCTGAATTCCCCGTCGTAACTCGAGAATCCGACCTCAACTCGAGAAAAACCACGTGCTTCCCTCGTCATCGCAAGATGAGGCCCTTTGTCCGCTACAGCATCTCAAGAGAAGTCCCACGTTCCATCCTGAAATGCGAAACAGTACTTGGCACCCTTGATGCGACCCCAAAAGTTCCGCGACATACCAGACTCACTCAAGGGGAACACCGAGGTTCCCGGCACCACTTCATCTGAGCCCCTTCTCCTCTCCTGATTGCGACAGGAGGGTCGACTCCCCTTCTCTGTCTGCAAGGGGTTCCCGACCTTCCGGGCGCACCTCAGGATGAGGCCGGTCTCATGAGGAAGTTCGAGACGTAGCCTCGTGGGTGGTGCCACATGCCGAAAGACCCCAATTTCACGGTCCACTCTTGAAAAGAACCCGATGCCAGCACACCTCTTTGATGGAAAACCTGTGGATGAAGGCACAAGACGAAGGGGCACTGATACCCGCGTGCATCGTCCAGAAAAACCCGCAGGTCCCACAGACATTTCGAAAAGTGGACTGTCACCCTGTAAACAACTCGAAAGGCAAACGAAGGTCCACTTCCTCAACAGAAGACTAGGTGTGACTCTCTTGTGCCTACTCTGCAGAGACCATGAGATCCGAGTCAGAAACGGAGAGGAAGCCTGAGGTTCCTGCGTCAACTCGAGATGAGGCCCTCTTCCATTGCACCACACCCAGTGGAGACCCGAGAGGCCCCTACCAACTCCACAGTATCCCTGAGTTCTCACAGGCACAATGAGAAGCTCCCTGAGGTCACAGGCACAAATTGAGTGAACCCTGGGTTTTCTGCCGCGACTCGAGAAAGACCGCGAGAGTGCTTCAAAATGTCTTGAGTCGCAATTCCCCTACCATGACTCGAGAGCCATGACACGCTCCCCCTCGCCACGCGCATGGAGACCTGACTTCCCTGGCGTGGCACGAGAGGCTCCCTGAGATCCTCGTCGTGCCTCGGGAGAAAAAGCCCCATGGGCTCCGCAGTTCGAGGAAACCCCTGAGACGCCCCCGTCCACGCGAGCTGAGGGCCTTCTTTTCCTGCATGGCCTGGAGAGCAATCCCGGGTCCTCTCTCCAAACGGAAGAGGAGGCTGGACTCCCTTGAGGCCGCTCAGGGGGCTCCAAGAGACCCGCGTCGCGACTCGAGAGGAGAGCGGAGTCCTTGGCTTCCCCTCGAGACGAGGCCTGACTCCCCGGGGGAGCCTGGAATGCAACCCCGAGATCCCTGCCTTCCCTGGAGAGGAATATTAGGTCCCGGACACACGCCTAGGTGAGGTCTCTTCGGCCCTGCAGTGACCCGAGCGCAACCCCCAGCTTTCCCTCGCAACTCGAGGGGAAGATTGGGCTTACCAGGGCCAACCCAAGGGGAAAGCTGAAATACCCATCGTAACTCGAGAATGCCGCCGCAACTCGAGAAAAACCACGTGGTTCCCACCTCTTGGCAAGATGAGGCCCTTGCCCGCGACGGCGTCTCAAGGGAAGTCCCCTGTTCCGCCCTGAAGGGCGAAACGGTCCCTGACAGGCTTCCTGCGACCCACAAAAGGCCCCCGACACGCCGGGGTCCCCCGAGGGGAACACCGAGGGTCCCGGCACCGCTTCCTCTGAGCCCCTTCTCCCCTCCTGATCGCGACAGGAGAGGCGATTCCCCTGCGTGGTCTGGAAGGGGTTCCCGGCCTTCCCGGCGCACCTCAGGATGAGGCCGGTCTCACGAGGAAATTCGAGGCGAGCCACGTGGGTGGGGCCACATGCCGAACGCCCCCGATTCCCCGGTCCGCTCTTGAGAAGGACCCGAGGCCCGGACCCCTCTTCGAAGGCAACCCTGTGGGTGAAGGCACAACACGAAGGGGCACTGCCACCCCTGTGCATCGTCCGCAAAGACCCGTGGGTTCCACACACAGCTCGACGAGGGGCCTGAGACCCCCTGAGCAACTCGAGAGGCCAGCGGGGTTCCCTTCCTCAGACAAGACGAGGCCTGACTCTCCTGTCCCAACTCTGCAGGGACCCTGCGGTCGGAGTCCGAAACGGAGAGGAAGCCTGAGGTTCCTGCCTCCCCTCGAGGTGAGGCCCTCTTCCGTTGCGCCAGACGCAGCGGAGTCCCGAGGGGCCCCGCCACCTCCACAGGATCCCTCGCCTCTCAGAGGCACCCTGGGAAGTTCCCTAAGGTCCCCGGCAGAAGGCGAGGGAAACGAGGGTTTCCCGCCGCCCCCCGACAAAGACCTCGAGAGTCCTTCTTCAACGCGTCTCGAGGCCCTAGTCCCCTCCCGTGACTCGAGAGCCAGGACGCGCTCCCCCTCGCCACGCGCATGGTGACCTGACTTCCCTGGCGCCGCACGAGAGGCTCCCTGAGATCCTCGTCGTGCCTCGGGAGAAAACCCCCACGGGCGCCGCAGCTCGAGGAAACCCCGGAGACGCCCCCGTCCTCGCGAGCTGAGGGCCTTCTTTTCCTGCATGGCCTGGAGAGCAATCCCGGGTCCTCTCTCCAAATGGAAGAGGAGGCTGGACTCCCTTGAGGCCACTCAGGGGGCTCCAAGAGACCCGCGTCGCGACTCCAGAGGAGAGCGGAGTCCTTGGCTTCCCCTTGAGACGAGGCCTGACTCCCCGGGGGAGCCTGGAATGCAACCCCGAGATCCCTGCCTTCCCTGGAGAGGAATATTAGGTCCCGGACACACGCCTAGGTGAGGTCTCTTCAGCCCTGCAGTGACTCGAGCGCAACCCCCAGCTTTCCCTCCCACTAGAGGGGAAGATCGGGCTTCCCAGGGCCAACCCAAAAGGAAGCCTGAGATCCCCGTCGTAACTCGAGAATGCCGCCGCAACTCGAGAAAAACCACGTGGTTCCAACGTCTTTGCAAGATGAGCCTCTTGCCCGCTATGGCGTCTCAAGGGAAGTCCCAGTTTCCGTCGTGAAGTGTGAAAGAGTACCTGACACCTTTCTTGCGACCCCCAGAAATTCCCCGACACACCGGGTTCCCTCGAGGGAAACACCGAGGGTCCCGACACCACTTCATCTGAGCCCCTTCTTCCCTCCTGATCGCGACAGGAGTATCGATTCCCCTGCGTGGTCTGGAAGGGATTCCCGGCCTTCCCAGCGCATCTCAGGATGAGGCCGTCCGCACAAGGAAATTCGAGGTGAGCCACGGTGGTGGTGCCACATGCCGATCGACCTCGATTTCCTGGTCCACTCTTGAGAAGAACCCGTTGCACGGACACCTCTTCGAAGGCAACCCTGTGGGTGAAGGGACAACACGAAGGGGCACTGACACTCCCGTGCATCGTCCAGAAACACCCGTGGGTTCCACACACAGCTCGAAGAGGGGCCTGAGACCCCCTGAGCAACTCGAGAGGAAAGTGGAGTTCCCTTCCTCAGACAAGATGAGGCCTAACTCTCCGCTCCCAACTCTGCAGGGTCCCTGAGGTCGGAGGGTCCGAGTCAGAAACAGAGAGGAAGCCTGAGGTTCCTGCCTGCCCTCGAGCTGAGGCCCTCTTCCATTGCGCCAACCCCAGTGGAATCCCGAGAGGCCCCGCTAACTCCACAGCACCCCTCACCTCTCAGAGGCACCCTGGGAAGTTCCCTCAGGTCCCCGGCAGAAGTCAAGGGAAATGAAGGTTTCCCGCCGCCACTCAAGAAAGACCTCTATAGTCCTTCTTCAAAGTGTCTTGAGGCCCTTGTCCCCTCTCTGGACTAGAGAGCAATGATGCGCTCCCCTTCGCCTCGTGCATGCAGACCTGGCTTCCCTGGCGCCGCAAGAGAGGCTCCCTGAGATCCTCGTCGTGCCTCGGGAGAAAACCCCCATGGGCGCCGCAGCTCGAGGAAACCCCTGAGACGCCCCCGTCCTCGCGAGCTGAGGGCCTTCTTTTCCTGCCTGGCCTGGAGAGCAATCCCGAGTCCTCTCTCCAAACTGAAGAGTAGGCTGGACTCCCTTGAGGCGACTCAGTGGGCTCCAAGAGATCCGCGTCGGGGCTCGAGAGGAGAGCGCAGTCCTTTGCTTCCCCTCGAGGCGAGGCCTGACTCCCCGGGGGAGTCTGGAGTGCAATCCCGAGATCCTTGTCTTCCCTTAAGAGGACTATTAGGTCCTGGACACACGCCTAGATGAGGTCTCTTTGGCCTTGCAGTGATTCGAGCACAACATCCAGCTTTCCCTCGCAACTCGAAGGGAAGTTTGGGCTTCCCAGGGCCAACAAAAGAGGAAGCCTGAAATCCACGTCGTAACTCGAGAATCCCGCCGCAACTCGAAAAAAACCACGTGGTTCCATCGTCTTCGCAGCATGAGGCCCTTGCCCGCCACAGCGTCTCAAAAGAAGTCCCACGTTCCTACTGAAGTGCAAAACGGTACTTGGCACCCATGATGGCACCCCAAAGCTCCCCAACATACAGGCATCACTCGAGGGTAACACCCATATTCCCCGCACCACATCATTTGAGCCCCTTCTCCCCTCCTGATTGCAACAGGAATGTCGATTCTCCTGCTTTTTGTGGAAGGGGTTACCGATCTTCCCAGCGCACATCAGGATGAGGCCGGTCTCACGAGGAAATTGGAGATGTAGCCTCGTGGGTGGTGCCACATGCGGAAAGACCCCATTTCCCGGTCAGCTATTAATAAGAACACGATGCCCGTACACTTCTTGGAATGCATCCCGTAGGATGAAGGCACAACAAGGAGGGACCCTGAACACCCGTGCATCTTTTGGAAAATTCTGCAGGTTCCACATACAGCTCGACAAGTGACCTGTTACCTCGTTAACAACTCGAGAGGCAAGCTAAGTTTCATTTCTCCACAGAATACGAGGCCTGACTCTCCTGTCCCAACTCTGCAGGAATCCTGAGATCGGAGTCTGAAATGGAGAGGAACCCTGAGGTTCCTTCCTCAACACGAGATGAGGCCCTCTTGTATTCTACCACAGCCAGTGGAGTCCCTAGAGGCCCCTCCCAACTCCACAGTATCAGTGTCTTCTCAGAGGCACCCTGAGCAACTCCCTGAGGTCACCAGCACAAGTCGAGGGAACACAGGGTATCCTGCCGCAACCCGAGAAAGACCTCAAGAGTCCGTCTTCAACGCGTCTTGAGGACGGATTCCCCTACCATGACTCGAGAGCAATGACACGCTGCCCCTCGCCATGCGCATGGACACCTGACTTCCCTGGCGCCACATGAGAGGCTCCCTGAGCTCCCCGTCATACCTCGTGAGAAACCCCACACTGGCGCCGCAGCTCGGGAAAACCCACCGTCATCGCGAGATTGGGGACTTCTTTTCCTGCCTGACCTGGAGAGGAATCCCTGGTCTTTTCTCCAAACTTCACAGGAGGCTTTACTCCCTTTAGGCCACTCAATGGGCTCCAAGAGATACCTGTCGCGACTTGAGAGGACAGCAGATTACTTTGTTTCCCCTTGAGACGAGGCCTTACCTCGGGTGAGTCTGGAATGCAACCCCGAGATCCCTGTTGCCCCTGGAGAGGAACATTATGTCCTGGACAAAAGCCTAGATGAGGTCTATTTTGCCTTACAGTGACTCGAGAGCAACACCCATCTCTCCCTCGCAATTCGAATGGAAGATTGGTCTTCACTGGGCCAACACAGGAAGAAGTCTGAATTTCCCGTTGTAACTCGAGAATCCCGCCGCAACTCTTAAAAACCACGTGCTTCCCCATTCATCGCAATATGAGGCCTTTGCCCGCTACAGAGTCTCAAGAGAAGTCCCATGTTTCGTCATAAAGTTCGAAATGCTACTTGGCACCCTTGATGCGACCCCAAAAGTTCCCCAATATACCGGTCTCACTCCAAGGGAACACCGAAGTTCCTGGCACCACTTCATTTGAGCCCCTTCTCCGCTCCTGATCACGGCAGGAAGGTCAATCCCCCTGCTTTGTCTAGAAGGCGTTCCCGAACTTCATGGCACACCTCAGGATGAGGCCAGTCTCATGAAGAAATTCGAGACGTAGCCTCGTGTTGGTGCCACGTGCCTAACGACCCCGATTTCTCGGTCTTGCTCTCGATAAGAACACGATGCCCGGACACCTCTTCTAAGGCAACCCTGTGGATGAAGGCACTACACGAGGGGGCACTGGCAACCCTGTTCATCGTCAGGAAAACCCTGCAGGATCCACATACAGCTCCACAACTGGCCTGTCACCCCTTAAACAATGAGAGAGGAAAGCGGAGTTCCCTTCCTCAGACAAGATGAGGCCTGAGTATCCAATCCCAACTCTGCAGGCACGCTTCGATCTGAGTCAGAAATGGAGAGGAAACCTGAGGTTCCTGCCTCAACCCGAGATGAGGCCCTCTTCCATTAAAACAAACCCAGTGGAGTCCCGAGAGTCCCCTCCCATCTCCACAGTATCCCTGACTTCTCATAGGCATTCTGAGAAGCTCCTTGAGGCCACCAGCTAAAGTCGAGGGAAATAAGTGTTTCCTGCCACAACCGAAGAAAGACCTCGAGAGTCCTTCTTCAATGTGTCTTGAGGTCAGATTCCCCTACCATAGCTGGAGAGCAATAATGCGCTCCCCCTCGCCATGCACATGGAGACCTGACTTCCCTGGCGCCACACGAGAGGCTCCCTGAGCTCCCCGTCGTACCTCGTGTGAAACCCCACACTGGCTCCGCAGCTCGAGAAAACCCACAAGATCCCTCCGTCATCGCGAGATGAGGGCCATCTTTTCCTGCATGGCCTGGAGAGCAGTCCCAAGTCCTCTCTCCAAACTTCACAGGAGGCTTGACTCCCTTTAGGCCACAAAGTGGGCTCCAAGAGGTGCCCGTCGCGACTCGAAAGGAGAGCGGAGTCCTTTGCTTCCCTTCGACATAAGGCCTGACTCCCTGGGTGAGTCTGGAATGCAAACCTGAGATCCCTGTGGCCCTTGGAGAGGAACATTAGGTCCTGGACACAAGCCTAGATGAGGTCTCCTTTGCCCTGCAGTGACTCGAGCGCAACCCCCAGCTCTCCCTCGCAACTCAAATGGATGATTGGACTTCCCTGGCCCAACACAAGAGGAAGCCTGAAATCCCCGTCGTAACTCGAGAATCCCGCCGCAACTCGAGAAAAACCACGTGGCTCCCCTGTCATCGCAGGATGAGGCCCTTGGCCGCTACAGCGTATCAAGGGAAGTCCCACGTTCCATCCTGAAGTACAAAACGGTACTTGGCACACTTGATGCGACCCCCAAAGTTCCCTGACATACCGGTCTCACTCGAGGGAAACACCAAAGTTCACGGCACCACTTCCTGTGAGCCCCTTCAACCCTCCTGATCGCGACAGAAGGGTCGATTCCCATGTTTTGTCTGCAAGGGGTTCCCGACGTTCCCCGCGAACCTCCGGATGAGGCCGGTCTCATGAGGAAATTCGAAAAGTAGCCTCATGGTTGGTGCCATATGCTGAAAGATCCCGAATTCCCGGTCCACTCTAGATAAGAACCTGACGCCCGGACATCTCTTCGAAGGCAACCCTGTGGATGAAGGCACAACACGAAGGGACACTGACATCCCCATGCATCGTCTGGAAAAACCCGCAGATTCCACTCACAGCTCCAAATGTGGACTGTCACCTCGTGAACAACTCGAGAGGCAAGTGAAGCTGCATTCCTTCACACAAGACGAGGCCTTACTCTCCTGTCCCAACTCTTCAGGGACCCTGCAATTGGAGTCAGAAATGGAGAGGAACCCTGAGGTTCCTGCCTCAACTAGAGAAGAGGCCCTCTTCCATTGAACCAAACTCAGTGGTGTCCCGAGAGGCCCCTCCCAACACCACAGTATCCCTGAATTCTCAGAGGCTCCCTGAGAAGCTACCTGAGGTCACTGGCACAAGTCGAGGGAACCCAGAGTTTCCTGAAGTAACCCGAGAAAGACTTGGAGAGTCCTTTTTCAACGTCTCTTGATGCCCGATTCCCCTACCATGACTCCAGAGCAAGGACGCGCTCCCCTCGCCACAAGCAGGAAAACTGACTTCCCTAGTACCACACAAGAGGCTCCCTGAGTACCCCATCGTACCTCGTGAGAAAACCCACAGTGGCGCCGCAGTTCGAGAAAAACCATAAGATGCCCCCGTCAAGGAGAGATGGGGGCCTTCTTTTCCTGCCTGACCTGGAGAGCAATTCCTGGTCCTCTCTCCAAACTTCACAGGAGGATTGACTCCCTTTAGGCCACTCAGTTGGTTCCAAGAAATACCCGGTGCGACTCGAGAGGAGAGCGGAGTCCTTTGCTTCCCTCGAGACGAGGCCTGACTCCCCGGATGAGTTTGGAATGCAACCCCGAGATCCCTGTCGCCCCTGGAGTGGAACATTTTGTCCTAGACACAAGCCTAGATGAGGTCTATTTTGCCCTACAGTGACTCGAGAGCAACCTCCATCTCTCCCTCACAATTTGAATGGAAGATTGGTCTTCCCACGGTCAACACAAGAGGAAGTCTAAATTTCCCATCGTAATTCGAGAATTCAGCCTCAAGTCTTAAAAACCATGTGGTCCCCCCTTCATCGCAATATGAGGCCCTTGCCAGCTAGAGTCTCAAGAGAAGTCCCACGTTCCATCTTAAAGTTCGAAATGCTACTTGGCACCCTTGATGCGACCCCAAAGTTCCCCAACATACCGGTCTCACTCCAGGGGAACACCGAAGTTCCTGGTGTCTCCAGGGAAGTCCCATGTTCCGTCCTTAAGTGCGAAACGGTACTTGACACCCTTGATGCGACCGCAAAAGTTCCCCGACACGCTGTGTTCCCTCGAGGGGAACACCGAGGGTCCCGGCACCACTTCATCTGAGCCCCTTCTCCCTTCCTGATCGCGACAGGAGAGTCGATTCCCCTGCGTGGTCTGGAAGGGGTTCCCGGCCTTCCTGGTGCACCTCAGGATGAGGCCGGTCTCAGGAGGAAATTCGAGACTAGCCACGTGTGAGGTGCCATGTGCCGAACGTCCCCGATTTTCCGGTCCGCTCTTGATAAGAACCCGATGCCCGGACACCTCTTCGAAGGCAACCCTGTGGGTGAAGGCACAACACGAAGGGGCACTGACACCCCCGTGCATCATCCAGAAAAACCCGCAGGGTCTACACACAGCTCGACAAGGGGCCTGAGACTCCCGGAACAACTCGAGAGGCAAGCAGAATTCCATTCCTCAGACAAGACGAGGCATGACTCTCCTGTCCCAACACTGCAGGGACCGTGCAGTCGGAGTCCGAAACCGAGAGGAAGCCTGAGGTTCCTGCCTCCCCTCGAGATGAGGCCCTCTTCCATTGCGCCGAACCCAGCAGAGTCCCGAGAGGCCCTGCCAACTACACAGCATCCCTCACCTCTCAGAGGCACCCTGGGAAGTTCCCTCAGGTCTCCGGCAGAAGTCGAGAGAAACGAGGGTTTCCTGCCGCCATCCGAGAAAGACCTCGAGAGTCCTTCTTCAAAGTGTCTTGAGGCCCTTGTCCCCTCCCTGGACTAGAGAGCAAAGACGCGCTCCCCCTCGCCTCGCCCATGGAGACCTGGCTTCCCTGGTGCCGCACGAGAGGCTCCTGAGATCCTCGTCGTGCCTTGTGAGAAAGCCCCCACGGGCGCCGCAGCTCGAGGAAACCCCTGAGATGCCCCCGTCCTCTCGAGGTGAGCGCCTTCTTTTCCTGCCTGGCCTGGAGAGCAATCCCGAGTCCTCTCTCCAAACTGAAGAGGAAGCTTGACTCCCTTTAGGCCAATCAGTGGGCTCCAAGAGATCCGCGTCGCGGCTCGAGAGGAGAGCGCAGTCCTTTGCTTCCCCTCGAGGTGAGGCCTGACTCCCCGGGGGAGTCTGGAGTGCGACCCCGAGATCCTTTTTTTCCCATGAGAGGACTATTAGGTCCTGGACACACGCCTAGTTGAGGTCTCTTTGGCCCTGCATTGACTCGAGCACAACCCCCAGCTTTCCCTCGCAACTCGAAGGGAAGTTTGGGCTTTCCAGGGCGAACACAAGAGGAAGCCTGAAATCCCCGTCGTAACTCGAGAATCCCGCCGCAACTCAAGAAAAACCACGTGGTTCCATCGTCTTCGCAGCATGAGCCCCTTGCCCGCCACAGCATCTCAAAAGAAGTCCCACGTTAACACTGAAGTGCAAAACGGTACTTGGCACCCATGATGGCACTCCCAAAGTTCCCCAACATACATGCCTCACTCGAGGGGAACACCCATGTCCCCACACCACATCATTTGAGCCCCTTCTCCCCTCCTGATTGCAACAGGAGTGTCGATTCTCCTGCTTTGTCTGGAAGGGGTTACCGATCTTCCCATTGCACCTCAGGATGAGGCCGGTCTCTCGAGGAAATTGGAGATGTAGCCTCGTGGTGGTGCCACATGCGGAAAGACCCCATTTCCTGGTCCGCTATTAATAAGAACCCGATGCCCGTACACTTCTTCGAATGCATCCCGTTGGATGAAGGCACAACAAGGAGGGGCCCTGCACACCCGTGCATCTTTTGGAAAATTCTGCAGGTTCCACATACAGCTCGACAAGTGACCTGTTACCTCGTGAACAACTCGAGAGGCAAGCTAAGTTTCATTTCTCCACAGAATACGAGGCCTGACTCTCCTGTCCCAACTCTGCAGGAATCCTGAGATCGGAGTCTGAAATGGAGAGGAACCCTGAGGTTCCTTCCTCAACACGAGATGAGGCCCTCTTGCATTATACCACACCCAGTGGTGTCCCGAGTGGCCCCTCCCAACTCCACAGAATCCATGACTTCTCAGAGGCACCATGTTAAGCTCCCTGAGGTCACCAGCACAAGTCGAGAAAAACCAGGGTTTCCTGCCGCAACCAGAGAAAGACCTTGAGAGTCGTTCTTCAACGCCTCTTGAGGCCCGATTCCCCTACCATGACTCGAGAGCAATGACGCGCTCCCCCTCCACACGTGCATGGAGACCTGACTTTCCTGTCACCACACGAGAGACTCCCTGAGCTCCCCATCGTATCTTGTGAGAAACCCCATCCTGGCACCGCACCTCAAGAAAATGCACAAGACGCCTCCGTCATCACGATATGAGGGCCTTCTTTTCCTGCATGGCCTGGAGAGCAATCCCGAGTCCTCTCTCCAATCTCCACAGGAGGCTTGACTCCCTTTAGGCCACACAATGGGCTCTAAGAGATACCCGTCGCGACTCAAGAGGAGAGGGGAGTCCATTCATTACCCTCTTTAAGAGGCCTGACTCCTCGGGAGGATCTGGAATGCAACTCCGAGATCCCTGTTGCCCCTTGAAAGGAACATTAGGTCCTAGACACAAGCCTAGATGAGGTCTCTTTTGCCCTGCAATAACTCGAGCCAACCCCCAGCTCTAGCTCTCAACTCGTATGGAAATTTGGACTTCCCTGGGCCAACACAAGAGGAAGCCTGAATTCCCTGCCGCAACTCGAGAAAAACCACGTGGTTCCCCCGTCATCACAAGATGGGGCCCGTGCTCACTACAGCGTCTCAAGAGAAGTCCCACGTTCCGTGTTGAAGTGCGAAACGTTACTTGGCACCCTTAATGCGACCCCAAATGTTCCCCGACACACCGGTTTCATTTGAGGGGAACACCGAGGTTCCCGGCACCACTTCTTTTGAGCCCCTTCTCCCCTCCTGATAGCGACAAGAGGGTCGATTCCCATGCTTTGACTTAAAGGGGTTCCCGACATTCACGGTGCACCTCAGGATGAAGCCGGACTCATGGGAAATTTCGAGACGTGGCCTCGTGGGGGGTGCCACATGCCGAAAGACCCCGATTTCCCAGTACACTCTTGAGAAGAACCCGATGACCAGACACCTCTTTGAAGACAACCCTGTGGATGAAGGTACAACAAAAGGGGCACTGACACCCCTGTGCATCGTCTGGAAAAACCCGCAGGTTCCACATACAGCTCTACAAGAGGCCTGTCACCCCGTGAACAACTCGAGATGCAAGCGGATTTCCATTCCTCCACACAAGATGAGTCCTGACTCTCCTCTCCCATCTCTGTAGGAACATGCGATTCGAGTCAGAAATGAAGAGGAAACCTGATGTTCCTGCTTTATCTAAAGATGATGCCTTTTTCCATTTCACCAAACCCAGTGGAGTTCCGAGAGGTCACTCCCAACTCCACAGTATCCCTGATTTCTCAGAGGCACCTGAGAAGCTCCCTGACGTAACATGCATGAGTCGAGGGAACCCATGGTTTCCTGCCACAACCTGAGAAAGACCTTGAGAGTCCTTCTTCAATGCGTCTTGAGGTCCAAATCCCCTATCATGACAAGAGAGCAATGACGCACTCCCCCTCGCCACGCGCATGGAGACCTGACTTCCCTGGCGCCACACAAGATGCTCCCTGAGCTCCCAGCATACCACGTGGGAAACACCACACTTGTGCCTCAGCTCGAGAAAACCCACGAGATGCCCCTGTCATCGCGAGATGAGGGCCTTCTTTTTCTGCATGGCCTGGAGAGCAATACTGAGTCCTCTCTCCAAAATCCACAGGAAGCTTGGCTCCCTGTAGGCCACTCAGTGGGCTCCAAGAGATATCCGTCTCGACTTGAGAGGAGAGTGGAGTCATTTGCTTCCCCTCGAGATGAGGCCTGACTCCCCGGGTGAGTCTGGAATGCAACCCCGAGATCCCTGTCGCCCCTGGAGAGGAACATTAGATCCTGGACACAAGCCAAGATGAGGTCTCTTTTTCCGTACAGTGACTCGTGCGCAATCCCCAGCTCTCCCTCGCAGCTCGAATTGAAGATTGGACTTCCCTGGGCCAACACAAGAGGAAGCCTGAAATCCCCGTCGTAACTCTAGAATCCCGCCGTAACTCGAGAAAAACCAAGTGGTTCCCCCATCATCGCAATATGAGGCACTTTCCCGCTACAGCGTCTCAAGAGTAGTCCCACGTTCCATCTTGAAGTGCGAAACAGTACTTGGCACCCTTGATGCGACCCCAAAAGTTCCCCAACATACCGGTCTCACTTGAGGGGAACACCGAAGTTCCCGGCACCATTTCTTTTGAGCGCCTTCTCCCCTCCTGATCACGACAGGAGGGTCGATTCCCCTGCTTTGTCTGCAAGGGTTTCCCGACCTTAACGGCGCACCTCAGGATGATGCCGGTCTCACGAGGAAGTTCGAGACGTAGCCTCGTGGTGGTGCCACATGCCGAAAGACTCCGATTGCCCGGTCCGCTCTTGATAAGAACCCGATGCCGGGACACCCCTTAGAAGGCAACCCTGTGGATGAAGGCACAACACGAAGGGGCACAGACACACCCGTGCATCGTCCGGAAAAACCTACAGGTTCCACACACAGCTCGACACGTGGCCTGTCACCCCGTGCACAACTCGAGAGGCAAGCTGAGTTCCATCCTCCACACAGGACGAGGCCTGACTCTCCTGTCCCAAATCTGCTGGGACCCTGCAATCCGAATCAGAAATGGAGAGGAACCCTGAGGTTCCTGCCTCAACTCGAGATGAGGCCCTCTTCCATAGCACCAAAACCACTGGAGTCCCGAGAGGTCCCTCCAACCCACAGTGTCCCTGACTTCTCAGAGGCACCCTGACAAGCTCCCTGAGATCTCCAGCACAAGTCGATGGAACCCAGGGTTTCCTGCCGCAACCCGAGAAAGACTGGATAGTCCTTCTTTGATGCGTCTTGAGGCCCGATTCCCCTACCATGTCTCAAGAGCAATGAAGCGCTCCCAGTACCCACGCGCATGGAGACTTAACTTCCCTGGCACCTCATGAGAGGCTCCCTGAGGTCCCCGTCGTACCTCGTGAGAAACCCCACACTGGCGCCGCAGCTCGAGAAAACCCACGAGACGCCCCCGTTATCGTGAGATGAGGGCCATCATTCACTGCATGGCCTGGAGGGCAATCCCGAGTCGTCTCTCCAAACTCCACGGGAGGCTTGACTCACAAAGGCTACTCAGTGCGCTCAAAAGGTACCCGTCGCGACTCGAGAGGAAAGCGGAGTACTTTGCTTCCTCTAGAAACAAGGCCGGACTTCCCGGGTGAGTCTGGAATGCCACCCCGAGATCCCTGTCACCCCTGGAGAGGAATATTCGGTCCTGGACACAAGCCTAGATATGGTCTATTTTGCCCCGCAGTGACTCGAGTGGGATCCCAGCTCACCCTCGCAACTCGAATGGAAGATTGGACTTCCATGGGCCAACACAGGAGGAAATCTGAATTCCCCGTCGAAACTCGAGACTCCCGCCGCAATGCGAGCAAAAGCACGTGGTTCACTCGTCATCCCAAGATGAGGCCCTGGCCCGCTACAGCGTCTCAAGTGAAGTCCCACGTTCCGTCTTGAAATGCAAAATGCTACTTTTCACCCTTGATGTAACCCCAAAAGTTCCCCGACACACCGTTCTCACCGAGGGGAACACCGAAGTTCCCGGCACCACTTCATCTGATGACTTTCTCCCCTCCTGATCACGACAGGAGGGTAAATTCCCCTGCTTTGTCTAGAAGGAGTTCCCGCCCATCCCGGCGCACCTAAGGATGAGGCCTTTCTCAGGAGGAAATTCGAGACGTAGCCTCGTGGGTGGTGCCACATGCCGAAAGACCCCGATTGTGCGGTCCGCTCTGGATAAGAACCCAATGCCCGGACACCACTTTGAAGGCAACCCTGTGGATGAAGGCACAACAGAAGGGTTACTAAAACTCCTGTGCATCGTCCAGAAAAACCCACAGGTTCTACACACAGCTCGACAAGTGGAATGTCACCCCGTGAACAACTCGATAGGCAAGCGGAGTTCAATTCCTCCACACAAGATGAGGCCTGACTCTCCTGTCCCAAGTCTTCAGGGACCCTGCCATCCGAGTTAGAAATGGAGAGGAAACCTGAGGTTCCTGCCTCAACTCGAGATGAGGCCCTCTTCCATTGCACCAAACCCAGATGAGTCGCGAGAGGCCCTTCCCAACTCCACAGTATCCTTGAATTCTCAGAGGCACCTTGAGAATCTACCTGAGGTCACCGGCACAAGTCAAGGGAACCCAGGGTTTCCTGCTGCGACCCGAGAAAGACCTTGAGAGTCCTTCGGCGCGTCTTGAGGCCCAATTCCCCTACCATGACTCGAGAGCAAAGACCCGCTCCCCATCGCCATGCGCATGGAGACCTGACTTCCCTGACGCCTGAAGAGAGTCTCCCTGAGCTCCCCGTCGTACGTCTTTGGAAACCCCATTCAGGCACCGCAGCTCGAGAAAACCCACGATACGCCCCCGTCATCACGAGATGAGGGACTTCTTTCCTGCCTGGCATGGAGAGCAAAACCGAGTCCTCTCTCCAGACTCCACAGGAGGCTTGACTCTCTTTAGGCCTCTCAGTTGGCTCCAAGAGATAGCTGTCAGGACTTGAAGGGAGAGCGGAGTCCTTTGCTTCCCCTCGAGACGAGGCCTGACTCCCCGTGTGAGTCTGGAATGCAACCCCAGTTCCTGTCGCACCTGGAGAGGAAAACTCGGTCCTGGACACAAGTCTAGATGAGGTCTATTTTGCACTGCAGTTACTAGAGAGCAATCGCCAGCTCTCCCTCGCAAATCGAATGGAAGATTGGACTTCCCTGGGCCAATACAATTGGAAGCCTGAATTCGACATCGTAACTCGAGAATCCTGCCGAAACTCGAGAAAATCCACGTGGATCCCTCATCAGCGCTAGATGAGGCCCTTGCCCTCTACAGCGACTCAAGAGAAGTCCCACGTTCTGTCTTGAAGTACGAAACAGTACTTGGCACCCTTGATGCAATCTCAAAATTCCCCGACATACCGGTCTCACTTGAAAGGAACACCGAGGTTCCCGGAACCACTTCATTTGAGCTCCTTCTCCCCTCGTGATCGCGACAGGAGTGTCGATTCCCCTGCTATGTCTGGAAGGGGTTCCCGACCTTTGCAGCACGCCTAAGGATGAGGCAGGTCTCACGAGGAAATTCGAGACGTAGCCTCGTGGGTGGTGCCACAAGCCAAAAGACCCCGATTTCCCGGTCTACTCTTGATAAGAACGCGATGCCCTGACACCTTTACGAAGGAAAGCCTGTGGATGAAAGCACAACACGAAGGGGCACTGACACCCCCGTTTATCGTCCAGAAAAACCCGCAGGTTACAAACACAGTTCAACAAGTGGTCTGTCACCCCGTGAACAACTCGAGAGGCAAGTGGAGTTCCATTCCTCCACACAAGACGAGACCTGATTTTCTGTACCAACTCTGCAGGGAAACTGCGATCCGAGTCAGTACCGGCGCCAGGAAACCCAGGAGAAGAAACACGAGGTTCCTTCCTCCACTCGAGATGAGGCTCTCATCCATTGCACCAAACCCAGGGGAGTCCCGAGAGGCCCCTCCCAACTCCACAGTACTCCTGACTTCTCAGAGGCACCTGGAGAAGCTCCATGAGGTCACCGGCACATGTCGAGGGAACCCAGGGTTTCCTGCCACAATGGGAAAAAGACCTCGAGAGTCCTACTTCAACGTGTCTTGAAGCCCGAATCTGCTTCCATGGCTCTATAGAAATGACACGCACCCCCTCGCCACGCACATGGAGACCTGACTTCCCTGGCGCCATAAGAGAGGCTCCCTGAGCTCCCCGTCGTACCTCGTGAGAAACCCCACAATGACGCCGCAGCTCGAGAAAACCCACCATATGCCCCTGTCATCGCGAGATGAGGGCCTTCTTTTCCTGCATGGCCTGGAGAGGAATCCCGAATCCTCTTTCCAAACTCCACAGGAGGCTTGACTCCCTTTAGGCCACTTAGTGGGCTCCAAGAGATACCCGTCGAGACTCGAGAGGAGAATGGAGTCCTTTGCTTCCCCTCGAGACAAGGCCTGACTCACCAGGTGGGTCTGGAATGCAACCCCGAGATCCCTGTCTCCCCTGGAGAGGAACATTAGGTCCTGGAAACAAGCCTAGATGAGGTCTCTTTTGCCCTTCTGTAACTCGAGAGCAATCCCCCGCTCTCCCTAACAACTCGAATGGAAGATTGGACTTCCCTGGGCCAACACAAGAGGAAGCCTGAATTCCCCTTCGTAACTCGAGAATCCCGCCACAACTCGAGAAAAAGCACTTGGTTCCCTCGTCATCGCAAGATGAGGCCCTTGCCCGCTACAGCTTCTCAAGAAAAGTCCCACGTTCCGTCTTGAAGTGCGAAACGATACTTGACACCCTTGATGTGACCCCAAAAGTTCCCCGAAATATCGGTCTCACTCGAGGTGAACACCGAGTTTCCCGGCACCAGTTTATCTGAGCCCCTTCTCCCTTCCTGTTCGTGATAGGAGGGTCACTTTCCCTGCTTTGTTTGTAAGGCGTTCCCGACCTTCACGGGGCACTTCAGGATGAGGCCGGTCTCACGAGGAAATTCGAGACGTAGCTCGTGGGTGGTGCCACATGCCAAAAGACTATGATTTCTCGGTACGCTCTTGATAAGAACCCGATGCCTGGACACCTCTTCGAAGGCAACCCTGTGGATGAAGGCACAACACAAAGGGGCCCTGACACCCTCGTGCATCGTCTGGAAAAACCCACAGGTTCCACATACAGCTCAACAAGTGGCTTGTCACCACTGAAGAACTCGAGAGGCAAGTGGGGTTTCATTCCTCTACACAAGACGAGGCCTGACTCTCCTGTCCCAACTCTGCAGGGACTTTGCGATCCGAATCAGACCAGCGCCAGTGAAGTCACGAGAGGAACGCTGAGGTTCCTGCCTCCACTCGAGATTAGGACCTCTTCCATTGCACGAAACCCAGTGGAGTCCCGAGAGACGCGTCCCAGCTCCACAGTATCCCTGACTTCTCAGAGGCACCCTGAGAAGCTCCCTGAGGTCACCAGCGCAATTCGAGTGAACCCAGGGTTTACTGCCGCCACCATAGAAAGAACTCAAGAGTCCTTCTTCAACGCACTTTGAGGCCTGATTCCCCTACCATGACTCGAGGGCAATGACGCACTCCCTCTGCTACACTCATGAAGCCCTGACTTCCCTGGCGCCACACGAGAGGCTCCTTGAGCTCCCCGTCATACCTCGGGAGAAACCCCACACTGGCGCCGCAGATAGAGAAAACCCACGAGACGCCCCCGTTTTCACGACATGACGGCCTTCTTTTCTAGCATGGCCTGGAGAGCAATCCCGAGTCCTCTCTCCAAACTCCACAGTAGGCTTGTACTCCCTTTTGGTCACCCAGTGGACTCCAAGACATACCCGTCGCGACTCGAGAGGAGAGCGGAGTCTTTTCCTTCCCCTCGAGGCGAGGCCTGACTCCTCGGGTGAGTCTGATATGCGAACCGGAGATCCCTGTCGCCTCTGGAGAGAAACATTCTGCATCAACTCGAAATGAGGCCCTCTTCCATTGCGCCATACCCAGTGGAGTCCCGAGAGGCCCCTCCCAACTCCACAGTATCCCTGACTTCTCAGAGGCACCCTCAGAAGCTCTCTGCGGTCACTGGCACAAGTCGAGTGAACCCAGGGTTTCCTGCTGCATTCTGAGAAAGACCTCGAGAGTCCTTCTTTACCGCGTCTTGAGGCCCGATACCCTACCATGACTGGAGAGCAATGACGCATTTCCCTCGCCACGCCCATTGAAACCTAACTTCCCTGGCGCCACACGAGAGGCTCCCTGCGCTCCCCGTCCTACCTCATGAAAACCCCACACTGGCACCTCCGCTCGAGAAAACACATGAGACGCCCCCGTCATCGTAAGATGAGGGCCTTCTTTTCCTACATGACCTAGAGAGCAATCCCGAGTCCACTCTCCAAACTCCACTGGAGGCCTGTCTCCCTTTAGGCCACTCAGTAGCCTCCAAGAGATACACGTCGCTACTCTAGAGGAGAGCGAAGTCCGTTGCTTCCCCTCGAGCCCAGGCCTGTCTACTTGGGTGAGTCTGGAATGGGATGCCGAGATCCGTGTCGCCCCTGTAGAGGAAAACTCGGTCCTGGACACAAGCCTAAATGAGGTCTTTTTTGTCCTGCATTGACTCAAGTGCAATCCCCAGCTCTCCCTCACAACTCGAATGGATGATTGGACTTCCCTGGGCCAACACAAGAGGAAGACTGTATTTCCCGTTGTAATTCGAGAATCCCGCGGCAACTGGAGAAAAACAACGTGGCTCCTCCGTCATCAAAATATGAGGCCCCTGTCAGCTATAGCATCTCCAGCGAAGTCCCATGTTCCGTCTTGAAGTGTGAAACGGTACTTGACACCCTTGATGCGACCCCCAAATTTCCCTGACACCCCGGTCTCACTCGAGGAGAACATGGAGGTTCCCAGCACTGCTTCAGCTGAGCCTCTTCTCCCCTCCTGATGGCGACAGGAGGGTCGATTCCCCTGCTTTGTCTGGAAGGGGTTCCCAGACTTCCCGGCGAACCTCAGGATGACGCCAGTCTCACGAGGGAATTCGAGACGTAGCCTCGTGTGTTGTGCCACATGCTGAAAGACCCCGATTTCCTGGTCCGCTATTGATAAGATCCCGATGCCCGGTCACCTCTTCGAAGGTAACCCTGTGGATGAAGGCACAACACGAATGGGCACTGACACCCCTGTGCATCGTCCCCCAAAACCGCAGGTTCCACATACAACTCGACAGGTGGCCTGTCATCCCGTGAACAACTCGAGAGGCAAGCGGAGTTCCATTACTCCACACAAGACGAGGTCTGACTCTCCTGTCACAACTCTGCAGGGACCCTGCTATCCGAGTCAGAAATGGAGAGGAACCCTGACGTTACTGCCTCAGTCCGAGATTAGGTCCTCTTCAATTGCACCAGTCCCTTTGAAGTTCCGAGAAGCCCCTCTCAACTCCACAGTATCCCTGACTTCTCAGAGGAACCCCGCTAAGCTCCCTGAGGTTATGGGCACAAGTCGAGGGAACCCAGGGTTTCCTGCCACACCCCGAGAAAGACCTCGAGAGTTCTTCTTCGAAGCGTCTTGAGGCTCGATTCCCCTACCATGACTCGAGAGCAATGAGGCGCTCCCCCTCGTCACGTCCATGGAGACCTGACTTCCGTGGCACCACAGGAGTCTCCCTGAGCTCCCCGTCCTATCTTGTGAGAAACCCCAACCAGGCACTGCACCTTGAGAAAACCCACGAGACGCCCCCGTCATCGCGAGATGAGGGCCTTCTTTTCCTGCATGGCCTAGAGAGCAATCCTGAGTCCTCTCTCCAAACTCCACAGGAGGCTTAACTCCATTTAGGCCATTCTTGGGCTCCAAGGGATACCCGTCGTTACTCGAGAGGAGAGCGGAGTCTATTCATTCCCTTCGAGACGAGGCCTGACTCCCCGGGTGAGTCTGGAATGCAACCCCGAGATCCCTGTCGCCCCTGGAGAGAAAAACTCGGTCCTGGACACAAACCTAGATGAGCTCTATTTTGCCCTGCAGTGACTCGAGAGCAATCTCCAGCTCTCACTTGCAACTCGAATGGAAGATTGGACTTCCCTGGGCTAACACAAGAGGAAACCTGTATTCCCCGTCGTAACTCAAGAATCCTGCCGCAACTCGAGAAAAAACACGTGGGTCCCCCGTCAGCGCTAGATGAGGCCCTTGCCCACTACAGCGTCTCAAGAGAAGTCCCAGGTTCCGTCTTGAAGTGCGAAACGGTACTTGGCACCCTTGATGCAACCCGAAAAGTTACCCGACTTACCAGTTTCACTCAAGGGGAGCACCGAGGTTCCCAGCACTACTTCATCTGAGCCCTTTCTCTCCTCCTGATCCCGAAAGGAGGGTCGATTCCCCTGCTTTGTCTGGAAAGGGTTCCCGGATTTTCCTGCGCGCCTCAGGATGAGGCCGATCTCACGAGGAAATTCGAGACGTAGCCTCGTGGTTGGTGCAACATGCTGAAAGACCCTGATTTTCCGGTCCGCACTTGAGGAGAACCCGATGCCCGGACACCTCTTCGAAGGCAACCCTGTGGATGAAGGCACAACAGGAAGGAGCACTGACACCCCCGTGCATCTCCGAAAAACCCGCAGGTTCCACACACATCACGAAAAGTGGTGTCATCCTTGAACAACTTGAGATGTAAGTGGAGTTCCATTCCTCCGCAGAACACGAGACCTGACACTCCTGAGCAAACTCAGCAGGGACCCTGCGATCTGAGTCAGATCCGGCTCCAGGAAGTCAGGAGCAGAACCCTGAGGTTCCTGCCTCAACTCGAGATGAGGCCCTCTTCCATTGCACCAAACCCAGAGGAGTCCCGAGAGGCCTCTCCCAAATCCACAGTATCCCTGATTTCTCAGAGGCACCCTGAGAAGCTCCCTGAGGTTACCGGCACAAGTCAAGGGAACACAGGGTTTCCTGCTGCAACCCTAGAAAGACATCGAGAGTCCTTTTTCAACCCATCATGAGGCCCGATTCCCCTACCCTGACTGGAGAGCAATGACGCGCTCCCCCTTGCCCCGCCCATGGAGACCTGACTTCCCTGTTGCCACACGAGAGGCTACCTGAACTCCCCGTCGTACCTCGTGAGAAACCCCACACTGGCGCCACAGCTCGAGAAAACCCACGAGACGCCCCCGTCATCTCGAGATGTGGGCCTTCTCTTCCTGCATGGCCTGGAGAGCAATCCCGAGTCCTCTCTCCAAACTGAAGAGGAGGGTTGACTCCCTTTAGACCACTCAGTGGGCTCCAAGAGATATGCGTCGCAACTCGAGAGGAGAGCCGAGTCCTTTGCTTCCCCTCGAGACGAGGCCTAACTCCCCGGGTGAGTCTGTAATGCAAACCCGAGATCCCTGTCGCCCTTGGAGAGGATCATTGGGTCCTGAACACAAGGCTAGATGAGGTCGCTTTTGCCTTGCAGTAACTCGAGAGCACTCCCCAGCTTTCCCTCGCAACCCGAATGGAAGATGGACCTCCCTGGGCCAACACAAGAGGAAGCCTGAATTCCCAGTAGTAATTCGAGAATTCCGCCTCAACTCGAGAAAAACCACGTGATTCCCCCGTCATTGCAAGATGAGGCCCTTGCCCGCTCCAGCGTCTCAAGAGTAGTCCCACGTTCTGTCTTCAAGAGCGAAATGATATTTGGCACCCTTAATGCTACCCCAAAAGTACCCCGACATAAGGGTCGCATTTGAGGGGAACACCAAGGTTCCTGACACCACTTCATCTGAGCCCCTTCTCCCCTCCTGATCGCGAAAGGAGGGTCGATTCCCCTGCTTTGTCTGCAAGGGGTTCCCGACCTTCTCCACGCACCTCAGATGAGGCTGTCTCATGAGGAAATTCGAGACGTAGCCTCGATGGTGGTGCCACATGCCGAAAGACCGCGATTTCCCGATCCGCTCTTGATAAGAACGCGATGCCCAGACAGCTATTCGAAGATAGTGTGGATGAAGGCACAACACGAAGGGGCACTGACAACCCCGTGCATCATCCGGAAAAGACCACAGGTTACTCTTACAGCTCAACAAGTGCCTGTCACCCAGTGAACAACTCGAGAGGCAAGCGGAGATCCATTCCTGCACACAAGACGAGGCCTGACTCACCTCTCCCAACTATGCAGGGGGCTGCGATCGGAATCAGAAATGGAGAGGAACCCTGAGGTTCCTGCCTCCCCTCGAGATGAGGCCCCCTTCCATTTCACCAAACCCAGTGGAGTCCCGAGAGGTCTTTCCCAACTCCACAGTATCCCTGACTTCTCAGAGGCACCCGGAGAATCTCCCTGAGGTCACCGGCACAAGTCGAGGGAACCCAGGTATTCTTGCCAAGACCCGAGAGAGATCTTGAGAGTCCTTCTTCAACGCGTCTAGAGGCCTGATTCCCCTACCATGACTCGAGAGCAATGACGCACTCCCCCTCGCCACACGCATCGAGACCTAACTTCCCTGGCGCCACATAAGAGGCTCCCTGAGCTCCCCGTCGTACCTCCTGAGAAACCAACACAGGCGCTGCAGCTCGGTAAAACCACCGAGACCCCCCGTCATCGTGAGATGAGGGCCTTCTTTTCCTGCATGTCCTGGAGTGCAATCCCGAGTCCTCTCACCAAACTCCAGAGGAGGCTTGACTCCTTTAGTCCACTCAGTGGGCTCCAAGAAATACCCGTCGCGACTCGAGAAGAGACAGAAGTTCTTTGTTTCCCCTCGAGATGACGCCTGACTCCCGGGTGAGTCTGGAATGCAACCCCAAGATCCCAGTCATCCCTTGAGAGGAACATTAGGTCCTAGACACAAGCCTGGATGAGGTCTCTTTTGCCCTGCAGTGACTCGAGCGCAACCCCCAGCTCTCCCTCGCAACTCGAATGGAAGATTGGGCTTCCCTGGGCCAACACAAGAGGAAGCCAGAAATCCCCTTCGTAACTCGAGAATCCCGCCGCAACTCGAGAAAAACCACGTGTTTCCAACGTCATCCCAAGATGAGGCCCTTGCCTGCTATGGCGTCTCAAGAAAAGAACCACGTTCCGTCTTGAAGTGTGAAACGGTACTTTGCACCCTTGATGCGACACCAAATGTTCCCGGACACGCCGGTCTCACTCGACAGGAACACCGAGGTTCCCGCACCACTTCATCTGAGCACCTTCTCCCCTCCTGTTTGCGACAGGAGGGTCTATTCCCCTGCTTTGTTTGGAAGGGGTTCCCCACATTCCCGGCGCACCTCAGGATGAGGCCGGTCTCACGAGGAAATTCGAGACATAGCGTCGTGGGTGGTGTCACATGCCGAAATACCCCGATTTCCCGGCCCACTCTTGAGAAGAACCCGATGCCCGGACACCTCTTCGAAGGCAACCCTGTGGACGAAGGCACAAAACGAAGGGTCACTGACACTCCCGTGCATCATTTGGTAAAAGCCGCAGGTTCCACACACAGCTCAACAAGAGGCCTGTCATCCCATGAACAACACGAGAGGCAAGCAGAGTTCCATTCCTCCACTCAAGACGAGGCCTGACTCTCCGGTCCCAACTCTGAAGGGACCCTGCGATCGGAGTCCGAAATGGAGAGGAACCCTGAGGTTCCTGACTCCACTCGAGATGAGGCCCTCTTCCATTACACCAAAAACAGTGGAGGCCCGAGAGGCCCCTCCCAAATCCACAGTATCCCGACTTCTCAGAGGCACCCTTAGAAGCTCCCTGAAGTCACCGGCACAAGTCGAGGGAACACAGGGTTTCCTGACGCAACCCGAGAAAGACCTCGAAAATCCTCCTTCAATGCGTCTTGAATCCCGATTCCCCTACCATGACTCAAGAGCAATGACGCGTTCCCCCTCGCCACTCGCATGGAGACTTGACTTCCCTGGTGCCACACGAGAGGCTCCCTGAGCTCCCCGTCATACCTCGTGAGAAATCCCACACTGGCTCCCCAGCTCGAGAAAACCCACGAGACGCCTCCGTCGTCGCGAGATGAAGGCCTTCTTTTCCTGCATGGCCTGGAGAACATCTCGAGGCCTCTCTTCAAACTCCACAGGAGGCCTGACTCCCTTTAGGCCACTCTGTGGGCTCAAGAGATACCCGTTGGGACTCGAGAGGAGAGCGGAATTCTTTGCTTCCCCTATATACCAGGCCTGACTCCTCAGGTGAGTCTGGAATGCAACCCCGAGATCCCTGCCGCCCCTGGAGAGGAACATTAGGTCCTAGACACAAGCATAGATGAGGTCTCATTTGCCCTGAAGTGACTCGAGAGCAATCGCCTGCTCTCCCTCACACCTCGAATGGAAGAATGGACTTCCCTGGGACAACACAAGGGGAAGCCTGAATTCCCCGTCGTAATTCGAAAATCCCGCCGCAACTCGAGAAAAACCACGTGGTTCCCCCGTCATCGCTAGATGAGGCCCTTGCCAGCTACAGCGTCTCAGGAGAAGCCCCACGTTCCATCTTGAAGTTTAAAATGATAATTGGCAACCTTGATGTTATCACAAAAGTTCCCCGACACCCTGGTCTCACTCGAGGGGAACACCAAGGTTCGGTGCACCGCTTGTTCTGAGCCCCTTATCCCCTCCTGATCGCGAAGGGAGGGTCGATTACCCTGCTTTGTCTGGAAGGGGTTCCGGACCCTCCCGGCGCACCTCAGGATGAGGCCGTTCTCACGAGGAAATTCGAGACGTAGCCTTGTGGTTGGTGCCACACGCCGAAAGACCCCGATTTCCGTGTCTGCTCTTGATAAGAACCCAGTGCTAGGACACCTCTTCGAAGGCAATCCTGTGGATGAAGGCACAAAACGAAGGGGTCTGACACCCTCCTGCATCGTTGGAAAAGCCCGCAAGTTCCACATACAGATCAACAAGTGGCCTGTCACCCCATGAACAACTCGAGAGGCAAGAGGAGTTCAATTCCTCCACACAAGACGAGGCCTGACTCTCCTGTCCCAACTCTGCATGGACACTGAGATCCGATTCAGAAATGGAGAGGAACCCTGAGGTTCCTGCCTCAACTCGAGATAAGGCCCTCTTCTACTGCACCAAACCCAGTGGAGTTCGGAGCGGCCCCTCCCAACTGCACAGTATCCCTGACTTCTCAGAGGCACCCTGAGAAGCTCCCTGAGGTCACGGGCATAAGTCGAGGGAACCCAGGGTTTCCTGCCATAACCTGAGAAAAACCTTGAGAGTCCTTCTTCACGCGTCTTGATGCCCGATTCCTCTACCATGACTGGAGAAAAATGACGCGCTCCCCCTCGCCATGCGCATGAAGATCTGACTTCCCCGGCACCACATGAGAGGCTCCCTGAGCTCCCCATCGTACCTCGTGAGAAACCCCACACTGGCGCCGCAGCTCGAGAAAACCCACGAGACGCCCCTGTCATGGTGAAATGAGGGCCTTCTTTCCTGCATGACCTGAAGAGCAATCCCGAATCCTCTCTCCAAACTCCAAAGGAGGCTTGACTCCCTTTAGGTCACTCAGTGGGCTCCAAGAGATACCCGTCGATACTCAGGAGGAGAGCGGTGTCCTTTGCTTCCCCTCGAGATGAGGCCTGACTACGAGGGTGAGTCTGGAATGCAACCCTGGATCCCTGTCGCCCCTGGAGAGGAACCTTAGGTCCTGGACAAAAGACTAGATGAGGTCTCTTTGGCCCTGCAGTGACTCAAGCGCAACCCCTAGCTTTCCCTTGCAACTCGAATGGAAGATTGGCCTTTCTGAGCCAACACAAGAGGAAGCCTGAATTTCCAGTTGTAATTTGAGAAACCCGCCGCAACTCGAGAAAAATCACGTGGTTCCCTGTATTGCAAGATGAGGCCCTTGCCCCCTACAGCGTCTCAAGAGAAGTCTCACATTCCGTCTTGAAGTGCAAAACAGTACTTGGCACCCTTGATGCGACCCCAAAAGTTCCCCTATATACCGATCTCACTAGAGGGGACACTGAAGTTCCCGGCACCACTTCAACTGAGGCCTTTCTCCTCTCCTGATCGCGACAGGAGGGTCGATTCCCATGCTTTGTCTGCAAGGGGTTCCCGACGTTCCCCGCGAACCTCCGGATGAGGCCGGTCTCATGAGGAAATTCGAAAAGTAGCCTCATGGTTGGTGCCACATGCTGAAAGATCCCGAATTCCCGGTCCACTCTAGATAAGAACCTGACGCCCGGACATCTCTTCAAAGGCAACCCTGTGGATGAAGGCACAACACGAAGGGACACTGACATCCCCATGCATCGTCTGGAAAAACCCGCCGATTCCACTCACAGCTCCAAATGTGGACTGTCACCCCGTGAACAACTCTAGAGGCAAGTGAAGTTGCATTCCTTCACACAAGACGAGGCCTTACTCTCCTGGCCCAACTCTTCAGGGACCCTGCGATCGGAGTCAGAAATGGAGAGGAACCCTGAGGTTCCTGCCTCAACTAGAGAAGAGGCCCTCTTCCATTGAACCAAACTCAGTGGTGTCCCGAGAGGCCCCTTCCAACACCACAGTATCCCTGAATTCTCAGAGGCTCCCTGAGAAGCTACCTGAGGTCACTGGCACAAGTCGAGGGAACCCAGAGTTTCCTGAAGTAACCCGAGAAAGACTTGGAGAGTCCTTTTTCAACGTCTCTTGATGCCCGATTCCCCTACCATGTCTCCAGAGCAAGGACGCGCTCCCCTCGCCACAAGCAGGAAAACTGACTTCCCTAGTACCACACAAGAGGCTCCCTGAGTACCCCATCGTACCTCGTGAGAAAACCCACAGTGGCGCCGCAGTTCGAGAAAAACCACAAGATGCCCCCGTCAAGGAGAGATGGGGGCCTTCTTTTCCTGCCTGACCTGGAGAGCAATCCCTGGTCCTCTCTCCAAACTTCACAGGAGGATTGACTCCCTTTAGGCCACTCAGTTGGGTCCAAGAAATACCCGGTGCGACTCGAGAGGAGAGCGGAGTCCTTTGCTTCCCTCGAGACGAGGCCTGACTCCCCGGGTGAGTTTGGAATGCAACCCCGAGATCCCTGTCGCCCCTGGAGTGGAACATTTTGTCCTAGACACAAGCCTAGATGAGGTCTATTTTGCCCTACAGTGACTCGAGAGCAACCTCCATCTCTCCCTCACAATTTGAATGGAAGATTGGTCTTCCCACGGTCAACACAAGAGGAAGTCTACATTTCCCATCGTAATTCGAGAATTCAGCCTCAAGTCTTAAAAACCATGTGGTTCCCCCTTCATCGCAATATGAGGCCCTTGCCAGCTAGAGTCTCAAGAGAAGTCCCACGTTCCATCTTAAAGTTCGAAATGCTACTATGCACACTTGATGCGACCCCAAAGTTCCCCAACATACCGGTCTCACTCCAGGGGAACACCGAAGTTCCCGGCGTCTCCAGGGAAGTCCCATGTTCCGTCCTTAAGTGCGAAATGGTAATTGACACCCTTGATGCGACCGCAAAAGTTCGCCGACACGCTGGGTTCCCTCGAGGGGAACACCGAGGGTCCCAGCACCATTTCATCTGAGCCCCTTCTCCCCTCCTGATCGCGACAGGAGAGGCGATTCCCCTGCGTGGTCTGGAAGGGGTTCCCGGCCTTCTTGGTGCACCTCAGGATAAGGCCGGTTTCAGGAGGAAATTCGAGACTAGCCATGTGTGAGGTGCCACGTGCCGAACAACCCCGATTTTCCGGTCCACTCTTGATAAGAACCTGATGCCCGGACACCTCTTCGAAGGCAACCCTGTGAGTGAAGGCACAACACGAAGGGGCACTGACACCCCCGTGCATCATCCGGAACACCCCGCAGGGTCTACACACAGCTCGACAAGGGGCCTGAGACTCCCGGAACAACTCGAGAGGCAACCAGAATTCCATTCCTCAGACAAGACGAGACATGACTCTCCTGTCCCAACACTGCAGGGACCGTGCAGTCGGAGTCAGAATCGGAGAGGAAGCCTGAGGTTCCTGCCTCCCCTCGAGATGAGGCCCTCTTCCATTGCGCCGAACCCAGCAGAGTCCCGAGAGGCCCCGCCAACTCCACAGCATCCCTCACCTCTCAGAGGCACCCTGGGAAGTTCCCTATAGTCTCCTGCAGAAGTCGAGGGAAACGAGGGTTTCCCGCCGCCACCCGAGAAAGACCTCCAGAGTCCTTCTTCAACGCGTCTTGAGGCCCTAGTCGCTTCCCATGACTCGAGAGTGATGACCAGCTCCCCCTCACCATGCGCATGGAGACATGAATTCCCTGGCACCGCACGAGAGGCTCCCTGAGGTCCTCGTCATGCCTCGTGAGAAAACCCCCACGGGCGCTGCAGCCTGAGGAAACCCATGAGACGCCCCCGTCATCGCGAGCTGAGGGCCTTCTTTTCCTGCCTGGCCTGGAGAGCAATCCCGAGTCCTCTCTCCAAACTGAAGAGGAGGCTCGACACCCTTGAGTCCACTCATTGGGCTCCAAGAGATAGGTGTCGCGAATTGAGAGGAAAGCGGAGTCCTCTGCTTCCCCTCGAGGCGAGGCCTGACTCCCCGGGGGAGTCTGGAATGGAAACCCGAGATCCCTGTCTTCCCTTGAGAGGAATATTAGGTCCTGGACACACGCCTCGATGAGGTCTCTTTGGCCCTGTAGTGACTCGAGCAGAACCCCCAGCTTTCCATCGCAACTCCAGGGGAAGATTGGGCTTCCCAGGGCCAACCCAAGAGGAAGCCTGTAATCCCCGTCGTTTTCGAGAATCCAGACGCAACTCGAGAAAAATGACGTGGTTCCAACGTCTTCACAGGATGAGGCCCTTGCCCGCTACAGCGTCTCCAGGGAAGTCCCATGTTCCGTTCTGAAGTGGGAAACGGTACTTGGCTCCCTTGATGCGACCCCTAAAGTTCCCTGAAACGCCGGGTTCCCTCGAGTGGAACACCTAGATTCCCGGCCCCACTTCATCTGAGCCCCATCTCCCCTCCTGATCGCGACAGGAGATTCGATTCCCGTGCTTTGTGTGGAAGGTGTTCCCGGCCTTCCCGGCGCACCTCAGGATGATGCTGGTCTCACGAGGAAATTCGAGATGAGCCACGTGTGTTGTGCCACATGCCGAACGACCCCGATTTCCCCGTCCGCTCTTGAAATGAACCCGATACCCGGACACCTCTTTGAAGGCAACCCTGTGGGGGAAGGCACAAAATGAAGGGGCAATGACACCCCCGTGCATCTTCTGGAAACACCCGCAGGTTCCACACACAGCTCGACAAGGGGCCTGAGACCCACTGCACAACTCGAGAGGCAAGCAGAGTTCCATTACTCAGACAAGATGAGGCCTGACTCTCCTGTCCCAACCCTGCAGGGACCCTGCGGTCGGAGTCAGAAATGGAGAGGAAGCTGAGGGTCCTGCCTCCAATCGAGATGAGGCCCTCTTTCATTTCGTCAAACCTAGTGGAGTCCCGAGAGGCCCCTCTAATTCCTCAGTATCCCTCACCTCTCAGAGGCACCTGGGAAGTTCACTAAGGTCCCCGGTAGAGGTCGAGGGAAACGAGTGTTTCCCACCCCAACCCAAGAAAGACCTCGAGAGTCCTTCTTAAATGCGTCTTGAGTCCCTAGTCCCTCCCATGACTCCAGAGCAATGACGCCATCTGCCTGGCCACACTCATGGAGGCCTGACTTCTCTGGCGCCGCACGAGAGGCTCCCTGAGCTCCCCATCATATCTCGTGAGAAACCCCACACTGGCGCCGCAGCTCGAGAAAACCCATGAGACGCTCCCGTCATCACGAGAGGAGGGCCATCTTTAACTGCATGGTATGCAGATCAAGCGTGAACCTTCTGTCCAAGCTACACACGACGCTTGACTCCCTTTAGGCCACTCATTGGGCTCCAAGAGTTACATGTCGTGACTCGAGAGGATAGTGGAGTCCTTTGCTTCCACTCGAGATGAGGCGTGACCCACCGGGTGAGACTGGAATGCGACCCCGATATCCCTGTTGCCCCTGGAGAGCGATACTACGTCCTGGACCCAAGCTTAGATGAGGACTCTTTGCCCTGAAGTGACTCGAGAGCAACCCACAGCTCTCTCTGACAAGTTGAAGGGAAGATTGGACTTCCTGGGCCAACACAAGAGGAATCCTGAATTCCCCGTCGTAACTCGAGAATCCCGCCGCAACTCGAGAAAAACCACGTGTTTCCCTCGTCATCGCAATATGAGGCCCTTGCCCGCTAGAGCATCTCCAGAGAATTCCCACGTTCCGTCTTGAAGTGCGAAACTGTACTTGGCACCCTTGATGCGACCTCAAAAGTGCCGTGACATACCGGTCTCACTCGAGGGGACCACCGAAGTTCCCGGCACCACTTCATTTGAGCCCCTTCTCCCCTTCTGATCGCGACCGGTGGGTCGATTCCCCTGCTTTGTCTGCAAGGGGTTCCCTACCTTCACGGCGAACCTCAGGATGAGGCCGGTCTCCCGAGGAAATTCGAGACGTAGCCTCGTGGGTGGTACCACATGCTGAAAGACCCCAATTTTCTGGTACGCTCTTGAAAAGAACCCGATGCCCGGACACCTCTTTGAAGGCAACCCTGTGGATGAAGGCACAACACGAAGGGGCACTGACACCCCTGTGCATCATCCGGAAAAACCCACAGGTTCCACACACAGCTCAACAAGTGGCCTGTCACTCCATGAACAACTCGCAAGGCAAGCGGAGATCCATGCCTCCACAGAAGATGAGGCGTGACTCTCTTGTCCATACTCTGCAGGTACTCTGCGACCCGAGTCAGAAATGGAGAGGACACCTGAGGTTCCTGCCTCCATACGAGATGAGGCCCTCTTCAATTGCACCAAACACAGTTGAGTAACGAAAGGCCCCTCCCAAATCCACAGTGTCCCTGACTTCTCAGAGGCACCCTGAGAAGTTGCCTGAGGTCACCGACACAAGTCGAGGGAACCCAGGGTTCCCTGCCGCAACCCGAGAAAGACCTCGAGAGTCCTTCTTCAATGCGTCTTGAGGCCCGATTTGCCTACTATGACTCGAGAGCAATCACGCACTCCCCTTCACCACACGCACGGAGACCTGACGTCCCTAGCACCACACGAGAGGCTCTCTGAGCTCCCCGTCGTACCTCGTGAGAAATCTGATACTGGCGCCACAGCTGGAGAAAACCCACGAGATGCCCCCGTCATCGCGAGATGAGAGCCTTTTTTCCTGCATGGCCAGGAAAACAATCCCGAGTCATCTCTCCAAACTCCATAGGAGGCTTCACTGCCTTTACGCTACACAGAGGGCTCCAAGAGATACCCGTCGCGACTCGCCAGGAGAACGGAGTCCTTTTTTTCCCCTCAAGACGAGGCCTGACTCTCCAGGTGAGTCGAGAATGCAACACTGAGATCCCTGTCGGCCCAGTAGTGGAACACTAGGTCCTGGACACAAGCGTAGATGATGTCTATTTTGCCCTGCAGTGACTGGAGAGCAATCCCCAGTTGTAACTCGCAACTCGAATGGAATACTGGATTTTCCTGGCGCCACACAAGAGGCTCCCTGAGATCCCCGTGGTACTTCATGAGACACCCCACACTGGCGCCGCAGCTCGAGAAAACCCACGAGATGCCACCGTCATCTCGAGATGAAGGCCTTCTTTTCCTGCAAGGCCTGGAGTCCAATCCCGAGTCCTCTCTCCAAACTCCACAGGAGGCTTGACTCCCTTTATTACACACATTGGGCTCCAAGAGATACCCATCGCGACTCGAGACGAGAGCGGAATTCTTTGCTTACCCTCGAGCTGAGAACTGACTCCCCGGATGAGTCTGGAATGCAAACCCGAGATCCCTGTCGCCCCTGGAGAGCAACATTAGATCCTGGACACAAGCCTAGATTAGGTCTCTTTTGCCCTGCAGTGACTCTAGCGCAATCCCCAGCTCCCCCTCGCAACCCGAATGGAAGATTGGATTTCAAGGCCAACAAGAGGAAGCCTAAATTCCCGGTCATGACTCGAGAATCCCGCCGCATCTTGAGCAAAACCACGTGGTTCTCCCGTCATTGCAAGATGAGGCCCTTGCCCGTTACAGCGTTTCAAAAGATGTCCCAGGTTCCGTCTTGAAGTGCGAAACGGTACTTGGCACCCTTGATGCGACCCCAAAAGTCCCCCAACACGCCGGTCTCACTCAAGGGGAACACCGAGGTTCCCGGCACCACTTCATTTAAGCCCCTTCTCCCCTCCTGATCGTGACCGGTGGGTCGATTCCCCTGCTTTGTCTGCAAGGGGGCCCGACCTTCCCTGCACAACTCAGGATGAGGCCGGTCTCATGGGGAAATTTGATACGTAGCTTTGTGGGTGGTGCCACTTGCCGAAAGACTCCAATTTCCCGGTCCGCTCTTGATAAGAATCCGATGCTCGGACACCTCTTGGAAGGCAGCCTTGAGTATGAAGGTACAACACTAAGGGGCACAAACACACCTGTGCATCAACCGGAAAAACGGGCAGGTTACATACACAGCTCGACAAGTGGCCTGTCACCTCGAGAACAACTCGAGAGGCAAGAGGAGTCCCATCCTCCAGAAAAAACGAGGCCTGACTCTCCTGTACCAACATGCAGGGACCTTGCGATCTGAGTCAGAAATGGAGAGGAACACTGAGGTTCCTGCTTCAACTCAAGATGAGTCCCTCTTACATTCCACCAAATGCAGAGGAGTCTCGAGAGGCCCCTCCAAACTGCACAGTATCCCTGACTTCTCAGAGGCACTCTGAGAAGCTCCCTGAGGTCGCAGGCACAAGTCTTGGGAACCCTGGGTTTTATGCAGTGACCCGAGAAAGACCTCGAGAGTCCTTCTTCAACCCGTCTTGAGGCCCGATTACCCTACCATGACTCAAGAGCAATGACGAACTCCCCCTAGCCATCTCATGGGGACCTGACTTCCCTGGCGCCACACGAGAGGCTCCCTGAACTCCCTCTCGTACCTCGTCAGAAACCTGGCACTAGCGCGGCAGTCTAGCAAACCCACGAGACGCCGCCGTCATCGCGAGATGAGGGCCTTCTTTTCCTGCATGGCGTGGAGAGGAATCCCGAGTCCTCTATCCAAACACCACAGGAGGCTTGACTCCCTTTAGGGCACACAGTGGGCTCCAAGAGATACCCATCGCGAATCAAAAGGACAGCTGAGTTCTTTGCTTCCCCTTGAGACGAGGCCTGATTCCCCGGGTGAGTGTGGTATGCAAGCCCGATATCCCTGTCGCCCCTAGGGACGAACATTAAGTCCTGGACACAAGCCTAGATGAGGTCTATTTTGCCCTGCAGTGACTCGAGGGCAATCCCCAGCTCTCCCTTGAAACTCCAATGGAAGATAGGACTTCCCTGGACCAACACATGAGGAAGACTGTATTCCCTGTCGAAACTCGAGAATCCCGCCACAACTCCAGAAACGCCACGTGGCTCCCCCGTCATCGCAAGATGAGGCCCTTGCCCCCTACAGCATCTCAAGAGAAGTCCCACGTTCCGTCTTGAAGTGCAAAACGGTATTGGCACCCTTGATGCAACCTCAAAAGTTCCGCGACACACCAGTCTGACTCGAGGAGAACACCGAGGTTCCCGGCACCACTACATCTGGGCCCCTTCTCCCCTCCTGATCACGACAGGAGGGTCGATTCCCCTGTTTTGTCTTGAAGGGGTTCCCGCCTTTCCCGGTGCATCTCAGGATGAGGCCGGTCTCACGAGGATATTCGAGACATAGCCTCGTGGATGGTGACACATGCCGAAAGACCCCAATTTCCCGGTCCGCTCTTGATAAGATCCCAATGCCCGGACACATCTTTGAAGATAACCCTTTTGATGAAGGCACAACAGGAAGGGGCACTGACACCCCCGGGTATCGTCCGGAGAAAACCGCAGGTACCACACACAGCTAGAGAAGTGACCTGTCACCCCGTGAACAACTGGAGAGGCAAGCAGAGTTCCATTCCTCCACACAAGGCGAGGCCTGACTCTCCTGTTCGAACTCTGCAGCGAAACTGCGATCCGAGTCAGATCTGGCCCAGGGGAAGTCAGGAGAGGAAACATGAGTTTCCTGCCTCCACTTGAGATGAGGCCCTCTTCCATTGCACCGAACCCAGTGGAGTCCCGAGAGGCCCCTCCACACTGCACAGTATCCCTGACTTCTCAGAGGCACCCTTAGACCTTCCTGAGATCACCGGCACAAGTCGAGGGAACCAAGGGTTTCCTGCCCCAACCCGTAAAAGACCTCGAGAGTCCTTCTTCAACGCGTCTTGAGGTGCGATTCCCCTACCATGACTCGAGAGCAATGACGCGCTCCCCCTAGCCACGCGCATAGAAACCTGACTTCCCTGGCACCACAGGAGAGGCTCCCTGAGCTCCCCATTATACCTCGTGAGCAACACCACACTGGAGCCGCAGCTCGAGAATACCCACGAGACACTCCAGTCCTCACGAGATGAGGGCCTTCTTTTGCTGTATGGCCTGGAGAGCAATCCTGAGTCCTCTCTCCAAACTCCACAGGAGGCTTGACTCATTTTAGGCCACACAGTGAGCTCCAAGATATACCCGTAGCAACTTGACAGGAGAGCGGTGTCCTTGGCTTCCCCTCGAGACGAGGCCTGATTCCCCGGGTGAGTCGAGAATGCAATGCCGAGATAGCTGTCGCCCCAGCAGAGGAACATTAGGTCCTGGACACAAGACTAGATGAGCTCTATTTGGCCCTGCAGTGTCTCGAGAGCAATCCCCAGTTCTAACTCACAATTCGAAAGAAAACTGGACTTCCCTGGGCGAGTTGAAGAGGAAGCCTGAATTCCCCGTCGTCACTCGACAATCCCGCCGCAACTCGAGAAAAAACACGTGGTTCCAACGTCTTCGCAAGATGAGGCCCTTGCCCACTACGGCGTCTCAAGGGAAGTTACATGTTCCGCCCTGAAGTGAGAAACGGTACCTGACACCCTTCGTGAGAACCCCAAAGGTTCCCTGACACCCCGGGTTCCCTCGATGGGAACACCGAGAGTCCCGGCACCGCTTCATCTGAGCCCCTTCTCCCCTCCTGATCGCGACAGGAGAGTCGATTCCCCTGCGTTGTCTGGAAGGGGTTCCCGGCCCTCCCGGCGCACCTCAGGATGAGGCCGGTCTCACGAGGAAATTCGAGACGAGCCACGTGGGTGGTGCCACATGCCGAACGCCCCCGATTCCCCGGTCCGCTTTTGAGAAGGACCCGAGGCCCGGACACCTCTTCGAAGGCAACCCTGTGGGTGAAGGCACAACACGAAGGGGCACTGTCACAGTCGTGCATCGTCCGGAAACACCCGCAGGTTCCACACACAGCTCAACAAGGGGCCTGAGACCCCCTGAGCTCCTCGAGAGGCAACGAGTTCCCTTCCTCAGACAAGACAAGGCCTGACTCTCCTGTCCCAACTCTGCAGGGACCCTGTGGGCGGAGTCCGAAACGTAGAGGAAGCCTGATGTTCCTGCCTTCCCTGGAGATGAGGCCCTCTTCCATTGCGCCAAACACAGCGTAGTCCTGAGAGGCCCCGCCAACTCTACAGCATCCCTCATCTGTCAGAAGCACACTGGGAAGTTCCCTAAGGTCACCGGTAATCTTTTATTGCACAAGGTCCCCATGAAAAGGCCCACGCAGCAGGACAGCCACAGATTCTGTCTGCCATTAAAGGGCAGAAAGGTGCCCTCCCCCCTTCTTTGCTGCCTCGGCGGCCACCAGGGTGCAATTCGCGTACCCTTCCCTTTCCCATCCTAGCAGGTGCTCCAGGGCCCGCTGGCCTACAAAGTGCCAGAAGCAGGGCTGGGCCAGCCGGCCAGAATTCAGGGTTCTGTCCCTTGGACTTCCAGCGGACACTAGGCTGCTTGGGAAAACCGCGCAGACTCTGAGGTTTTTCAGCAGAGGGGTGGAGCGGTAAAGGCCTTGACCCCAAAGACGAGGCCTTTCTGCGACCGCCAGGTTGGGGAGCTCTGAGACTGTGCCAACACAGGGCGGAATACATGGTTCCCTGCTCCACACAGTCCCCGTTCCCTTACCTGTGTTCCGCACCCCTCCACGGTGGCCAATGGATGCCGATCCTTGGGGATCCAGGAGTTCACGAAATGGGCATTCCCAGCCGCAATGGCGACCCCCAACAGCACATCTAGAAAGCCCTCCCCCACCCCCGCCAGGAGCCGACCCCTGCTGCGAAGGGACCCCCGCCCCGCCCCGCGCCGCCAGGTTTCGCCCCGGCCCTGCCGGGCTCCCGGCGGGTTCCCAGCCACATTGGCGACCCCCGGGAGCACAACAGGGACCGACCCCCCACCCACAGCGAGCGGAATCTCCACCTGTGCAGCCCAGGTTTACCCCGCCCTGGGTGTGCTCCCGGCGCGTTTCCAGCCGCAGTGGCCATCTCCGAGAGCACAACTGGGAAGCCCTCCCCTACCCCCGCCAGGAGCCGGCACCCGCCCTGCGCCGCCCGGGTTCGCCCCGCACCTGCCGCGCTCCAGGGGCGCTGCCCACCTTCACCAGTGGCTCCCGGTGAGCCCCATCCCCACGCCCGGTTCCAGGAGAGGCTCTCGGACCTCGCTGCTGCCACCAGGTCAAACATGAGGACAATACATACACCCCACAGAGACAATCCAAGCTGTCTATGATTTAGGGATAAAACGAGGACTACAGAAAGGCAAGATGACCTGACCTAGGAGGGCCATGATATTCTATAGAACCAGACAAAGTTGGTTACCAAGGAAACTTTTTTCCTTGGAACCCGGAAAGCTGGTTCTTTGCATATGCAATGACCAAGAATTAGCTTGTTACCCAAGCCTGCTTTACTGCCACCCCCATCCCCCCACTCCCCAGAAGACTGGCTCAAAGAAATATTTTAAATCTCAGGCGGAAACCTGGAAGATGTCTTGTCTGACTGTTTGGATTAAGGTATGTGTCAGTGTGAGCCTTGTGTTTTTTGATAATATTGCTCAAGTTCTGTGTTCTGATTTGAATGGTCTCAAGACAAGGCAGCCCTTCCAAATCAAACTGCTGGAAATACAAGAAAACATTGACCTAAATGAATGTCAGAGTCCCGTGAACTGGGATCTAGTCAATATTAAATATCTAGTATTTTTGGTTTTGCTCCTCCATTATAGACATGTCTAAGAGTCAACAACATTAAGCACAACATGTTCATAGTGCCTAGGTTTCTTTTGAGGTAAAAATTGCTCTATTGTTATATCTGTCACAAGCTTGTCAGCAAGAAACTACCTGGAAACGACAACAACAAAAGTAAAAAATGTAAATGTGATATGAGCTTTTAGACAAACCCTTAACAATAATTATACTCTAAAATATCTGCCTCTCATAGTCTTGATTGAAGGCAGAGGAGAAGGGGACGACAGAGGATAAGATGGTTGGATGGCATCACTGACTCGATGGACATGAGTTTGAGCAAGCCCCTGGAGCTGGTGACGGACACGGAAGCCTAGCGTCCTTCAGGCCACGGGGTCCCAAAGACTCAGACACGACTGAGCAACTGAACTGAACTGAACTAACAAACGTTTCTCCAGGTGTTTTGGTTACCCGCGTTTCTATCCTTGTGACGACAGTGTATTGAATAGCTAGGTCATTTCCAAATAAATGAAAGTTCTGAAACATTCACGACTTGAAAGGACCTCCCTTTTACACAGAAACAAAAGAGATTTTTGACTCTCCGTGAATAGTGTCTGGCACCATCCTGACATGTTAAATGTAAGAAAGCAATTGTTTTGTTTTGTTTTGTTCTATTCTTGGGGGTGGGGGGAGGGGGGCGGGCTATAGCCAATGCCAATATAAAAGTCAGTTCTTGGCTGCTGAAGGGAAATGTATGACTTGTTATTACAAGAAAGTATGTGGAATGCAATGGCACTTGAGGAAGGAAAACGAAGTAGTTCTGTCTTACAGGTGGCCGTTTCAGGATGGGAGAAGCAAAGGAATGGGTACAGAATGGGATAAGGAGGTTGTAGGGAAAGTGGACCCCCAGAAAAGAGTTCTGTGCCTAGCACAAGTTTTCTTGAGATGTTGAACTGCCTTTGCTAATGGAGTTTAAGTTTCTTTACCTCTTAAGTGATCTCTTCTAGGTTGACCTAGAACAGAAATCTTTTGTTAGCTTTGGCTAAGTGGAGAAGTAGTGTTTCACGGTGACATATGTGATCCTTCCTGACTGTTTGCAGCCCTTTTGATATCGATGCACTGCTTCTGCTGCTGCTGCCGCTGCCGCTGCTGCTAAGTCGTTTCAGTCGTGTCCGACTCTGTGCGACCCCATAGATGGCAGCCCACCAGGCCCCGCAGTCCCTGGGGTTCTCTAGGCAAGAACACTGGAGTGGGTTGCCATTTCCTCCTCCCATGCATGAAAGTGAAAAGTGAACGTGAAGTCGCTCAGTGGTGTCCGACTCTTAACCACCCCATGGACTGCAGCCTACCAGGCTCCTCCATCCATGGGATTTTCCACGCAAGAGTACTGGAGTGGGGTGCCATTGCCTTCTCCCATATCTATGCACAAGCCTGCCTAAATAATTGACTTCTAGCTAGCTTTGGGATGCCAATGACCATCCACCCTTACCAGGCAACAGAGAAGAGAAAAACACTTACCACAGGAGGTCCTGGTAAGGAACAAGGAACTAACAAGCTCCCGCCAACCAGGATTCTGCAGAGGTCAACAAGAGGTCAATAAGAGATGGAAGACTGCAGTCCAGAGGTCCTAGCAACTTCCATCTTGCAGCAGAGACCCAGCATAGTCAAAACGAATTCAATGTTGCAAAAAATAAGTAAACAAATAAAGGACAGAAGTTCTTTGAACACATGACTGAGATTAGGGCTGAGGCAGTACATGTACGGTGCCCAGAAAATCTTAAAGTATGAGAAAGGAAAGAAATTAAAGACAACTATCAAGCTGTCCAAACTGATAAAAACGAAAGATTACACAGTTTTTTCTGTATATATTAGCAGATAATAATCTGAAAAGGAATTAAAAAAAATTCCATTTCAATAATGTCAACATGAATACAACACTTTGCCATGGATGTAACGAGGATGACAAGACTGGCACACTGGAAATTATACACCCTGGCTGAAAACTATCCTGAATACATGGACAGATATTCCATAACAATGGAAAGACTTAAGATGGCAATACCATGGAATGCATCTTCAATCTGAAATGAAGATTTGATATGATTTGATCGCTCAGAGCTTTTGTGTCATCAATTGTTATTAAAGTATAAATGAGATAGAGAAAGCTGCTGACTTAGACTTGAGGCGGGGTGTACGCCCTGCTGGTCTCTAGCCAGATATTCTACAGGCACTAGCAGTCAGCTAAGGAAAGAAAGGCACTGTCTCAGGGAATGGCACCAGGCCCCTCCCCCACGACATGCCTTGAGGTCACATTGGCAGCAGGTGAGTCATCCTGGGCCAAAAACTGATTGACATGAATCTTGAAGAAAGGCAGTATTCCAGGCAAATATATCATTTCCTTAACATAGATTAGGAGAACAAGGTACGAGGAAAACATACTGTTTTGTTCAAGTCGCTTCTGAGCCTATTGGGGGAACCGACCTGAAGCCAGAGTCCAGCGGATATACATAGGATATTTACATCGCTTAAGACAAACATTTCCTCAGGAACAAATGCATTGCTTAGCTCAAGGTTTGTCTGCGAAATTCTTACACATCAGGAGATGGCTCCGAGCTGGGTTTCTACACACAAGAACATGAATGCAAAGGACAAGCCTGCACAGCCCATCTGCCCCCCTCCCCCACAGACAGCAGCATTTCCAAGTGACCTCCTAAGGCCTTCCCCAAAATACAGGGGCACCTCTGGGTTTCCTGTTTCCCTCACTTTGAACACTTTTCTTAAAAAAAAAAAATCCTGCACACTTCTTGATAGAATGCCACAGTGCAAGGAAAACAGGCCTTCAATACTTAAACCTCCCTGTGCCAAACACTTGGGGCTTGGTTTTGTTTTGTTTTGTTTTTTAATTACACCACCACATAATTTAAACTTTTTACAATTTCTAATTATTCAGTACCAAAACACCAAACTTTTATTGCACAAGGTCCCCATGAAAAGGCCCACGCATCAGGACAGCCACAGATTCTGCCATGAAAGGGCAGCAAGGTGCCCTCCCCACTTCTTTGCTGCCTGGGCGGCCACCAGGGTTTGAAATTCATGCACCCTACTAACTTTCTAGGGTGCAATTCGCGGACCCTTCCCTTTCTCATCCTAGCAGGTGCTCCAGGGCCCGCTGGCCTACAAAGTGCCAGAAGCAGGGCTGGGCCAGCCGGCCAGAGTTCAGGGTTCTGTCCCTTGGACTTCCAGGGGACACTAGGCTGCTTGGGAAAACCGTGCAGACTGAGATTTTTCAGCAAAGGGTTGGAGCGGTAAAGGCCTTGACACCAAGGGCGAGGCCTTTCTGCAACCGCCAGGTTGGGGAGCTCCGAGAATGTGCCAACAGAGGGCGGAATACGTGGTTCCCTGCTCCAAGCAGTCCCAGTTCCCTGACCTGTGGCCCGCAGCCCTCCGCTGCACCCACTCGATGTGGATCCTTGGGGACACAGGAGCGTAGGAAATGGGCGTTCCTAGCCGCAGTGGCGACCCCCGAGGGCACAACTGGGACCAAACCCCCACCCACAGCCATCTAAATCTCGACCCGCGCAGCCCAGGTTTACCCCGCCCCGGGTGCGCTCCCGGCGCGTTTCCAGCCTCAGTGGCCACCACCGAGAGCACAACTGGGAAGCCCTCCCCCACCCCCGCCAGGAGCCGAACCCCGCCCCGCGCCACCCGGGTTCACCCCGCCCCTGCCGCACTCCCAGCGCGTTTCCAGCTGCAGTGGGGACCCCCGAGAGCACAACTGTTACCGCCCCCCACCCCCTCCCGACCAGAACCCCGACCCGCGCCGCCCGGGATCGCCCCGCCCCTGGCGCGCTCCCGGCGCGTTGCCCACTTCCACCAGGGGCTCCCGGTGAGCCCCGTCCCCACGCCCGGTTCCAGGAGACGCTCTCGGACCTCGCTACTGCCGCCAGGTCAAACACGAGGACAATACATCCACCCCACAGAGACAGTCCAAGCTGTGTATGATTTAGGGTTCAAAGGAGGACTACAGAAAGGAAAGATGTCCTGACCTAGGAGGGCCATGAGAGTCTATAGATCCAAACAAAATTGGGTACCAAGGAAACTTTTTTCCTTGGAACCCGGAAAGCTGGTTCTTTGCATATGCAATGACCAACAATTAGCTTGTTACCCAAGCCTGCCTCGCTGCCACCCCCACTCCCCCCCACCCCAACTCCCCGGGAAAACGGCTCAAAGAAATATTTTAAATCTCAGGCGGAAAACTGGAAGATGTCTTGTCTGACTGTTTGGATTAAGGTATATGTCAGTGTGAGCCTTGTGTTTTTTGATAATATTGCTCAAGTTCTGAGTTCTGATTTCAATGGTCTCAAGACAAGGCAGCCCTTCCAAATCAAACTGCTGGAAATACAAGAAAACATTGACCTAAATGAATGTCAGAGTCCCGTGAACTGGGAACTAGTCAATATTAAATATCTAGTATTTTTGGTTTTGTTCCTCCACTATAGACATGTCTAAGAGTCAACAACATTAAGCACAACATGTTCATAGTGCCTAGGTTTCTTTTGAGGTAAAAATTGCTCTATTGTTATATGTGTCACAAGCTTGTCAGCAAGAAAGTACCTGGAAACAGCAACAACCAATGTAAAAAATGTAAATGTGATATGAGCTTTTAGATAAACTCTTAACAATAATTATACTCTAAAATATCTGCCTCTCATAGTCTTGATTGAAGGCAGAGGAGAAGGGGACGACAGAGGATAAGATGGTTGGATGGCATCACTGACTCGATGGACATGAGTTTGAGCAAGCCTCTGGCGTTGGTGATGGACACGGAAGCCTGGCGTCCTGCAGGCCACGGGGTCCCAAAGAGTCAGACTCGACTGAGCAACTGAACTGAACTGAACTTACAATCGTTCCTCCAGGTGTTTTGGTTACCTGAGTTTCTATCCTGGTGCTAAACTAAGTGACGACAGTGTATTGAATAGCTAGGTCACTTCCAAATAAATGAAACTTCTTAAACATTCACGACTTGAAAGGACCTCCCTTTTACACAGAAACAAAAGAGATTTTTGACTCTGCATGAATAGTGACTGGCACCATCCGAACATATTAAATGTAAGAAAGCAATTTTTTTTGTTTTGTTTTGTTTTGTTCTGTTCTTGCAGGAAGCGGGGTGGGCGCTATTATCACTGATAGGTATGCTCACCAATCTATCAAATGCCAATATAAGAGTGAGTTCTTGGTTGCTGAAGGGAAATGTATGACTTGTTATTACAAGAATGTATGGAATGCAATCACACTTTAAGAAGGAAAACGAAGTAGTTCTGTCTTACAGGTGGCATTTTCAGGACGGGATAAGCAAAGGAATGGGTACAGAATGGGATAAGGAGGTTGTAGGGAAAGTAGGCCCCCAGAAAAGAGTTTTGTGCCTAGCACAAGTTTTCTTGAGATGTTGAACTGCCTTTGCTAATGGAGTTTAAGTTTCTTTACCTCTTAAGTGATCTCTTCTAGGTTGACCTAGAACAGAAATCTTTCGTTAGCTTTGGCTAAGGGGAGAAGTATTGTTTCACGATGACATATGTGATCCTACCTGACTGTTCTCATCCCCTTTGATATCTATGCACTGCTGCTGCTGCTGCTGCAGCTGCTAAATGGTTCAGTTGAGGCCGACCCTGTGCCACACCATAGATGGCAGCCCACCAGGCCCTGCAGTCCCTGGGGTTCTCTAGGCAAGAACACTGGAGTGGGTTGCCATTTCCTCCTCCTATGCATGAAAGTGAAAAGTGAAAATGAAGTCACTCAGTGGTGTCCGACTCTTAGCCACCCCATGGACTGCAGCCTACCAGGCTCCTCCGTCCTTGGGATTTTCCAGGAGTGGGGTGCCATTGCCTTCTCCCATATCTATGCACAAGCCTGCTTAAATAATTGACTTCTAGCCAACTTTGGGATGCCCATGACCACCCACCCTTACCAGGCAACAGAGAAGAGAAAAACACTTACCACAGGAGGTTCTGATAAGGAACAAGGAACTAACAAGCTCCCACCTACCAGGATTTTGCAGAGATCAACAAGAGGTCAGCAAGAGATGAGAGACTGCAGTCCAGAGGTCCTAGCTACTTCCATCTAGCAACAAACACCCGGCATAGTCAAAACGATTTCAATGTTAAAGAATAAATAAATAAATAAATAAAAGGACAGAAGTTCTTTGAACACATGTCTGAATTTAGGGGTGAGGCATTACATATGTGTCCCAGGATAATCTTAAAGTGTCAGAAAGTAAAGAAATTAAAGACAACTCTCAAGCTGTCCAAACTGATAAAAATGAATGATTACACAGTTTTATCTGTATACATTAGCAGATAATAATCTGAAAAGGAATTTTAAAAAATTCCCTTTCAATAATATCAACATGAATAAAACACTTTGCCATGGATATAACAAGGATGACAAGACTGGCACACTGGAAATTATACACCCTGGCTGAAAACTATCCTGAATACATGGACAGATATTCCATAACGATGGAAAGACTTAAGATGGCAATACCATGGAATGCATCTTCAATCTGAAATGAAGATTTGATATGATTTGATCGCTCAGAGCTTTTGTGTAATCAAGTGTTATTAAAGTATTAAAGAGATAGAGAAAGCTGCTGACTTAGACTCGAGGCGGGGTTGGGGGTGGGTAGTAAGAGTACCCCCTGCTGGTCTTTAGCCAGATATTCTACAGGCACTAGCAGTCAGCTAAGGAAAGAAAGGAACTGTTTCAGGGAATGGCACCAGGCCCCTCCCCCACGACATGCATTGAGATAATATTGGCAGCAGGTGAGTCATCCCGGGCCAAAACTTGATTGACATGAATCTTGAAGAAAGGCAGTATTGCAGGCAAATATATCATTTCCTTAACATAGATAAGGAGAACAAGCTAGGAGGAAAACATGCTGTTTTGTTCAAATCGCTTCTGAGCCTTTTGGGGGAACCGACCTGAAGCCAGAGTCTAGCGGAAATACATAGGATATTTACATCGCTTAAGACAAACATTTTCTTAGGAAAAAATGCATTGCTTAGCTCAAGGTTTGTCTGCGAAATTCTTACACATCAGGAGATGGCTCCGAGCTGGGTTTCCACACACAAGAACATCCATGCAAAGGACAAGCCTGCACAGCCCATCTGCCCCGCTCCCGCACAGCCAGCAGCATTTCCAAGTGACCTCCTAAGGCCTTCCCCAAAATACAGGGGCACCTCTGGGTTTCCTGTTTCCCTCACTTCGAACACTTTTCTTAAAAAAAAAAAAATCCTGCACACTTCTTGATAGAATGCCACAGTGCAAGGAATACAGTCCTTCAATATTTAAACCTCCATTTGCAAAACACTTGGAGCTTGGTTTTGTTTTGTTTTGTTTTTTAATTACACCACCACATAATTTAAAGCTTTTACACGTTCTAATTATTCAGTTCCAAAACACCAAACTTTTATTGCACAGGGTCCTCATGAAAAGGCCCACGCAGCTGGACAACCACAGATTCTGCCATGAAAGGGCAGCAAGGTGCCCTCCCCCCTTCTTTGCTGCCTGGGCGGCCACCAGGGTTTGAAATCCATGCACCCTACTAAGTTTCTAGGGTGCAATCCATGGACCCTTCCCTTTCCCATCCCAGCAGGTGCTCAAGGGCCCGCTGGCTTACAAAGTGCCAGAAGCAGGGCTGGGCCAGCCGGCCAGAGTTCAGTGTTCTGACCCTTGGACTTCCAGAGGACACTAGGCTGCTTGGAAAAACCGTGCAGACTCTGAGATTTTTCAGCAGAGGGGTGGAGCGGTAAAGGCCTTGACCCCAAAGGCAAGGCCTTTCTGCGACCGCCAGGTTGGGGAGCTCCGAGAATGTGGCAACAGACGGCGGAATACTTGGTTCCCTGCTCCACGCAGTCCCAGTTCCCTTACCTGTGGTCCGCAGCCCTCCGCTGCACCCACGGGATGGCGATCCTTGGGGACCCAGGAGCGGACGAAATGGGCGTTCCCAGCCGCAGTTGCAACCCCCGAGAGCGCAACTGGGAACCCCTCCCCATCCCCCCCGTGAGCCGACCCCCGCCCCGCGCCGCCAGGGTTAGCCCCGCCCCTGCCGCGCTCCCGGTGCGTTCCCAGCCGCAGTGGCGACCCCCGGGAGCACAACTGGGACCGACCCCCACCCAAAGCCATCTGAATCTCGACCCCCGCAGCCCGGGTTTACCCAGTCCCTGGTGCGCTCCCGGCGCGTTTTCAGCCTCAGTGTCCACCTCGGAGAGCACAACTGGGAAGCCCGCCCCCAACCCCGCCAGAAGCCGACTCCCGCCCCACGCCGCCCGCGTTCGCCCCGCCCCTGCACGGTCCAGGTACCTTCCCAGCTTCTAGCGTTCACGCCCGGGTAGGAGCAGGATGTAGGAGTATGGGAGATGTGTCTGGAGCCTGACAGCCTCAGCTCCGCTCTGGCCTGCCCTTTGGACCTAGGAGCCAGGCCAACTTGCAGAGGGCTTAGGGCCCCATTGTATGCAAACTACCAAGGCCTACCGCAAGGAGAGCTCTGTCCGAGGGAAGGGAAGCGCCCCAGGCTGCGTTCCCAAGCTGTTGCTTGGCAATGCAGACTCAGCGGTAAACGGAGGGAATCAGGCTCTCTGTAGCCGCAGCTTCACACACAGGTGTGTCTCCGTAGGAATCAAGAAAGATCCTGACAGAGTGAGGTTCATTAGAGCTATACTAAAGAGCAAAGGCTTGTCCATGTGGTCTTGCCTTCCCCTGTGCCTTTGGGTCTCCAGGCTCGGCCCCAGCTCCGTGGAAACAACCCCTGAGAAAATATCTTCAAGATCCACTTTTCCCAGAGGCTGGGAACTGGAGTTCATAGGAGGAGAGAAAAGCAAGCCTCCTTCGGGCACGAAAGGCCGCCAACCTGCCTGTGTTTTGAAGCCTCTATTTGGAAGGAATGGGTTAGCTTCTCCTAAAGGAGACCTCCAGATCTGCTCAGAAGTTGGTAATTCCAGAGGCAGGGTGCTGGTTCCTGACTGCCCTTTGCCAGCCTTGCAAAGACATTCCAACATTCTAGAGTTATATTCCATGAAGGAGCAGGCTTCGGGAATGTGTCAGAGGGGACTGGCTCCTTATTGGCCTCAGCTCAGCTATTGCCTTTCCATTCAAACTAGGACAAGGGCCTACTTTATGAAGGGTAAGGGTCTTCTTCTTTGAAACTGCCAAGGGCTACAGCAATGAGACCTCTGTCAAGGTGAGGGAAGCCTAAGAGGACGGATTCTCAAGCAGGTGCTTTACTACAAAGGATCAGCACCCCACGGAGAGAACCAAGATCCCTGTTCCCCAATGTTGGGAGTGTAGCTTCACACACAGAGTTGTCTCTATAGGAACCAAGAATGTTCCTGAGAGATTAGGTTCACTAAACCTCTCCTACAGAGCATAGACCTGTCCATGTGGTTTTTCCTTCCCCTGTGAGTTGGGTCCCCGAGGTCCGCCACACCTCCGGGGAAACTGTCCCTGAGAAAAGATCTCCAGGAACCGCTTCGCTGAGGCTGGGAAACGCTGTTCACAGGAAGTAAGGCAAGCGAATCTCCTGCAGAGAAAAAGAGGCCTTACTGTCCCTGGAGGAGCAGGCTGCCAGAGTGTGTGAAACCTGACTGTTGCCTTGCTGGCCTCAGTTCCACCATTGCCTGTTCCTCCGAACTAGGACCCAGGCCTATTTGGAGAAGCGTTTGGGTGCGGATTTCTACAAAGTGCCAAGGGCTACAGCAGTGAGAATTCTCTCAGCGGTAAGGGAGAGCATTTTATGGATTCTCAAGCTGTTTTCTGAACGACTGCGTCAAAATGAACTGAGAGAATCAGGCTCTCTGTGCCCCTATGTTAGGTACGCAGCTTCACACACAGAAGTGTCTCTATAGGAGCCAAGAATGTTCCTGAGAGATGAGGTTCACTAGAAGTCTGCTACAGAGCATAGACCTGTCCATATGGTTTTGCCTTGCCCTGTGAGTTGGGTCCCTGAGGTCCGCCCCAGCTCAGGGGAAGGAGCCCCTGAGAAAAGATCTCCAGGGACCGCTATTCCCCCAGGCTGGCAAATGCAGTTCACAGGAGGTAACACAAGCGAGCCTCCTGCAAGGCACAACAGGCCTTAGTGTCCCTGGACGATCAGGCTGCAAGAGTGTGTGAGACCTGACTGGTGCCTTACTGGCCTCAGCTCCACCATTGCATGTTCCTCCGAACTAGGACCCAGGCCTACTAGGAGAAGGGTTTGGGTATGGATTTCTAAATACTGCCAAGGGGTATAGCAATGAGAACTGTGTCACGGGTAAGGAAGAGCATTGTATGGATTTTCAAGCTGTTGTTTGAACGACAGCTTCAAAGCTGCACAGAGAGAATCAGACTCTGTGTCTCCATGTTCGGTACACAGCTTCACAGACAGGGGTGTCTCCATAGGAAACAAGAACGTTCCTGACAGAGTGAGGTTCACTAGAGCTCTCCTAGAGAGCAAAGACTTGTCCATGTGGTTTTTCTTCCCCTGTGCGTTTGGGGCTCCAGGCTCGGCCCCAGCTCCGTGGAAACAACCCCTGAGAAAAGATCTTCAAGATCCGCTTTTCCCAGAGGCTGGGATGTGGGGTTCATAGGAGGCGGGAAAAGCAGGCCTCCTTCAGAGAGCAAGAGGCAGCCAAGCGGCCTGCGTTTGGAAGCCTCAATTTGGAAGAATGGGTTAGCTTCCCCTAAGGGAGACCTCCAGATCTGTTCAGAAGTCGGTAATTCCAGAGGCAGTGTGCAGGGTGCTGACTGCCCTTTGCCAGCCTTGCAAAGACATTCCTAGATTCTACAGTTATCTTCCTGAAGAAGCAGGCTTTGGGAATATGTCAGACTTGACTGGCGCCTTATTGGCCTCAGCTCAGCTATTGCCTTTCCATTCAAAGTAGGACAAGGCCCTACTTTATGAAGGGTAAGGGTCTTCTTCTTTCCAAACTGCCGAGGGCTACAGCAATGAGACCTCCGTAAATGCGAGGGAAGCATAAGCGGATGGATTATCAGGAAGGTTCTTTGCCACCAAGCATCAGCACCCCACGGAGAGAATCAGGCTCCCTTTGCCCCTATGTGGGGTGTGTAGATTCACACACAGTGGTGTCTCTACAGGAGCCAAGAATGTTCCTGAGAGATGAGGCTCACAAGAGCTCTCCTACAGAGTGCTCACCTGTACATGTGGTTTCGCCTTCCCCTGTGAGTTGGGTCCCCGAGGTCCACCCCAGCTCCGAGAAAACAGCCTCTGAGAAAAGATCTCCAGGAACCGCTTTTCGCTCAGGCTGGGAAAAGCTGTTCACAGGAAGTAAGGCAAGTGAGCCTCCTGCAGAGAAAAAGAAGCCTTACTGTCCCTGGAGGAGCAGGCTGCCAGAGTGTGTGAAAACTGACTGGTGCCATACTGGTCTTAGCTCCGCCATTGCTTGTTCCTCCGAACTGGGACTCAGGCCTACTTGGAGAAGGGTTTAGGTGCAGATTTCTACAAACTGCCAAGGGCTACTGCAATGAGAACTCTCTCAGAGGTAAGGGCGAGAATTGTATGGATTCTCAAGCTGTTTTCTGAACGACAGCATTAAACCTGCACAGAGAGAATCAGGCTCTCTGCCGCCATGTTGGGTACGCAGTTTCACACACAGAGGTGTCCGCATAGGAGCCAAGAACGTTCGTCAAAGACTGAGGTTCACTAGAGCTCTCTTAGAGAGCAAAGACTTGTTCATGTGGTTTTGCCTTCCCCTGTATGTGTGGGTCTCTGGGCACAACCCCAGCTCCGTGGAAACAACCCCTGAGCAAAGATCTCCAAGATCTGCTTTTCCCCCATGCTGGGAACCAGGGATCATAGGAGGCAGGAAAAGCAAGCCTCCTTCAGGCAAGAAGAGGCAGCCAACCGGCCTGTGTTTGGAAGCCTCTATTTGCAAGGAATGGGTTAGCTTCTCCAGAAGGAGACCTCCAGATCTGCTCAGAAGATAGAAATTCCAGAGGCAGGGTCGAGGTTCCTGACTGCCCTTTGCCAGCCTTGCAAAGACATTCCTAGATTCTAGCAATATTTTCCATGAAGGAGCAGGCATCGGGAATATGTCAGAGTTGACGGGTGCCTTACTGGCCTCAGCTCAGCTATTGCCTTTCCTTTCAAACTAGGATCAGGGCCTACTTGGTGAAGGGTAAGGGTCTACCTCTTTCCCAACTGCCAAGAGACACAGCAATGAGACCTCTGTCAAGGCGAGGGAAGCGTAAGCGGATGGATTCTCAAACAGGTGCTTTGCCACAAAGCATCAGCACCCCACGGAGAGAATCAGGCTCCCTGTGCCCCTATGTTCGGTGTGTAGCTTTACACACAGAGGTGTCTCTGTACGAGCCAAGAATGTTCCTAAGAGATGAGACACACTAACGTCTCCTACAGAGCATAGACCTGTCCATGTGGTTTTTCCTTCCCCTGTGAGATGGGTCCCCGAGGTCCACCCCAGCTCTGGGGATAGAGCCCCTGAGAAAAGATCTCCAGGAACCGCTTTTTGCCCAGGCTGGGAAACGCAGTTCACAGGAGGCAAGGCAAGCGAGCCTCCCGCAGGGAAAAATAGGCCTTACTGTCCCTGGAGGAGCAGGCTGCCAGAGTGTGTGACACCTGACTGGTGCCTTACTGACCTCAGCTCCGCCATTGCATGGCCATCCAAACCAGGACCCAGGCCTACTTGGAGAAGGGTTTGGGTGCGGATTTGTAAAAACTGCCAAAGGCTACAGCAATGAGAAGTCTCTCAGAGGTAAGGGAGAGCATTCTATGGATTCTCAAGCTGTTGTTTGAACGACAGCTTCAAAGCTGCAAAGAGAGAATCAGGCCCTGTGTGCCCCCTTGTTTGGTACACAGCTTCACACACAGGGGTGTCTCCATAGGTGTCAAGAACGTTCCTGACACAGTAAGTTTCACTTAGAGGTCTCCTGGAGAGCAAAGACTTGTCCATGTGGTTTTCCTTCCCCTGTGCGATTGGGTCTCTGGTCTCGGCCCCAGCTCCATGGAAACAACCCCTGAGAAAATATCTTCAAGATCCGCTTTTCCCAGAGGCTGGGAACAGGGCTTCATAGGATGCGAGAAAAGCAGGCCTCCTTCGGGCGCGAAAAGGCAGCCAACTGGCCTGTTTGGAAGCCTCTATTTGGAAAGAATGGGTTAGCTTCTCCTAAAGGAGACCTCCAGATCTGCTCAGAAGTCGGTAATTCCAGAGGCAGGGTGCTGGTTCCTGACTGCCCTTTGCCAGCCTTGCAAAGACATTCCCAGATTCTAGAGTTATTTTCCATGAAGGTGAAGGCTACGGGAGTATGTCAGACTTGGCAGGCACCTTATTGGCCTCAGCTCAGCTATTACCTTTCCATTCAAACTAGGACAAAGGCCTACTTTATGAAGGGTAAGGGTCTTCTTCTTTCCAAACTGCCAAGGGCTACAGCAATGGGACCTCTGTCAAGGCGAGGGAAGCCTAAGTGGATGGATCATCAAGCAGGTGCTTTGCCACAAAGCATCAGCACCCCACGGGGAGAATCAGGCTCCATTTGCCCCTATGTTGGGTGTGTAGCTTCACATACAGAGGTGTCTCTATAGGAGGCCAGAATGTTCCTGAGAGATGAGGTTCACTAGAGCTCTCCTACAGAGCATAGACCTGTCCATGTGCTTTTGCCTTCCCCTGTGAGTTGGGTCCTCCAGGTCCTCCCCAGCTCCGGGGAAGGAGCCCCTGAGAAAAGATCTCCAGGGACCTCTTTTCCCCCAAGGCTGGGAAATGCAGCTCACAGGAGGGAAGTCAAGTGAGCCTCCTGCAGGGAAAAAGAGGGCTTACTGTCCCTCGACGATCAGGCTGCAGAGTGTGTGAGACCTGACTGGTGCCTTACTGGCCTCAGCTCCGCCATTGCATGTTCCTCCGAACTAGGACCCAGGACTACTTGGAGAAGGGTTTGGGTGCGGATTTCTAAAAACTGCCAAGGGCTACAGCAATGAGAACTCTGTCACGGGTAAGGAAGAGCATTGTATGGATTTTCAAGGTGTTTTTTGAACGACATCTTTAAAGCTACACAGAGAGAATCAGGCTCTCTGTGCCCCCATGTTGGGTACGCAGCTTCACACACAGGGGTGTCTCCATATGAATCAAGAATGTTCGTGACAGAGTGAAGTTCACTAGAGCTCTCCTAGAGAGCAAAGACTTGTACATGTGGTTTTTCTTCCCCTGTTAGTTTGGGTCTCCAGGCTTAGCCCCAGCTCCGTGGAAACAACCCCTGAGAAAAGATCTTCAAGATCCCCTTTTCCCAGAGCCTGGGAAGCTGGGTTCATAGGAGGCAGGAAAAGAAAGCCTCCTTCGGGCACGAAGAGGCAGCCGACCGGCCTGTTTTTGGAAGTCTCAATATGGAAGGAATGAGTTAGATTCTCCTAAAGGAGACCTCCAGATCTGCTCAGAAATCGGTAATTCCAGAGGCAGGGTGCAGGCTCCTTACTGCCCTTTGCCAGCCTTGCAGAGACATTCCTAGATTCCAGCGTTATTTTCCATGAAGGAGCAGGCTTCGGGAATATGTCAGACTTGACTGGCGCCTTATTGGCCTCAGCTCAGCTATTGCCTTTCCTTTCAAACTAGGACAAGGGCCCACTTTATGAAAGGTAAGGGTCCTCTTCTTTCCAAACTGCCAAGGGCTACAGCAATGAGACCTCTGTCAAGGCGAGGGAAGCGTAAGCTGATGGATTCTCAAGCAGGTGCTTTGCCACAAAGCATCAGCACCCCACGGAAAGAATCTGGCTCCCTTTGCCCCTACGTTGCGTGTGTAGCTACACACACAGAGGTGTCTCGATAGGAGCCAAGAATGTTCCTGAGAGAGGAGGTTCACTGTTGGGGGCCAGAGTGAGGCACTCCGCCCATGGCAAACGTCATGAGGAAGGAGGCTCAACATACGCAAAGGCGGGATCGAGCCTCAGGAGTCCCCCTGGAAATCCTCGAGCATCTACCCCCATCACCAGAGCCTGCCTACCTTACTATTTTGTGCTCTCACCTACACCTCTGACTTTACGGGGGGCTGTCCCCCACCACCTCTTTCGGAGAAGGAGTTAACCTAGAGCTCCAGTTGATAAAAACCCCTGGGTGTGACAAGAGTGTTTTAACCTACAAACTCCTCTGAAGGTTCTCTAGTCTGCCTGACAGGCTTGTCCGGCCACATGTGATTGCTCACAGCCTCCCAACCATGAGAGGCACGAGATGCTTTAAACCTTCTAAAAACAGGTTCCTAAGAAAAGTTAGAAAATTATTAGTATAAGTATAATGGGCTGATTAGAAATCATATTGGTGAAGGGTTTTTCATTTGTTGAGCTGATGTTTACTGCTAAGTCTCCACATCCCCTGCCCTTATACACATTAATGAATATATAGAAGAAATAAGTATTAACCTTTGATATAAATCACGTTAGACCTTAGGCTAAGTAAATTCTTTCCTTAACTAAAACCCACTACACCCTCACCCTATAGGAATGTAACTTTATTTGGGTGGCGTCTGTTTTAAGAATAATCACCCCTGGAGAAATAAGTGTCCTGGTTGACTGACCGCTGTCACAAGGAGAGGGTCGTAAATTGTCAGCAGGCCCCCCGGCCAGAAGATGATGTAACACCCCTAAGACCTCTGTATACTTTTGTATGAAGCACCTGACTTTGATAAAAGTCAGGACTGCTGACCCCACGTGACTTTTGCATAACATCTCAGTGTATAAAAGTAGACCATGGAAAATAAAGAATTGGGATCAGTTTCTCGAAATACTGGTCTCCCCATGTCTCTCTCTCTCTCTCACTCTGGTTGAGTCTCCATCTGGAGCGCGGAACCCACCAAGCTTACTAATTTTGCCTGGGCTTCTAAGATCCGACCGGGGAGGCCTCAGTGTCTCCTCTCCTTCGGGAGAATGGAAGGACGCCTGCGGCCTACGTAAGTGGTGCAAGCTTCTTGTCTTGAAGTTTTATTGGTCCCCCGCGTAAACCAAGCTACTCAGCCTCTTTTCTCCACTGAATTTTCCTACTGAGCTATCCTCATTTTATTACTCTTTATATCCTTAATTAACGTTTAATTAAGCAGTTGTTCCCTGACCCTCGCCTACGCCGTCTCTGCTTCGAATACCCTGGATCAGCTGGGGCTGGACCCCGGCAGTTCACTAGAGATCTCCTACAGAGCATAGACCTGTCCATTTGGTTTTGCCTTCCCCTGTGAGTTGGGTCCCCGAGGTCCGCCCCAACTCCGGGGAAACAGCCCCTGAGAAAAGATCTCCAGGAACTGCTTTCCGCCCAGGCTGGGAAACGCTGTTCACAGGAAGTAAGGCAAGCGAGCCTCCTGAAGGGAAATAGAGGCCTTACTGTCCCTGGAGGAGCAGGCTGCCAGAGTGTGTGACACCTGACTGGTGCCTTACTGGCCTCAGCTCCGCTATTGCATGTTCATCTGAACTTGAACCCAGGCCTACTTGGAGAAGTGTTTGTGTGCCGATTTCCAGAAACTGCGAAGGGCTACAGCAATGATAACTCTCTCAGTGGTAAGGGAGAGCATTGTGTGGATTCTCAATTTGTTGTTTGAACGACAGCGTCAAAGCTGCACAGAGAGAATCAGGTCTCTGTGTCTCTATGTTGGCTATGCAGCTTCCCACACAGAGATGTCCCCATTGGAGCCAAGAACATTCCCCATAGAGTGAGGTTCACTAGAGCACTCCTAGAGAGCAAAGACTTATCCATGCGGTTTTCCCTTCCCCTGTGCGTGTGGGTCTCCGGGATCGGCCCCTGCTCCGTGGAAACAGCCTCTGAGAAAAGATCTCCAAGAACCTCTTATCCCCCAGGCTGGGAACCGGAGTTCGCAGGAGGTGGGATAAGCAAGCTTCCTTCGGCAAGAAGAGACAGCCAACCGGCCTGTGTTTGGAAGCCTATATTTGCAAGGAATGGGTTAGTTTCTCCTGACCGAGACCTCCGGATGTGCTGAGAAGATAGAAATTCCAGAGGCAGGGTCGAGGTTCCTGACTGCCCTTTGCCAGCCTTGCAAAGACATTCCCAGATTCTAACGTTATTTTCCATGAAGGAGCAGGCATCGGGAATATGTCAGACTTGACTGGCACCTTACTGGCCTCAGCTCAGCTACTGCCTTTCCATTCAAACAAGGACAAGGGCCTATTTGGTGAAGGGTAAGGGTCTGCTTCTTTCCAAACTGCCAAGGACTACAGCAATGAGACCTCTGTCAAGGTGAGGGAAGCCTATGCGGATGGATTCTTAGCAGGTGCTTTGCCACAAAGCATCAGCACCCACGGAGAGAATCAGACTCCCTTTGCCACTATGTTGGGTGTGTAGCTTCATGCACAGAGGTGTCTCTGTAGAAGCCAAGAATGTTCCTGAGAGATGAGGTTCACTAGAGCTCTCCTACAGAGCATAGACCTGTCCATGTGGTTTTGTCTTCCCCTGTGAGTTGGGCCCCCGAGGTCCGACCCAGCTCCAGGGAAACAGCCCCTGAGAAAAAATCTCCAGGAACAGCTTTGCGCCCAGGCTGGGAAATGCAGTTCACAGGAGGCAAGGCAAGCGAGCCTCCTGCAGGGAAAAAGAGTCCTTACTGCTCCTGGACGATCAGGCTGCAAGAGTGTGTGAGACCTCACTTGTGCCTTACTGGCCTCAGCTCCGCCGTTGCCTGTTGTTCCGAGCTAGGACCCAGGCCTACTTGGAGAAGGGTTAGGGTGCGGATTTCTACAAACTGTCAAGGACTACAGCAATGAGAATTCTCTTAGCAGTAAGGGAGAGCATTTTATGGATTCTCAAGCTGTTGTTTGAATGACAGCTTCAAAGCTACACAGAGAGAATCAGGGTCTCTGTTCCCCTATTTTGGCTGTGCAGCTTCACACACAGAATTTGACTCTGTTGGAGCCAGAAATATTCCTGAAAGACTTAGGCTCACCAAAGCTGTCCTCCAGAGCAAAGACATTGGATGTGGTTTTGCCTTCCCTTGTCAGTATGGGTCCCCTAGCTTGGCCCCAGCTCCGGGGATACAGCCTCTGAAAAAAATCTTCCATGAAGCGATTTTTCCTCCAGGCTGTTAAGCGGAATTCGCAGTTTGCAAGTTAAGGAAGCCTGCTTCGTGGAAGAGCAAGCAGCCAACTGGCCCTGTGTTAGGAAGCCTGTATTTGAAAGGAATGGGTTAGCTTCTACATCGGGAGGACCTCAGATCTGCTCAGGGGGCTGAAATACTAGAGTCAGGGTCGAGGTTCTCCCTTGTCCTTTGCGCACCTTGCAAAGACATTCCTAGCTTCTAGCGTTAGTGTCCCTGTAGTAGCAGGCTGCAGGAGCGTGTGATAAATGACTGCCGCGTTCCTGTCCTCAGCTCCGCTATTGACTTTCTATTCGAACTAGAACCCAGGCCTACTTTGAGAGGGGTTAGGGTCCAGTGTTTCCAAACTGCCAAGGGCTACGGCAAAGCGAGCTCTGTCAGAGGTAAGAAAAGAGCAATTGGTTGGATTCTTCAGCTGCTGCGTGGCTGCACAGCTTCCGCGCTGCATGGAGAGCATGAGGCTCCTTGTGGCCCTATTTTGGGTACGCAGCAACATGCACACAGAATGTCTGTGTTCACTTATGTACAGGCTTATGTACACTAGAGCTCTCCTACAGAGCAAAGACCACTCAGTGGGCTCCAAGAGATACCTGTCGCGGCTCGAGAAGAGAGTGGAGTCCTTTGCTTCCCCTCGAGATGAGGCCTGACTCCCCGGGTGAGTATGGAATGCAACCCCAAATCCCTGTCGCCTATGGAGAGGAACATTAAGTCCTGGATACAAGCCTAGATGAGGTCTAGTTTGCCCTTCAGTGAATGGAGCCCAATCCACAGCTCTCCCTGGCAACTCGAATGGAAGATTAGACTTCCTGGGCCAACACAAGTGGAAGCCTGAATTCCCCGTCGTAACTCGAGAATCCCACCGAAACTCGAGAAAATCCACGTGCTTCCCTCGTCATCGCAAGATGAGGCCCTTTGTCCGCTACAGCATCTCAAGAGAAGTCCCACGTTCCATCCTGAAGTGCGAAACGGTACTTGGCACCCTTGATGCGACCCCAAAAGTTCCGCGACATACCAGACTCACTCAAGGGGAACACCGAGGTTCCCGGCACCACTTCATCTGACCCCTTCTCCTCTCCTGATTGCGACAGGAGGGTCGACTCCCCTTCTCTGTCTGCAAGGGGTTCCCGACCTTCCGGGCGCACCTCAGGATGAGGCCGGTCTCATGAGGAAGTTCGAGACGTAGCCTCGTGGGTGGTGCCACATGCCGAAAGACCCCAATTTCACGGTCCACTCTTGAAAAGAACCCGATGCCAGCACACCTCTTTGAAGGAAAACCTGTGGATGAAGGCACAACACGAAGGGGCACTGACACCCGCGTGCATCGTCCAGAAAAACCCGCAGGTCCCACAGACATTTCGACAAGTGGCCTGTCACCCTGTAAACAACTCGAAAGGCAAACGAAGGTCCATTCCTCAACAGAAGACTAGGTGTGACTCTCTTGTCCCTACTCTGCAGGGACCATGGGATCCGAGTCAGAAACGGAGAGGAAGCCTGAGGTTCCTGCGTCCACTCGAGATGAGGCCCTCTTCCATTGCACCACACCCAGTGGAGTCCCGAGAGGCCCCTACCAACTCCACAGTATCCCTGAGTTCTCAGAGGCACAATGAGAAGCTCCCTGAGGTCACAGGCACAAGTCGAGGGAACCCTGGGTTTTCTGCCATGACTCGAGAAAGACCTCGAGAGTGCTTCAAAATGTGTTGAGTCGCGATTCCCCTACCATGACTCGAGAGCCATGACATGCGCCCGCTCTTCACGCGCATGGAGACCTGACTAACCTGGCACTGCACGAGAGGCTCCTTGAGATCGTCATCGTACCTCGTGAGGAAACCCACACTGCCGCGGCAGCTCGAGGAAACACATGAGACACCCCGGTCATCGCGAGCTGAGGGCCTTCTTTTCCTGCATGGCCTGGAGAGCAATCCCGGGTCCTCTCTCCAAACGGAAGAGGAGGCTGGACCCCCTTGAGACCGCTCAGGGGGCTCCAAGAGCCCCGCGTCGCGACTCGAGAGGAGAGCGGAGTCCTTGGCTTCCCCTCGAGATGAGTCCTGACTACCCGGGGGAGCCTGGAATGCAACCCCGAGATCCCGGCCTTCCCTGGAGAGGAATATTAGGTCCCGGACACACGCCTAGGTGAGGTCTCTTCGGCCCTGCAGTGACTCGAGCGCAACCCCCAGCTTTCCCTCGCAACCCGAGGGGAAGATTGGGCTTCCCAGGGCCAACCCAAGGGGAAGGCTGAGATCCCCGTCGTAACTCGAGAATCCCGCCGCAACTCGAGAAAAACCACGTGGTTCCGACCTCTTGGCAAGATGAGGCCCTTGCCCGCGGCGGCGTCTCAAGGGAAGTCCCCTGTTCCGCCCTGAAGGGCGAAACGGTCCCTTACAGCGTTCCTGCGACCCCCAAAAGTCCCCCGACACGCCGGGTTCCCCCGAGGGGAACTCAGAGGGTCCCGGCACCACTTCCTCTGAGCCCCATCTCCCCTCCTGATCGCGACAGGAGAGGCGATTCCCCTGCGTGGTCTGGAAGGGGTTCCCGGCCTTCCCGGCGCACCTCAGGATGAGGCCGGTCTCACGAGGAAATTCGAGACGAGCCACGTGGGTAGGGCCACATGCCGAACGCCCCCGATTCCCCGGTCCGCCCTTGAGAAGGACCCGAGGCCCGGACCCCTCTTCGAAGGCAACCCTGAGGGTGAAGGCACAACACGAAGGGGCACTGCCACCCCCGTGCATCGTCCGCAAAGACCCGCGGGTTCCACACACAGCTCGACGAGGGGCCTGAGACCCCCTGAGCAACTCGAGAGGCCAGCGGGGTTCCCTTCCTCAGACAAGACGAGGCCTGACTCTCCTGTCCCAACTCTGCAGGGACCCTGCGGTCGGAGACCGAAACGGAGAGGAAGCCTGAGGTTCCTGCATCCCCTCGAGGTGAGGCCCTCTTCCGTTGCGCCAGACCCAGTGGAGTCCCGAGGGGCCCCGCCACCTCCACAGGATCCCTCGCCTCTCAGAGGCACCCTGGGAAGTTCCCTAAGGTCCCCGGCAGAAGGCGAGGGAAACGAGGGTTTCCCGCCGCCCCCCCAGAAAGACCTCGAGAGTCCTTCTTCAACGCGTCTCGAGGCCCTAGGCCCCTCCCGTGACTCGAGAGCCAGGACGCGGTCCCCATCGCCACGCGCATGGAGACCTGACTTCCCTGGCGCCGCACGAGAGGCTCCCTGAGATCCTCCTCGTGCCTCGGGAGAAAACCCCCACGGGCGCCGCAGCTCGAGGAAACCCCTGAGACGACCCGTCTTCGCGAGCTGAGGGCCTTCTTTTCCTGCATGGCCTGGAGAGCAATCCCGGGTCCTCTTTCCAAACGGAAGAGGAGGCTGGACTCCCTTGAGGCCGCTCAGGGGGCTCCAAGAGACCTGCGTCGCGACTCGAGAGGAGAGCGGAGTCCTTGGCTTCCCCTCGAGACGAGGCCTGACTCCCCGGGGGAGCCTGGAATGCAACCCCGAGATCCCTGCCTTCCCTGGAGAGGAATATTAGGTCCCGGACACACGCCTAGGTGAGGTCTCTTTGGCCCTGTAGTGACTCAAGCGCAACCCCCAGCTTTCCCTCGCAACCCGAGGGGAAGATTGGGCTTCCCAGGGCCAACCCCAGGGGAAGGCTGAGATCCCCGTCGTAACTCGAGAATGCCGCCGCAACTCGAGAAAAACCACGTGGTTCCCATCTCTTGGCAAGATGAGGCCCTTGCCCGTGGCGGCGTCTCAAGGGAAGTCCCCTGTTCCCCCCTGAAGGGCGAAACGGTCTCTTACAGCCTTCCTGCGACCCCCAAAAGTCCCCCGACAGGCCGGGGTGCCCCGAGGGGAACACCGAGGGTCCCGGCAGCGCTTCCTCTGAGCCTCTAATCCCCTCCTGATCGCGACAGGAGAGGCGATTCCCCTGCGTGGTCTGGAAGGGGTTCCCGGCCTTCCCGGCGCACCTCAGGAGGAGGCCGGTCTCACGGGGAAATTCGAGACGAGCCACGTGGGTGGGGCCACATGCCGAACGCCCCCGATTCCCCGGTCCGCTCTTGAGAAGGACCCGAGGCCCGGACCCCTCTTCGAAGGCAACCCTGTGGGTGAAGGCACAACACGAAGTGGCACTGCCACCCCCGTGCATCGTCCGCAAAGACCCGCGGGTTCCACACACAGCTCGACGAGGGGCCTGAGACCCCCTGAGCAACTCGAGAGGCCAGCGGGGTTCCCTTCCTCAGACAAGACGAGGCCTGACTCTCCTGTCCCAACTCTGCAGGGCCCCTGCGGTCGGAGTCCAAAACGGAGAGGAAGCCTGAGGTTCCTGCCTCCCCTCGAGGTGAGGCCCTCTTCCGTTGCGCCAGACCCAGCGGAGTCCCGAGGGGCCCCGCCACCTCCACAGGATCCCTCGCCTCTCAGAGGCACCCTGGGAAGTTCCCTAAGGTCCCCGGCAGAAGGCGAGGGAAACGAGGGTTTCCCGCCGCCCCCCGAGAAAGACCTCGAGAGTCCTTCTTCAACGCGTCTCGAGGCCCTAGTCCCCTCCCGTGACTCGAGAGCCAGGACGCGCTCCCCCTCGCCACGCGCATGGAGACCTGACTTCCCTGGCGCCGCACGAGAGGCTCCCTGAGATCCTCGTCGTGCCTCGGGAGAAAACCCCCATGGGCGCCGCAGCTCGAGGAAACCCCAGAGACGCCCCCGTCCTCGCGAGCAGAGGGCCTTCTTTTCCTGCATGGCCTGGAGAGCAATCCCGGGTCCTCTCTCCAAACGGAAGAGGAGGCTGGACTCCCTTGAGTCCGCTCAGGGGGCTCCAAGAGACCCGCGTCGCGACTCGAGAGGAGAGCGGAGTCCTTGGCTTCCCCTCGAGACGAGGCCTGACTCCCCGGGGGAGCCTGGAATGCAACCCCGAGATCCCTGCCTTCCCTGGAGAGGAATATTAGGTCCCGGACACACGCCTAGGTGAGGTCTCTTCGGCCCTGCAGTGACTCGAGCGCAACCCCCAGCTTTCCCTCGCCACCCGAGGGGAAGATTGGGCTTCCCAGGGCCAACCCAAGGGGAAGGCTGAGATCCCCGTCGTAACTCGAGAATGCCGCCGCAACTCGAGAAAAACCACGTGGTTCCCACCTCTTGGCAAGATGAGGCCCTTGCCCGCGGCGGCGTCTCAAGGGAAGTCCCCTGTTCCGCCCTGAAAGGCGAAACGGTCCCTTACAGCGTTCCTGCGACCCCCAAAAGTCCCCCGACACGCCGGGGTCCCCCGAGGGGAACACCGAGGGTCCCGGCACCGCTTCCTCTGAGCCCCTTCTCCCCTCCTGATCGCGACAGGAGAGGCGATTCCCCTGCGTCGTCTGGAATGGGTTCCCGGGCTTCCCGGCGCACCTCAGGATGAGGCCGTTCTCACGAGGAAATTGGAGACTAGCCACGTGGGTGGGGCCACATGCCGAACGCCCCCGAGTCCCCGGTCCTCTCTTGAGAAGGACCCGAGGCCCGGACCCCTCTTCGAAGGCAAACCTGTGGGTGAAGGCACGACACGAAGGGGCACTGCCATCCCCGTGCATCGTCCGCAAAGACCCGCGGGTTCCACACACAGCTGGACGAGGGGCCTGAGACCCCCTGAGCAACTCGAGAGGCCAGCGGGGTTCCCTTCCTCAGACAAGACGAGGCCTGACTCTCCTGTCCCAACTCAGCAGGGACCCTGCGGTCGGAGTCCGAAACGGAGAGGAAGCCTGAGGTTCCTGCCTACCCTCGAGGTGAGGCCCTCTTCCGTTGCGCCAGACCCAGCCGAGTCCCGAGGGGCCCCGCCACCTCCACAGGATCCCTCGCCTCTCAGAGGCACCCTGGGAAGTTCTCTGAGGTCCCCGGCAGAAGGCGAGGGAAACGAGGGTTTCCCGCCGCCCCCTGACAAAGACCTCGAGAGTCCTTCTTCAACGCGTCTCGAGGCCCTAGTCCCCTCCCGTGACTCGAGAGCCAGGACGCGCTCCCCCTCGCCACGCGCATGGAGACCTGACTTCCCTGGCGCCGCACGAGAGGCTCCCTGAGATCCTCGTCGTGCCTCGGGAGAAAACCCCAACGGGAGCCGCAGCTCGAGGAAACCCCGGAGACGCCCCCGTCCTCGCGAGCTGAGGGCCTTCTTTTCCTGCATGGCCTGGAGAGCAATCCCGGGTCCTCTCTCCAAACGGAAGAGGAGGCTGGACTCCCTTGAGGCCGCTCAGGGGGCTCCAAGAGACCCGCGTCGCGACTCGAGAGGAGAGCGGAGTCCTTGGCTTCCCCTCGAGACGAGGCCTGACTCCCCGGGGGAGCCTGGAATGCAAGCCCGAGATCCCTGCCTTCCCTGGAGAGGAATATTAGGTCCCGGACACACGCATAGGTGAGGTCTCTTCGGCCCTGCAGTGACTCGAGCGCAACCCCCAGCTTTCCCTCGCAACCCGAGGGGAAGATTGGGCTTCCCAGGGCCAACCCAAGGGGAAGGCTGAGATCCCCGGCGTAACTCGAGAATGCCGCCGCAACTCGAGAAAAACCACGTGGTTCCCACCTCTTGGCAAGATGAGGCCCTTGCCCGCGACGGCGTCTCAAGGGAAGTCCCCTGTTCCGCCCTGAAGGGCGAAACGGTCCCTGACAGCCTTCCTGCGACCCCCAAAAGTCCCCCGACACGCCGGGGTGCCCCGAGGGGAACACCGAGGGTCCCGGCACCGCTTACTCTGAGCCCCTTCTCCCCTCCTTATCGAGACAGGAGACGCGATTCCCCTGCGCCGTCTGGAAGGGGTTCCCGGGCTTCCCGGCGCACCTCAGGATGAGGCCGGTCTCACGAGGAAATAGGAGACTAGCCACGTGGGTGGGGCCACATGCCGAACGCCCCCGAGTCCCCGGTCCGCTCTTGAGAAGGACCCGAGGCCCGGACCCCTCTTCGAAGGCAACCCTGTGGGTGAAGGCACAACACGAAGGGGCACTGCCACCCCCGTGCATCGTCCGCAAAGACCCGCGGGTTCCACACACAGCTCGACGAGGGGCCTGAGACCCCCTGAGCAACTCGAGAGGCCAGCGGGGTTCCCTTCCTCAGACAAGACGAGGCCTGACTCTCCTGTCCCAACTCAGCAGGGACCCTGCGGTCGGAGTCCGAAACGGAGAGGAAGCCTGAGGTTCCTGCCTCCCCACGAGGTGAGGCCCTCTTCCGTTGCGCCAGACCCAGCCGAGTCCCGAGGGGCCCCGCCACCTCCACAGGATCCCTCGCCTCTCAGAGGCACCCTGGGAAGTTCCCTAAGGTCCCCGGCAGAAGGCGAGGGAAACGAGGGTTTCCCGCCGCCCCCGGACAAAGACCTCGAGAGTCCTTCTTCAACGCGTCTCGAGGCCCTAGGCCCCTCCCGTGACTCGAGAGCCAGGACGCGCTGCCCCTCGCCACGCGCATGGAGACCTGACTTCCCTGGCGCCGCACGAGAGGCTCCCTGAGATCCTCGTCGTGCCTCGGGAGAAAACCCCAACGGGAGCCGCAGCTCGAGGAAACCCTTGAGACGCCCCCGTCCTCGCGACCTGAGGGCCTTCTTTTCCTGCATGGCCTGGAGAGCAATCCCGGGTCCTCACTCCAAACGGAAGAGGAGGCTGGACTCCCTTGAGGCCGCTCAGGGTGCTCCAAGAGACCCGCGTGGCGACTCGAGAGGAGAGCGGAATCCTTGGCTTCCCCTCGAGACGAGGCCTGACTCCCCGGGGGAGCCTGGAATGCAACCCCGAGATCCCTGCCTTCCCTGGAGAGGAATATTAGGTCTCGGACACACGCCTAGGTGAGGTCTCTTTGGCCCTGCAGTGACTCGAGCGCAACCCCCAGCTTTCCCTCGCAACCCGTGGGGAAGATTGGGCTTCCCAGGGCCAACCCAAGGGGAAGGCTGAGATCCCCGTCGTAACTGGAGAATGCTGCCGCAACTCGAGAAAAACCACGTGGTTCCCACCTCTTGGCAAGATGAGGCCCTTGCTCGCGACGGCGTCTCAAGGGAAGTCCCCTGTTCCGCCCTGAAGGGCGAAACGGTCCCTGACAGCCTTCCTGCGACCCCCAAAATTCCCCCGACACGCCGGGGTCCCCCGAGGGGAACACCGAAGTTCCCGGCACCAGTTTATCTTAGCCCCTTCTCCCCTCCTGTTCGTGATAGGAGGGTCACTTCCCCTGCTTTGTTTGTAAGGGGTTCCCGACCTTCACGGGGCACTTCAGGATGAGGCCGGTCTCACGAGGAAATTCGAGACGTAGCTCGCGGGTGGTGCCACATGCCAAAAGACTATGATTTCCCGGTACGCTCTTCATAAGAACCTCATGCCTGGACACCTCTTCGAAGGCAACCCTGTGGATGAAGGCACAACACAAAGGGGCACTGACACCCTCGTGCATCGTCCGGAAAAACCCGCAGGTTCCACATACAGCTCAACAAGTCGCTTGTCACCCCTGAAGAACTTGAGAGGCAAGTGGGGTTTCATTCCTCTACACAAGACGAGGCCTGATCCTCCTGTCCCAATTCTGCAGGGACTTTGCAATCTGATTCAGACCAGCGCCAGTGAAGTCACGAGAGGAACGCTGACGTTCCTGCCTCCACTCGAGATTAGGACCTCTTCCATTGCATGAAACCCAGTGGAGTCCCGAGAGACGCGTCCCAGCTCCACAGTATCCCTGACTTCTCAAAGGCACCCTGAGAAGCTCCCTGAGGCCACCAGCACAATTCGAGTGAACCCAGGGTTTACTGCCGCTACCATAGAAAGAACTCAAGAGTCCTTCTTCAACGCGTTTTGAGGCCTGATTCCCCTACCATGACTCGAGGGCAATGACGCGCTCCCTCTGCTACACTCATGAAGCCCTGACTTCCCTGGCGCCACACGAGAGGCTCCCTGAGCTCCCCTTCATACCTCGTGAGAAACCCCACACTGGCGCCGCAGATAGAGAAAACCCACGAGACGCCCCCGTTTTCGCGACATGACAGCCTTCTTTTCTAGCATGGCCTGGAGAGCAATCCTGAGTCCTCTCTCCAAACTCCACAGTAGGCTTGACTCCCTTTTGGTCACTCAGTGGACTCCAAGACATACCCGTCGGGACTCGAGAGGAGAGCGGAGTCTTTTCCTTCCCCTCGAGGCGAGGCCTGACTCCTCGGGTGAGTCTGATATGGGAACCGGAGATCCCTGTCGCCCCTGGAGAGAAACATTAGATCCTGGACACAAGCCTAGATGAGGTCTCTTTTTTCCTGCAGTGACTCGAGAGCAATCCCCAACTCTCTCTCGCAACTCGAATGGAAGACTGGACTTCCCTGGGCCAACAGAAGAGGAAGCCTGAATTTCCCGTTGTAACTCAAGAATCCCGCCACAACTCGAGAAAAACCACGTCATTCCCTCTTCATCGCAAGATGCGGCCATTGCCGCTACAGCGTCTCAAAAGAAGTCTTACGTTCCATCTTGAAGTGCGATACGGTACTTGGCACCTTTGATGCGACACCAAAAGTTCCCCAACACACTGGTCTCACTGGAGGGGAACACCAAGGTTCCCGGCATCACCTCATCTGTGCCCCTTCTCCCGTCCTGATCGAGACAGGAGGGTCGATTCCCCTGCTTTGTCTGCAAGGGGTTCCGACCTTCCCGGCGCACCTCAGGTTGAGGCCGGTCTCACTAGGAAATTCGAGACGTAGCCTGGTGGGTGGTGCCACATGCGGAAAGACCCCGATTTCCCGGTCCGCTCTTAATAACCCAATGCCCGGACACCTCTTCGAAAGCAAACCTGTGGAGGAATGCACAACACGAAGGGGTACTGACATCCCCATGCATAATACGGAAAAACACGCAGATTCCAAACACAGATCGACAAGTGTCCTGTCATCCCTTGAAGAACTAGAGAGGCATGCGGAGTTCCGTTCCTCCACACAAGAGAAGGCCTGACTCTCCTTTCCCAACTCTGCAGGGACCGTGCGATCGGAGTCAGAAATGTAGATGAAACCTGACGTTCCTGCATCAACTCGAAAGGAGGCCCTCTTCCATTGCGCCATACCCAGTGGAGTCCCGAGAGGCCCCTCCCAACTCCATTGTATCCCTGACTTCTCAGAGGCACCCTCAGAAGCTCTCTGCGGTCACTGGCACAAGTCGAGTGAACCCAGGGTTTCCTGCTGCATTCTGAGAAAGACCTCGAGAGTCCCTCTTTACCGCGTCTTGAGGCCCGATACCCTACCATGACTGGAGAGCAATGACGCATTCCCCTCGCCACGCCCATGGAAACCCAACTTCCCTGGTGCCACACGAGAGGCTCCCTGCGCTCCCCGTCCTACCTCATGAAAACCTCACACTGGCACCACCGCTCGAGAAAACTCACGAGACGCCCCCGTCATCGTAAGATGAGGGCCTTCTTTTCCTACATGACCTAGAGAGCAATCCCGAGTCCACTCTCCAAACTCCACTGGAGGCCTGACTCCCTTTAGGCCACTCAGTAGCCTCCAAGAGATACACGTCGCTACTCTAGAGGAGAGCGGAGTCCGTTGCTTCCCCTCGAGCCGAGGCCTGACTACTTGGGTGAGTCTGGAATGGGATCCCGAGATCCGTGTCGCCCCTGTAGAGGAAAACTCGGTCCTGCAAACAAGCCTAAATGAGGTCTTTTTTGTCCTGCATTGACTCAAGTGCAATCCCCAGCTCTCCCTCGCAACTCGAATGGATGATTGGACTTCGCTGGGCCAACACAAGAGGAAGCCTGTATTCCCCGTTGTAACTCGAGAATCCCGTGGCAACTGGAGAAAAACAACGTGGTTCCTCTGTCATCGAAATATGAGGCCCCTGTCAGCTATAGCGTCTCCAGGGAAGTCCCATGTTCCGTCTTGAAGTGTGAAACGGTACTTGGCACCCTTGATGCGACCCCCAAATTTCCCTGACACCCCGGTCTCACTCGAGGAGAACATGGAGGTTCCCAGCACAGCTTCAGCTGAGCCTCTTCTCCCCTCCTGATGGCGACAGGAGGGTCAATTCCCCTGCTTTGTCTGGAAGGGGTTCCCAGACTTCCCGGCGAACCTCAGGATGAGGCCAGTCTCACGAGGGAATTCGAGACGTAGCCTCGTGGGTTGTGCCACATGCCGAAAGACCCCGATTTCCTGGTCTGCTATTGATAAGATCCCGATGCCTGGTCACCTCTTTGAAGGTAACCCTGTGGATGAAGGCACAAAACGAAGGGGCACTGACACCCCTGTGCATCGTCCCCCAAAACCGCAGGTTCCACATACAACTCGATAGGTGGCCTGTCATCCCGTGAACAACTCGAGAGGCAAGCAGAGTTCCACTACTCCACACAAGACGAGGTCTGACTCTCCTGTCCCAACTCTGCAGGGACCCTGCTATCCGAGTCAGAAATGGAGAGGAACCCTGACGTTACTGCCTCAATCCGAGATTAGGTCCTCTTCAATTGCACCAGTCCCTGTGATGTCCCGAGAAGCCCCTCTCTACTCCACAGTATCCCTGACTTCTCAGAGGAACCCCGCTAAGCTCCCTGAGGTCATGGGCACAAGTCGAGGGAACCCAGGGTTTCCTGCCACACCCCGAGAAAGACCTCGAGAGTTCTTCTTCGAAGCGTCTTGAGGCTCGATTCCCCTACCATGACTCGAGAGCAATGAGGCGCTCCCCCTCGCCATGTCCATGGAGACCTGACTTCCGTGGCACCACAGGAGTCTCCCTGAGCTCCCCGTCCTATCTCGTGAGAAACCCCAACCAGGCACTGCACCTTGAGAAAACCCACGAGACGCCCCCGTCATCGCGAGATGAGGGCCTTCTTTTCCTGTATGGCCTAGAGAGCAATCCCGAGTCCTCTCTCCAAACTCCACAGGAGGCTTAACTCCATTTAGGCCACTCTTGGGCTCCAAAGGATACCCGTCGCGACTCGAGAGGAGAGCGGAGTCCATTCATTCCCTTCGAGATGAGGCCTGACTCCCCGGGTGAGTCTGGAATGCAACCCCGAGATCCCTGTCGCCCCTGGAGAGAAAAACTCGGTCCTGGACACAAACCTAGATGAGCTCTATTTTGCCCTGCAGTGACTCGAGAGCAATCTCCAGCTCTCACTTGCAACTCGAATGGAAGATTGGACTTCCCTGGGCCAACACAAGAGGAAACCTGTATTCCCCGTCGTAACTCAAGAATCCTGCCGCAACTCGAGAAAAAACACGTGGGTCCCTCGTCAGCGCTAGATGAGGCCCTTGCCCACTACAGCGTCTCAAGAGAAGTCCCAGGTTCCGTCTTGAAGTGTGAAACGGTACTTGGCACCCTTGATGCAACCCGAAAAGTTACCCGACTTACCAGTTTCACTCAAGGGGAGCACCGAGGTTCCTGGCACTACTTCATCTGAGCCCTTTCTCTCCTCCTGATCCTGAAAGGAGGGTCGATTCCCCTGCTTTGTCTGGAAAGGGTTCCCGGACTTTCCTGCGCACCTCAGGATGAGGCCAGTCTCACGAGGAAATTCGAGACGTAGCCTCGTGGGTGGTGCAACATGCTGAAAGACCCCGATTTCCCGGTCCGCACTTGAGGAGATCCCGATGCCCGGACAACTCTTCGAAGGCAACCCTGTGGATGAAGGCACAACAGGAAGGAGCACTGACGCCCCCGTGCATCTCCGAAATACCTGCAGGTTCCACACACATCAAGAAAAGTGGTGTCATCCTTGAACAACTTGAGATGTAAGCGGAGTTCCATTCCTCCGCAGAACACGAGACCTGACACTCCTGAGCAAACTCAGCAAGGACCCTGCGATCTGAGTCAGATCCGGCTCCAGGAAGTCAGGAGCAGAACCCTGAGGTTCCTGCCTCAACTCGAGATGAGGCCCTCTTCCATTGCACCAAACCCAGAGGAGTCCCGAGAGGCCTCTCCCAAATCCACAGTATCCCTGACTTCTCAGAGGCACCCTGAGAAGCTCCCTGAGGTCACCAGCACAAGTCAAGGGAACCCAGGGTTTCCTGCCGCAACCCTAGAAAGACATCGAGAGTCCTTTTTCAACCCGTCATGAGGCCCGATTCCCCTACCCTGACTTGAGAGCAATGACGCGCTCCCCCTTGCCCCGCCCATGGAGACCTGACTTCCCTGTTGCCACACGAGAGGTTACCTGAACTATCCGTCGTACCTCGTGAGAAACCCCACACTGCCTCCACAGCTCGAGAAAACCCACGAGACGCCCCCATCATCTCGAGATGTGGGCCTTCTTTTCCTGCATGGCCTGGAGAGCAATACCGAGTCCTCTCTCCAAACTGAAGAGGAGGCTTGACTCCCTTTAGACCAGTCAGTGGGCTCCAAGAGATACACGTCGCAACTCGAGAGGAGAGCCGAGTCCTTTGCTTCCCCTCGAGACGAGGCCTAACTCCCCGGGTGAGTCTGTAATGCAAACCCGAGATCCCTGTCGCCCTTGGAGAGGATCATTGGGTCCTGAACACAAGGCTAGATGAGGTCGCTTTTGCCCTGCAGTAACTCGAGAGCACTCCCCAGCTTTCCCTCGCAACCCGAATGGAAGATTGGACCTCCCTGGGCCAACACAAGAGGAAGCCTGAATTCCCAGTAGTAATTCGAGAATTCCGCCTCAACTTGAGAAAAACCACGTGGTTCCCCCGTCATTGCAAGATGAGGCCCTTGCCCGCTCCAGCGTCTCAAGAGTAGTCCCACGTTCCGTCTTGAAGTGCGAAATGATATTTGGCACCCTTAATGCTACCCCAAAAGTTCCCCGACATATGGGTCGCACTCGAGGGGAACACCGAGGTTCCTGGCACCACTTCATCTGAGCCCCTTCTCCCCTCCTGATCGCGAAAGGAGGGTCGATTCCCCTGCTTTGTCTGCAAGGGGTTCCCGACCTTCTCCGCGCACCTCAGATGAGGCTGTCTCACGAGGAAATTCGAGACGTAGCCTCGATGGTGGTGCCACATGCCGAAAGACCGCGATTTCGCGATCTGCTCTTGATAAGAACGCGATGCCCAGACACCTATTCGAAGATAGTGTGGATGAAGGCACAACACGAAGGGGCACTGACACCCCCGTGCATCGTCCGGAAAAGACCGCAGGTTACTCATACAGCTCAACAAGTGCCTGTCACCCAGTGAACAACTCGAGAGGCAAGCGGAGGTCCATTCCTGCACACAAGACGAGGCCTGACTCACCTCTCCCAACTATGCAGGGGGCTGCGATCGGAATCAGAAATGGAGAGGAACCCTGAGGTTCCTGCCTCCCCTCGAGATGAGGCCCCCTTCCATTTCACCAAACCCAGTGGAGTCCCGAGAGGTCTTTCCCAACTCCATAGTATCCCTGACTTCTCAGAGGCACCCGGAGAATCTCCCTGAGGTCACCGGCACAAGTCGAGGGAACCCAGGTATTCTTGCCAAGACCTGAGAGAGATCTTGAGAGTCCTTCTTCAACGCGTCTAGAGGCCTGATTCCCCTACCATGACTCGAGAGCAATGACGCGCTCCCCCTCGCCACACGCATCGAGACCTAACTTCCCTGGCGCCACACAAGAGGCTCCCTGAGCTCCCCGTCGTACCCCCTGAGAAACCAACACAGGCGCTGCAGCTCGGTAAAACCACCGAGACCCCCCTGTCTTCGTGAGATGAGGGCCTTCTTTTCCTGCATGTCCTGGAGTGCAATCCCGAGTCCTCTCTCCAAACTCCAGAGGAGGCTTGACTCCCTTTAGTCCACTCTGTGGGCTCCAAGAAATACCCGTCGCGACTCGAGAAGAGAGAGAAGGCCTTTGTTTCCCCTCGAGACGACGCCTGACTCCCGGGTGAGTCTGGAATGCAACCCCAAGTTCCCAGTCATCCCTTGAGAGGAACATTAGGTCCTAGACACAAGCCTGGATGAGGTCTCTTTTGCCCTGCAGTGACTCGAGCGCAACCCCCAGCTATCCCTCGCAACTCGAATGGAAGGTTGGACTTCCCTGGGCTAACACAAGAGGAAGCCTGAATTCCCCGTCGTAACTCGAGAATCCCGCCGCACCTTGAGAAAAACCACGTGATTCCCCCATCATCCCAAGATGAGGCCCTTGCCCTCTACAGCGTCTCAAGAGAAGCCCCAAGTCCGTCTTGAAGTGCAAAACGGTACTTGGCACCCTTGAAGTGACCCGAAAAGTTTCCCGACACACCGGTCCCACTCGAGGGGAACACCGAGGTTCCCGGCACGACTTCAACTGAGCCCTTTCACTCCTCCTGATCGCGACAAGATGGTCGATTCCCCTGCTTTGTCTGGAAGGGGTTCCCGATCTTCATGGTGCACCTCAGGATGACACCAGTCTAACGAAGAAATTCGAGACGTAGCCTCATGGATGGTGCCACGTTCTGAAAGACCCCGATTTCCTGCTCTGCTATTGATAAGAACCCGATGTCCGGACACCTCTTTGAAGGCAACCCTGTGGATGAAGGCACAACACGAAGGGGCACTGACTCCCTCATGCATCTTACGGAAAAAACCGAAGATTCCACTCACAGCTCGACAAATGGTCTGTTATCCTGTGAACAACTCGAGAGGCAAGCGGAGTTCCATTCCTCCACACAAGACGAGGCCTGACTCTCCTGTCCCAACTCTTCAGGGACCCTGTGGTCGGAGTTTGAAATGGAGAGGAACCCTTAGGTTCCTGCCTCAACTCGAGATGAGAACCTTTGCCATTGCACCAAACCCAGTGGAGTTCCGAGAGCCCCTCCCAAGTCCACAGTATGCCTGACTTCTCAGAGGCACCCTGAGAAGCTCCCTGAGGTCACCGGTACAAGTCGAGGGAACCCAGGGTTTCCTGCCGCAACCTGAGAAAGACCTCGAGACTCCTTCTTCAACGCGTCTTGAGTCCCGATTTCCCTACCATGACTCGAGAACATTTATGGGCTCCCCCTCGTCACACACATAGAGACCTGACTTTCCTGGCGCCACACGAGAGGCTCCCTGAGCTCCCCGTCGTACCTCGTGAGAAAACTCATAATTGTGCCCCAACTCGAGAAAACCCACAAGACGCCCCCGTCTTTGCGAGCTGAGGGCCTTCTCTTCCTGCATGGCCTGGAGAGCAATCCCGAGTCCTCTCTCCAACTCCACAGGAGGCTTTACTCCGAGTAGGCCACTCAGTGGGCTCCAAGACATACCCGACGCCACTCGAGAAGAGAGTGGAGTCCTTTGCTTTCCTTCGAGAAGAGGCCTGACTCCCTGTGTGAGTCTGGAATGCAACTCCGAGATCCCTGTCACCCCTGGAGAGGAAAATTAAGTCCTGGGCACAGGCCTAGATGAAGTATATTTTGCCCTGCAGTGACTCGAGAGAAATCCCAGCTCTCCCTCGAAACTCGAATGGAAGATTGGACTTCCCTGGACCAACACAAGAGGAAGCCCGAATTCCCCGTTGTAACGCGAGAATCCTGCTGCAACTCGAAGGAAACCACGTAGTTCCCCCCTCATCTCAAGATGAAGCCCTTTCACGTTAGAGCGTCTCAAGAAAAGTCTCACGTTCATGTTGAAGTTTGAAACATTACTTGGCACCCTTCATCAGACTCCAAAAGTTCCCTGACATACCGGTCTCACTCGAGGGGAACCCCGAGGTTCCCAGCACCACTTCATCTGAGCCCCTTCTCCCCTCCTGATCGCGACAGGAGGGTCGATTAACCTGCTTTGTCTGGAAGGCTTTCTCGACCTTCCCAGCGCACCTCAGGATGAGCCCAGTCTCAAGAGGAAATTCGAGAGGTAGCCTCGTGTGTGGTGCCACATGCCAAAAGACCCCGATTCTCTGGTCCTCTCTTCACAAGAACCCATGCCCGGACACCTCTTCGAAGGCAACCCTGTGGATGAAGTCACAACACGAAGGGGCATTGACAACCCCATGCATCATCTGGAAAAACCCACAGGTTCCACATACAGCTCGACAAGTGGCCTGTCACCTCGTGAACAACTTGGGAGGCAAGCAGAGTTCCATTCTTCCACACAGCACGAGCCCTGAGTCTCCTGTCCCAACTCAGCAGGGACGCTGCAATCGGTGTCTGAAATGGAGAGAAACAGTAAGGTTCCTGCATCAACTCTAAATGAGGCCCTCTTCCATTGCACCAAACCCAGTGGAGTCCCGAGAGGCCCCTCCCAACTCCACAGTATCCCTGACTTCTCAGAGGCAACCTGAGTAGCTCTCTGAGGTCACCGGCAGAAGTCGAGGGAACCCAGCGTTTCCTGCCACAACCCCAGAAAGACCTCGAAAGATCTTCTTCAACGCGTCTTGAGGCCGGATTCCCCTAACATGACTCGAGAGCAATTACCCGCTCCCCCTCACCACGGGCATGGAGACCTGACTTCCCTGGTGCTGCACGAGAGGCCCCCTGAGCTCTCCATCGTACCTCGTGAGAAACACAACGTGGCGCCCCAGCTGGATTAAACCCACGAGACGTCCACGTCATCGCGAGATGTGGGCTTTCTTTTATTGCATACCCTGGAGAGCAATCCAGAGTCCTCTCTCCAAACTCCACAGGAGGCTTGACTCCCTGGAGGCCACTCAGTGGGCTCCAAGAGATACCTATCGCGACCCAGGAGGATATCAGAATCCTTTGCTTCCCCTCGAGCCGAGGCCTGACTCACTGGGTGAGTCTGGAATGCGTCCCCGTGATCCCTATCGCCCCTGGAGAGGAACATTAGGTCCTGGACACAAGCCTAGATGAGGTCTATTTTGACCTGCCGTGACTCGAGAGCAATTCCCACCCAGCTCTCCCTGGCGACTCGAATGGAAGAATGGACTTCCCTGGGCCAACACAAGAGGAAGCCTGAATTCCCCGTCGTAAGTCAACAGTCCCATCGCAACTCGAGAAAAACCACGTGGTTTCCCCTTCATCACAAGATGAGGCCCTTGCCCACCACAGCGTCTCAAGAGAAGTCCCACGTTTCGTCTTGAAGTTTGAAACAGTATTTGGCAAGCTTCATGAGACCCCAAAAGTTCTCTGACATACCGGTCTCACTCGAGGGGAACACCGAGGTTCCCGGCACCACTTCATCTGAGCCCCTTCTCCCCTCCTGATCACGACAGTAGGGTCGATTAACCTGCTTTGTCTGGAAGGCTTTCCCGACCTTCCAGGGACACCTCAGCATGAGGCCCGTCTCACGAGGAAATTCGAGACGTAGCCTCGTGTGTGGTGCCGCATTCCAAAAGACCCCGATTTCCTGGTCCGCTCTTGATAAGAACCCGATGCCCGCACACCACTTCGAAGGCAACCCTGTGGATGAAAGCACATCACGAAGGGGCACTGACACCGCCGTGCATTGTCTGGAAAAAACCGCAGGTTCCACACACAGCTCGACAAGTGGCCTGTCACTCCTTGAACAACTTGAGAGGCAAGCGGAGTTCCATTCCTCCACACAAGACGAGGCCTGACTCTCCTGTCCCAACTCTGCAGGGACCCTGCGATCTGAGTCAGAAATGGAGAGGAACCCTGAGGTTCCTTCCTGATCTCAAGATTAGGCCCTCTTCCATTGCAGCAAACCCAGTGGAGTCCCAAGAGGCCTCTCCCAGCTCCATAGTATCCCTGACTTCTCAGAGGCACCCTGAGAAGCTACCTGAGGTCACAGGCACAAGTCGAGGGAACACAGGGTTTCCTGCCGCAACCCGAGAAAGACCTCGAGCGTCCTTTTTCATTGTGTTGAGCCCTGATTCCACTACCATGACTCGAGAGCAATGACGTGCGCCCCCTCGCCACTCGTATGGAGACTTGACTTCCCTGACACCACACGAGAGGCTCCCTGAGCTCCCGGTCGTACCTTGTGAGAAACCCCACACTGGCACCGCAGCTCCAGAAAAACCACGAGACTCCCCCGACATCGCGAGATGAGGGCCTTCTTTTCCTGCATGGCCTGGAGAGCAATCCCGCGTGCTCTCTCCAAACTCCACAAGAGAGGAGCCAAGATTGCTGAGGAGTAGGACGGGGAGAACTCTTTTCCCCCCCAAACAATTTCATCAAAAGAGCATTTAAACGTCGAGTAAATTCCACAATACAACTTATGAATGCTGCCAGAGGACATCAGGCACCCAGAAAAGCAACCCAACTCTTGGAAAGTAGGTAGGAAAAAGTATAAAAGACAAAAAAAGAGACAAAAGAGGGAGGGAGGGATTTCCGTCCTGGGAAGATAGTCTTAAAAAGAGAAAAGTTTCCAAACACCAGGAAAGCTTTTCACTGCCAAATCTTTGCCAAGCTTTGGAAGCACAAAGGGCAACATAAGGGGGATAAAAATAAATAAACAATTAAAACTCGCAGATTGCAAGCCCTACGGTAACTCCCCCAGCCGCGAAGCAGTGCAGACGCCTGCTCACACCATTAGCAAGCAGGGGCTGGGCAGGGAGGCGCGGCGCGGGCTGCATCGCTTAGAGTAAGAATCTGGCCTGAATACCCTGAGTGCTATCTGAACGAAATAACTTGGGCTAGCAAACCAGACTCTGGGATATCTACCACGCAAAAAGCCAGCCCTAACTTAAGACACCGCCAGGCCCGTGCACGGAACAAAGGACTGAACAGAGATAGCCGGCTGCAGACCTTCCCCCTCTGGTGACAGGCAGCCAGAGCCGGAAGGGGGCAATCGCAGCCCCAGAGAGACATTATCTATAAAACTGTAAGCAGGCTTCTTTGCTAACTAAAACTTCTTGGGGATCTGGACGGTCAACATCTGCCTGAGAAGGTGCGCCTGTTTTACACCCAGATAACCGAGTGGCAGGGAGGCGATAAGTCACAACATTGGCGCTCGCCAAACATCTCATTACCTGAGCTGCTCGGACCTGGGAAGAGCACAAAACGCAGGCCCAACCGAGCCTGTGCCTCTGAGGACTACCCGAGTGCCTGAACCTGAGTGGCTTGGACCTGGGAGGTGCATGTAGCCCAGGGCCAGCCTCGGATTGTTCCCGGTGGAACAACCTAGAGCCAGAGCAGTGTGGGCAGGGAGGCTACACGCGCCGTGAGCGGGGGCAGACCCAGTGTGGCTGAGGCACTGTGACCGCACGCCACTGTTATTTGTTTGCAGCATCCCTCCCTCCCTCCCCACAGTGCAACTGAACAAGTGAGCCTAAAAAAAAAGTGTCCTCCACCGTCCCCTTTGTGTCAGGGCGTAAACCAGACACTGAAGAGACCAGCAAACAAAAGAAGCTATAACAGAGGGAATCGCCTTGGAAGCTACAGGCAATAGATTAAAACCCTGTGGTTACTAGGACTACATAGGAAGGTGCCTATAGATCTTGAGAAATATAAGTCGGACCAAGGAACTAGCCAAAAATGAACTGAACCCACGATACTCACAACAAAACCAGAGAAAGTCCTAGATATATTTTTATGATCATTCTTTCTTTTTTTTAATTTTTTAAATTTTAAGTCCTCTATTGTTCCTTTAATTTTCACTTTTATAACCTATTACTTTGCAAAAAAAAAGACCCTATTTTTTTCTTCTTCAGCAAACTTCATATATATATATATATATATATATATATAATAATTTTTTGACCTTGTTTTTTTGTTTTGTTTTTTTTTTCTTCTTTTAACATTGTATTTTTGAAATTCCAAACTCTACTCTAGATTTCTAATTTATGCTTTTTGGTATTTGATATCAATTTTGTACCTGTAGTTTCTTTATAATTTTTGCGACATTGCTTGTTTTTGTTTGTTTGTTTTCTCTTTAGTTTTCTTCTTCCTTTTTTTAAACATTGTATTTTTGAAATTCCAAACTCTACTCTAGATTTTTAATTTTTGCTTTTTGATATTAGCTATCAATTTTGTACCTGTATTTTCTTGATAATTTTTGCGACCTTGTTTGTTTTTCTTTGTTCGTTTTTTCTCTCTTTCTTTTCCTTCTTCTTTTCTTTAACATCGTATTTTTGAAATTCCAAACTCTACTCTAGATTTTTAATTTTTGCTTTTATGTATTTGTTACCAATTTTGTACCTTTAAGAACCCAATCTTCAGTACCCATTTTTAACTAGGGAACGAGATTACTGGTTTGACTGCTCTCTCTCCCTTTGGACTCTCCTTTTTCTCCACCGGGTCGCCTGTGTCTCCTCCCTAACTCCTCTCTACTCTACCCAACTCTGTGAATTTCTGTGTATTCCAGACGGTGGAGAACACTTAGGGATCTGATTACTGGCTGGATCTGTCTCCCTCCTTTTCATTCCCCCCTTTTATCCTTATGGCCACCTCTGTCTCCTTCCTCCTTCTTCTCGTCTCTGTATAACTCTGTGAACATCTCTGAGCGGTCCAGTTGTGGAGTGCACATAAGGAAGTGACTACTGGCCAGCCCACTCTCTCCACTATTGATTCCACCTGATCTCATTTGGGTCACCTCTAACTCCCTCCTCCCTCTTCTCTTCTCCATGTAACGCTGTGAACCATTCTGAGTGGCCCTCACAGTAGAGAAACTTTTCTTCTTTAACGTAGATGTTTTATCAATGGTGCTGTATAGAAGGAGAAGTTTTGAAACTACTGTAAAAGTAAGACAGATAACTGGAAGCAGGAGGCTTATGTCCAAACCCTGACTCCAGGGAACTCCTGACTCCAAGGAACATTAATTGACAGGAGCTCATCAAATGCCTCCATACCGACACTGAAATCAAGCACCACACAAGAGCCAACAAGTTCCAGGGCAAGACATACCAAGCAAATTCTCCAGCAACAAAGGAACACAGCCTTGAGCTTCAAGATACAGGCTGCCCAAAGTCACCCCAAAACCACAGACATCTCATAACTCATTACTGGACACTTCATTGCACTCTAGAGAGAAGAAATACAGCTCCACCCACCAGAACACGGGCACAAGCTTCCCTAACCAGGAAATCTTGACAAGACACCTGTACAAACCCACACACAGCGAGGAAATGCCACAGTAAAGAACTCCACAAACTGCCAGAATACAGAAAGGACACCCCAAACTCAGCAATTTAAACAAGATGAGACAGAGGAATACCCAGCAGATAAAGGAACAGGATAAATGCCCACCAAACCAAACAAAAGAGGAAGAGATAGGGAATCTACCTGATAAAGAATTCCGAATAAGGAGAGTGAAATGGATCTAAAATCTTGAAACTAAAATGGAATCACAGATAAATAGCCTGGAGACAAGGATTGAGAAGATGCAAGAAAGGTTTAACAAGGACCTAGAAGAAAAAAAAAAAGAGTCAATATATAACGAATAATGCAATAAATGAAATTAAAAACACTCTGGAGGCAACAAATAGTAGAATAACAGAGGCAGAAGATAGGATTAGTGAATTCGAAGATAGAATGGTAGAAATAAATGAATCAGAGAGGATAAATGAAAAACGAATTAAAAGAAATGAGCACAATCTCAGAGACCTCCAGGACAATATTAAACGCTACAACATTCGAATCATAGGGGTCCCAGAAGAAGAAGACAAAAAGAAAGACCGTGAGAAAATACTTGAGGAGATAATAGTTGAAAACTTCCCTAAAATGGGGAAGGAAATACTCACTCAAGTCCAAGAAACCCAGAGAGTCCCAAACAGGATAAAGCCAAGGCGAAACCCCCCAAGACACATATTAATCACATTAACAAAGATCAAACACAAAGAACAAATATGAAAAGCAGCAAGGGAAAAACAACAAATACCACACAAGGGAATTGCCATAAGGATAACAGCTGATCTTTCAATAGAAACTCTTCAAGCAAGGAGGGAATGGCAAGACATACTTAGAATGATGAAAGAAAATAACCTACAGCCCAGATTATTGTACCCAGCAAGGATCTCATTCAAGTATGAATGAGAAATCAAAAGCTTTTCAGACAAGCAAAAGCTGAGAGAATTCTGCACCACCAAACCAGCTCTCCAACAAATACTAAACAGGAAACACAAAAACGGTGTATAAATTCGAACCCAAAACAATAAAGTAAATGGCAATGGGATCATACTTATCAGTAATTACCTTAAACGTAAATGGGTTGAATGCTCCAACCAAAAGACAAAGACTGGCTGAATGGATACAAAAACAAGACCCCTACATATGTTGTCTACAAGAGACCCACCTCAAAACAGGGGATACATACAGACTGAAAGTGAAGGGCTGGAAAAAGATTTTCCATGCAAATAGGGACCAAAAGAAAGCAGGAGTAGCGATACTCATATCAGATAAAATAGACTTTAAAACAAAGGCTGTGAAAAGAGACAAAGAAGGTCACTACATAATGATCAAAGGATCAATCCAAGAAGAAGATATAACAATTATAAATATATATGCACCCAACGCGGCAGCACCACAGTATGTAAGACAAATGCTAACAAGTATGAAAGGAGAAATTAACACTAACACAATAATAGTTGGAGATTTTAATACCCCACTCACACCTATGGATAGATCAACTAAACAGAAATTTAACAAGGAAACACAAACTTTAAATGATACAATAGACCAGTTAGACCTAATTGATATCTATAGGACATTTCATCCCAAAACAATGAATTTCACCTTTTTCTAAAGTGCACATGGAACCTTCTCCAGGATAGATCACATCCTGGGCCATAAAGCTAGCCTTGGTAAATTCAAAAAAATAGAAATCATTCCAAACATCTTTTCTGACCACAATGCAGTAAGATTAGATCTCAATTACAGGAGAAAAACTATTAAAAATTCCAACATATGGAGGCTAAACAACACGCTGCTGAATAACCAACAAATCACAGAAGAAATCAAAAAAGAAATAAAAATTTGCATAGAAACGGATGAAAATGAAAACACAACAACCCAAAACCTGTGGGACACGGTAAAAGCAGTCCTAAGGGGAAAGTTCATAGCAATACAGGCACACCTCAAGAAACAAGAAAAAAGTCAAATAAGTAACCTAACTCTACACCTAAAGCAACTAGAAAAGGAAGAAATGAAGAACCCCAGGGTTAGTAGAAGGAAAGAAATCTTAAAAATTAGAGCAGAAATAAATGCAAAAGAAACAAAAGAGACCATAGCAAAAATCAACAAAACCAAAAGCTGGTTCTTTGAAACGATAAATAAAATTGACAAACCATTAGCCAGACTCATCAAGAAACAAAGGGAGAAAAATCAAATCAATAAAATTAGAAATGAAAATGGAGAGATCACAACAGAAAACACAGAAATACAAAGGATCATAAGAGACTACTATCAACAATTATATGCCAATAAAATGGACAACGTGGAAGAAATGGACAAATTCTTAGAAAAGTACAACTTTCCAAAACTGGACCAGGGAAGAAATAGAAAATCTTAACAGACCCATCACAAGCACGGAAATGGAAATTGTAATCAAAAATCTTCCAGCCAACAAAAGCCCAGGTCCAGACGGCTTCACAGCTGAATTCTACGAAAAATTTAGAGAAGAGCTAACACCTATCATGCTCAAACTCTTCCAGAAAATTGCAGAGGAAGGTAAACTTCCAAACTCATTCTATGAGGCCACCATCAGCCTAATACCAAAACCTGCCAAAGATCCCATAAAAAAAGAAAACTACAGGCCAATATCACTGATGAACATAGATGCAAAAATCCTTAACAAAATTCTAGCAATCAGAATCCAACAACACATTAAAAAGATCATACACCATGACCAAGTGGGCTTTATCCCAGGGATGCAAGGATTCTTCAATATCCACAAATCAATCAATGTAATACACCACCTTAACAAATTGAAAAATAAAAACCATATGATTTTCTCAATAGATGCAGAGAAAGCCTTTGACAAAATTCAACATCCATTTATGATAAAAACTCTCCAGAAAGCAGGAATAGAAGGAACATACCTCAACATAATAAAAGCTATATATGACAAACCCACAGCAAACATTATCCTCAATGGTGAAAAATTGGAAGCATTTCCTCTAAAGTCAGGAACAAGACAAGGGTGCCCACTTTCACCATTACTATTCAACATAGCTTTGGAAGTTTTGGCCACAGCAATCAGAGCAGAAAAAGAAACAAAGGGAATCCAAATTGGAAAAGAAGAAGTAAAACTCTCACTGTTTGCAGATGACATGATCCTCTACATAGAAAACCCTAAAGACTCCACCAGAAAATTACTAGAACTAGCCAATGACTATAGTAAAGTTGCAGGATATAAAATCAACACACAGAAATCCCTTGAATTCCTATACACTAATAATGAGAAAACAGAAAGTGAAATTAAGGAAACAATTTCATTCACCATTGAAATGGAAAGAATAAAATACTTAGGAATATACCTACCTAAAGAAACTAAAGACCTATACATAGAAAACTATAAAACACTGGTGAAAGAAATCAAAGAGGACACTAATAGATGGAGAAATATACCATGTTCATGGATTGGAAGAATCAATATAGTGAAAATGAGTATACGACCCAAGGCAATTTATAGATTCAATGCAATCCCTATCAAGCTACCAAAAGTATTCTTCACAGAGCTAGAACAAATAATTTCACAATTTGTATGGAAATACAAAACACCTCGAATAGCCAAAGCGATCTTGAGAAAGAAGAATGGAACTGGAGGAATCAACCTACCTGATTTCAGGCTCCACTACAAAGCCACAGTTATCAAGACAGTATGGTACTGGCACAAAGACAGAAATATAGATTAGTGGAACAAAATAGAAAGCCCAGAGATAAATCCACACACATATGGACAACTTATCTTTGACAAAGGAGGCAAAAATATACAATGGATTAAAGACAATCTCTTTAACAAGTGGTGCTGGGAAATCTGGTCAACCACTTGTAAAAGAATGAAACTAGAACACTTTCTAACACAATACACAAAAATAAACTCAAAATGGATTAAAGATCTAAACGTAAGACCAGAAAATATAAAACTCCTAGAGGAGAACATAGGCAAAACACTCTCTGAAATACATCACAGCAGGATCCTCTATGACCCACCTCCAAGAATATTGGAAATAAAAACAAAAATAAACAAATGGGACCTAATTAACCTTAAAAGCTTCTGCACATCAAAGCAAACTATTAGCAAGGTGAAAAGACAGCCTTCAGAATGGGAGAAAATAATAGGAAATGAAGCAACTGACAAACAACTAATCTCAAAAATATACAAGCAACACCTACAGCTCAACTCCAGAAAAATAAGTGACCCAATCAAAAAATGTGCCAAAGAACTAAATAGACATTTCTCCAAAGAAGACATACAGATGGCTAACAAACACATGAAAAGATGCTCAAAATCACTCATTATCATAGAAATGCAAATCAAAACCACTATGAGGTACCATTTCACGCCAGTCAGAATGGCTGCAATCCAAAAGTCTACAAATAATAAATGCTGGAGAGGGTGTGGAGAAAAGGGAACCCTCTTACACTGTTGGTGGGAATGCAAACTAGTACAGCCACTATGGAGAACAGTGTGGAGATTCCTTAAACAACTGGAAATAGAACTGCCTTATGATCCAGCAATCCCACTGCTGGGCATACACACTGAGGAAACCAGAAGGGAAAGAGACACGTGTACCCCAATGTTCATCGCAGCACTGTTTCTAATAGCCAGGACATGGAAGCAACCTAGATGTCCATCAGCAGATGAATGGATAAGAAAGCTGTGGTACATATACACAATGGAGTATTACTCCGCCATTAAAAAGAATAGAATGAATCAGTTCTAATGAGGTGGATGAAACTGGAGCCTATTATACAGAGTGAAGTAAGCCAGAAAGAAAAACACCAATACAGTATACTAACACATATATATGGAATTTTGAAAGACGGTAACAATAACCCTGAGTACGAGACAGCAAAAGAGACACTGAGGTATAGAAGAGTCTTATGGACTCTGTGGGAGAGGGAGAAGGTGGGAAGATGTGGGAGAATGGCATTGAAACATGTAAAACATCATGTATGAAAAGAGTTGCCAGTCCAGGTTTGATGCATGACACTGGATGCTTGGGGCTAGTGCACTGGGACGACCCAGAGGGATGCTATGAGGGGGAGGAGGGAGGAGGGTTCAGGATGGGGAGCACATGTATACCTGAGGCGGATTCATTTTGATATTTGGAAAAACTAATACAATTATGTAAAGTTTAAAAATAAAATAAAATTTAAAAAAAAATCCACAGGAGGCTTGACTCCCTTTAGGCCACTCAGTGGTCTCCAAGAAATACCCGTCGGGACTCGAGAGCAGAGCAGAGTCCTTTCCTTCCTCTCGAGATGAGGACTGACTCCTCGGGTGCGTCTAAAATGCAACCCCGAGATCTCTGTCGCCCCTGGAGAGGAACATTAGGTCCTGGACACAAGCTTAGATGAGGTCTCTTTTGCCCTGAAGTGACTCGAGAGCAATCCCTAGCTCTCTCTCGCAACTCGAATGGAAGATTGGACTTCCCTGGGCCAACACAAGAGGAAGCCTGAATTCCCCATCGTAACTCGAGAATCCCGCCGAAACTCGAGAAAAACCACATGGTTACCCCGTCATCGCAAGATGAGGCCCTTGCCCGCTACAGCGTCTAAAGAGAAGTCCCACGTTTCTTCTTGAAGTGTTTTCACACTTCAAGTGTGAAAACTCGGCACCCTTGATGCGATTCTAAAAGTTCCCCGACACCCTGGTCTCTCTCGAGGGGAACACCGAGGTTCCCGGTACGACTTCATCTGAGTCACTTCTCCCCTCCTGATTGCGACTGGAGGGTCGACTCCCGTGCTTTGTCTGGAAGGGGTTCCCAACTTTCCCGGCGCACCTCAGGATGAGGCCGGTCTAACGAGAATATTTGAGACGTAGCTTCATGGGTGGTAACACATGCTGAAAGACCCCGATTCCCCGGTCCGCTCTTGATAAGAACCCGATGCCCGGACACCTCTTCAAAGTCAACCCTGTGGAAGAAGGCACTACACGAAGGGGCACTGACACCCTCGTGCATCGTCTGGAAAAACCCGCAGATTCCAAACACAGTTCGACAAGTTGCCTGTCACCACGTGAATAACTCGAGAGGCAAGCGTAGTTCCATTCCTCCTTACAAGACGAGGCCTGACTCTCCTGTCCCAACTCTGCAGGGACCCTGCGATCAGAGTCAGAAATGGAGACGATCCCTGAGGTTCCTGCCTCCACTCGAGATGAGGCCCTCTTCTATTGCACCAAACCCAGTGGAGTCCCGAGAGGGCCCTCCCAACTCCAGGGTATCCCTGACTTCTCAGAGGCACACTGAGAAGCTCCCTGAGGCCACCGGCACTAGTCGAGGGAACCCAGGGTTTACTGCCGTGACCCAAGAAACACCTTGAAAGTCCTTCTTTAACGGTTCTTGAGGCCCGATACACCTACCATGACTCTAGAGCAATGACGCGCTCCCCCTCGCAATGCGCATGGAGACCTGACTTCCCAAGTGCAACATGAGAGGCTCCTTGAGCTCCCCGTAGTACCTCATGAGAAACCCCACACTGGCGCTGCAGCTCGAGAAAACCCACGAGATGCCCCCTTCATCGCGAGATGATGGCCTTCTTTTCCTGCATGGCCTGGAGAGCAATCCCGAGTCCTCTCTCCAAACTCCACAGGAGGCTTGACTCCCTTTAGGCCACTCAGTGGGCTCCAAGAGATACCCGTCGCAACTCGAGAGGAGAGCCGAGTCCTTTGCTTCCCCTCGAGACAAGGACTGACTCCCCGGGTGCATCAGGAAAGCAACCCCGAGATCCCTGTCCCCCCTGGAGACGAACATTATGTCCTGGACACAAGCCTAGATAAGGTCTCTTTTGCCCTGCAGTGACTCAAGCGCAATCCCTAGCTCTCCCTCGCAACTCGAATGGAAGACTGGACTTCCCTGGGCCAACACAAGAGGAAGCCTGAATTTCCTGACCTAACTCGAGAATCCCGCCACAACTCGAGAAAAACGACGTGGTTAACCCGTCACCACAAGATGAGGCCCTTGCCAGCTACAGCGTCTCAAGAGAAATCTCACGTTCCGTCTTGAAGTTTGAAACGGTACTTAGCACCTTTGATGCGACCCCAAAAGTTCCCCGATATCCCAGTTTTACTCGAGGGGAACATCGAGGTTCCCGGCACCACTTCATCTGAGCCCCTTCTCCCCTCCTGATCGGGACAAGAGGGTCGATTCACTTGCTTTGTCTGAAAGGGTTACCGACTTTCCTGGTGCACCTCAGGTTGAGGTCCGTCTCAAGAAGAAATTCGAGACGTAGGCTTGTGGGTGGTGCCACATGCCGAAAGACCCTGATTTCCTGGTCTGCTCTTGATAAGAACCTGAAGGCTGGATACCTCTTCGAAGGCAACCCTGTGTATGAAGGCAAAAAACAAAGGGGAACTGACACCCCCATGCATCGTCCGGATAAAACCGCAGGTTCCACACACAGCTCGACAAGTGGCCTGTTATCCGGTGAACAACTCGAGAGTCCAGTGGAGTTCCATTCCTCCACACAAGACGAGGCCTGACTCTCCTGTCCTAACTCTGTAGGGACTCTGTGTTCAGAGTCAGAAATGGAGAGCAACCCTGAGGTTCCTGCTTCAAATCGAGATGAGGCCCTCTTCTGACAAGGTCCAGCCTTGGCTGGTCCAGGGTTTTCGAAGGGGAGACAGAGTAGGCGACCTATTGATTTATTTATCAAAGATATAAAGAGTAATAGAATGAGGATAGCTCAGTAGGAAAATTTAGTGGAGAAAAGAAGCTGAGTAGCTTGGTTTATGCGGAAAATCAGTATAACCCGTGACACCAGGTTAGCTCTGACCACGGAGGCCGCAGGCTCCCTCTCGAATAGCGAAAAGTGCCCCACCTTAGACACCTTCTCAAGTGGTCATCGAAGCCCAGGCAAATAAATGGTCGCAGAAGATATCAGCGCTCCAGATGGACACTCATCTGAAAATTGAGGGGAAGAATGACATTAGGAGACTAAGCGTTGGCAATCAAGGCCCGTAGCTTTATTTTCAACAGGGTTTTTTTTTACCCTAAGTTACACATAGAGGATAATGGGGATGCAAAGTCAGCAGCCTTTGATCCTTATCAAAAACCAGGGTTTCTTTCCTGCAAATGTATCGTATACAAATGGTTTAGGTGATTTACATCATCTTCTAGCCAGAAGGCCTATTAACATTTTATGACTCTTGACAAAGACTTATCAACCGTAAGACTTATTTTCTCTAAGAGTAATTATTTTAAGGTTTGGCCCCATCTTTCGAAGATAAAATTGCATTCCTATAGGGCGGATGTGTAATGGGTTTACAACAAAGGAAAGAATTTATTACCTTAAGGGTCTAAAGTTAGTAACACCAAGGCCACTACTTATTTCTTCTACATACCAACTATATTAATTAATACACATTCAAGGATACAATTCAGGGGATGTGGAAACTTGGCAACAAGCATGGGTTCATCAATGAAATCTTTTACTAGTTTTATTCTGACAGTCTCTAACTCTCTGAGAGGCTCTAAGCTATTTGAATATCTTAAGCTTCCCGTGCCTCTCGAGGCTCGGAGACTGTAAACAATTGTATGCCTTGCTGTAGGAGACCGGGTAAACTTGTCAGGAGAGTTAGAGAGCCATCTGACGTGTTTGGATTTAAACACTCCTAATTGCCCAGGAACTTTATTAACTGGAGCTGTAAGTTAGCTCTTTGACAGAAAGAGGGAGATGGTGGTGGGGGACAGACCCCAGGAAAGTCAGAGGTGAGAGCACAAAGCAATAAAGTAGGCAGACTCTGGTTTTGGGGGGTAGATGCTCAAGAATATCCGGGAGGACTCCCGAGGCTCGATCCCGCCTTTGTGTATGCCCAGCCTCCTTCCTCATGACCTTTGTCACGAGTGGAATGTCTCTCGCCGGCTCCCGGCATCTCCCCATTTTTTATTTCTTAAAACAGCCAGATGTAGCTCAGTCGCGAACCTCTGAATACTCTGCTGAAGAATCCTGACAATACAAGGAAGAATGATTATGAGAAGCAGAATTAAAGCAGCCACCGCAGCATAGCTAAAGACATGAGACAGAATATTCTTTCCTGAGATGTAGTTAGGGAAAGTATGGAAGAAATCATTTGCTGTTCCAGCAGCAGTAAAATCTAATCGGGAGTGCTCCATGGTTGCTATTTGATAGTGAAGTTTCCCTACGTCTCAACCAATGTCAGAGCTGTTCCAGATACCTGAAATATGGTTTTTAATCTTTTCCCATTCAAAATCTGTCTCATTTACTTTCAGGGGTGTTCCACATATCCACCGATAGTCAGCATGACAAGACAATGCCATTTTCACCTTTAAAGCCTGCAATTCAGTCCCAATATGTATTACTGCTTCCTCTAGGGCGTCTACCCTCATTTCTAATTTTCTCTCTATAGCTTCCTGTGTTGCCAATGTTAAAGAAACATTTTTGGACATAGAATCAACATATTGAGCAGTATGTACTTGTTGAGTCAATGATATTTCTGCCACAGTAACAGAAGTGATTGCACTTATCAAAGCTGCTGTTCCCAAGATAATTAAGCCCACAAACCGTCGTGTTTGCATTAAATCCTGTAGTTGTTGTAATACAGCAAGACCATAATTCAATAAGTGGTTACATCATAAGATAAGGTGGATGTTGTAGCATTACAAAGGAGCAAACATTATATTGAGGGTTTAAACAAGATGAACCAGGGAGCAGCTGTAGGCGTCGGCCCGGGGGAGCAGTGTCCCCAGCATCAGGAGGCAGAACGCGAGCGGCAGGCTGTGGGCCAAGGCGCCTATGGCGGGCGGAGGGGCAGGGTTCATGGTTTAGGGCTAGCCGCCACCGCTTGGGCTCAAGGCGGTCCCCTCTTGCCAGTGGGGCCACGCTGGTCTGGATGGCACTCCGCAGGCGCGCTTTCCTCTCTGGCCCTCACTCGCTGCACAGACTTCTTTGCTCTAGGTCACGGGGTGCAGCGAGGAGGGTGCGAGGCGCTGCTGGTGGCATGGAGGCGAGAGCTGGCTGGGGGAGGGGGAGCGAGCGAGTGCGCGCGCCGCGAACCTGGTCTTTGGGGAATGTGACATGACGAATTTATCTGAGATCCAAACCGGAGAATCTGCATTCTGTAGAAATATACAAGCATACCCTCTCCCACAAGTTAGCAACGCATCTGGCTTTTTCACTCTCCCGTAAGGAGGCCTTTTTACTTGACCAGGGGCCAAGTCGTAGCCTGTAATTCAGGCATCTAGTGTCTCATCATTGTAGTCTGCCCCTGTGTGTTTACGTTTAAGTGATTAATTACAATTGGAACATAACTTCACTATTTGTCTAGCTGTTTCCCTATGGATATGTTAATTTAGGTCTAATGTTTAGTTTAGGTCTCTGTATAAATTAAAGTAATAAATGTATAACCTCCTTATCTCATTTTGGTATACAGGTATACAGATATACCTAAATGCAAAATGCATTTATATATGTATTTATATATGGCAACAAGTATAAAGTTATTGACATATAATATATATAAATCAATATACTTGAATTAATCTTTATAATTAATATATTAATTAATATATATTACAGCAATACAACACATACACAGCTAATACCAACCAACACAAACCAATATACTGTAATAATACATGTCACACATTTATAATTATACAGTATATAGAACTTATATCATCACAGCACATCAATCCATACCAATTAATATCAGCCACACACACATTATATTACTGCCATATATATTTAATTATACAGTATATATATATGTGTGTGTATATAGTATACATATTAATTTATATACAAATTAATTAAGTATAGATCTATAAATAGAATTAGGTATACCTTTATTATATTTTATTTATACCCATACCTAATTAGGCAAACTGTAATTAGGCAAATATATTTATATTATGTATTTATAAAAATATATAATGTATTGTTAAGTGTACCAGCTGTACAGCATCTCCACCCCACATACCACTTTCTCTAATCCCACCAACTCATTTTCAGTATTATGTGTTGGCCAGGAGCTGGGCCAGTCTTTCCCAGCAATGTTAAGAGACGTCTGTTCCTGTGTCTAATAGCCCTGGCGTTTTATTCTCTTGAAGTAAAAGATCTTTTAAAGGCCTTGGAACTGTAATTTCCTGCACCCAAAAGGCTAGATCACTAGATCCAAATGTTTTGTGGCTCTTAGCTTGAGAAGTCAAGTTTTTCCTTGTCTGATAGTAAGGTAAAAGTAAAAGCTGTGTTACTCTTTGACCTTTATTAATTTGTACAGTTTTGATAGGCAGTGAGATCAAGACTTTAATTTCTCAATATCATCAGAATCTACTACACCATGCACCAGCGAAATTTCTTTTCTTTCTTTTTTTTTTTTTTTGTTTAATTTTTTTTTTTAAAGAAAGCGAGCTACGCCCCAGGACAAATTTTACAATGTCCTCAGATAGGGGGCCAGCCACTCCGGTTGGAATTGGAGTAAGCGGCACATCAGGGGTTAATATTGTTATTAAATCTCCTTGCCTTTTCGCTTTTCTCCTAGCCTGGGTGAGACCCCCCTGAGGGAGTTTTCTCCAAGGAGCACGCTCTGAATATTGTGTACTAAAAGCTCCTTTGTTTAAAAAACTTTTTATCTTCCTCAGCCTTAGGCAACATTTTGGGAGGCATTTGGGGCAAAGTGGGGAACTCCTGGGTCCTGGGAGGCACAATCGAAGGCGGTGGCGGTCTCCTTAAATCAGAAAGTGGTGGATAAGTTTTTTAAACGTTTGTGCAGAGGGGGAGGGAGCTCGCCAGGGCTCTCGGCCGCAGCGTCCTGTAAGCCCTCTCCTTCCTCGGGAGGTAGACCACTTTCTCCCTCCTTTTTTTTTTTCAATGGCAGAAAATATGATCTGTGCAGTAAATGGAGACTCACCACCATCCACCTCTATAGCCTCCCCCATAGGCTATTTAACAGCCTCGTGACGGAGGTCCAGGACATTTCTAATCATATTCCACAGTCAATAAATATTTGTCTATTCTTTGATGCAGAGAAATCCATTTTTAATTTTTTTTTTAATTTTAGAGAATATTTTTATTTATTTTGTAACCTCTTTACCCTGGCTAAACTTCAGAGGGGACTAGAAAAGAAGCCTCAAGGTGAGGATCAAGTTCATCCTTGGGACTAGAGAAAATCCTTCTCCGGGAAACTCCTAGCGGTGGCCCTTTACCCTGACATGGAGGAGGAGGCATAGGGGGATGGGAGCGTCCCGAAGTTTTCCTCTTCTGTTCCGGAGATCCTTTAACTGTTTGGTAACTAAATCTTACGAACTGTCTGATCGGGGATGTTTCCCTCAACCTCCTAGGAGCGGATGGTCTGATTAGGGATGTTTTCTTAAACTTTTAGGAGCATCTTTAGCTAAAAAAAAAACAATCCTCATCAGAATGGCATCGAGCTGCTCTTTCCTCTAAACCTTTTTCAAATTGAGGGGAGAGCTGATCTTTCTTTTCATCCCTATCTTTTACATGCTCATTGGCAGTCATAGCGGCTAGCCATTCATTTAGCTGTCGATAGCTAGGTATAGCCTCTTCATTTTCACTTTTCTTTATAACAGGTACCTTTTCAGATTTGCTTTTTTGTTTAACAGGTACTTTTCCAACTTTACTTTCCTCTTTAACAGGTACCTTTTCAAATTCATGAGCTGGATCTAAAACATCTCTAGTCATATTCCACAGAGGAAAGGTGTAAGTAGGGATTTTTTCCAAACCTTGCTGAGCACAATAAGCTCTTAGCTGTCTTCCTAGTTTTTTCAAGATACCTAGGTTAACAGTGCCTTGTTGTAGAAACCAAGGGCAGTGGTCTTGTACAAATGTAAAAAATGATTGAATGGAAGATGTTTTAACCTTGATTCTTCTTTTACTTAATAACTGTAAAATTACTCCTATAAAGAGCTGTCTTTCATTTGATTCAGTGTTGCCCATGTCAGAAACTTAAGGATAGTAAAAGATTTTGCTTTTAGCTATCTAAAGATTAGGCCTTTTTTGTCAGCCTTTTTAGAAACCGTTTTTTCTCTCTAACTCTTCAACACTTCCCACTCCTCTCGCCCTGTCAATTCTACAGGGGGATCTGCAGCCCCCTAAGTGGGATCCTATCTGTCCCGAAAACTGAACACTGGGGGAATGGGGTTGGGGATTTACCTTCGAAATGCCTGTCTCGGGCGCCACCTGCAGAGGTCCAGCCCCAGCTGATCCAGGGTATTCGAAGGGAAGATGGAGTAGGCGACCTATGTATTTATTTATTTATTCATCAAAGATATAAAGAGTAATAGAATGAGGATAGCTCAGTAGGAAAATTCAGTGGAGAAAAGCAGCTGAGTAGCTTGGTTTACGCGGAAAATCAATATAACCCGTGACACCAGGTTAGCTCTGACCACGGAGGCTGCAAGTGCCCTCTAGAATAGAGGAAGGTGCCCCACCTTAGACATCTTATCGAGTGGGTCTTCGAAGCCCAGGCAAATAAATGGTCGCAGAGGATATCCGCGCTCCAGATGGACACTCATCTGAAAATTGAGGGGAATAATGACATGGGGAGACCAAGCGTTGGCGAGCAAGGCCCGTAGCTTTATTTTCAACACAGGTTTTAATACCCTAAGTTACACATAGAGGATAATAGGGGATGCAAAGTCAGCAGTCTTTAATCCTTATCAAAAACCAGGGTTTCTTTTCTGCAGATTTATCGTATAAAAATGGTTTAGATGATTTACATCATCTTCTGGCCAGAAGACCTATTAACATTCTATGACTCTTGACAAAGACTTATCAACCATAAGAGTTATTTTCTCTAAGAGTAATTGTTTAAGGTTTGGCGCCATCTTTCGAAGATAAAATTGCATTCCTATAGGGCGGATGTGTAATGGGTTTACAACAAAGAAAAGAATTTATTACCTTAAGGGTCTAAAGTTACCAACATCAAGGCCACTACTTATTTTTTCTACATACCAACTATATTAATTAACACACATTCAAGGATACAATTCAGGGGATGCGGAAACTTGGCAAAAAGCATTGGTTCATCAATGAAATCTTTTACTAGTTTTATTCTGACAGTTTCTAACTCTCTGAGAGCCTCTAAGCTATTTGAATATCTTAAACTTCCCGTGCGTCTCGAGGCTGGGAGACTGTACACAGTCGTATGCATAGCTGTAGGAGACCGGGTAAACTTGTCAGGCGAGTTAGAAAACCATCCGAGGGGTTTGGATTTAAACACTACTAATTGCACAGGAACATTATTAGTTGGAGCTGTAAGTTAGCTCTTTGACAGAGAGAGTGAGATGGTGGTGGGAGACATCCCCAGTAATGTCAGAGGTGAGAGAACAAAGCAATAAAGAAGGCAGACTTTGGTTTTTGGGGGTAGATGCTGAAGAATATACGGGGGAACTCCCGGAGGCTCGATCCCGCCTTTGCGTATGCCGAGACTCTTTCCTCATGACATTTGTCACGAGTGGAATGTCTCTCGCTGGCTCCCGGCAATCTTCCATTGCACCAAACGCAGTGGAGTCCCGAGAGGCCCCTCCCAACACCACAGTATCAGTGTCTTCTCAGAGGCACCCTGAGCAACTCCCTGAGGTCACCGGCACAAGTCGAGGGAACACAGGGTGTCCTGCCGCAACCCGAGAAAGACCTCAAGAGTCCGTCTTCAACGCGTCTTGAGGCCGGATTCCCCTACCATGACTCGAGAGCAATGACACGCTCCCCCTCGCCATGCGCATGGACACCTGACTTCCCTGGCGCCACATGAGAGGCTCCCTGAGCTCCCCGTCATACCTCGTGAGAAACCCCACACTGGTGCCGCAGCTCGGGAAAACCCACCAGACGCCACTGTCATCGCAAGATTGGGGACTTCTTTTCCTGCCTGACCTGGAGAGCAATCCCTGGTCCTTTCTCCAAACTTCACAGGAGGCTTTACTCCCTTTAGGCCACTCAATGGGCTCCAAGAGATACCTGTCGCGACTTGAGAGGAGAGCAGAGTACTTTGTTTCCCCTCGAGATGAGGCCTTACCTCGGGTGAGTCTGGAATGCAACCCCGAGATCCCTGTTGCCCCTGGAGAGGAACATTATGTCCTGGACAAAAGCCTAGATGAGGTCTATTTTGCCCTACAGTGACTCGAGAGCAACACCCATCTCTCCCTCGCAATTCGAATGGAAGATTAGTCTTCACTGGGCCAACACAAGAGAAAGTCTGAATTTCCCGTTGTAACTCGAGAATCCCGCCGCAACTCTTAAAAACCACGTGGTTCCCCATTCATCGCAATATGAGGCCTTTGCCCGCTACAGAATCTCAAGAGAAGTCCCATGTTTCGTCATAAAGTTCGAAATGCTACTTGGCACCCTTGATGCGACCCCAAAAGTTCCCCAATATACCGGTCTCACTCCAAGGGAACACCAAAGTTCCTGGCACCACTTCATTTGAGCCCCTTCTCCCCTCCTGATCACGGCAGGAAGGTCGATTCCCCTGCTTTGTCTAGAAGGGGTTCACAACCTTCATGGCGCACCTCAGGATGAGGCCAGTCTCACGAAGAAATTCGAGATGTAGCCTCATGTTGGTGCCACGTGCCGAAAGACCCCGATTTCTCGGTCTTGCTCTTGATAAGAACCCGATGCCCGGACACCTCTTCTAAGGCAACCCTGTGGATGAAGGCACTACACAAGGGGGCACTGGCAACCCTGTTCATCGTCCGGAAAATCCCGCAGGATCCACATACAGCTCCACAACTGGCCTGTCACCCCTTAAACAACGAGAGAGGCAAGCGGAGTTCCCTTCCTCAGAAAAGACGAGGCCTGAGTATCCAATCCCAACTCTGCAGGCACGCTTCGATCTGAGTCAGAAATGGAGAGGAAACCTGAGGTTCCTGCCTCAACCCAAGATGAGGCCCTCTTCCATTAAAACAAACCCAGTGGAGTCCCGAGAGGCCCCTCCCATCTCCACAGTATCCCTGACTTCTCATAGGCATTCTGAGAAGCTCCTTGAGGCCACCGGCAAACCTCGAGGGAAATAAGGGTTTCCTGCCACAACCGAAGAAAGACCTCGAGAGTCCTTCTTCAATGCGTCTTGAGGTCAGATTCCCCTACCATGGCTCGAGAGCAATAACCCGCTCCCCCTCGCCACGCACAAGGAGACCTGACTTCCCTGGCGCCACACGAGAGGCTCCCTGAGCTCCCTGTCGTACCTCGTGTGAAACCCCACACTGGCGCCGCAGCTCGAGAAAACCCACAAGACCCCTCCGTCATCGCGAGATGAGGGCCATCTTTTCCTGCATGGCCTGGAGAGCAGTCCCAAGTCCTCTCTCCAAACTTCACAGGATGCTTGACTCCTTTTAGGCCACAAAGTGGGTTCCAAGAGGTGCCCGTCGCGACTCGAAAGGAGAGCGGAGTCCTTTGCTTCCCTTCGACACGAGGCCTGACTCCCTGGGTGAGTCTGGAATGCAAACCTGAGATCCCTGTGGCCCTTGGAGAGGAACATTAGGTCCTGGACACAAGCCTAGATGAGGTCTCCTTTGCCCTGCAGTGACTCGAGCGCAACCCCCAGCTCTCCCTCGCAACTCGAATGGATGATTGGACTTCCCTGGCCCAACACAAGAGGAAGCCTGAAACCCCCGTCGTAACTCGAGAATCCCGCCGCAACTCGAGAAAAACCACGTGGCTCCCCCGTCATCGCAAGATGAGGCCCTTGGCCGCTACAGCGTATCAAGGGAAGTCCCACGTTCCATCCTGAAGTACAAAACGGTACTTGGCACCCTTGATGCGACCCCCAAAGTTCCCTGACATACCGGTCTCACTCGAGGGAAACACCAAAGTTCACGGCACCACTTCCTGTGAGCCCCTTCACCCCTCCTGATCGCGACAGAAGGGTCGATTCCCATGTTTTGTCTGCAAGGGGTTCCTGACGTTCCCCGCGAACCTCCGGATGAGGCCGGTCTCATGAGGAAATTCGAAAAGTAGCCTCATGGTTGGTGCCATATGCTGAAAGATCCCGAATTCCCGGTTCACTCTAGATAAGAACCTGACGCCCGGACATCTCTTCGAAGGCAACCCTGTGGATGAAGGCACAACACGAAGGGACACTGACATCCCCATGCATCGTCTGGAAAAACCCGCAGATTCCACTCACAGCTCCAAATGTGGACTGTCACCTCGTGAACAACTCGAGAGGCAAGTGAAGTTGCATTCCTTCACACAAGACGAGGCCTTACTCTCCTGTCCCAACTCTTCAGGGACCCTGCAATCGGAGTCAGAAATGGAAAGGAACCCTGAGGTTCCTGCCTCCAATCAAGATGAGGCCCTCTTTCATTTCGTCAAACCTAGCGGAGTCCCGAGAGGCCCCTCTAACTCCTCAGTATCCCTCACCACTCAGAGGCACCTGGAAAGTTCCCTAAGGTCCCCGGTAGAGGTCGAGGGAAACGAGTGTTTCCCGCCCCAACCCAAGAAAAACCTGGAGAGTCCTTCTTAAATGCGTCTTGAGGTCCTAGTCCCTCGCATGACTCGAGAGCAATGACGCGATCTGCCTGGCCACACGCATGGAGGCCTGACTTCTCTGGCGCCGCACGAGAGGCTCCCTGAGCTCCCCATCATATATCGTGAGAAACCCCACACTGGCGCCGCAGCTCGAGAAAACCCATGAGACGCCCCCGTCATCACGAGAGGAGGGCCATCTTTAACTGCATGGTATGCAGATCAAGCGTGAACCTTCTGTCCAAGCTACACAGGACGCTTGAATCCCTTTAGGCCACTCATTGGGCTCCAAGAGTTATGTGTCGCGACTCGAGAGGATAGTGGAGTCCTTTGCTTCCACTCGAGACGAGGCATAACCCACCGGGTGAGACTGGAATGCGACCCCGATATCCCTGTCGCCCCTGGAGAGGAACATTACGTCCTGGATCCAAGTCTAGATGAGGACTCTTTGCCTTGAAGCGACTCGAGAGCAACCCCCAGCTCTCTCTGACAAGTTGAATGGAAGATTGGACTTCCTGGGCCAACACAAGAGGAAGCCTGAATTCCCCGTCGTAACTCGAGAATCCCGCCGCAACTCGAGAAAAACCACGTGTTTCCCTCGTCATCGCAATATGAGGCCCTTGCCCGCTACAGCATCTCCAGAGAATTCCCACGTTCCGTCTTGAAGTGCGAAACTGTACTTGGCACCCTTGATGCGACCTCAAAAGTGCCGTGACATACCGGTCTCACACGAGGGGACCACCGAGGTTCCCGGCACCACTTCATCTGAGCCCCTTCTCCCCTTCTGATCGCGACCGGTGGGTCGATTCCCCTGCTTTGTCTGCAAGGGGTTCCCAACCTTCCCGGCGCACCTCAGGATGAGGCCGGTCTCCCGAGGAAATTCGAGACATAGCCTCGTGGGTGGTACCACATGCTGAAAGACCCCAATTTTCTGGTACGCTCTTGAAAAGAACCCGATGCCCAGACACCTCTTTGAAGGCAACCCTTTGGATGAAGGCACAACACGAAGGGGCACTGACACCCCCGTGCATCATCCGGAAAAACCCGCAGGTTCCAAACACAGCTCAACAAGTGGCCTGTCACTCCGTGAACAACTCGAAAGGCAAGCGGAGATCCATTCCTCCACAGAAGACCAGGCGTGACTCTCTTGTCCATACTCTGCAGGTAGCCTGCGACCCGAGTCAGAAATGGAGAGGACCCCTGAGCTTCCTGCCTCCATTCGAGATGAGGCCCTCTTCGATTGCACCAAACCCAGTTGAGTAACGAAAGGCCCCTCCCAAATCCACAGTGTCCCTGACTTCTCAGAGGCACCCTGAGAAGTTGCCTGAGGTCACCGACACAAGTCGAGGGAACCCAGGGTTCCCTGCCGCAACCCGAGAAAGACCTCGAGAGTCCTTCTTCAATGTGTCTTGAGGCCCGATTCGCCTACTATGACTCGAGAGCAATCACGCACTCCCCTTCACCACACGCACGGAGACCTGACTCCCTAGCACCACACGAGAGGCTCTCTGAGCTCCCCGTCATACCTCGTGAGAAATCTGATACTGGCGCCACAGCTGGAGAAAACCCACGAGACGCCCCCGTCATCGCGAGATGAGGGCCTTTTTTCCTGCATGGCCAGGAAAACAATCCCGAGTCATCTCTCCAAACTCCTTAGGAGGCTTCACTCCCTTTACGCCACGCAGTGGGCTCCAAGAGATACCCGTCGCGACTCGACAGGAGAGCGGAGTCCTTTTTTTCCCCTCAAGACGAGGCCTGACTCTCCGGGTGAGTCGAGAATGCAACCCTGAGATCCCTGTCGGCCCAGTAGTGGAATACTAGGTCCTGGACACAAGCGTAGATGATGTCTATTTTGCCCTGCAGTGACTGGAGAGCAATCCCCAGTTCTAACTTGCAACTCGAATGGAATACTGGATTTTCCTGGCGCCACACAAGAGGCTCCCTAAGATCCCCGTGGTACTTCATGAGACACCCCACACTGGCGCCGCAGCTCGAGAAAACCCACGAGACGCCACCGTCATCTCGAGATGAGGGCCTTCTTTTCCTGCGTGGCCTGGAGTTCAATCCCGAGTCCTCTCTCCAAACTCCACAGGAGGCTTGACTCCCTTTAGTACACACAGTGGGCTCCAAGAGATACCCATCGCGACTCGAGACGAGAGCAGAATTCTTTGCTTACCCTCGAGGTGAGAACCGACTCCCCGGATGAGTCTGGAATGCAAACCCGAGATCCCTGTCGCCCCTGGAGAGCAACATTAGATCCTGGACACAAGCCTAGATTAGGTCTCTTTTGCCCTGCAGTGACTCTAGCGCAATCCCCAACTCCCCCTCGCAACCTGAATGGAAGATTGGATTTCAAGGCCAACAAGAGGAAGCCTAAATTCCCGGTCATGACTCGAGAATCCCGACGCAACTCGAGCAAAACCACGTGGTTCTCCCGTCATCGCAAGATGAGGCCCTTGCCCGCTACAGCGTTTCAAAAGATGTCCCAGGTTCCGTCTTGAAATGCGAAACGGTACTTGGCACCCTTGATGCGACCCCAAAAGTCCCCCAACACGTCGGTCTCACTCAAGGGGAACACCGAGGTTCCCGGCACCACTTTCATTTAAGCCCCTTCTCCCCTCCTGATCGTGACCGGTGGGTCGATTCCCCTGCTTTGTCTGCAAGGGGGCCCGACCTTCCCTGCACAACTCAGGATGAGGCCGGTCTCATGGGGAAATTTGATACGTAGCTTTGTGGGTGGTGCCACTTGCCGAAAGACTCCAATTTCCCGGTCCGCTCTTGATAAGAATCCGATGCTCGGACACCTCTTGGAAGGCAGCCTTGAGTATGAAGGTACAACACGAAGGGGCACTAACACACCTGTGCATCATCCGGAAAAATGGGCAGGTTACACACACAGCTCGGCAAGTGGCCTGTCACCTCGAGAACAACTCGAGAGGCAAGAGGAGTCCCATCCTCCAGAAAAGACGAGGCCTGACTCTCCTGTACCAACATGCAGGGACCTTGCGATCTGAGTCAGAAATGGAGAGGAACACTGAGGTTCCTGCTTCAACTCGAGATGAGTCCCTCTTACATTCCACCAAATGCAGAGGAGTCTCGAGAGGCCCCTCCAAACTGCACAGTATCCCTGACTTCTCAGAGGCACTCTGAGAAGCTCCCTGAGGTCGCAGGCACAAGTCAAGGGAACCCTGGGTTTTATGCAGTGACCCGAGAAAGACCTCGAGAGTCCTTCTTCAACCCGTCTTGAGGCCCGATTACCCTACCATGACTCGAGAGCAATGACGAGCTCCCCCTAGCCATCTCATGGGGACCTGACTTCCCTGGCGCCACAAGAGAGGTTCCCTGAGCTCCCTCTCGTACCTCGTCAGAAACCCGGCACTAGCGCGGCAGTCTAGAAAACCCACGAGACGCTGCCGTCATTGCGAGATGAGGGCCTTCTTTTCCTGCCTGGCCTGGAGAGGAATCCCGAGTCCTCTATCCAAACACCACAGGAGGCTTGACTCCCTTTAGGGCACACAGTGGGCTCCAAGAGATACCCATCGCGACTCAAATGGACAGCGGAGTTCTTTGCTTCCCTCGAGACGAGGCCTGATTCCCCGGGTGAGTCTGGTATGCAACCCCCAGATCCCTGTCGCCCCTAGGGACGAACATTAAGTGCTAGACACAAGCCTAGATGAGGTCTATTTGGCCCTGCAGTGTCTCGAGAGCAATCCCCAGTTCTAACTCGCAATTCGAATGAAAACTGGACTTTCCTGGGCCAGTTGAAGAGGAAGCCTGAATTCCCCGTCGTAACTTGAGAATCCCGCCGCAACTCAAGAAAAACCACGTGGTTCCCCCGTCATCGAAAGATGAGGCCCTTGCCCGCTACAGCGTCTCAAGAGAAGTCCCACGTTCCGTATTGAAGAGCGAAAAGTTACTTGGAACCCTTGATGCGACCCCAAAAGTTCCCCGACATACCAGTCTCACTTGAGGAGAACACCGAGGTTCCTGGCACCACTTCATCTGAGACTCTTCTCCCCTCTTGATCGCGACAGGAGGTTCGATTCCCCTGCTTTGTCTGGAAGGCGTTCCCGACCTTCCTGGCGCACATCAAGATGAGGCCAGTCTCACGAGGAAATTCGAGACATAGCCTCGTGGGTGGTGCGACATGCCAAAAGACCCCGATTCCCTGGTCCGCTCTTGATAAGAACCCGATGGCAGAACCCAACTCGAAGGCAATCCTGTGGATGAAGGCACAACATGAAGGGGCAGTGACACCCTGGTGCATCGTCCAGAAAAACCTGCAAGTTCCACATACAAATCGACAAGTGGCCTGTCACCCCATGAACAACGCGAGAGTCAAGCAGAGTTCCATTCCTCCACACAAGACGAGGCCTGACTCTCCTGTCCCAACTCTGCAGGGACTCTGCGATCCGAGTCAGATCTGGCGCATTCGATGCCAGGAGAGGAACCCTGTGGTTCCTGCCTCAACTTGTCATGAGGCCCTCTTCCATTGCACCAAACCCAGTGGAGTTCCGAGAGGCCCCTCCCAACTCCACAGTGACCCTGACTTCTCAGAGGCACGCTGAGAAGCTTCCTGATGTCACTGGCACAAGTTGATGGAAGCCAGGGTTTCCTGCTGCAACCCAAGAAAGACCTCGAGAGTCCTTCTTTAACACGTCTTCAGGCCCAATTCCCCTACCATGACTCGAGAACAATGACGGGCTCCCTCTCACCACGTGCATAGAGACCTGACTGCCCTGGCACCACGTGAGAGGCTCACTGAGCTCCCAGTCTTACTTCGTGAGAAACCCCACAGTAGGGCCACAGCTCGAGAAAACCTACGAGACGCCCCAGTCATCGGGAGATGAGGGCCTTCATTTCCTGCATTGCCTGGAGAGCAATCCCGTGTCCTCCCTCCAAACACCAGAGGAGGTTTGACTCCCTTTAAGCCACTCAGTGGGCTCCAAGACATACCCGTCCGACTCGAGAGGAGAGCAGAGTCCTTTGCTTCCCCTCGAGACGAGGCCTGACTCCAAGGCGAGTGTGGAATGCAACCCCGAGATTCCTGTCGCCCCTTGACATGAACATTAGGTCCTGCACACAAGCCTTGGTGGGGTCTCTTTTGCCTTCAGTGACTAGAGCGCACCTCCAGCTCTTCCTCGAATCTTGAATGGAAGATAAGACTTTTGTGGGCCAACACAAGAGGAAGCATGAATTCCCTGTGGTAACTCAAATATCCCACCGCAACTCGAGAAAAACCAAGTGGTTCCCCAGTCATTCCAAGATGAGGCCCTTGCCCGCTGGAGCACCCCAAGAGAAGTCCCACGTTCCATTTTGAAGAGCGAAATGGTACTTGGAACGGTTTATGCGACCCCAAAAGTTACCCGACATACCTGTCTCACTTGAGGGAAACACCGAGGTTCCCAGCAGCACATCATCTGAGCCATTTCTCCCCTCCTGATCGACACAGGAGGGTCGATTCCTCTGCTTTGTCTGGAAGGGTTTCATGACCTTCGCGGCACAACTCAGGATGAGGCCGGTTTCATAAGGAAATTCGAGACTAGCCACGTGGGTGGTGCCAAATCCTGAACGACCCCGATTTCCCGGTCCGCTCTTCATAAGAACTCGATGCCCGGACAGCTCTTCGAAGGCAACCCTGTGGATGAAGACAAAAACGAAGGGTCACTGACACCCCCGTGCATAGTCTGGAAAAACCTGCAGATTCCACACACAGTTTGACAAGGGGCCTGAAACCCCATGAACAACTCGAGAGGCAAGCGGAGTTCCATTCCTCAGAAAAGACGTAGCCTGACTCTCCTGTCCCAACTCTGCAGGGACCCTGCGGTCTGAGTCCGAAACGGAGAGGAAGCATGAGGTTCCTGCCTCCCCTCGAGGTGAGGCCCTCTTCCATTGTGCCATTCTCAGCGGAGTCCCGAGGGGCCCCGCAAACTCCATAGGATCCCTCCCCTCTCAGAGGCACCCTGGGAAGTTCCCTAAGGTCCCCGGCAGAAGGTGAGGGAAACGAGGGTTTCCCGCCGCCCCCAGAGAAAGACCTCGAGAGTCCTTCTTCAACGCGTCTCGAGGCCCTAGTCCCCTCCCGTGACTCGAGAGCCAGGACGCGCTCCCCCTCGCCACGCGCATGGAGACCTGACTTCCCTGGCGCCGCAAGAGAGGCTACATCAGATCCTCGTCGTGCCTCGTGCGAAAACCCCCACGGGCGCCGCAGCTTGAGGAAACCCCTGAGACGCCCCCGTCCTCGCGAGCTGAGGGCATTCTTTTCCTGCATGGCCTGGAGAGCAATCCCGGGTCCTCTCTCCAAACGGAAGAGGAGGCTGGACTCCCTTGAGGCCATTCAGTGTGCTCCAAGAGATCCGCGTCGCGTCTCGAGAGGAGAGCGGAGTGCTTAGCTTCCCCTCGAGACGAGGCCTGACTCCCCGGGGGAGCCTGGAATGCAACCCCGAGATCCCTGCTTTCCCTGGAGAGGAATATTAGGTCCCGGACACACGCCTAGGTGAGGTCTCTTTGGCCCTGCAGTGACTCGAGCGCAACCCCCAGCTTTCCCTTGCAACCCGAGGGGAAGATTGGGCTTCCCAGGGCCAACCCAAGGGGAAGGCTGAGATCCCCGTCGTAACTCGAGAATCCCGCCGCAACTCGAGAAAAACCACGTGGTTCCCACCTCTTGGCAAGATGAGGCCCTTGCCCGCCACGGCGTCTCAAGGGAAGTCCCCTGTTCCGCCCTGAAGGGCGAAACGGTCCCTGACAGCCTTCCTGCGACCCCCAAGAGTCCCCCGACATGCCGGGTTCCCCCGAGGGGAACACCGAGGGTCCCGGCACCGCTTCCTCTGAGCCCCTTTTCCCCTCCTGATCGCGACAGGAGAGGCGATTCCCCTGCGTGGTCTGGAAGGGGTTCCTGGCCTTCCCGGCGCACCTCAGGATGAGGCCGGTCTCCCGAGGAAATTCGAGACGAGCCACGTGGGTGGGGCCACATGCCGAACGCCCCCGATTCCCCGTTCCGCTCTTGAGAAGGACCCAAGTCCCGGACCCCTCTTTGAAGGCACCCCTGTGGGTGAAGGCACAACACGAAGGGGCACTGCCACCCCCGTGCATCGTCCGCAAAGACCCGCGGGTTCCACACACAGCTCGACGAGGGGCCTGAGACCCCCTGAGCAACTCGAGAGGCCAGCGGGGTTCCCTTCCTCAGACAAGACGAGGCCTGACTCTCCTGTCCCAACTCTGCAGGGACCCTGCGGTCGGAGTCCGAAACGGAGAGGAAGCCTGAGGTTCCTGCCTCCCTTCGAGGTGAGGCCCTCTTCCGTTGCGCCAGACCCCGCGGAGTCCCGAGGGGCCCCGCCACCTCCACAGGATCCCTCGCCTCTCAGAGGCACCCTGGGAAGTTCCCTAAGGTCCCCGGCAGGCGAGGGAAACGAGGGTTTCCCGCCGCCCCCCGAGAAAGACCTCAAGAGTACTTCTTCAACGCGTCTCGAGGCCCTAGGCCCCTCCCGTGACTCGAGAGCCAGGACGCGCTCCCCCTCGCCACGCGCATGGAGACCTGACTTCCCTGGCGCCGCACGAGAGGCTCCCTGAGATCCTCGTCGTGCCTCGGGAGAAAACCCCCACGGGCGCCGCAGCTCGAGGAAACCCCTGAGACGCCCCCGTCCTCGCGAGCTGAGGGCCTTCTTTTCCTGCATGGTCTGGAGAGCAATCCCGGGTCCTCTCGCCAAACGGAAGAGGAGGCTGGACTCCCTTGAGGCCGCTCAGGGGGCTCCAAGAGACCCGCGTCGCGACTCGAGAGGAGAGCGGAGTCCTTGGCTTCCCCTCGAGACGAGGCCTGACTCCCCGGGGGAGCCTGGAATGCAACCCCGAGATCCCTGCCTTCCCTGGAGAGGAATATTAGGTCCCGGACACACGCCTAGGTGAGGTCTCTTCGGCCCTGCAGTGACTCGAGCGCAACCCCCAGCTTTCCCTCGCAACCCGAGGGGAAGATTGGGCTTCCCAGGGCCAACCCAAGGGGAAGGCTGAGATCCCCGGCGTAACTCGAGAATGCCGCCGCAACTCGAGAAAAACCACGTGGTTCCCACCTCTTAGCAAGATGAGGCCCTTGCCCGCGACCGCGTGTCAAGGGAAGTCCCCTGTTCCGCCCTGAAGGGCGAAACCGTCCCTGACAGCCTTCCTGCGACCCCCAAAAGTCCCACGACACGCCGGGGTCCCCCGAGGGGAACACCGAGGGTCCCGGCACCGCTTACTCTGAGCCCCTTCTCCCCTCCTGATCGCGACAGGAGAGGCGATTCCCCTGCGTGGTCTGGAAGGGGTTCCCGGCCTTCCCGGCGCACCTCAGGATGAGGCCGGTCTCACGAGGAAATTGGAGACTAGCCACGTGGGTGGGGCCACATGCCGAACGCCCCCGAGTCCCCAATCCGCTCTTGAGAAGGACCCGAGGCCCGGACCCCTCTTCGAAGGCAACCCTGTGGGTGAAGGCACAACACGAAGGGGCACTGCCACCCCCGTGCATCGTCCGCAAAGACCCGCGTGTTCCACACACAGCTCGACGAGGGGCCTGAGACCCCCTGAGCAACTCGAGAGGCCAGCGGGGTTCCCTTCCTCAGACAAGACGAGGCCTGACTCTCCTGTCCCAACTCAGCAGGGACCCTGCGGTCGGAGTCCGAAACGGAGAGGAAGCCTGAGGTTCCTGCCTCCCCACGAGGTGAGGCCCTCTTCCGTTGCGCCAGACCCAGCGGAGTCCCGAGGGGCCCCGCCACCTCCACAGGATCCCTCGCCTCTCAGAGGCACCCTGGGAAGTTCCCTAAGGTCCCCGGCAGAAGGCGAGGGAAACGAGGGTTTCCCGCCGCCCCCCGAGAAAGACCTCGAGAGTCCTTCTTCAACGCGTCTCGAGGCCCTAGGCCCCTCCCGTGACTCGAGAGCCAGGACGCGCTCCCCCTCGCCACGCGCATGGAGACCTGACTTCCCTGGCGCCGCACGAGAGGCTCCCTGAGATCCTCGTCGTGCCTCGGGAGAAAACCCCCACGGGCGCCGCAGCTCGAGGAAACCCCTGAGACGCCCCCGTCCTCGCGACCTGAGGGCCTTCTTTTCCTGCATGGCCTGGAGAGCAATCCCGGGTCCTCTCTCCAAACGGAAGAGGAGGCTGGACTCCCTTGAGGCCGCTCAGGGGGCTCCAAGAGACCCGCGTCGCGACTCGAGAGGAGAGCGGAGTCCTTGGCTTCCCCTCGAGACGAGGCCTGACTCCCCGGGGGAGCCTGGAATGCAACCCCGAGATCCCTGCCTTCCCTGGAGAGGAATATTAGGTCCCGGACACACGCATAGGTGAGGTCTCTTCGGCCCTGCAGTGACTCGAGCGCAACCCCCAGCTTTCCCTCGCAACCCGAGGGGAAGATTGGGCTTCCCATGGCCAACCCAAGGGGAAGGCTGAGATCCCCGGCGTAACTCGAGAATGCCGCCGCAACTCGAGAAAAACCACGTGGTTCCCACCTCTTAGCAAGATGAGGCCCTTGCCCGCAACCGCGTGTCAAGGGAAGTCCCCTGTTCCGCCCTGAAGGGCGAAACCGTCCCTGACAGCCTTCCTGCGACCCCCAAAAGTCCCCCGACACGCCGGGGTCCCCCGAGGGGAACACCGAGGGTCCCGGCACCGCTTACTCTGAGCCCCTTCTCCCCTCCTGATCGCGACAGGAGAGGCGATTCCCCTGCGTGGTCTGGAAGGGGTTCCCGGCCTTCCCGGCGCACCTCATGATGAGGCCGGTCTCACGAGGAAATTGGAGACTAGCCACGTGGGTGGGGCCACATGCCGAACGCCCCCGAGTCCCCAATCCGCTCTTGAGAAGGACCCGAGGCCCGGACCCCTCTGCGAAGGCAACCCTGTGGGTGAAGGCACAACACGAAGGGGCACTGCCACCCCCGTGCATCGTCCGCAAAGACCCGCGGGTTCCACACACAGCTCGACGAGGGGCCTGAGACCCCCTGAGCAACTCGAGAGGCCAGCGGGGTTCCCTTCCTCAGACAAGACGAGGCCTGACTCTCCTGTCCCAACTCAGCAGGGACCCTGCGGTCGGAGTCCGAAACGGAGAGGAAGCCTGAGGTTCCTGCCTCCCCACGAGGTGAGGCCCTCTTCCGTTGCGCCAGACCCAGCGGAGTCCCGAGGGGCCCCGCCACCTCCACAGGATCCCTCGCCTCTCAGAGGCACCCTGGGAAGTTCCCTAAGGTCCCCGGCAGAAGGCGAGGGAAACGAGGGTTTCCCGCCGCCCCCCGAGAAAGACCTCGAGAGTCCTTCTTCAACGCGTCTCGAGGCCCTAGGCCCCTCCCGTGACTCGAGAGCCAGGACGCGCTCCCCCTCGCCACGCGCATGGAGACCTGACTTCCCTGGCGCCGCACGAGAGGCTCCCTGAGATCCTCGTCGTGCCTCGGGAGAAAACCCCCACGGGCGCCGCAGCTCGAGGAAACCCCTGAGACGCCCCCGTCCTCGCGACCTGAGGGCCTTCTTTTCCTGCATGGCCTGGAGAGCAATCCCGGGTCCTCTCTCCAAACGGAAGAGGAGGCTGGACTCCCTTGAGGCCGCTCAGGGGGCTCCAAGAGACCCGCGTCCCGACTCGAGAGGAGAGCGGAATCCTTGGCTTCCCCTCGAGACGAGGCCTGACTCCCCGGGGGAGCCTGGAATGCAACCCCGAGATCCCTGCCTTCCATGGAGAGGAATATTAGGTCCCGGACACACGCCTAGGTGAGGTCTCTTCGGCCCTGCAGTGACTCGAGCGCAACCCCCAGCTTTCGCTCGCAACCCGAGGGGAAGATTGGGCTTCCCAGGGCCAACCCAAGGGGAAGGCTGAGATCCCCGGCGTAACTCGAGAATGCCGCCGCAACTCGAGAAAAACCACGTGGTTCCCACCTCTTGGCAAGATGAGGCCCTTGCCCGCCACGGCGTCTCAAGGGAAGTCCTCTGTTCCGCACTGAAGGGCGAAACGGTCCCTGACAGCCTTCCTGCGACCCCCAAAAGTCCCCCGACACGCCGGGGTCCCCCGAGGGGAACACCGAGGGTCCCGGCACCGCTTCCTCTGAGCCCCTTCTCCCCTCCTGATCGCGACAGGAGAGGCGATTCCCCTGCGTCGTCTGGAAGGGGTTCCCGGCCTTCCCGGCGCACCTCAGGATGAGGCCGGTCTCACGAGGAAATTCGAGACGAGCCACGTGGTTGGGGCCACATGCCGAACGCCCCCGAGTCCCCGGTCCGCTCTTGAGAAGGACCCGAGGCCCGGACCCCTCTTCGAAGGCAACCCTGTGGGTGAAGGCACAACACGAAGGGGCACTGCCACCCCCGTGCATCGTCCGCAAAGACCCGCGTGTTCCACACACAGCTCGACGAGGGGCCTGAGACCCCCTGAGCAACTCGAGAGGCCAGCGGGGTTCCCTTCCTCAGACAAGACGAGGCCTGACTCTCCTGTCCCAACTCTGCAGGGACCCTGCGTTCGGAGTCCGAAACGGAGAGGAAGCCTGAGGTGCCTGCCTCCCCTCGAGGTGAGGCCCTCTTCCGTTGCGCCAGACCCAGCGGAGTCCCGAGGGGCCCCGCCACCTCCACAGGATCCCTCGCCTCTCAGAGGCACCCTGGGAGGTTCCCTAAGGTCCCCGGCAGAAGGCGAGGGACACGAGGGTTTCCCGCCGCCCCCCGAGAAAGACCTCGAGAGTCCTTCTTCAATGCGTCTCGAGGCCCTAGGCCCCTCCCGTGACTCGAGAGCCAGGACGCGCTCCCCCTCGCCACGCGCATGGAGACCTGACTTCCCTGGCGCCGCACGAGAGGCTCCCTGAGATCCTCGTCGTGCCTCGGGAGAAAACCCCCACGGGCGCCGCAGCTCGAGGAAACCCCGGAGACACCCCCGTCCATGCGAGCTGAGGGCCTTCTTTTCCTGCATGGCCTGGAGAGCAATCCCGTGTCCTCTCTCCAAATGGAAGAAGAGGCTGGACTCCCTTGAGGCCGCTCAGGGGGCTCCAAGAGACCCGCGTCGCGACTTGAGAGGAGAGCGGAGTCCTTGGCTTCCCCTCGAGACGAGGCCTGACTCCCCGGGGGAGCCTGGAATGCAACCCCGAGATCCCTGCCTTCCCTGGAGAGGAATATTAGGTCCCGGACACACGCCTAGGTGAGGTCTCTTCGGCCCTGCAGTGACTCGAGCGCAACCCCCAGCTTTCCCTCGCAACCCGAGGGGAAGATTGGGCTTCCCAGGGACAACCCAAGGGGAAGGCTGAGATCCCCGTCGTAACTCGAGAATGCCGCCGCAACTCGAGAAAAACCACGTGGTTCCCACCTCTTGGCAAGATGAGGCCCTTGCCCGCGATGGCGTCTCAAGGGAAGTCCCCTGTTCCGCCCTGAAGGGCGAAACGGTCCCTGACAGCCTTCCTGCGACACCCAAAATTCCCCCGACACGCCGGGGTCCCCCGAGGGGAACACCGAGGTTCCCGGCACCAGTTTATCTGAGCCCCTTCTCCCCTCCTGTTCGTGATAGGAGGGTCACTTCCCCTGCTTTGTTTGTAAGGGGTTCCCGACCTTCACGGGGCACTTCAGGATGAGGCCGGTCTCACGAGGAAATTTGAGACGTAGCTTGCGGGTGGTGCCACATGCCAAAAGACTATGATTTCCCGGTACGCTCTTCATAAGAACCTCATGCCTGGACACCTCTTCGAAGGCAACCCTGTGGATGAAGGCACAACACAAAGGGGCACTGAGACCCTCGTGCATCGTCCGGAAAAACCCGCAGGTTCCACATACAGCTCAACAAGTGGCTTGTCACCCCTGAAGAACTTGAGAGGCAAGTGGGGTTTCATTCCTCTACACAAGACGAGGCCTGATCCTCCTGTCCCAATTCTGCAGGGACTTTGCAATCTGATTCAGACCAGCGCCAGTGAAGTCACGAGAGGAACACTGAGGTTCCTGCCTCCACTCGAGATTAGGACCTCTTCCATTGCATGAAACCCAGTGGAGTCCCGAGAGACGCGTCCCAGCTCCACAGTATCCCTGACTTCTCAGAGGCACCTTGAGAAGCTCCCTGAGGCCACCAGCACAATTCGAGTGAACCCAGGGTTTACTGCCGCTACCATAGAAAGAACTCAAGAGTCCTTCTTCAACGCGTTTTGAGGCCTGATTCCCCTACCATGACTCGAGGGCAATGACGCGCTCCCTCTGCTACACTCATGAAGCCCTGACTTCCCTGGCGCCACACGAGAGGCTCCCTGAGCTCCCCGTCATACCTCGTGAGAAACCCCACACTGGCGCCGCAGATAGAGAAAACCCACGAGACGCCCCCGTTTTCGCGACATGACGGCCTTCTTTTCTAGCATGGCCTGGAGAGCAATCCTGAGTCCTCTCTCCAAACACCACAGTAGGCTTGACTCCCTTTTGGTCACTCAGTGGACTCCAAGACATACCCGTCGCGACTCGAGAGGAGAGCGGAGTCTTTTCCTTCCCCTCGAGGCGAGGCCTGACTCCTCGGGTGAGTCTGATATGGGAACCGGAGATCCCTGTCGCCCCTGGAGAGAAACATTAGATCCTGGACACAAGCCTAGATGAGGTCTCTTTTTTCCTGCAGTGACTCGAGAGCAATCCCCAACTCTCCCTCGCAACTCGAATGGAAGACTGGACTTCCCTGGGCCAACAGAAGAGGAAGCCTGAATTTCCCGTTGTAACTCAAGAATCCCGCCACAACTCGAGAAAAACCACGTCATTCCCTCTTCATCGCAAGATGCGGCCATTGCCGCTACAGCGTCTCAAAAGAAGTCTTACGTTCCATCTTGAAGTGCGATACGGTACTTGGCACCTTTGATGCGACACCAAAAGTTCCCCAACACACTGGTCTCACTGGAGGGGAACACCAAGGTTCCCGGCATCACCTCATCTGTGCCCCTTCTCCCGTCCTGATCGAGACAGGAGGGTCGATTCCCCTGCTTTGTCTGCAAGGGGTTCCGACCTTCCCGGCGCACCTCAGGTTGAGGCCGGTCTCACTAGGAAATTCGAGACGTAGCCTGGTGGGTGGTGCCACATGCGGAAAGACCCCGATTTCCCGGTCCGCTCTTAATAACCCAATGCCCGGACACCTCTTCGAAAGCAAACCTGTGGAGGAATGCACAACACGAAGGGGTACTGACATCCCCATGCATAATACGGAAAAACACGCAGATTCCAAACACAGATCGACAAGTGTCCTGTCATCCCTTGAAGAACTAGAGAGGCATGCGGAGTTCCGTTCCTCCACACAAGAGAAGGCCTGACTCTCCTTTCCCAACTCTGCAGGGACCGTGCGATCGGAGTCAGAAATGTAGATGAAACCTGACGTTCCTGCATCAACTCGAAAGGAGGCCCTCTTCCATTGCGCCATACCCAGTGGAGTCCCGAGAGGCCCCTCCCAACTCCATTGTATCCCTGACTTCTCAGAGGCACCCTCAGAAGCTCTCTGCGGTCACTGGCACAAGTCGAGTGAACCCAGGGTTTCCTGCTGCATTCTGAGAAAGACCTCGAGAGTCCCTCTTTACCGCGTCTTGAGGCCCGATACCCTACCATGACTGGAGAGCAATGACGCATTCCCCTCGCCACGCCCATGGAAACCCAACTTCCCTGGTGCCACACGAGAGGCTCCCTGCGCTCCCCGTCCTACCTCATGAAAACCTCACACTGGCACCACCGCTCGAGAAAACTCACGAGACGCCCCCGTCATCGTAAGATGAGGGCCTTCTTTTCCTACATGACCTAGAGAGCAATCCCGAGTCCACTCTCCAAACTCCACTGGAGGCCTGACTCCCTTTAGGCCACTCAGTAGCCTCCAAGAGATACACGTCGCTACTCTAGAGGAGAGCGGAGTCCGTTGCTTCCCCTCGAGCCGAGGCCTGACTACTTGGGTGAGTCTGGAATGGGATCCCGAGATCCGTGTCGCCCCTGTAGAGGAAAACTCGGTCCTGCAAACAAGCCTAAATGAGGTCTTTTTTGTCCTGCATTGACTCAAGTGCAATCCCCAGCTCTCCCTCGCAACTCGAATGGATGATTGGACTTCGCTGGGCCAACACAAGAGGAAGCCTGTATTCCCCGTTGTAACTCGAGAATCCCGTGGCAACTGGAGAAAAACAACGTGGTTCCTCTGTCATCGAAATATGAGGCCCCTGTCAGCTATAGCGTCTCCAGGGAAGTCCCATGTTCCGTCTTGAAGTGTGAAACGGTACTTGGCACCCTTGATGCGACCCCCAAATTTCCCTGACACCCCGGTCTCACTCGAGGAGAACATGGAGGTTCCCAGCACAGCTTCAGCTGAGCCTCTTCTCCCCTCCTGATGGCGACAGGAGGGTCAATTCCCCTGCTTTGTCTGGAAGGGGTTCCCAGACTTCCCGGCGAACCTCAGGATGAGGCCAGTCTCACGAGGGAATTCGAGACGTAGCCTCGTGGGTTGTGCCACATGCCGAAAGACCCCGATTTCCTGGTCTGCTATTGATAAGATCCCGATGCCTGGTCACCTCTTTGAAGGTAACCCTGTGGATGAAGGCACAAAACGAAGGGGCACTGACACCCCTGTGCATCGTCCCCCAAAACCGCAGGTTCCACATACAACTCGATAGGTGGCCTGTCATCCCGTGAACAACTCGAGAGGCAAGCAGAGTTCCACTACTCCACACAAGACGAGGTCTGACTCTCCTGTCCCAACTCTGCAGGGACCCTGCTATCCGAGTCAGAAATGGAGAGGAACCCTGACGTTACTGCCTCAATCCGAGATTAGGTCCTCTTCAATTGCACCAGTCCCTGTGATGTCCCGAGAAGCCCCTCTCTACTCCACAGTATCCCTGACTTCTCAGAGGAACCCCGCTAAGCTCCCTGAGGTCATGGGCACAAGTCGAGGGAACCCAGGGTTTCCTGCCACACCCCGAGAAAGACCTCGAGAGTTCTTCTTCGAAGCGTCTTGAGGCTCGATTCCCCTACCATGACTCGAGAGCAATGAGGCGCTCCCCCTCGCCATGTCCATGGAGACCTGACTTCCGTGGCACCACAGGAGTCTCCCTGAGCTCCCCGTCCTATCTCGTGAGAAACCCCAACCAGGCACTGCACCTTGAGAAAACCCACGAGACGCCCTCGTCATCGCGAGATGAGGGCCTTCTTTTCCTGTATGGCCTAGAGAGCAATCCCGAGTCCTCTCTCCATACTCCACAGGAGGCTTAACTCCATTTAGGCCACTCTTGGGCTCCAAAGGATACCCGTCGCGACTCGAGAGGAGAGCGGAGTCCATTCATTCCCTTCGAGATGAGGCCTGACTCCCCGGGTGAGTCTGGAATGCAACCCCGAGATCCCTGTCGCCCCTGGAGAGAAAAACTCGGTCCTGGACACAAACCTAGATGAGCTCTATTTTGCCCTGCAGTGACTCGAGAGCAATCTCCAGCTCTCACTTGCAACTCGAATGGAAGATTGGACTTCCCTGGGCCAACACAAGAGGAAACCTGTATTCCCCGTCGTAACTCAAGAATCCTGCCGCAACTCGAGAAAAAACACGTGGGTCCCTCGTCAGCGCTAGATGAGGCCCTTGCCCACTACAGCGTCTCAAGAGAAGTCCCAGGTTCCGTCTTGAAGTGCGAAACGGTACTTGGCACCCTTGATGCAACCCGAAAAGTTACCCGACTTACCAGTTTCACTCAAGGGGAGCACCGAGGTTCCTGGCACTACTTCATCTGAGCCCTTTCTCTCCTCCTGATCCTGAAAGGAGGGTCGATTCCCCTGCTTTGTCTGGAAAGGGTTCCCGGACTTTCCTGCGCGCCTCAGGATGAGGCCAGTCTCACGAGGAAATTCGAGACGTAGCCTCGTGGGTGGTGCAACATGCTGAAAGACCCCGATTTCCCGGTCCGCACTTGAGGAGATCCCGATGCCCGGACAACTCTTCGAAGGCAACCCTGTGGATGAAGGCACAACAGGAAGGAGCACTGACGCCCCCGTGCATCTCCGAAATACCTGCAGGTTCCACACACATCAAGAAAAGTGGTGTCATCCTTGAACAACTTGAGATGTAAGCGGAGTTCCATTCCTCCGCAGAACACGAGACCTGACACTCCTGAGCAAACTCAGCAGGGACCCTGCGATCTGAGTCAGATCCGGCTCCAGGAAGTCAGGATCAGAACCCTGAGGTTCCTGCCTCAACTTGAGATGAGGCCCTCTTCCATTGCACCAAACCCAGAGGAGTCCCGAGAGGCCTCTCCCAAATCCACAGTATCCCTGACTTCTCAGAGGCACCCTGAGAAGCTCCCTGAGGTCACCGGCACAAGTCAAGGGAACCCAGGGTTTCCTGCCGCAACCCTAGAAAGACATCGAGAGTCCTTTTTCAACCCGTCATGAGGCCCGATTCCCCTACCCTGACTTGAGAGCAATGGCGCGCTCCCCCTTGCCCCGCCCATGGAGACCTGACTTCCCTGTTGCCACACGAGAGGCTACCTGAACTCCCCGTCGTACCTCGTGAGAAACCCCACACTGCCTCCACAGCTCGAGAAAACCCACGAGACGCCCCCATCATCTCGAGATGTGGGCCTTCTTTTCCTGCATGGCCTGGAGAGCAATCCCGAGTCCTCTCTCCAAACTGAAGAGGAGGCTTGACTCCCTTTAGACCAGTCAGTGGGCTCCAAGAGATACACGTCGCAACTCGAGAGGAGAGCCGAGTCCTTTGCTTCCCCTCGATACGAGGCCTAACTCCCCGGGTGAGTCTGTAATGCAAACCCGAGATCCCTGTCGCCCTTGGAGAGGATCACTGGGTCCTGAACACAAGGCTAGATGAGGTCGCTTTTGCCCTGCAGTAACTCGAGAGCACTCCCCAGCTTTCCCTCGCAACCCGAATGGAAGATTGGACATCCCTGGGCCAACACAAGAGGAAGCCTGAATTCCCAGTAGTAATTCAAGAATTCCGCCTCAACTTGAGAAAAACCACGTGGTTCCCCCGTCATTGCAAGATGAGGCCCTTGCCCGCTCCAGCGTCTCAAGAGTAGTCCCACGTTCCGTCTTGAAGTGCGAAATGATATTTGGCACCCTTAATGCTACCCCAAAAGTTCCCCGACATATGGGTCGCACTCGAGGGGAACACCGAGGTTCCTGGCACCACTTCATCTGAGCCCCTTCTCCCCTCCTGATCGCGAAAGGAGGGTCGATTCCCCTGCTTTGTCTGCAAGGGGTTCCCGACCTTCACCGCGCACCTCAGATGAGGCTGTCTTACGAGGAAATTCGAGACGTAGCCTCGATGGTGGTGCCACATGCCGAAAGACCACGATTTCGCGATCTGCTCTTGATAAGAACGCGATGCCCAGACACCTATTCGAAGATAGTGTGGATGAAGGCACAACACGAAGGGGCACTGACACCCCCGTGCATCGTCCGGAAAAGACCGCAGGTTACTCATACAGCTCAACAAGTGCCTGTCACCCAGTGAACAACTCGAGAGGCAAGCGGAGGTCCATTCCTGCACACAAGACGAGGCCTGACTCACCTCTCCCAACTATGCAGGGGGCTGCGATCGGAATCAGAAATGGAGAGGAACCCTGAGGTTCCTGCCTCCCCTCGAGATGAGGCCCCCTTCCATTTCACCAAACCCAGTGGAGTCCCGAGAGGTCTTTCCCAACTCCATAGTATCCCTGACTTCTCAGAGGCACCCGGAGAATCTCCCTGAGGTCACCGGCACAAGTCGAGGGAACCCAGGTATTCTTGCCAAGACCTGAGAGAGATCTTGAGAGTCCTTCTTCAACGCGTCTAGAGGCCTGATTCCCCTACCATGACTCGAGAGCAATGATGCGCTCCCCCTCGCCACACGCATCGAGACCTAACTTCCCTGGCGCCACACAAGAGGCTCCCTGAGCTCCCCGTCGTACCCCCTGAGAAACCAACACAGGCGCTGCAGCTCGGTAAAACCACCGAGACCCCCCTGTCTTCGTGAGATGAGGGCCTTCTTTTCCTGCATGTCCTGGAGTGCAATCCCGAGTCCTCTCTCCAAACTCCAGAGGAGGCTTGACTCCCTTTAGTCCACTCAGTGGGCTCCAAGAAATACCCGTCGCGACTCGAGAAGAGAGAGAAGGCCTTTGTTTCCCCTCGAGACGACGCCTGACTCCCGGGTGAGTCTGGAATGCAACCCCAAGTTCCCAGTCATCCCTTGAGAGGAACATTAGGTCCTAGACACAAGCCTGGATGAGGTCTCTTTTGCCCTGCAGTGACTCGAGCGCAACCCCCAGCTATCCCTCGCAACTCGAATGGAAGGTTGGACTTCCCTGGGCTAACACAAGAGGAAGCCTGAATTCCCCGTCGTAACTCGAGAATCCCGCCGCACCTTGAGAAAAACCACGTGATTCCCCCATCATCCCAAGATGAGGCCCTTGCCCTCTACAGCGTCTCAAGAGAAGCCCCAAGTCCGTCTTGAAGTGCAAAACGGTACTTGGCACCCTTGAAGTGACCCGAAAAGTTTCCCGACACACCGGTCCCACTCGAGGGGAACACCGAGGTTCCCGGCACGACTTCAACTGAGCCCTTTCACTCCTCCTGATCGCGACAAGATGGTCGATTCCCCTGCTTTGTCTGGAAGGGGTTCCCGATCTTCATGGTGCACCTCAGGATGACACCAGTCTAACGAAGAAATTCGAGACGTAGCCTCATGGATGGTGCCACGTTCTGAAAGACCCCGATTTCCTGCTCTGCTATTGATAAGAACCCGATGTCCGGACACCTCTTTGAAGGCAACCCTGTGGATGAAGGCACAACACGAAGGGGCACTGACTCCCTCATGCATCTTACGGAAAAAACCGAAGATTCCACTCACAGCTCGACAAATGGTCTGTTATCCTGTGAACAACTCGAGAGGCAAGCGGAGTTCCATTCCTCCACACAAGACGAGGCCTGACTCTCCTGTCCCAACTCTTCAGGGACCCTGTGGTCGGAGTTTGAAATGGAGAGGAACCCTTAGGTTCCTGCCTCAACTCGAGATGAGAACCTTTGCCATTGCACCAAACCCAGTGGAGTTCCGAGAGCCCCTCCCAAGTCCACAGTATGCCTGACTTCTCAGAGGCACCCTGAGAAGCTCCCTGAGGTCACCGGTACAAGTCGAGGGAACCCAGGGTTTCCTGCCGCAACCTGAGAAAGACCTCGAGACTCCTTCTTCAACGCGTCTTGAGTCCCGATTTCCCTACCATGACTCGAGAACATTTATGGGCTCCCCCTCGTCACACACATAGAGACCTGACTTTCCTGGCGCCACACGAGAGGCTCCCTGAGCTCCCCGTCGTACCTCGTGAGAAAACTCATAATTGTGCCCCAACTCGAGAAAACCCACAAGACGCCCCCGTCTTTGCGAGCTGAGGGCCTTCTCTTCCTGCATGGCCTGGAGAGCAATCCCGAGTCCTCTCTCCAACTCCACAGGAGGCTTTACTCCGAGTAGGCCACTCAGTGGGCTCCAAGACATACCCGACGCCACTCGAGAAGAGAGTGGAGTCCTTTGCTTTCCTTCGAGAAGAGGCCTGACTCCCTGTGTGAGTCTGGAATGCAACTCCGAGATCCCTGTCACCCCTGGAGAGGAAAATTAAGTCCTGGGCACAGGCCTAGATGAAGTATATTTTGCCCTGCAGTGACTCGAGAGAAATCCCAGCTCTCCCTCGAAACTCGAATGGAAGATTGGACTTCCCTGGACCAACACAAGAGGAAGCCCGAATTCCCCGTTGTAACGCGAGAATCCTGCTGCAACTCGAAGGAAACCACGTAGTTCCCCCCTCATCTCAAGATGAAGCCCTTTCACGTTAGAGCGTCTCAAGAAAAGTCTCACGTTCATGTTGAAGTTTGAAACATTACTTGGCACCCTTCATCAGACTCCAAAAGTTCCCTGACATACCGGTCTCACTCGAGGGGAACCCCGAGGTTCCCAGCACCACTTCATCTGAGCCCCTTCTCCCCTCCTGATCGCGACAGGAGGGTCGATTAACCTGCTTTGTCTGGAAGGCTTTCTCGACCTTCCCAGCGCACCTCAGGATGAGCCCAGTCTCAAGAGGAAATTCGAGAGGTAGCCTCGTGTGTGGTGCCACATGCCAAAAGACCCCGATTCTCTGGTCCTCTCTTCACAAGAACCCATGCCCGGACACCTCTTCGAAGGCAACCCTGTGGATGAAGTCACAACACGAAGGGGCATTGACAACCCCATGCATCATCTGGAAAAACCCACAGGTTCCACATACAGCTCGACAAGTGGCCTGTCACCTCGTGAACAACTTGGGAGGCAAGCAGAGTTCCATTCCTCCACACAGCACGAGCCCTGAGTCTCCTGTCCCAACTCAGCAGGGACGCTGCAATCGGTGTCTGAAATGGAGAGAAACAGTAAGGTTCCTGCATCAACTCTAAATGAGGCCCTCTTCCATTGCACCAAACCCAGTGGAGTCCCGAGAGGCCCCTCCCAACTCCACAGTATCCCTGACTTCTCAGAGGCAACCTGAGTAGCTCTCTGAGGTCACCGGCAGAAGTCGAGGGAACCCAGCGTTTCCTGCCACAACCCCAGAAAGACCTCGAAAGATCTTCTTCAACGCGTCTTGAGGCCGGATGCTGCACGAGAGGCCCCCTGAGCTCTCCATCGTACCTCGTGAGAAACACAACGTGGCGCCCCAGCTGGATTAAACCCACGAGACGTCCACGTCATCGCGAGATGTGGGCTTTCTTTTATTGCATACCCTGGAGAGCAATCCAGAGTCCTCTCTCCAAACTCCACAGGAGGCTTGACTCCCTGGAGGCCACTCAGTGGGCTCCAAGAGATACCTATCGCGACCCAGGAGGATATCAGAATCCTTTGCTTCCCCTCGAGCCGAGGCCTGACTCACTGGGTGAGTCTGGAATGCGTCCCCGTGATCCCTATCGCCCCTGGAGAGGAACATTAGGTCCTGGACACAAGCCTAGATGAGGTCTATTTTGACCTGCCGTGACTCGAGAGCAATTCCCACCCAGCTCTCCCTGGCGACTCGAATGGAAGAATGGACTTCCCTGGGCCAACACAAGAGGAAGCCTGAATTCCCCGTCGTAAGTCAACAATCCCATCGCAACTCGAGAAAAACCACGTGGTTTCCCCTTCATCACAAGATGAGGCCCTTGCCCACCACAGCGTCTCAAGAGAAGTCCCACGTTTCGTCTTGAAGTTTGAAACAGTATTTGGCAAGCTTCATGAGACCCCAAAAGTTCTCTGACATACCAGTCTCACTCGAGGGGAACACCGAGGTTCCCGGCACCACTTCATCTGAGCCCCTTCTCCCCTCCTGATCACGACAGTAGGGTCGATTAACCTGCTTTGTCTGGAAGGCTTTCCCGACCTTCCAGGGACACCTCAGCATGAGGCCCGTCTCACGAGGAAATTCGAGACGTAGCCTCGTGTGTGGTGCCGCATTCCAAAAGACCCCGATTTCCTGGTCCGCTCTTGATAAGAACCCGATGCCCGCACACCACTTCGAAGGCAACCCTGTGGATGAAAGCACATCACGAAGGGGCACTGACACCCCCGTGCATTGTCTGGAAAAAACCGCAGGTTCCACACACAGCTCGACAAGTGGCCTGTCACTCCTTGAACAACTCGAGAGGCAAGCGGAGTTCCATTCCTCCACACAAGACGAGGCCTGACTCTCCTGTCCCAACTCTGCAGGGACCCTGCGATCTGAGTCAGAAATGGAGAGGAACCCTGAGGTTCCTTCCTGATCTCAAGATTAGGCCCTCTTCCATTGCAGCAAACCCAGTGGAGTCCCAAGAGGCCTCTCCCAGCTCCATAGTATCCCTGACTTCTCAGAGGCACCCTGAGAAGCTACCTGAGGTCACAGGCACAAGTCGAGGGAACACAGGGTTTCCTGCCGCAACCCGAGAAAGACCTCGAGCGTCCTTTTTCATTGCGTTGAGCCCTGATTCCACTACCATGACTCGAGAGCAATGACGTGCGCCCCCTCGCCACTCGTATGGAGACTTGACTTCCCTGACACCACACGAGAGGCTCCCTGAGCTCCCGGTCGTACCTTGTGAGAAACCCCACACTGGCACCGCAGCTCCAGAAAAACCACGAGACTCCCCCGACATCGCGAGATGAGGGCCTTCTTTTCCTGCATGGCCTGGAGAGCAATCCCGCGTGCTCTCTCCAAACTCCACAAGAGAGGAGCCAAGATTGCTGAGGAGTAGGACGGGGAGAACTCTTTTCCCCCCCAAACAATTTCATCAAAAGAGCATTTAAACGTCGAGTAAATTCCACAATACAACTTATGAATGCTGCCAGAGGACATCAGGCACCCAGAAAAGCAACCCAACTCTTGGAAAGTAGGTAGGAAAAAGTAGAAAAGACAAAAAAAGAGACAAAAGAGGGAGGGAGGGATTTCCGTCCTGGGAAGATAGTCTTAAAAAGAGAAAAGTTTCCAAACACCAGGAAAGCTTTTCACTGCCAAATCTTTGCCAAGCTTTGGAAGCACAAAGGGCAACATAAGGGGGATAAAAATAAATAAACAATTAAAACTCGCAGATTGCAAGCCCTACGGTAACTCCCCCAGCCGCGAAGCAGTGCAGACGCCTGCTCACACCATTAGCAAGAAGGGGCTGGGCAGGGAGGCGCGGCGCGGGCTGCATCGCTTAGAGTAAGAATCTGGCCTGAATACCCTGAGCGCTATCTGAACGAAATAACTTGGGCTAGAAAACCAGACTCTGGGATATCTACCACGCAAAAAGCCAGCCCTAACTTAAGACACCGCCAGGCCCGTGCACGGAACAAAGGACTGAACAGAGATAGCCGGCTGCAGACCTTCCCCCTCTGGTGACAGGCAGCCAGAGCCGGAAGGGGGCAATCGCAGCCCCAGAGAGACATTATCTATAAAACTGTAAGCAGGCTTCTTTGCTAACTAAAACTTCTTGGGGATCTGGACGGTCAACATCTGCCTGAGAAGGTGCGCCTGTTTTACACCCAGATAACCGAGTGGCAGGGAGGCGATAAGTCACAACATTGGCGCTCGCCTAACATCTCATTACCTGAGCTGCTCGGACCTGGGAAGAGCACAAAACGCAGGCCCAACCGAGCCTGTGCTTCTGAGGACTACCCGAGTGCCTGAACCTGAGTGGCTTGGACCTGGGAGGTGCATGTAGCCCAGGGCCAGCCTCGGATTGTTCCCGGTGGAACAACCTAGAGCCAGAGCAGTGTGGGCAGGGAGGCTACACGCGCCGTGAGCGGGGGCAGACCCAGTGTGGCTGAGGCACTGTGACCGCACGCCACTGTTATTTGTTTGCAGCATCCCTCCCTCCCTCCCCACAGTGCAACTGAACAAGTGAGCCTAAAAAAAAAGTGTCCTCCACCGTCCCCTTTGTGTCAGGGCGTAAACCAGACACTGAAGAGACCAGCAAACAAAAGAAGCTATAACAGAGGGAATCGCCTTGGAAGCTACAGGCAATAGATTAAAACCCTGTGGTTACTAGGACTACATAGGAAGGTGCCTATAGATCTTAAGAAATATAAGTCGGACCAAGGAACTAGCCAAAAATGAACTGAACCCACGATACTCACAACAAAACCAGAGAAAGTCCTAGATATATTTTTATGATCATTCTTTCTTTTTTTTAATTTTTTTAATTTTAAGTCCTCTATTGTTCCTTTAATTTTCACTTTTATAACCTATTACTTTGCAAAAAAAAAGACCCTATTTTTTTCTTCTTCAGCAAACTTCATATATATATATATATATATATATATATATATAATAATTTTTTGACCTTGTTTTTTTGTTTTGTTTTTTTTTTTTTCTTCTTTTAACATTGTATTTTTGAAATTCCAAACTCTACTCTAGATTTCTAATTCATGCTTTTTGGTATTTGATATCAATTTTGTACCTGTAGTTTCTTTATAATTTTTGCGACATTGCTTGTTTTTGTTTGTTTGTTTTCTCTTTAGTTTTCTTCTTCCTTTTTTTAAACATTGTATTTTTGAAATTCCAAACTCTACTCTAGATTTTTAATTTTTGCTTTTTGATATTAGTTATCAATTTTGTACCTGTATTTTCTTGATAATTTTTGCGACCTTGTTTGTTTTTCTTTGTTCGTTTTTTCTCTCTTTCTTTTCCTTCTTCTTTTCTTTAACATCGTATTTTTGAAATTCCAAACTCTACTCTAGATTTTTAATTTTTGCTTTTATGTATTTGTTACCAATTTTGTACCTTTAAGAACTCAATCTTCAGTACCCATTTTTAACTAGGGAACGAGATTACTGGCTTGACTGCTCTCTCTCCCTTTGGACTCTCCTTTTTCTCCACCGGGTCGCCTGTGTCTCCTCCCTAACTCCTCTCTACTCTACCCAACTCTGTGAATTTCTGTGTATTCCAGACGGTGGAGAACACTTAGGGAACTGATTACTGGCTGGATCTGTCTCCCTCCTTTTCATTCCCCCCTTTTATCCTTATGGCCACCTCTGTCTCCTTCCTCCTTCTTCTCGTCTCTGTATAACTCTGTGAACATCTCTGAGCGGTCCAGTTGTGGAGTGCACATAAGGAAGTGACTACTGGCCAGCCCACTCTCTCCACTATTGATTCCACCTGATCTCATTTGGGTCACCTCTAACTCCCTCCTCCCTCTTCTCTTCTCCATGTAACGCTGTGAACCATTCTGAGTGGCCCTCACAGTAAAGAAACTTTTCTTCTTTAACGTAGATGTTTTATCAATGGTGCTGTATAGAAGGAGAAGTTTTGAAACTACTGTAAAAGTAAGACAGATAACTGGAAGCAGGAGGCTTATGTCCAAACCCTGACTCCAGGGAACTCCTGACTCCAAGGAACATTAATTGACAGGAGCTCATCAAATGCCTCCATACCGACACTGAAACCAAGCACCACACAAGAGCCAACAAGTTCCAGGGCAAGACATACCAAGCAAATTCTCCAGCAACAAAGGAACACAGCCTTGAGCTTCAAGATACAGGCTGCCCAAAGTCACCCCAAAACCACAGACATCTCATAACTCATTACTGGACACTTCATTGCACTCTAGAGAGAAGAAATACAGCTCCACCCACCAGAACACGGGCACAAGCTTCCCTAACCAGGAAATCTTGACAAGACACCTGTACAAACCCACACACAGCGAGGAAATGCCACAGTAAAGAACTCCACAAACTGCCAGAATACAGAAAGGACACCCCAAACTCAGCAATTTAAACAAGATGAGACAGAGGAATACCCAGCAGATAAAGGAACAGGATAAATGCCCACCAAACCAAACAAAAGAGGAAGAGATAGGGAATCTACCTGATAAAGAATTCCGAATAAGGAGAGTGAAATGGATCTAAAATCTTGAAACTAAAATGGAATCACAGATAAATAGCCTGGAGACAAGGATTGAGAAGATGCAAGAAAGGTTTAACAAGGACCTAGAAGAAAAAAAAAAAGAGTCAATATATAACGAATAATGCAATAAATGAAATTAAAAACACTCTGGAGGCAACAAATAGTAGAATAACAGAGGCAGAAGATAGGATTAGTGAATTCGAAGATAGAATGGTAGAAATAAATGAATCAGAGAGGATAAATGAAAAACGAATTAAAAGAAATGAGCACAATCTCAGAGACCTCCAGGACAATATTAAACGCTACAACATTCGAATCATAGGGGTCCCAGAAGAAGAAGACAAAAAGAAAGACCGTGAGAAAATACTTGAGGAGATAATAGTTGAAAACTTCCCTAAAATGGGGAAGGAAATACTCACTCAAGTCCAAGAAACCCAGAGAGTCCCAAACAGGATAAAGCCAAGGCGAAACCCCCCAAGACACATATTAATCACATTAACAAAGATCAAACACAAAGAACAAATATGAAAAGCAGCAAGGGAAAAACAACAAATACCACACAAGGGAATTGCCATAAGGATAACAGCTGATCTTTCAATAGAAACTCTTCAAGCAAGGAGGGAATGGCAAGACATACTTAGAATGATGAAAGAAAATAACCTACAGCCCAGATTATTGTACCCAGCAAGGATCTCATTCAAGTATGAATGAGAAATCAAAAGCTTTTCAGACAAGCAAAAGCTGAGAGAATTCTGCACCACCAAACCAGCTCTCCAACAAATACTAAACAGGAAACACAAAAACGGTGTATAAATTCGAACCCAAAACAATAAAGTAAATGGCAATGGGATCATACTTATCAGTAATTACCTTAAACGTAAATGGGTTGAATGCTCCAACCAAAAGACAAAGACTGGCTGAATGGATACAAAAACAAGACCCCTACATATGTTGTCTACAAGAGACCCACCTCAAAACAGGGGATACATACAGACTGAAAGTGAAGGGCTGGAAAAAGATTTTCCATGCAAATAGGGACCAAAAGAAAGCAGGAGTAGCGATACTCATATCAGATAAAATAGACTTTAAAACAAAGGCTGTGAAAAGAGACAAAGAAGGTCACTACATAATGATCAAAGGATCAATCCAAGAAGAAGATATAACAATTATAAATATATATGCACCCAACGCGGCAGCACCACAGTATGTAAGACAAATGCTAACAAGTATGAAAGGAGAAATTAACACTAACACAATAATAGTTGGAGATTTTAATACCCCACTCACACCTATGGATAGATCAACTAAACAGAAATTTAACAAGGAAACACAAACTTTAAATGATACAATAGACCAGTTAGACCTAATTGATATCTATAGGACATTTCATCCCAAAACAATGAATTTCACCTTTTTCTAAAGTGCACATGGAACCTTCTCCAGGATAGATCACATCCTGGGCCATAAAGCTAGCCTTGGTAAATTCAAAAAAATAGAAATCATTCCAAACATCTTTTCTGACCACAATGCAGTAAGATTAGATCTCAATTACAGGAGAAAAACTATTAAAAATTCCAACATATGGAGGCTAAACAACACGCTGCTGAATAACCAACAAATCACAGAAGAAATCAAAAAAGAAATAAAAATTTGCATAGAAACGGATGAAAATGAAAACACAACAACCCAAAACCTGTGGGACACGGTAAAAGCAGTCCTAAGGGGAAAGTTCATAGCAATACAGGCACACCTCAAGAAACAAGAAAAAAGTCAAATAAGTAACCTAACTCTACACCTAAAGCAACTAGAAAAGGAAGAAATGAAGAACCCCAGGGTTAGTAGAAGGAAAGAAATCTTAAAAATTAGAGCAGAAATAAATGCAAAAGAAACAAAAGAGACCATAGCAAAAATCAACAAAACCAAAAGCTGGTTCTTTGAAACGATAAATAAAATTGACAAACCATTAGCCAGACTCATCAAGAAACAAAGGGAGAAAAATCAAATCAATAAAATTAGAAATGAAAATGGAGAGATCACAACAGAAAACACAGAAATACAAAGGATCATAAGAGACTACTATCAACAATTATATGCCAATAAAATGGACAACGTGGAAGAAATGGACAAATTCTTAGAAAAGTACAACTTTCCAAAACTGGACCAGGGAAGAAATAGAAAATCTTAACAGACCCATCACAAGCACGGAAATGGAAATTGTAATCAAAAATCTTCCAGCCAACAAAAGCCCAGGTCCAGACGGCTTCACAGCTGAATTCTACGAAAAATTTAGAGAAGAGCTAACACCTATCATGCTCAAACTCTTCCAGAAAATTGCAGAGGAAGGTAAACTTCCAAACTCATTCTATGAGGCCACCATCAGCCTAATACCAAAACCTGCCAAAGATCCCATAAAAAAAGAAAACTACAGGCCAATATCACTGATGAACATAGATGCAAAAATCCTTAACAAAATTCTAGCAATCAGAATCCAACAACACATTAAAAAGATCATACACCATGACCAAGTGGGCTTTATCCCAGGGATGCAAGGATTCTTCAATATCCACAAATCAATCAATGTAATACACCACCTTAACAAATTGAAAAATAAAAACCATATGATTTTCTCAATAGATGCAGAGAAAGCCTTTGACAAAATTCAACATCCATTTATGATAAAAACTCTCCAGAAAGCAGGAATAGAAGGAACATACCTCAACATAATAAAAGCTATATATGACAAACCCACAGCAAACATTATCCTCAATGGTGAAAAATTGGAAGCATTTCCTCTAAAGTCAGGAACAAGACAAGGGTGCCCACTTTCACCATTACTATTCAACATAGCTTTGGAAGTTTTGGCCACAGCAATCAGAGCAGAAAAAGAAACAAAAGGAATCCAAATTGGAAAAGAAGAAGTAAAACTCTCACTGTTTGCAGATGACATGATCCTCTACATAGAAAACCCTAAAGACTCCACCAGAAAATTACTAGAACTAGCCAATGACTATAGTAAAGTTGCAGGATATAAAATCAACACACAGAAATCCCTTGAATTCCTATACACTAATAATGAGAAAACAGAAAGTGAAATTAAGGAAACAATTTCATTCACCATTGAAATGGAAAGAATAAAATACTTAGGAATATACCTACCTAAAGAAACTAAAGACCTATACATAGAAAACTATAAAACACTGGTGAAAGAAATCAAAGAGGACACTAATAGATGGAGAAATATACCATGTTCATGGATTGGAAGAATCAATATAGTGAAAATGAGTATACGACCCAAGGCAATTTATAGATTCAATGCAATCCCTATCAAGCTACCAAAAGTATTCTTCACAGAGCTAGAACAAATAATTTCACAATTTGTATGGAAATACAAAACACCTCGAATAGCCAAAGCGATCTTGAGAAAGAAGAATGGAACTGGAGGAATCAACCTACCTGATTTCAGGCTCCACTACAAAGCCACAGTTATCAAGACAGTATGGTACTGGCACAAAGACAGAAATATAGATTAGTGGAACAAAATAGAAAGCCCAGAGATAAATCCACACACATATGGACACCTTATCTTTGACAAAGGAGGCAAAAATATACAATGGATTAAAGACAATCTCTTTAACAAGTGGTGCTGGGAAATCTGGTCAACCACTTGTAAAAGAATGAAACTAGAACACTTTCTAACACAATACACAAAAATAAACTCAAAATGGATTAAAGATCTAAACGTAAGACCAGAAAATATAAAACTCCTAGAGGAGAACATAGGCAAAACACTCTCTGAAATACATCACAGCAGGATCCTCTATGACCCACCTCCCAGAATATTGGAAATAAAAACAAAAATAAACAAATGGGACCTAATTAACCTTAAAAGCTTCTGCACATCAAAGCAAACTATTAGCAAGGTGAAAAGACAGCCTTCAGAATGGGAGAAAATAATAGGAAATGAAGCAACTGACAAACAACTAATCTCAAAAATATACAAGCAACACCTACAGCTCAACTCCAGAAAAATAAGTGACCCAATCAAAAAATGTGCCAAAGAACTAAATAGACATTTCTCCAAAGAAGACATACAGATGGCTAACAAACACATGAAAAGATGCTCAAAATCACTCATTATCATAGAAATGCAAATCAAAACCACTATGAGGTACCATTTCACGCCAGTCAGAATGGCTGCAATCCAAAAGTCTACAAATAATAAATGCTGGAGAGGGTGTGGAGAAAAGGGAACCCTCTTACACTGTTGGTGGGAATGCAAACTAGTACAGCCACTATGGAGAACAGTGTGGAGATTCCTTAAACAACTGGAAATAGAACTGCCTTATGATCCAGCAATCCCACTGCTGGGCATACACACTGAGGAAACCAGAAGGGAAAGAGACACGTGTACCCCAATGTTCATCGCAGCACTGTTTCTAATAGCCAGGACAAGGAAGCAACCTAGATGTCCATCAGCAGATGAATGGATAAGAAAGCTGTGGTACATATACACAATGGAGTATTACTCCGCCATTAAAAAGAATAGAATGAATCAATTCTAATGAGGTGGATGAAACTGGAGCCTATTATACAGAGTGAAGTAAGCCAGAAAGAAAAACACCAATACAGTATACTAACACATATATATGGAATTTTGAAAGACGGTAACAATAACCCTGAGTACGAGACAGCAAAAGAAACACTGAGGTATAGAAGAGTCTTATGGACTCTGTGGGAGAGGGAGAAGGTGGGAAGATTTGGGAGAATGGCATTGAAACATGTAAAACATCATGTATGAAAAGAGTTGCCAGTCCAGGTTTGATGCATGACACTGGATGCTTGGGGCTAGTGCACTGGGACGACCCAGAGGGATGCTATGGGGGGGAGGAGGGAGGAGGGTTCAGGATGGGGAGCACATGTATACCTGAGGCGGATTCATTTTGATATTTGGAAAAACTAATACAATTATGTAAAGTTTAAAAATAAAATAAAATTTAAAAAAAAAATCCACAGGAGGCTTGACTCCCTTTAGGCCACTCAGTGGTCTCCAAGAAATACCCGTCGGGACTCGAGAGCAGAGCAGAGTCCTTTCCTTCCTCTCGAGATGAGGACTGACTCCTCGGGTGCGTCTAAAATGCAACCCCGAGATCTCTGTCGCCCCTGGAGAGGAACATTAGGTCCTGGACACAAGCTTAGATGAGGTCTCTTTTGCCCTGAAGTGACTCGAGAGCAATCCCTAGCTCTCTCTCGCAACTCGAATGGAAGATTGGACTTCCCTGGGCCAACACAAGAGGAAGCCTGAATTCCCCATCGTAACTCGAGAATCCCGCCGAAACTCGAGAAAAACCACATGGTTACCCCGTCATCGCAAGATGAGGCCCTTGCCCGCTACAGCGTCTAAAGAGAAGTCCCACGTTTCTTCTTGAAGTGTTTTCACACTTCAAGTGTGAAAACTCGGCACCCTTGATGCGATTCCAAAAGTTCCCCGACACCCTGGTCTCTCTCGAGGGGAACACCGAGGTTCCCGGTACGACTTCATCTGAGTCACTTCTCCCCTCCTGATTGCGACTGGAGGGTCGACTCCCGTGCTTTGTCTGGAAGGGGTTCCCAACTTTCCCGGCGCACCTCAGGATGAGGCCGGTCTAACGAGAATATTTGAGACGTAGCTTCATGGGTGGTAACACATGCTGAAAGACCCCGATTCCCCGGTCCGCTCTTGATAAGAACCCGATGCCCGGACACCTCTTCAAAGGCAACCCTGTGGAAGAAGGCACTACACGAAGGGGCACTGACACCCTCGTGCATCGTCTGGAAAAACCCGCAGATTCCAAACACAGTTCGACAAGTTGCCTGTCACCGCGTGAATAACTCGAGAGGCAAGCGTAGTTCCATTCCTCCTTACAAGACGAGGCCTGACTCTCCTGTCCCAACTCTGCAGGGACCCTGCGATCAGAGTCAGAAATGGAGACGAACCCTGAGGTTCCTGCCTCCACTCGAGATGAGGCCCTCTTCTATTGCACCAAACCCAGTGGAGTCCCGAGAGGGCCCTCCCAACTCCAGGGTATCCCTGACTTCTCAGAGGCACACTGAGAAGCTCCCTGAGGCCACCGGCACTAGTCGAGGGAACCCAGGGTTTACTGCCGTGACCTAAGAAACACCTTGAAAGTCCTTCTTTAACGGTTCTTGAGGCCCGATACACCTACCATGACTCTAGAGCAATGACGCGCTCCCCCTCGCAATGCGCATGGAGACCTGACTTCCCAAGTGCAACATGAGAGGCTCCCTGAGCTCCCCGTAGTACCTCATGAGAAACCCCACACTGGCGCTGCAGCTCGAGAAAACCCACGAGACGCCCCCTTCATCGCGAGATGATGGCCTTCTTTTCCTGCATGGCCTGGAGAGCAATCCCGAGTCCTCTCTCCAAACTCCACAGGAGGCTTGACTCCCTTTAGGCCACTCAGTGGGCTCCAAGAGATACCCGTCGCAACTCGAGAGGAGAGCCGAGTCCTTTGCTTCCCCTCGAGACAAGGACTGACTCCCCGGGTGCATCAGGAAAGCAACCCCGAGATCCCTGTCCCCCCTGGAGACGAACATTATGTCCTGGACACAAGCCTAGATAAGGTCTCTTTTGCCCTGCAGTGACTCAAGCGCAATCCCTAGCTCTCCCTCGCAACTCGAATGGAAGACTGGACTTCCCTGGGCCAACACAAGAGGAAGCCTGAATTTCCTGACCTAACTCGAGAATCCTGCCACAACTCGAGAAAAACGACGTGGTTAACCCGTCACCACAAGATGAGGCCCTTGCCAGCTACAGCGTCTCAAGAGAAATCTCACGTTCCGTCTTGAAGTTTGAAACGGTACTTAGCACCTTTGATGCGACCCCAAAAGTTCCCCGATATCCCAGTTTTACTCGAGGGGAACATCGAGGTTCCCGGCACCACTTCATCTGAGCCCCTTCTCCCCTCCTGATCGGGACAAGAGGGTCGATTCACTTGCTTTGTCTGAAAGGGTTACCGACTTTCCTGGTGCACCTCAGGTTGAGGTCCGTCTCAAGAAGAAATTCGAGACGTAGGCTTGTGGGTGGTGCCACATGCCGAAAGACCCTGATTTCCTGGTCTGCTCTTGATAAGAACCTGAAGGCTGGATACCTCTTCGAAGGCAACCCTGTGTATGAAGGCAAAAAACAAAGGGGAACTGACACCCCCATGCATCGTCCGGATAAAACCGCAGGTTCCACACACAGCTCGACAAGTGGCCTGTTATCCGGTGAACAACTCGAGAGTCCAGCGGAGTTCCATTCCTCCACACAAGACGAGGCCTGACTCTCCTGTCCTAACTCTGTAGGGACTCTGTGTTCAGAGTCAGAAATGGAGAGCAACCCTGAGGTTCCTGCTTCAAATCGAGATGAGGCCCTCTTCTGACAAGGTCCAGCCTTGGCTGGTCCAGGGTTTTCGAAGGGGAGACAGAGTAGGCGACCTATTGATTTATTTATCAAAGATATAAAGAGTAATAGAATGAGGATAGCTCAGTAGGAAAATTTAGTGGAGAAAAGAAGCTGAGTAGCTTGGTTTATGCGGAAAATCAGTATAACCCGTGACACCAGGTTAGCTCTGACCACGGAGGCCGCAGGCTCCCTCTCGAATAGCGAAAAGTGCCCCACCTTAGACACCTTCTCAAGTGGTCATCGAAGCCCAGGCAAATAAATGGTCGCAGAAGATATCAGCGCTCCAGATGGACACTCATCTGAAAATTGAGGGGAAGAATGACATTAGGAGACTAAGCGTTGGCAATCAAGGCCCGTAGCTTTATTTTCAACAGGGTTTTTTTTTACCCTAAGTTACACATAGAGGATAATGGGGATGCAAAGTCAGCAGCCTTTGATCCTTATCAAAAACCAGGGTTTCTTTCCTGCAAATGTATCGTATACAAATGGTTTAGGTGATTTACATCATCTTCTAGCCAGAAGGCCTATTAACATTTTATGACTCTTGACAAAGACTTATCAACCGTAAGACTTATTTTCTCTAAGAGTAATTATTTTAAGGTTTGGCCCCATCTTTCGAAGATAAAATTGCATTCCTATAGGGCGGATGTGTAATGGGTTTACAACAAAGGAAAGAATTTATTACCTTAAGGGTCTAAAGTTAGTAACACCAAGGCCACTACTTATTTCTTCTACATACCAACTATATTAATTAATACACATTCAAGGATACAATTCAGGGGATGTGGAAACTTGGCAACAAGCATGGGTTCATCAATGAAATCTTTTACTAGTTTTATTCTGACAGTCTCTAACTCTCTGAGAGGCTCTAAGCTATTTGAATATCTTAAGCTTCCCGTGCCTCTCGAGGCTCGGAGACTGTAAACAATTGTATGCCTTGCTGTAGGAGACCGGGTAAACTTGTCAGGAGAGTTAGAGAGCCATCTGACGTGTTTGGATTTAAACACTCCTAATTGCCCAGGAACTTTATTAACTGGAGCTGTAAGTTAGCTCTTTGACAGAAAGAGGGAGATGGTGGTGGGGGACAGACCCCAGGAAAGTCAGAGGTGAGAGCACAAAGCAATAAAGTAGGCAGACTCTGGTTTTGGGGGGTAGATGCTCAAGAATATCCGGGAGGACTCCCGAGGCTCGATCCCGCCTTTGTGTATGCCCAGCCTCCTTCCTCATGACCTTTGTCACGAGTGGAATGTCTCTCGCCGGCTCCCGGCATCTCCCCATTTTTTATTTCTTAAAACAGCCAGATGTAGCTCAGTCGCGAACCTCTGAATACTCTGCTGAAGAATCCTGACAATACAAGGAAGAATGATTATGAGAAGCAGAATTAAAGCAGCCACCGCAGCATAGCTAAAGACATGAGACAGAATATTCTTTCCTGAGATGTAGTTAGGGAAAGTATGGAAGAAATCATTTGCTGTTCCAGCAGCAGTAAAATCTAATCGGGAGTGCTCCATGGTTGCTATTTGATAGTGAAGTTTCCCTACGTCTCAACCAATGTCAGAGCTGTTCCAGATACCTGAAATATGGTTTTTAATCTTTTCCCATTCAAAATCTGTCTCATTTACTTTCAGGGGTGTTCCACATATCCACCGATAGTCAGCATGACAAGACAATGCCATTTTCACCTTTAAAGCCTGCAATTCAGTCCCAATATGTATTACTGCTTCCTCTAGGGCGTCTACCCTCATTTCTAATTTTCTCTCTATAGCTTCCTGTGTTGCCAATGTTAAAGAAACATTTTTGGACATAGAATCAACATATTGAGCAGTATGTACTTGTTGAGTCAATGATATTTCTGCCACAGTAACAGAAGTGATTGCACTTATCAAAGCTGCTGTTCCCAAGATAATTAAGCCCACAAACCGTCGTGTTTGCATTAAATCCTGTAGTTGTTGTAATACAGCAAGACCATAATTCAATAAGTGGTTACATCATAAGATAAGGTGGATGTTGTAGCATTACAAAGGAGCAAACATTATATTGAGGGTTTAAACAAGATGAACCAGGGAGCAGCTGTAGGCGTCGGCCCGGGGGAGCAGTGTCCCCAGCATCAGGAGGCAGAACGCGAGCGGCAGGCTGTGGGCCAAGGCGCCTATGGCGGGCGGAGGGGCAGGGTTCATGGTTTAGGGCTAGCCGCCACCGCTTGGGCTCAAGGCGGTCCCCTCTTGCCAGTGGGGCCACGCTGGTCTGGATGGCACTCCGCAGGCGCGCTTTCCTCTCTGGCCCTCACTCGCTGCACAGACTTCTTTGCTCTAGGTCACGGGGTGCAGCGAGGAGGGTGCGAGGCGCTGCTGGTGGCATGGAGGCGAGAGCTGGCTGGGGGAGGGGGAGCGAGCGAGTGCGCGCGCCGCGAACCTGGTCTTTGGGGAATGTGACATGACGAATTTATCTGAGATCCAAACCGGAGAATCTGCATTCTGTAGAAATATACAAGCATACCCTCTCCCACAAGTTAGCAACGCATCTGGCTTTTTCACTCTCCCGTAAGGAGGCCTTTTTACTTGACCAGGGGCCAAGTCGTAGCCTGTAATTCAGGCATCTAGTGTCTCATCATTGTAGTCTGCCCCTGTGTGTTTACGTTTAAGTGATTAATTACAATTGGAACATAACTTCACTATTTGTCTAGCTGTTTCCCTATGGATATGTTAATTTAGGTCTAATGTTTAGTTTAGGTCTCTGTATAAATTAAAGTAATAAATGTATAACCTCCTTATCTCATTTTGGTATACAGGTATACAGATATACCTAAATGCAAAATGCATTTATATATGTATTTATATATGGCAACAAGTATAAAGTTATTGACATATAATATATATAAATCAATATACTTGAATTAATCTTTATAATTAATATATTAATTAATATATATTACAGCAATACAACACATACACAGCTAATACCAACCAACACAAACCAATATACTGTAATAATACATGTCACACATTTATAATTATACAGTATATAGAACTTATATCATCACAGCACATCAATCCATACCAATTAATATCAGCCACACACACATTATATTACTGCCATATATATTTAATTATACAGTATATATATATGTGTGTGTATATAGTATACATATTAATTTATATACAAATTAATTAAGTATAGATCTATAAATAGAATTAGGTATACCTTTATTATATTTTATTTATACCCATACCTAATTAGGCAAACTGTAATTAGGCAAATATATTTATATTATGTATTTATAAAAATATATAATGTATTGTTAAGTGTACCAGCTGTACAGCATCTCCACCCCACATACCACTTTCTCTAATCCCACCAACTCATTTTCAGTATTATGTGTTGGCCAGGAGCTGGGCCAGTCTTTCCCAGCAATGTTAAGAGACGTCTGTTCCTGTGTCTAATAGCCCTGGCGTTTTATTCTCTTGAAGTAAAAGATCTTTTAAAGGCCTTGGAACTGTAATTTCCTGCACCCAAAAGGCTAGATCACTAGATCCAAATGTTTTGTGGCTCTTAGCTTGAGAAGTCAAGTTTTTCCTTGTCTGATAGTAAGGTAAAAGTAAAAGCTGTGTTACTCTTTGACCTTTATTAATTTGTACAGTTTTGATAGGCAGTGAGATCAAGACTTTAATTTCTCAATATCATCAGAATCTACTACACCATGAACCAGCGAAATTTCTTTTCTTTCTTTTTTTTTTTTTTTGTTTAATTTTTTTTTTAAAAGAAAGCGAGCTACGCCCCAGGACAAATTTTACAATGTCCTCAGATAGGGGGCCAGCCACTCCGGTTGGAATTGGAGTAAGCGGCACATCAGGGGTTAATATTGTTATTAAATCTCCTTGCCTTTTCGCTTTTCTCCTAGCCTGGGTGAGACCCCCCTGAGGGAGTTTTCTCCAAGGAGCACGCTCTGAATATTGTGTACTAAAAGCTCCTTTGTTTAAAAAACTTTTTATCTTCCTCAGCCTTAGGCAACACTTTGGGAGGCATTTGGGGCAAAGTGGGGAACTCCTGGGTCCTGGGAGGCACAATCGAAGGCGGTGGCGGTCTCCTTAAATCAGAAAGTGGTGGATAAGTTTTTTAAACGTTTGCGCAGAGGGGGAGGGAGCTCGCCAGGGCTCTCGGCCGCAGCGTCCTGTAAGCCCTCTCCTTCCTCAGGAGGTAGACCACTTTCTCCCTCCTTTTTTTTTTTTCAATGGCAGAAAATATGATCTGTGCAGTAAATGGAGACTCACCACCATCCACCTCTATAGCCTCCCCCATAGGCTATTTAACAGCCTCGTGACGGAGGTCCAGGACATTTCTAATCATATTCCACAGTCAATAAATATTTGTCTATTCTTTGATGCAGAGAAATCCATTTTTAATTTTTTTTTAATTTTAGAGAATATTTTTATTTATTTTGTAACCTCTTTACCCTGGCTAAACTTCAGAGGGGACTAGAAAAGAAGCCTCAAGGTGAGGATCAAGTTCATCCTTGGGACTAGAGAAAATCCTTCTCCGGGAAACTCCTAGCGGTGGCCCTTTACCCTGACATGGAGGAGGAGGCATAGGGGGATGGGAGCGTCCCGAAGTTTTCCTCTTCTGTTCCGGAGATCCTTTAACTGTTTGGTAACTAAATCTTACGAACTGTCTGATCGGGGATGTTTCCCTCAACCTCCTAGGAGCGGATGGTCTGATTAGGGATGTTTTCTTAAACTTTTAGGAGCATCTTTAGCTAAAAAAAAAACAATCCTCATCAGAATGGCATCGAGCTGCTCTTTCCTCTAAACCTTTTTCAAATTGAGGGGAGAGCTGATCTTTCTTTTCATCCCTATCTTTTACATGCTCATTGGCAGTCATAGCGGCTAGCCATTCATTTAGCTGTCGATAGCTAGGTATAGCCTCTTCATTTTCACTTTTCTTTATAACAGGTACCTTTTCAGATTTGCTTTTTTGTTTAACAGGTACTTTTCCAACTTTACTTTCCTCTTTAACAGGTACCTTTTCAAATTCATGAGCTGGATCTAAAACATCTCTAGTCATATTCCACAGAGGAAAGGTGTAAGTAGGGATTTTTTCCAAACCTTGCTGAGCACAATAAGCTCTTAGCTGTCTTCCTAGTTTTTTCAAGATATCTAGGTTAACAGTGCCTTGTTGTAGAAACCAAGGGCAGTGGTCTTGTACAAATGTAAAAAATGATTGAATGGAAGATGTTTTAACCTTGATTCTTCTTTTACTTAATAACTGTAAAATTACTCCTATAAAGAGCTGTCTTTCATTTGATTCAGTGTTGCCCATGTCAGAAACTTAAGGATAGTAAAAGATTTTGCTTTTAGCTATCTAAAGATTAGGCCTTTTTTGTCAGCCTTTTTAGAAACCGTTTTTTCTCTCTAACTCTTCAACACTTCCCACTCCTCTCGCCCTGTCTATTCTACAGGGGGATCTGCAGCCCCCTAAGTGGGATCCTATCTGTCCCGAAAACTGAACACTGGGGGAATGGGGTTGGGGATTTACCTTCGAAATGCCTGTCTCGGGCGCCACCTGCAGAGGTCCAGCCCCAGCTGATCCAGGGTATTCGAAGGGAAGATGGAGTAGGCGACCTATGTATTTATTTATTTATTCATCAAAGATATAAAGAGTAATAGAATGAGGATAGCTCAGTAGGAAAATTCAGTGGAGAAAAGCAGCTGAGTAGCTTGGTTTACGCGGAAAATCAATATAACCCGTGACACCAGGTTAGCTCTGACCACGGAGGCTGCAAGTGCCCTCTAGAATAGAGGAAGGTGCCCCACCTTAGACACCTTATTGAGTGGGTCTTCGAAGCCCAGGCAAATAAATGGTCGCAGAGGATATCCGCGCTCCAGATGGACACTCATCTGAAAATTGAGGGGAATAATGACATGGGGAGACCAAGCGTTGGCGAGCAAGGCCCGTAGCTTTATTTTCAACACAGGTTTTAATACCCTAAGTTACACATAGAGGATAATAGGGGATGCAAAGTCAGCAGTCTTTAATCCTTATCAAAAACCAGGGTTTCTTTTCTGCAGATTTATCGTATAAAAATGGTTTAGATGATTTACATCATCTTCTGGCCAGAAGACCTATTAACATTCTATGACTCTTGACAAAGACTTATCAACCATAAGAGTTATTTTCTCTAAGAGTAATTGTTTAAGGTTTGGCGCCATCTTTCGAAGATAAAATTGCATTCCTATAGGGCGGATGTGTAATGGGTTTACAACAAAGAAAAGAATTTATTACCTTAAGGGTCTAAAGTTACCAACATCAAGGCCACTACTTATTTTTTCTACATACCAACTATATTAATTAACACACATTCAAGGATACAATTCAGGGGATGCGGAAACTTGGCAAAAAGCATTGGTTCATCAATGAAATCTTTTACTAGTTTTATTCTGACAGTTTCTAACTCTCTGAGAGCCTCTAAGCTATTTGAATATCTTAAACTTCCCGTGCGTCTCGAGGCTGGGAGACTGTACACAGTCGTATGCATAGCTGTAGGAGACCGGGTAAACTTGTCAGGCGAGTTAGAAAACCATCCGAGGGGTTTGGATTTAAACACTACTAATTGCACAGGAACATTATTAGTTGGAGCTGTAAGTTAGCTCTTTGACAGAGAGAGTGAGATGGTGGTGGGAGACATCCCCAGTAATGTCAGAGGTGAGATAACAAAGCAATAAAGAAGGCAGACTTTGGTTTTTGCGGGTAGATGCTGAAGAATATACGGGGGAACTCCCGGAGGCTCGATCCCGCCTTTGCGTATGCCGAGACTCTTTCCTCATGACATTTGTCACGAGTGGAATGTCTCTCGCTGGCTCCCGGCAATCTTCCATTGCACCAAACGCAGTGGAGTCCCGAGAGGCCCCTCCCAACACCACAGTATCAGTGTCTTCTCAGAGGCACCCTGAGCAACTCCCTGAGGTCACCGGCACAAGTCGAGGGAACACAGGGTGTCCTGCCGCAACCCGAGAAAGACCTCAAGAGTCCGTCTTCAACGCGTCTTGAGGCCGGATTCCCCTACCATGACTCGAGAGCAATGACACGCTCCCCCTCGCCATGCGCATGGACACCTGACTTCCCTGGCGCCACATGAGAGGCTCCCTGAGCTCCCCGTCATACCTCGTGAGAAACCCCACACTGGTGCCGCAGCTCGGGAAAACCCACGAGACGCCACCGTCATCGCGAGATTGGGGACTTCTTTTCCTGCCTGACCTGGAGAGCAATCCCTGGTCCTTTCTCCAAACTTCACAGGAGGCTTTACTCCCTTTAGGCCACTCAATGGGCTCCAAGAGATACCTGTCACGACTTGAGAGGAGAGCAGAGTACTTTGTTTCCCCTCGAGATGAGGCCTTACCTCGGGTGAGTCTGGAATGCAACCCCGAGATCCCTGTTGCCCCTGGAGAGGAACATTATGTCCTGGACAAAAGCCTAGATGAGGTCCATTTTGCCCTACAGTGACTCGAGAGCAACACCCATCTCTCCCTCGCAATTCGAATGGAAGATTAGTCTTCACTGGGCCAACACAAGAGGAAGTCTGAATTTCCCGTTGTAACTCGAGAATCCCGCCGCAACTCTTAAAAACCACGTGGTTCCCCATTCATCGCAATATGAGGCCTTTGCCCGCTACAGAATCTCAAGAGAAGTCCCATGTTTCGTCATAAAGTTCGAAATGCTACTTGGCACCCTTGATGCGACCCCAAAAGTTCCCCAATATACCGGTCTCACTCCAAGGGAACACCAAAGTTCCTGGCACCACTTCATTTGAGCCCCTTCTCCCCTCCTGATCACGGCAGGAAGGTCGATTCCCCTGCTTTGTCTAGAAGGGGTTCACAACCTTCATGGCGCACCTCAGGATGAGGCCAGTCTCACGAAGAAATTCGAGATGTAGCCTCATGTTGGTGCCACGTGCCGAAAGACCCCGATTTCTCGGTCTTGCTCTTGATAAGAACCCGATGCCCGGACACCTCTTCTAAGGCAACCCTGTGGATGAAGGCACTACACAAGGGGGCACTGGCAACCCTGTTCATCGTCCGGAAAATCCTGCAGGATCCACATACAGCTCCACAACTGGCCTGTCACCCCTTAAACAACGAGAGAGGCAAGCGGAGTTCCCTTCCTCAGACAAGACGAGGCCTGAGTATCCAATCCCAACTTTGCAGGCACGCTTCGATCTGAGTCAGAAATGGAGAGGAAACCTGAGGTTCCTGCCTCAACCCAAGATGAGGCCCTCTTCCATTAAAACAAACCCAGTGGAGTCCCGAGAGGCCCCTCCCATCTCCACAGTATCCCTGACTTCTCATAGGCATTCTGAGAAGCTCCTTGAGGCCACCGGCAAACGTCGAGGGAAATAAGGGTTTCCTGCCACAACCGAAGAAAGACCTCGAGAGTCCTTCTTCAATGCGTCTTGAGGTCAGATTCCCCTACCATGGCTCGAGAGCAATAACCCGCTCCCCCTCGCCACGCACAAGGAGACCTGACTTCCCTGGCGCCACACGAGAGGCTCCCTGAGCTCCCTGTCGTACCTCGTGTGAAACCCCACACTGGCGCCGCAGCTCGAGAAAACCCACAAGACCCCTCCGTCATCGCGAGATGAGGGCCATCTTTTCCTGCATGGCCTGGAGAGCAGTCCCAAGTCCTCTCTCCAAACTTCACAGGATGCTTGACTCCTTTTAGGCCACAAAGTGGGTTCCAAGAGGTGCCCGTCGCGACTCGAAAGGAGAGCGGAGTCCTTTGCTTCCCTTCGACACGAGGCCTGACTCCCTGGGTGAGTCTGGAATGCAAACCTGAGATCCCTGTGGCCCTTGGAGAGGAACATTAGGTCCTGGACACAAGCCTAGATGAGGTCTCCTTTGCCCTGCAGTGACTCGAGCGCAACCCCCAGCTCTCCCTCGCAACTCGAATGGATGATTGGACTTCCCTGGCCCAACACAAGAGGAAGCCTGAAATCCCCGTCGTAACTCGAGAATCCCGCCGCAACTCGAGAAAAACCACGTGGCTCCCCCGTCATCGCAAGATGAGGCCCTTGGCCGCTACAGCGTATCAAGGGAAGTCCCACGTTCCATCCTGAAGTACAAAACGGTACTTGGCACCCTTGATGCGACCCCCAAAGTTCCCTGACATACCGGTCTCACTCGAGGGAAACACCAAAGTTCACGGCACCACTTCCTGTGAGCCCCTTCACCCCTCCTGATCGCGACAGAAGGGTCGATTCCCATGTTTTGTCTGCAAGGGGTTCCTGACGTTCCCCGCGAACCTCCGGATGAGGCCGGTCTCATGAGGAAATTCGAAAAGTAGCCTCATGGTTGGTGCCATATGCTGAAAGATCCCGAATTCCCGGTTCACTCTAGATAAGAACCTGACGCCCGGACATCTCTTCGAAGGCAACCCTGTGGATGAAGGCACAACACGAAGGGACACTGACATCCCCATGCATCGTCTGGAAAAACCCGCAGATTCCACTCACAGCTCCAAATGTGGACTGTCACCTCGTGAACAACTCGAGAGGCAAGTGAAGTTGCATTCCTTCACACAAGACGAGGCCTTACTCTCCTGTCCCAACTCTTCAGGGACCCTGCGATCGGAGTCAGAAATGGAAAGGAACCCTGAGGTTCCTGCCTCCAATCAAGATGAGGCCCTCTTTCATTTCGTCAAACCTAGCGGAGTCCCGAGAGGCCCCTCTAACTCCTCAGTATCCCTCACCACTCAGAGGCACCTGGAAAGTTCCCTAAGGTCCCCGGTAGAGGTCGAGGGAAGCGAGTGTTTCCCGTCCCAACCCAAGAAAAACCTGGAGAGTCCTTCTTAAATGCGTCTTGAGGTCCTAGTCCCTCCCATGACTCGAGAGCAATGACGCGATCTGCCTGGCCACACACATGGAGGCCTGACTTCTCTGGTACCGCACGAGAGGCTCCCTGAGCTCCCCATCATATATCGTGAGAAACCCCACACTGGCGCCGCAGCTCGAGAAAACCCATGAGACGCCCCCGTCATCACGAGAGGAGGGCCATCTTTAACTGCATGGTATGCAGATCAAGCGTGAACCTTCTGTCCAAGCTACACAGGACGCTTGAATCCCTTTAGGCCACTCATATGGCTCCAAGAGTTATGTGTCGCGACTCGAGAGGATAGTGGAGTCCTTTGCTTCCACTCGAGACGAGGCATAACCCACCGGGTGAGACTGGAATGCGACCCCGATATCCCTCTCGCCCCTGGAGAGGTACATTACGTCCTGAACCCAAGTCTAGATGAGGACTCTTTGCCTTGAAGCGACTCGAGAGCAACCCCCAGCTCTCTCTGACAAGTTGAATGGAAGATTGGACTTCCTGGGCCAACACAAGAGGAAGCCTGAATTCCCCATCGTAACTCGAGAATCCCGCCGCAACTCGAGAAAAACCACGTGTTTCCCTCGTCATCGCAATATGAGGCCCTTGCCCGCTACAGCATCTCCAGAGAATTCCCACGTTCCGTCTTGAAGTGCGAAACTGTACTTGGCACCCTTGATGCGACCTCAAAAGTGCCGTGACATACCGGTCTCACACGAGGGGACCACCGAGGTTCCCGGCACCACTTCATCTGAGCCCCTTCTCCCCTTCTGATCGCGACCGGTGGGTCGATTCCCCTGCTTTGTCTGCAAGGGGTTCCCAACCTTCCCGGCGCACCTCAGGATGAGGCCGGTCTCCCGAGGAAATTCGAGACATAGCCTCGTGGGTGGTACCACATGCTGAAAGACCCCAATTTTCTGGTACGCTCTTGAAAAGAACCCGATGCCCAGACACCTCTTTGAAGGCAACCCTTTGGATGAAGGCACAACACGAAGGGGCACTGACACCCCCGTGCATCATCCGGAAAAACCCGCAGGTTCCAAACACAGCTCAACAAGTGGCCTGTCACTCCGTGAACAACTCGAAAGGCAAGCGGAGATCCATTCCTCCACAGAAGACCAGGCGTGACTCTCTTGTCCATACTCTGCAGGTAGCCTGCGACCCGAGTCAGAAATGGAGAGGACCCCTGAGCTTCCTGCCTCCATTCGAGATGAGGCCCTCTTCGATTGCACCAAACCCAGTTGAGTAACGAAAGGCCCCTCCCAAATCCACAGTGTCCCTGACTTCTCAGAGGCACCCTGAGAAGTTGCCTGAGGTCACCGACACAAGTCGAGGGAACCCAGGGTTCCCTGCCGCAACCCGAGAAAGACCTCGAGAGTCCTTCTTCAATGTGTCTTGAGGCCCGATTCGCCTACTATGACTCGAGAGCAATCACGCACTCCCCTTCACCACACGCACGGAGACCTGACTCCCTAGCACCACACGAGAGGCTCTCTGAGCCCCCCATCATACCTCGTGAGAAATCTGATACTGGCGCCACAGCTGGAGAAAACCCACGAGACGGCCCCGTCATCGCGAGATGAGGGCCTTTTTTCCTGCATGGCCAGGAAAACAATCCCGAGTCATCTCTCCAAACTCCTTAGGAGGCTTCACTCCCTTTACGCCACGCAGTGGGCTCCAAGAGATACCCGTCGCGACTCGACAGGAGAGCGGAGTCCTTTTTTTCCCCTCAAAACGAGGCCTGACTCTCCGGGTGAGTCGAGAATGCAACCCTGAGATCCCTGTCGGCCCAGTAGTGGAATACTAGGTCCTGGACACAAGCGTAGATGATGTCTATTTTGCCCTGCAGTGACTGGAGAGCAATCCCCAGTTCTAACTTGCAACTCGAATGGAATACTGGATTTTCCTGGCGCCACACAAGAGGCTCCCTAAGATCCCCGTGGTACTTCATGAGACACCCCACACTGGCGCCGCAGCTCGAGAAAACCCACGAGACGCCACCGTCATCTCGAGATGAGGGCCTTCTTTTCCTGCGTGGCCTGGAGTTCAATCCCGAGTCCTCTCTCCAAACTCCACAGGAGGCTTGACTCCCTTTAGTACACACAGTGGGCTCCAAGAGATACCCATCGCGACTCGAGACGAGAGCAGAATTCTTTGCTTACCCTCGAGGTGAGAACCGACTCCCCGGATGAGTCTGGAATGCAAACCCGAGATCCCTGTCGCCCCTGGAGAGCAACATTAGATCCTGGACACAAGCCTAGATTAGGTCTCTTTTGCCCTGCAGTGACTCTAGCGCAATCCCCAACTCCCCCTCGCAACCTGAATGGAAGATTGGATTTCAAGGCCAACAAGAGGAAGCCTAAATTCCCGGTCATGACTCGAGAATCCCGACGCAACTCGAGCAAAACCACGTGGTTCTCCCGTCATCGCAAGATGAGGCCCTTGCCCGCTACAGCGTTTCAAAAGATGTCCCAGGTTCCGTCTTGAAATGCGAAACGGTACTTGGCACCCTTGATGCGACCCCAAAAGTCCCCCAACACGTCGGTCTCACTCAAGGGGAACACCGAGGTTCCCGGCACCACTTTCATTTAAGCCCCTTCTCCCCTCCTGATCGTGACCGGTGGGTCGATTCCCCTGCTTTGTCTGCAAGGGGGCCCGACCTTCCCTGCACAACTCAGGATGAGGCCGGTCTCATGGGGAAATTTGATACGTAGCTTTGTGGGTGGTGCCACTTGCCGAAAGACTCCAATTTCCCGGTCCGCTCTTGATAAGAATCCGATGCTCGGACACCTCTTGGAAGGCAGCCTTGAGTATGAAGGTACAACACGAAGGGGCACTAACACACCTGTGCATCATCCGGAAAAATGGGCAGGTTACACACACAGCTCGGCAAGTGGCCTGTCACCTCGAGAACAACTCGAGAGGCAAGAGGAGTCCCATCCTCCAGAAAAGACGAGGCCTGACTCTCCTGTACCAACATGCAGGGACCTTGCGATCTGAGTCAGAAATGGAGAGGAACACTGAGGTTCCTGCTTCAACTCGAGATGAGTCCCTCTTACATTCCACCAAATGCAGAGGAGTCTCGAGAGGCCCCTCCAAACTGCACAGTATCCCTGACTTCTCAGAGGCACTCTGAGAAGCTCCCTGAGGTCGCAGGCACAAGTCAAGGGAACCCTGGGTTTTATGCAGTGACCCGAGAAAGACCTCGAGAGTCCTTCTTCAACCCGTCTTGAGGCCCGATTACCCTACCATGACTCGAGAGCAATGACGAGCTCCCCCTAGCCATCTCATGGGGACCTGACTTCCCTGGCGCCACAAGAGAGGTTCCCTGAGCTCCCTCTCGTACCTCGTCAGAAACCCGGCACTAGCGCGGCAGTCTAGAAAACCCACGAGACGCTGCCGTCATTGCGAGATGAGGGCCTTCTTTTCCTGCCTGGCCTGGAGAGGAATCCTGAGTCCTCTATCCAAACACCACAGGAGGCTTGACTCCCTTTAGGGCACACAGTGGGCTCCAAGAGATACCCATCGCGACTCAAATGGACAGCGGAGTTCTTTGCTTCCCTCGAGACGAGGCCTGATTCCCCGGGTGAGTCTGGTATGCAACCCCCAGATCCCTGTCGCCCCTAGGGACGAACATTAAGTGCTAGACACAAGCCTAGATGAGGTCTATTTGGCCCTGCAGTGTCTCGAGAGCAATCCCCAGTTCTAACTCGCAATTCGAATGAAAACTGGACTTTCCTGGGCCAGTTGAAGAGGAAGCCTGAATTCCCCGTCGTAACTTGAGAATCCCGCCGCAACTCAAGAAAAACCACGTGGTTCCCCCGTCATCGAAAGATGAGGCCCTTGCCCGCTACAGCGTCTCAAGAGAAGTCCCACGTTCCGTATTGAAGAGCGAAAAGTTACTTGGAACCCTTGATGCGACCCCAAAAGTTCCCCGACATACCAGTCTCACTTGAGGAGAACACCGAGGTTCCTGGCACCACTTCATCTGAGACTCTTCTCCCCTCTTGATCGCGACAGGAGGTTCGATTCCCCTGCTTTGTCTGGAAGGCGTTCCCGACCTTCCTGGCGCACATCAAGATGAGGCCAGTCTCACGAGGAAATTCGAGACATAGCCTCGTGGGTGGTGCGACATGCCAAAAGACCCCGATTCCCTGGTCCGCTCTTGATAAGAACCCGATGGCAGAACCCAACTCGAAGGCAATCCTGTGGATGAAGGCACAACATGAAGGGGCAGTGACACCCTGGTGCATCGTCCAGAAAAACCTGCAAGTTCCACATACAAATCGACAAGTGGCCTGTCACCCCATGAACAACGCGAGAGTCAAGCAGAGTTCCATTCCTCCACACAAGACGAGGCCTGACTCTCCTGTCCCAACTCTGCAGGGACTCTGCGATCCGAGTCAGATCCGGCGCATTCGATGCCAGGAGAGGAACCCTGTGGTTCCTGCCTCAACTTGTCATGAGGCCCTCTTCCATTGCACCAAACCCAGTGGAGTTCCGAGAGGCCCCTCCCAACTCCACAGTGACCCTGACTTCTCAGAGGCACGCTGAGAAGCTTCCTGATGTCACTGGCACAAGTTGATGGAAGCCAGGGTTTCCTGCTGCAACCCAAGAAAGACCTCGAGAGTCCTTCTTTAACACGTCTTCAGGCCCAATTCCCCTACCATGACTCGAGAACAATGACAGGTTCCCTCTCACCACGTGCATAGAGACCTGACTGCCCTGGTACCACGTGAGAGGCTCCCTGAGCTCCCAGTCTTACTTCGTGAGAAACCCCACAGTAGGGCCACAGCTCGAGAAAACCTACGAGACGCCCCAGTCATCGGGAGATGAGGGCCTTCATTTCCTGCATTGCCTGGAGAGCAATCCCGTGTCCTCCCTCCAAACACCAGAGGAGGTTTGACTCCCTTTAAGCCACTCAGTGGGCTCCAAGACATACCCGTCCGACTCGAGAGGAGAGCAGAGTCCTTTGCTTCCCCTCGAGACGAGGCCTGACTCCAAGGCGAGTGTGGAATGCAACCCCGAGATTTCTGTCGAGCCTTGACATGAACATTAGGTCCTGCACACAAGCCTTGGTGGGGTCTCTTTTGCCTTCAGTGACTAGAGCGCACCTCCAGCTCTTCCTCAAATCTCGAATGGAAGATAAGACTTTTGTGGGCCAACACAAGAGGAAGCATGAATTCGCTGTGGTAACTCAAATATCCCACCGCAACTCGAGAAAAACCAAGTGGTTCCCCAGTCATTCCAAGATGAGGCCCTTGCCCGCTGGAGCACCCCAAGAGAAGTCCCACGTTCCATTTTGAAGAGCGAAACGGTACTTGGAACGGTTTATGCGACCCCAAAAGTTACCCGACATACCTGTCTCACTTGAGGGAAACACCGAGGTTCCCAGCAGCACATCATCTGAGCCATTTCTCCCCTCCTGATCGCCACAGGAGGGTCGATTCCTCTGCTTTGTCTGGAAGGGTTTCATGACCTTCGCGGCACAACTCAGGATGAGGCCGGTTTCATAAGGAAATTCGAGACTAGCCACGTGGGTGGTGCCAAATCCTGAACGACCCCGATTTCCCGGTCCGCTCTTCATAAGAACCCGATGCCCGGACAGCTCTTCGAAGGCAACCCTGTGGATGAAGACAAAAACGAAGGGTCACTGACACCCCCGTGCATCGTCTGGAAAAACCTGCAGATTCCACACACAGTTTGACAAGGGGCCTGAAACCCCATGAACAACTCGAGAGGCAAGCGGAGTTCCATTCCTCAGAAAAGACGTAGCCTGACTCTCCTGTCCCACCTCTGCAGTGACCCTGCGGTCTGAGTCCGAAACGGAGAGGAAGCATGAGGTTCCTGCCTCCCCTCGAGGTGAGGCCCTCTTCCATTGCGCCATTCCCAGCGGTGTCCCTAGGGGCCCCGCAAACTCCACAGTATCCCTCCGCTCTCAGAGGCACCCTGGGAAGTTCCCTAAGGTCCCCGGCAGAAGGTGAGGGAAATGAGGGTTTCCCGCCGCCCCCCGACAAAGACCTCGATAGTCCTTCTTCAACGCGTCTCGAGGCCCTAGTCCCCTCCCGTGACTCGAGAGCCAGGACGCGCTCCCCCTCGCCACGCGCATGGAGACCTGACTTCCCTGGCGCCGCAAGAGAGGCTACATGAGATCCTCGTCGTGCCTCGTGCGAAAACCCCCACGGGCGCCGCAGCTTGAGGAAACACCTGAGACGCCCCCGTCCTCGCGAGCTGAGGGCCTTCTTTTCCTGCATGGCCTGGAGAGCAATCCCGGGTCCTCTCTCCAAACGGAAGAGGAGGCTGGACTCCCTTGAGGCCGCTCAGTGGGCTCCAAGACATACCCGTCCGACTCGAGAGGAGAGCAGAGTCCTTTGCTTCCCCTCGAGACGAGGCCTGACTCCAGGGTGAGTCTGGAATGCAACCCCGAGATTCCTGTCGCCCCTTGACATGAACATTAGGTCCTGCACACAAGCCTTGGTGGGGTCTCTTTTGCCTTCAGTGACTAGAGCGCACCTCCAGCTCTTCCTCGAATCTCGAATGGAAGATAAGACTTTTGTGGGCCAACACAAGAGGAAGCATGAATTCCCTGTGGTAACTCAAATATCCCACCGCAACTAGAGAAAAACCAAGTGGTTCCCCAGTCATTCCAAGATGAGGCCCTTGCCCGCTGGAGCACCCCAAGAGAAGTCCCACGTTCCAATTTGAAGAGCGAAACGGTACTTGGAACGCGTTATGCGACCCCAAAAGTTACCCGACATACTTGTCTCACTTGAGGGAAACACCGAAGTTCCCAGCAGCACTTCATCTGAGCCACTGCTCCCCTCCTGATCACCACAGGAGGGTCGATTCCTCTGCTTTGTCTGGAAGGGTTTCATGACCTTCGCGGTACACCTCAGGATGAGGCCGGTTTCATGAGGAAATTCGAGACTAGAAGCGTGGGTGGTGCCAAATGCTGAACGACCCGATTTCCCAGTCCGCTCTTCATAAGAACACGCTGCCCGGACACCTCTTCGAAGGCAACCCTGTGGATGAAGACACAAAACGAAGGGTCACTGACACCCTCATGCATCGTCTGGAAAAACCTGCAGATTCCACACACAGTTTGACAAGGGGCCTGAAACCCTATGAACAACTCGAGAGGCAAGCGGAGTTCCATTCCTCAGAAAAGACATAGCCTGACTCTCCTGTCCAAACTCTGCAGGGACACTACAATCAGAGTCAGAATTGGAGAGGAAGCCTGAGGTTCCAGCCTCCACTCGAGATGAGGCCCTCTTCCATTGCGACAAACCCAGTGGAGTCCCGAGAGGCCCCGCCAAATCCACAGCGTCCCTCACCTCTCAGAGGCACCCTGGCAAGTTCCCTAAGTTCCCCGGCAGAAGGCGAGGGAAACGAGGGTTTCCCGCCGCCCCCCGACAAAGACCTCGAGAGTCCTTCTTCAACGCGTCTCGAGGCCCTAGGCCCCTCCCGTGACTCGAGAGCCAGGACGTGCTCCCCCTCGCCACGTGCATGGAGACCTGACTTCCCTGGTGCCGCACGAGAGGCTCCCTGAGATCCTCGTCGTGCCTCGGGAGAAAACCCCCACGGGCGCCGCAGCTCGAGGAAACCCCTGAGACGCCCCCGTCCTCGCGAGCTGAGGGCCTTCTTTTCCTGCATGGCCTGGAGGCAATCCTGGGTCCTCTCTCCAAACGGAAGAGGAGGCTGGACTTCCTTGAGGCCGCTCAGGGGGCTCCAAGAGACCCGCGTCGCGACTCGAGAGGAGAGAGGAGTCCTTGGCTTCCCGTCGAGACGAGGCCTGACTCCCCGGGGGAGCCTGGAATGCAACCCCGAGATCCCTGCCTTCCCTGGAGAGGAATATTAGGTCCCGGACACACGCCTAGGTGAGGTCTCTTCGGCCCTGCAGTGACTCGAGCGCAACCCCCAGCTTTCCCTCGCAACCCGAGGGGAAGATTGGGCTTCCCAAGGCCAACCCAAAGGGAAGGCTGAGATCCCCGTCGTAACTCGAGAATCCCGCCACAACTCGAGAAAACCCACGTGGTTCCCACCTCTTGGCAAGATGAGGCCCTTGCCCGCCACGGCGTCTCAAGGGAAGTCCCCTGTTCCGCCCTGAAGGGCGAAACGGTCCCTGACTGCCTTCCTGCGACCCCCAAAAGTCCCCCGACAGGCCGGGGTCCCCCGAGGGGAACACCGAGGGTCCCTGCACCGCTTCCTCTGAGCCCCTTCTCCCCTCCTGTTCGCGACAGGAGAGGCGATTCCCCTGCCTGCTCTGGAAGGGGTTCCCGGCCTTCCCGGCGCACCTCAGGATGAGGCCGGTCTCACGAGGAAGTTCGAGACGAGCCACGTGGGTGGGGCCACATGCCGAACGCCCCCGAGTCCCCGGTCCGCTCTTGAGAAGGACCCGAGGCCCGGACCCCTCTTCGAAGGCAACCCTGTGGGTGAAGGCACAACACGAAGGGGCACTGCCACCCCCGTGCATCGTCCGCAAAGACCCGCGGGTTCCACACACAGCTCGACGAGGGGCCTGAGACCCCCTGAGCAACTCGAGAGGCCAGCGGGGTTCCCTTCCTCAGACAAGACGAGGCCTGACTCTCCTGTCCCAACTCTGCAGGGACCCTGCGGTCGGAGTCCGAAACGGAGACGAAGCCTGAGGTGCCTGCCTCCCCTCGAGGTGAGGCCCTCTTCCGTTGCGCCAGACCCAGCAGAGTCCCGAGGGGCCCCGCCACCTCCACAGGATCCCTCGCCTCTCAGAGGCACCCTGGGAAGTTCCCTAAGGTCCCCGGCAGAAGGCGAGGGAAACGAGGGTTTCCCGCCGCCCCCGGAGACAGACCTCGAGAGTCCTTCTTCAAGGCGTCTCGAGGCCGTAGTCCCCTCTCGTGACTCGAGAGCCAAGACGCGCTCCCCCTCGCCACGCGCATGGAGACCTGACTTCCCTGGCGCCCCACGAGAGGCTCCCTGAGATCCTCGTCTTGCCTCGGGAGAAAACCCCCACGGGCGCCGCAGCTCGAGGAAACCCCGGAGACGCCCCCGTCCTCGCGAGCTGAGGGCCTTCTTTTCCTGCATGGCCTGGAGAGCAATCCCGGGTCCTCTCTCCAAACGGAAGAGGAGGCTGGACTCCCTTGTGGCCGCTGAGGGGGCTCCAAGAGACCCGCGTCGCGAATCGAGAGGAGAGCGGAGTCCTTGGCTTCCCTTCGAGACGAGGCCTGACTCCCCGGGGGAGCCTGGAGGGCAACCCCGAGATCCCTGCCTTCCCTGGAGAGGAATATTAGGTCCCGGACACACGCCTAGGTGAGGTCTCTTCGGCCCTGCAGTGACTCGAGTGCAACCCCCAGCTTTCCCTCGCAACCCGAGGGGATGATTGGGCTTCCCAGGGCCAACCTAAAGGGAAGTCTGAGATCCCCGTCGTTACTCGAGAATCCCGCCGCAACTCGAGAAAAACCACGTGGTTCCCACCTCTTGGCAAGATGAGGCCCTTGCCCGCGACGGCGTCTCAAGGGAAGTCCCCTGATCCGCCCTGAAGGGCGAAACGGTCCCTGACAGCCTTCCTGCGACCCCCAAAATTCCCCCGACACGCCGGGGTCCCCCGAGGGGATCACCGAGGGTCTCGGCACCGCTTCCTCTGAGCCCCTTCTCCCCTCCTGATCGCGACAGGAGAGGCGATTCCCCTGCGTGGTCTGGAAGGGGTTCCCGGCCTTCCCGGCGCACCTCAGGATGAGGCCGGTCTCACGAGGAAATTCGAGACGAGCCACGAGGGTGGGGCCACATGCCGAACGCCCCCGATTCCCCGGTCCGCTCTTGAGAAGGACCCGAGGCCCGGACCCCTATTCGAAGGCAACCCTGTGGGTGAAGGCACAACACGAAGGGGCACTGCCACCCCCGTGCATCGTCTGCAAAGACCCGCGGGTTCCACACACAGCTCGACCAGGGGCCTGAGACCCCCTGAGCAACTCGAGAGGCCAGCGGGGTTCCCTTCCTCAGACAAGACGAGGCCTGACTCTCCTGTCCCAACTCTGCAGGGACCCTGCGGTCGGAGTCCGAAACGGAGAGGAAGCCTGAGGTTCCTGCCTCCCCTCGAGGTGAGGCCCTCTTCCGTTGCGCCCGACCTAGCAGAGTCCCGAGGGGCCCCGCCACCTCCACAGGATCCCTCGCCTCTCAGAGACACCCTGGGAAGTTCCCTAAGGTCCCCGGCAGAAGGCGAGGGAAACGAGGGTTTCCCGCCGCCCCCCGAGACAGACCTCGAGAGTCCTTCTTCAACGCGTCTCGAGGCCCTAGTCCCCTCCCGTGACTCGAGAGCCAGGACGCGCTCCCCCTTGCCACGCCCATGGAGACCTGACTTCCCTGGCGCCCCACGAGAGGCTCCCTGAGATCCTCGTCGTGCCTCGGGAGAAAACCCCCACGGGCGCCGCAGCTCGAGGAATCCCGGAGACGCCCCCGTCCTCGCGAGCTGAGGGCCTTCTTTTCCTGCATGGCCTGGAGAGCAATCCCGGGTCCTCTCTCCAAACGGAAGAGGAGGCTGGACTCCCTTGAGGCCGCTCAGGGGGCTCCAAGAGACCCGCGTCGCGACTCGAGAGGAGAGCGGTGTCCTTGGCTTCCCCTCGAGACGAGGCCTGACTCCCCGGGGGAGCCTTGAGGGCAACCCCGAGATCCCTGGCTCCCTGGAGAGGAATATTAGGTCCCGGACACACGCCTGGGTGAGGTCTCTTCGGCCCTGCAGTGACTCGAGCGCAACCCCCAGCTTTCCCTCGCAACCCGAGGGGAAGATTGGGCTTCCCAGGGCCAACCCAAGGGGAAGGCTGAGATCCCCGTCGTAACTCGAGAATCCCGCCGCAACTCGAGAAAAACCACGTGGTTCCCACCTCTTAGCAAGATGAGGCCCTTGCCCGCGACGGTGTCTCAAGGGAAGTCCCCTGATCCGCCCTGAAGGGCGAAAAGGTCCCTGACAGCCTTCCTGCGACCCCCAAAATTCCCCCGACACACCGGGGTCCCCCGAGGGGAACACCGAGGGTCCCGGCACCGCTTCCTCTGAGCCCCTTCTCCCCTCCTGATCGCGACAGGAGAGGCGATTCCCCTGCGTGGTCTGGAAGGGGTTCCCGGCCTTCCCGGCGCACCTCAGGATGAGGCCGGTCTCCCGAGGAAATTCGAGACGAGCCACGTGGGTGGGGCCACATGCCGAACGCCCCCGATTCCCCAGGTCCGCTCTTGAGAAGGACCCGAGGCCCGGACCCCTCTTCGAAGGCAACCCTGTGGGTGAAGTCACAACAGGAAGGGGAACTGCCACCCCCGTGCATCGTCTGCAAAGACCCGCGGGTTCCACACACAGCTCGACGAGGGGCCTGAGACCCCCTGAGCAACTCGAGAGGCCAGCGGGGTTCCCTTCCTCAGACAAGACGAGGCCTGACTCTCCTGTCCCAACTCTGCAGGGACCATGCGGTCGGAGTCCGAAACGGAGAGGAAGCCTGAGGTTCCTGCCTCCCCTCGAGGTGAGGCCCTCTTCCGTTGCGCCAGACCCAGCGGAGTCCCGAGGCGCCCCGCCACCTCCACAGGATCCCTCGCCTCTCAGAGGCACCCTGGGAAGTTCCCTAAGGTCCCCGGCAGAAGGCGAGGGAAACGAGGGTTTCCCGCCGCCCCCCGAGGAAGACCTCGAGAGTCCTTCTTCAACGCGTCTCGAGGCCCTAGTCCCCTCCCGTGACTCGAGAGCCAGGACGCGCTCCCCCTCGCCACTTGCATGGAGACCTGACTTCCCTGGCGCCACATGAGAGGCTCCCTGAGATCCTCGTCGTGCCTCGGGAGAAAACCCCCACGGGCGCCGCAGCTCGAGGAAACCCCGGAGACGCCCCCGTCCTCGCGAGCTGAGGGCCTTCTTTTCCTGCATGGCCTGGAGAGCAATCCCGGGTCCTCTCTCCAAACGGAAGAGGAGGCTGGACTCCCTTGAGGCCGCTGAGGGGGCTCCAAGAGAACCTCGTCGCGACTCGAGAGGAGAGCGGAGTACTTGGCTTCCCCTCGAGACGAGGCCTGACTCCCCGGGGGAGCCTGGAATGCAACCCCGAGATCCCTGCCTTCCCTGGAGAGGAATATTAGGTCCCGGACACACGCCTAGGTGAGGTCTCTTTGGCCCTGCAGTGACTCGAGCGCAACCCCCAGCTTTCCCTCGCAACCCGAGGGGAAGATTGGGCTTCCCAGGGCCAACCCAAGGGGAAGGCTGAGATCCGCGTCGTAACTCGAGAATCCCGCCGCAACTCGAGAAAAACCACGTGGTTCCCACCTCTTGGCAAGATGAGGCCCTTGCCCGCGACGGCGTCTCAAGGGAAGTCCCCTGATCCTCCCTGAACGGCGAAACGGTCCCTGACAGCCTTCCTGCGACCCCCAAAATTCCCACGACACGCCGGGGTCCCCCGAGGGGATCACCCAGGGTCTCGGCACCACTTCCTCTGAGCCCCTTCTCCCCTGCTGATCGCGACAGGAGAGGCGATTCCCCTGCGTGGTCTGGAAGGGGTTCCCGGCCTTCCCGGCGCACCTCAGCATGAGGCCGGTCTCACGAGGAAATTCGAGACGAGCCACGAGGGTGGGGCCACATGCCGAACGCCCCCGATTCCCCGGTCCGCTCTTGAGAAGGACCCGAGGCCCGGACCCCTCTTCGAAGGCAACCCTGTGGGTGAAGGCACAACACGAAGGGGCACTGCCACCCCCGTGCATCGTCCGCAAAGACCCGCGGGTTCCACACACAGCTCGACGAGGGGCCTGAGACCCCCTGAGCAACTCGAGAGGCCAGCGGGGTTCCCTTCCTCAGACAAGACGAGGCCTGACTCTCCTGTCCCAACTCTGCAGGGACCCTGCGGTCGGAGTCCGAAACGGAGAGGAAGCCTGAGGTTCCTGTCTCCCCTCGAGGTGAGGCCCTCTTCCATTGCACCAAACCCAGATGAGTCGCGAGAGGCCCCTCCCAACTTCACAGTATCCCTGAATTCTCAGAGGCACCCTGAGAATCTACCTGAGGTCACCGGCTCAAGTCCAGGGAACCCAGGGTTTCCTGCTGCGACCCGAGAAAGACCTTGAGAGTCCTTCGGCGCGTCTTGAGGCCCGATTCCCCTACCATGACTCGAGAGCAAAACCCGCTCCCCATCGCCATGCGCATGGAGACCTGACTTCCCTGACTCCTGAAGTGAGTCTCCCTGAGCTCCCCATCGTACCTCTTCGGAAACCCCATTCAGGCACCGCAGCTCGAGAAAACCCACGATACGCCCCCGTCATCACGAGATGAGGGACTTCTTTCCTGCCTGGCATGGAGAGCAAAACCGAGTCCTCTCTCCAGACTCCACAGGAGGCTTGACTCTCTTTAGGCCTCTCAGTTGGCTCCAAGAGATACCTGTCAGGACCTGAAGGGAGAGCAGAGTCCTTTGCTTCCCCTCGAGACGAGGCCTGACTCCCCGTGTGAGTCTGGAATGCAACCCCGAGTTCCTGTCACACCTGGAGAGGAAAACTCGGTCCTGGACACAAGCCTAGATGAGGTCTATTTTGCACTGCAGTTACTAGAGAACAATCGCCAGCTCTCCCTCGCAAATCGAATTGAAGATTGGACTTCCCTGGGCCAATACAATTGGAAGCCTGAATTCGACATCGTAACTCGAGAATCCCGCCGAAACTCGAGAAAATCCACGTGGTTCCCCCATCAGCGCTAGATGAGGCCCTTGCCCGCTACAGCGACTCAAGAGAAGTCCCACTTTCTGTCTTGAAGTGCGAAACGGTACTTGGCACCCTTGATGCAATCTCAAAATTCCCCGACATACCGGTCTCACTCGAAAGGAACACCGAGGTTCCCGGAACCACTTCATTTGAGCTCCTTCTCCCCTCGTGATCGCGACAGGAGTGTCGATTCCCCTGCTATGTCTGGAAGGGGTTCCCGACCTTTCTGGCGCGCCTAAGGATGAGGCAGGTCTCACGAGGAAATTCGAGACATAGCCTCGTGGGTGGTGTCACAAGCCGAAAGACCCCGATTTCCCAGTCTGCTCTTCATAAGAACGTGATGCCCTGACACCTTTACGAAGGAAAACCTGTGGATGAAAGCACAACACGAAGGGGCACTGACACACCCGTGCATCGTCCAGAAAAACCCACAGGTTACAAACACAGTTCAACAAGTGGTCTGTCACCCCGTGAACAACTCGACAGGCAAGTGGAGTTCCATTCCTCCACACAAGACGAGACCTGATTTTCTGTACCAACTCTGCAGGGAAACTGCGATCCGAGTCAGTACCAGCGACAGGAAACCCAGGAGAGGAAACATGAGGTTCCTGCCTCCACTCGAGATGAGGCTCTCATCCATTGCACCAAACCCAGTGGAGTCCAGGGAGGCTCCTCCCAACTCCACAGTACCCCTGACTTCTCAGAGGCACCCGGAGAAGCTCCATGAGGTCACCGGCACATGTCGAGGGAACCCAGGGTTTCCTGCCACAATGGGAAAAAGACCTCGAGAGTCCTACTTCAACGTGTCTTGAAGCCCGAATCTGCTTCCATGGCTCTATAGAAATGACACGCACCCCCTCGCCACGCACATGGAGACCTGACTTCCCTGGCGCCATAAGAGAGGCTCCCTGAGCTCCCTGTCGTACCTCGTGAGAAACCCCACACTGACGCCGCAGCTTGAGAAAACTCACCATACGCCCCTGTCATCGCGAGATGAGGGCCTTCTTTTCCTGCATGGCCTGGAGAGGAATCCCGAATACTCTTTCCAAACTCCACAGGAGGCTTGACTCCCTTTAGGCCACTTAGTGGGCTCCAAGAGATACCCGTCGCGACTCGAGAGGAGAATTGAGTCCTTTGCTTCCCCTCGAGACAAGGCCTGACTCACCAGGTGGGTCTGGAATGCAACCCCGAGATCCCTGTCTCCCCTGGAGAGGAACATTAGGTCCTGGAAACAAGCCTAGATGAGGTCTCTTTTGCCCTTCTGTAACTCGAGAGCAATCCCCCGCTCTCCCTGACAACTCGAATGGAAGATTGGACTTCCCTGGGCCAACACAAGAGGAAGCCTGAATTCCCCTTTGTAACTCGAGAATCCCGCCGCAACTCAAGAAAAAGCACTTGGTTCCCTCGTCATCACAAGATGAGGCCCTTACCCGCTACAGCTTCTCAAGAAAAGTCCCACGTTCCGTCTTGAAGTGCAAAACGATACTTGACACCCTTGATGTGACCCCAAAAGTTCCCCGAAATATCGGTCTCACTCGAGGTGAACACCGAGGTTCCCGGCACCAGTTTATCTGAGCCCCTTCTCCCCTCCTGTTCGTGATAGGAGGGTCACTTCCCCTGCTTTGTTTGTAAGGGGTTCCCGACCTTCACGGGGCACTTCAGGATGAGGCCAGTCTCACGAGGAAATTCGAGACGTAGCTCGCGGGTGGTACCACATGCCAAAAGACTATGATTTCCCGGTACGCTCTTGATAAGAACCCGATGCCTGGACACCTCTTCGAAGGCAACCCTGTGGATGAAGGCACAACACAAAGGGGCACTGACACCCACGTGCATCGTCCGGAAAAACCCGCAGGTTCCACATACAGCTCAACAAGTGGCTTGTCACCCCTGAAGAACTCGAGAGGCAAGTGGGGTTTCATTCCTCTACACAAGACGATGCCTGACTCTCCTGTCCCAACTCTGCAGGGACTTTGCGATCCGAATCAGACCAGCGCCAGTGAAGTCACGAGAGGAACGCTGAGGTTCCTGCCTCCACTCGAGATTAGGACCTCTTCCATTGCACGAAACCCAGTGGAGTCCCGAGAGACGCGTCCCAGCTCCACAGTATCCCTGACTTCTCAGAGGCACCCTGAGAAGCTCCCTGAGGTCACCAGCACAATTCGAGTGAACCCAGGGTTTACTGCCGCCACCATAGAAAGAACTCAAGAGTCCTTCTTCAACGCATTTTGAGGCCTGATTCCCCTACCATGACTCGAGGGCAATGACGCGCTCCCTCTGCTACACTCATGAAGCCCTGACTTCCCTGGCGCCACACGAGAGGCTCCCTGAGCTCCCCGTCATACCTCGTGAGAAACCAAACACTGGCGCCACAGATAGAGAAAACCCACGAGACGCCCCCATTTTCGCGACATGACGGCCTTCTTTTCTAGCATGGCCTGGAGAGCAATCCCGAGTCCTCTCTCCAAACTCCACAGTAGGCTTGACTCCCTTTTGGTCACTCAGTGGACTCCAAGACATACCCGTCGCGACTCGAGAGGAGAGCGGGGTCTTTTCCTTCCCCTCGAGGCGAGGCCTGACTACTCGGGTGTGTCTGATATGTGAACCGGAGATCCCTGTCGCCCCTGGAGAGAAACATTAGGTCCTGGACACAAGCCTAGATGAGGTCTCTTTTTTCCTGCAGTGACTCGAGAGCAATCCCCAACTCTCCCTCGCAACTCGAATGGAAGACTGGACTTCCCTGGGCCAACAGAAGAGGAAGCCTGAATTTCCCGTTGTAACTCAAGAATCCCGCCACAACTCGAGAAAAACCACGTCGTTCCCTCTTCATCGCAAGATGCGGCCATTGCCGCTACAGCGTCTCAAAAGAAGTCTTACGTTCCATCTTGAAGTGCGATACGGTACTTGGCACCTTTGATGCGACCCCAAAAGTTCCCCAACACACTGGTCTCACTGGAGGGGAACACCGAGGTTCCCGGCATCACCTCATCTGTGCCCCTTCTCCCCTCCTGATCGAGACAGGAGGGTCGATTCCCCTGCTTTGTCTGCAAGGGGTTCCGACCTTCCCGGCGCACCTCAGGATGAGGCCGGTCTCACTAGGAAATTCGAGACGTAGCCTGGTGGGTGGTGCCACATGCGGAAAGACCCCGATTTCCCAGTCCGCTCTTAATAAGAACCCGATGCCAGGACACCTCTTCGAAAGCAAACCTGTGGATGAATGCACAACACGAAGGGGTACTGACATCCCCATGCATAGTACGGAAAAACACGCAGATTCCAAACACAGATCGACAAGTGTCCTGTCATCCCTTGAAGAACTAGAGAGGCATGCGGAGTTCCGTTCCTCCACACAAGAGAAGGCCTGACTCTCCTTTCCCAACTCTGCAGGGACTGTGCGATCGGAGTCAGAAATGTAGATGAAACCTGACGTTCCTGCATCAACTCGAAATGAGGCCCTCTTCCATTGCGCCATACCCAGTGGAGTCCCGAGAGGCCCCTAAAACTCCACAGTATCCCTGATTCTCAGAGGCACCCTCAGAAGCTCTCTGCGGTCACTGGCACAAGTCGAGTGAACCCAGGGTTTCCTGCTGCATTCTGAGAAAGACCTTGAGAGTCCTTCTTTACAGCGTCTTGAGGCCCGATACCCTACCATGACTGGAGAGCAATGACGCATTCCCCTCGCCACGCCCATTGAAACCTAACTTCCCTGGCGCCACACGAGAGGCTCCCTGCGCTCCCCGTCCTACCTCATGAAAACCCCACACTGGCACCGCCGCTCGAGAAAACTCACGAGACGCCCCCATCATCGTAAGATGAGGGCCTTCTTTTCCTACATGACCTAGAGAGCAATCCCGAGTCCACTCTCCAAACTCCACTGGAGGCCTGACTCCCTTTAGGCCACTCAGTAGCCTCCAAGAGATACACGTCGCTACTCTAGAGGAGAGCAGAGTCCGTTGCTTCCCCTCGAGCCGAGGCCTGACTACTTGGGTGAGTCTGGAATGGGATCCCAAGATCCGTGTTGCCCCTGTAGAGGAAAACTCGGTCCTGGACACAAGCCTAAATGAGGTCTTTTTTGTCCTGCATTGACTCAAGTGCAATCCCCAGCTCTCCCTCGCAACTCGAATGGATGATTGGACTTCCCTGGGCCAACACAAGAGGAAGCCTGTATTCCCCATTGTAATTCGAGAATCCCGCGGCAACTGCAGAAAAACAACGTGGCTCCTCCGTCATCGAAATATGAGGCCCCTGTCAGCTATAGCGTCTCCAGGGAAGTCCCATGTTCCGTCTTGAAGTGTGAAACGGTACTTGGCACCCTTGATGCGACCCCCAAATTTCCCTGACACCCCGGTCTCACTCGAGGAGAACATGGAGGTTCCCAGCACTGCTTCAGCTGAGCCTCTTCTCCCCTCCTGATGGCGACAGGAGGGTCGATTCCCCTGCTTTGTCTGGAAGGGGTTCCCAGACTTCCCGGCGAACCTCAGGATGAGGCCAGTCTCACGAGGGAAGTCGAGACGTAGCCTCGTGGGTTGTGCCACATGCCGAAAGACCCCGATTTCCTGGTCCGCTATTGATAAGATCCCGATGCCCGGTCACCTCTTCGAAGGTAACCCTGTGGATGAAGGCACAACACGAAGGGGCACTGACACCCCTCTGCATCGTCCCCCAAAACCGCAGGTTCCACATACAACTCGACAGGTGGCCTGTCATCCCATGAACAACTCGAGAGGCAAGCGGAGTTCCATTACTCCACACAAGACGAGGTCTGACTCTCCTGTCCCAACTCTGCAGGGACCCTGCTATCCGAGTCAGAAATGGAGAGGAACCCTGACGTTACTGCCTCAATCCGAGATTAGGTCCTCTTCAATTGCACCAGTCCCTGTGATGTCCCGAGAAGCCCCTCTCAACTCCACAGTATCCCTGACTTCTCAGAGGAACCCCGCTAAGCTCCCTGAGGTCATGGGCACAAGTCGAGGGAACCCAGGGTTTCCTGCCACACCCCGAGAAAGACCTCGAGAGTTCTTCTTCGAAGCGTCTTGAGGCTTGATTCCCCTACCATGACTCGAGAGCAATGAGGCGCTCCCCCACGCCACGTCCATGGAGACCTGACTTCCGTGGCACCACAGGAGTCTCCCTGAGCTCCCCGTCCTATCTTGTGAGAAACCCCAACCAGGCACTGCACCTTGAGAAAACCCACGAGACGCCCCCGTCATCGCGAGATGAGGGCCTTCTTTTCCTGCATGGCCTAGAGAGCAATCCCGAGTCCTCTGTCCAAACTCCACAGGAGGCTTAACTCCATTTAGGCCACTCTTGGGCTCCAAGGGATACCCGTCGCGACTCGAGAGGAGAGCGGAGTCCATTCATTCCCTTCCAGACGAGGCCTGACTCCCCGGGTGAGTCTGGAATGCAACCCCGAGATCCCTGTCGCCCCTGGAGAGAAAAACTCGGTCCTGGACACAAACCTAGATGAGCTCTATTTTGCCCTGCAGTGACTCGAGAGCAATCTCCAGCTCTCACTTGCAACTCGAATGGAAGATTGGACTTCCCTGGGCCAACACAAGAGGAAACCTGTATTCCCCATCGTAACTCAAGAATCCTGCCACAACTCGAGAAAAAACACGTGGGTCCCCCGTCAGCGCTAGATGAGGCCCTTGCCCACTATAGCATCTCAAGAGAAGTCCCAGGTTCCGTCTTGAAGTGCGAAACGGTACTTGGCACCCTTGATGCAACCAGAAAAGTTACCCGACTTTCACTCAAGGAGAGCACCGAGGTTCCCGGCACTACTTCATCTGAGCCCTTTCTCTCCTCCTGATCCCGAAAGGAGGGTCGATTCCCCTGCTTTGTTTGGAAAGGGTTCCCGGACTTTCCTGCGCGCCTCAGGATGAGGCCGGTCTCACGAGGAAATTCGAGACGTAGCCTCGTGGGTGGTGCAACATGCTGAAATACCCCAATTTCCCGGTCCGCACTTGAGGAGAACACGATACCCGGACACCTCTTCGAAGGCAACCTTGTGGATGAAGGCACAACAGGAAGGAGCACTGACGCCCCCGTGCATCTCCGAAAAACCCGCAGGTTCCACACACATCACGAAAAGTGGTGTTATCCTTGAACAACTTGAGATGTAAGCGGAGTTCCATTCCTCCGCAGAACACGAGACCTGACACTCCTGAGCAAACTCAACAGGGACCCTGCGATCTGAGTCACATCCGGCCTCCAGGAAGTCAGGAGCAGAACCCTGAGGTTCCTGCCTCAACTCGAGATGAGGCCCACTTCCATTGCACCAAACCCAGAGGAGTCCCGAGAGGCCTCTCCCAAATCCACAGTATCCCTGACTTCTCAGAGGCACCCTGAGACGCTCCCTGAGGTCACCGGCACAAGTCAAGGGAACCCAGGGTTTCCTGCCGCAACCCTAGAAAGACATCGAGAGTTCTTTTTCAACCCGTCATGAGGCCCGATTCCCCTACCCTGACTTGAGAGCAATGACGCGCTCCCCCTTGCCCCGCCCATGGAGACCTGACTTCCCTGTTGCCACACGAGAGGCTACCTGAACTCCCCGTCGTACCTCGTGAGAAACCCCACACTGGCGCCGCAGCTCGAGAAAACCCACGAGACGCCCCCGTCATCTCGAGATGTGGGCCTTCTTTTCCTGCATGGCCTGGAGAGCAATCCCGAGTCCTCTCTCCAAACTGAAGAGGAGGGTTGACTCCCTTTAGACCACTCAGTGGGCTCCAAGAGATACGCGTCGCAACTCGAGAGGATAGCCGAGTCCTTTGCTTCCCCTCGAGACGAGGCCTAACTCCCCAGGTGAGTCTGTAATGCAAACCTGAGATCCCTGTCGCCCTTGGAGAGGATCATTGGGTCCTGAACACAAGGCTAGATGAGGTCGCTTTTGCCCTGCAGTAACTCGAGAGCACTCCCCAGCTTTCCCTCGCAACCCGAATGGAAGATTGGACCTCCCTGGGCCAACACAAGAGGAAGCCTGAATTCCCAGGAGTAATTCGAGAATTCCGCCTCAACTTGAGAAAAACCACGTGGTTCCCCCGTCATTGCAAGATGAGGCCCTTGCCCGCTCCAGCGTCTCAAGAGTAGTCCCACGTTCTGTCTTCAAGTGCGAAATGATATTTGGCACCCTTAATGCTACCCCAAAAGTTCCCCGACATACGGGTCGCACTAGAGGGGAAAACCGAGGTTCCTGGCACCACATCATCTGAGCCCCTTCTCCCCTCCTGCTCGCGAAAGGAGGGTCAATTCCCCTGCTTTGTCTGCAAGGGGTTCCCGACCTTCTCCACGCACCTCAGATGAGGCTGTCTCACGAGGAAATTCGAGACGTAGCCTCGATGGTGGTGCCACATGCCGAAAGACCGCGATTTCCCGATGCGCTCTTGATAAGAACGCGATGCCCAGACACCTATTCGAAGATAGTGTGGATGAAGGCACAACACGAAGGGGCACTGACACCCCCGTGCATCGTCCGGAAAAGACCGCAGGTTACTCATACAGCTCAACAAGTGCGTGTCACCCAGTGAACAACTCGAGAGGCAAGCGGAGGTCCATTCCTGCACACAAGACAAGGCCTGACTCACCTCTCCCAACTATGCAGGGGGCTGCGATCGGAATCAGAAATGGAGAGGAACCCTGAGGTTCCTGCCTCCCCTCGAGATGAGGCCCCCTTCCATTTCACCAAACCCAGTGGAGTCCCGAGAGGTCTTTCCCAACTCCACAGTATCCCTGACTTCTCAGAGGCACCCGGAAAATCTCCCTGAGGTCACCGGCACAAGTCGAGGGAACCCAGGTATTCTTGCCATGACCCGAGAGAGATCTTGAGAGTCCTTTAACGCGTCTAGAGGCCTGATTCCCCTACCATGACTCGAGAGCAATGACGCGCTCCCCCTCGCCACACGCATCGAGACCTAACTTCCCTGGCGCCACACAAGAGGCACCCTGAGCTCCCCGTCGTACCTCCTCAGAAACCAACACAGGCGCTGCAGCTCGGTAAAACCACCGAGACCCCCCCGTCATCGTGAGATGAGGGCCTTCTTTTCCTGCATGTCCTGGAGTGCAATCCCGAGTCCTCTCTCCAAACTCCAGAGGAGGCTTGACTCCCTTTAGTCCACTCAGTGGGCTCCAAGAAATACCCGTCGCGACTCGAGAAGAGAGAGAAGTCCTTTGTTTCCCCTCGAGAGGACGCCTGACTCCTGGGTGAGTCTAGAATGCAACTCCAAGATCCCAGTCATCCCTTGAGAGGAACATTAGGTCCTAGACACAAGCCTGGATGAGGTTTCTTTTGCCCTGCAGTGACTCGAGCGCAACCCCCAGCTCTCCCTCGCAACTCGAATGGAAGATTGGGCTTCCCTGGGCCAACACAAGAGGAAGCCAGAAATCCCCTTCGTAACTCGAGAATCCCGCCGCAACTCGAGAAAAACCACATGTTTCCAACGTCATCCCAAGATGAGGCCCTTGCTGTTATGGCGTCTCAAGAAAAGAACCACGTTCCGTCTTGAAGTGCGAAACGGTACTTTGCACCCTTGATGCGACACCAAATGTTCCCGGACACGCCGGTCTCACTCGACAGGAACACCGAGGTTCCCGCACCACTTCATCTGAGCACCTTCTCCCCTCCTGTTCGAGACAGGAGGGTCTATTCCCCTGCTTTGTTTGGAAGGGGTTCCCCACATTCCCGGCGCACCTCAGGATGAGGCCGGTCTCACGAGGAAATTCGAGACGTAGCGTCATGGGTGGTGTCACATGCCGAAATACCCCGATTTCCCGGCCCACTCTTGAGAAGAACCCGATGCCCGGACACCTCTTCGAAGGCAACCCTGTGGACGAAGGCACGAAACGAAGGGTCACTGACACTCCCGTGCATCATTCGGTAAAAGCCACAGGTTCCACACACAGCTCGACAAGAGGCCTGTCATCCCATGAACAACTCGAGAGGCAAGCAGAGTTCCATTCCTCCACTCAAGACGAGGCCTGACTCTCCGGTCCCAACTCTGAAGGGACCCTGCGATCGGAGTCCGAAATGGAGAGGAACCCTGAGGTTCCTGACTCCACTCGAGATGAGGCCCTCTTCCATTACACCAAAAACAGTGGAGGCCCGAGAGGCCCCTCCCAAATCCACAGTATCGCGACTTCTCAGAGGCACCCTTAGAAGCTCCCTGAGGTCACCGGCACAAGTCGAGGGAACACAGGGTTTCCTGACGCAACCCGAGAAAGACCTCGAAAATCCTCCTTCAACGCATCTTGAATCCCGATTCCCCTACCATGACTCGAGAGCAATGACGCGTTCCCCCTCGCCACTCGCATGGAGACTTGACTTCCCTGGCGCCACACGAGAGGCTCCCTGAGCTCCCCGTCATACCTCGTGAGAAATCCCACACTGGCTCCCCAGCTCCAGAAAACCCACGAGACGCCTCCGTCATCGCGAGATGAAGGCCTTCTTTTCCTGCATGGCCTGGAGAGCAATCTCGAGGCCTCTCTTCAAACTCCACAGGAGGCCTGACTCCCTTTAGGCCACTCTGTGGGCTCCAAGAGATACCCGTTGGGACTCGAGAGGAGAGCGGAATTCTTTGCTTCCCCTATATACCAGGCCTGACTCCTCAGGTGAGTCTGGAATGCAACCCCGAGATCCCTGTCGCCCCTGGAGAGGAATTTTAGGTCCTAGACACAAGCATAGATGAGGTCTCATTTGCCCTGAAGTGACTCGAGAGCAATCCCCTGCTCTCCCTCGCACCTCGAATGGAAGAATGGACTTCCCTGGGACAACACAAGAGGAAACCTGAATTCCCCGTCGTAATTCGAAAATCCCGCTGCAACTCGAGGAAAACCACGTGGTTCCCCCGTCATCGCAAGATGAGGCCCTTGCCAGCTACAGCGTCTCAGTAGAAGCCCTACGTTCCATCTTGAAGTTTAAAACGATAATTGGCAACCTTGATGTTAGCACAAAAGTTCCCCGACACCCTGGTCTCACTCGAGGGGAATACCAAGGTTCGGCGCACCGCTTGTTCTGAGCCCCTTATCCCCTCCTGATCGCGACGGGAGGGTCGATTACCCTGCTTTGTCTGGAAGGGGTTCCGGACCTTCCCGGCGCACCTCAGGATGAGGCCGGTCTCACGAGGAAATTCGAGACGTAGCCTTGTGGTTGGTGCCACACGCCGAAAGACCCCGATTTCCCTGTCTGCTCTTGATAAGAACCCAATGTTAGGACACCTCTTCGAAGGCAATCCTGTGGACGAAGGCACAAAACGAAGGGGTCTGACACCCTCCTGCATCGTTGGAAAAGCCCGCAAGTTCCACATACAGATCGACAAGTGGCCTGTCACCCCGTGAACAACTCGAGAGGCAAGAGGAGTTAAATTCCTCCACACAAGACGAGGCCTGACTCTCCTGTCCCAACTCTGCATGGACACTGAGATCCGATTCAGAAATGGAGAGGAACCATGAGGTTCCTGCCTCAACTCGAGATAAGGCCCTCTTCTACTGCACCAAACGCAGTGGAGTTCGGAGCGGCCCCTCCCAACTGCACAGTATCCCTGACTTCTCAGAGGCACCCTGAAAAGCTCCCTGAGGTCAAGGGAATAAGTCGACGGAACCCAGGGTTTCCTGCCCTAACCTGAGAAAAACCTCGAGAGTCCTTCTACATGCGCCTCCGACCGCAGGGTCCCTGCAGAGTTGGGACAGGAGAGTCAGGCCTCGTCTTGTCTGAGGAAGGGAACCCCGCTGGCCTCTCGAGTTGCTCAGGGGGTCTCAGGCCCCTCGTCGGGCTGTGTGTTTCTCCAAAACGGAGAGGAAGCCTGAGGTGCCTGCCTCCTCTCTAGGTGAGGCCCTCTTCCGTTGCGCCAGACCCATCGGAGTCCCGAGGGGCCCCGCCACCTCCACAGGATCCCTCGCCTCTCAGAGGCACCCTGGGAAGTTCCCTAAGGTCCCCGGCAGAAGACGAGGGAAACGAGGGTTTCCCGCCGCCCCCCGAGAAAGACCTCGAGAGTCCTTCTTCAACGCGTCTCGAGGCCCTAGTCCCCTCCCGTGACTCGAGAGCCAGGACGCGCTCCCCCTCGCCACGCGCATGCAGACCTGACTTCCCTGGCACCGCACGAGAGGCTCCCTGAGATCCTCGTCGTGCCTCGGGAGAAAACCCCCACGGGCGCCGCAGCTCGAGGAAACCCCTGAGACGCCCCCGTCCTCGCGAGCTGAGGGCCTTCTTTTCCTGCATGGCCTGGAGAGCAATCCCGGGTCCTCTCTCCAAACGGAAGAGGAGGCTGGTCTCCCTTGAGGCCGCTCAGGGGGCTCCAAGAGACCCGCGTCGCGACTCGAGAGGAGAGCGGAGTCCTTGGCTTCCCGTCGAGACGAGGCCTGACTCCCCGGGGGAGCCTGGAATGCAACCCCGAGATCCCTGCCTTCCCTGGAGAGGAATATTAGGTCCCGGACACATGTCTAGGTGAGGTCTCTTCGGCCCTGCAGTGACTCGAGCGCAACCCCAAGCTTTCCCTTGCAACCCGAGGGGAAGATTGGGCTGCCCAGGGCCAATCCAAAGGGAAGGCTGAGATCCCCGTCGTAACTCGAGAATGCCGCCGCAACGCGAGAAAAACCACGTGGTTCCCACCTCTTGGCAAGATGAGGCCCTTGCCCGCCACGGCGTCTCAAGGGAAGTCTCCTGTTCCGCCCTGAAGGGCGAAAAGGTCCCTGACAGCCTTCCTGCGACCCCCAAAAGTCCCCCGACACGCCGGGGTCCCCCAAGGGGAATACCAATGGTCCCGGCAACGCTTCTTCTGAGCCCCTTCTCCCCTCCGGATTGCGACAGGAGAGTCGATTCCCCTGCTTTGTCTGGAAGGGGTTCCCGGCCTTCCTGGCCCACCTCAGGATGAGGCCGGTCTCAGGAGGAAATTCGAGACGAGCCACGTGGGTGGTGCCGCATGCCGAACGCCCCCGATTCCCCGGTCCGCTCTTGAGAAGGACCCGAGGCCCGGACCCCTCTTCGAAGGCAACCCTGTGGGTGAAGGCACAACACGAAGGGGCACTGCCACCCCCGTGCATCGTCCGCAAAGACCCGCGGGTTCCACACACAGCTCGACGAGGGTCCTGAGACCCCCTGAGCAACTCGAGAGGCCAGCGGGGTTCCCTTCCTCAGACAAGACGAGGCCTGACTCTCCTGTCCCAACTCTTCAGGGACCCTGCGGTCGGAGTCCGAAACGGAGAGGAAGCCTGAGCTTCCTGCCTCCCCTCGAGGTGAGGCCCTCTTCCGTTGCGCCAGACCCAGCGGAGTCCCGAGGGGCCCCGCCACCTCCACAGGATCCCTCGCCTCTCAGAGGCACCCTGGGAAGTTCCCTAAGGTCCCCGGCAGAAGGCGAGGGACACGAGGGTTTCCCGCCGCCCCCCGAGGAAGACCTCGAGAGTCCTTCTTCAACGCGTCTCGAGGCCCTAGGCCCCTCCCGTGACTCGAGAGCCAGGACGCGCTCACCCTCGCCACGCGCATGGAGACCTGACTTCCCTGGCGCCGCACGAGAGGCTCCCTGAGATCCTCGTCGTGCCTCGGGAGAAAACCCACACGGGCGCCGCAGCTCGAGGAAACCCCTGATACGCCCCCGTCCTCCCGAGCTGAGGGCCTTCTTCTCCTGCATGGCCTGGAGAGCAAGCCCGGGTCCTCTCTCCAAACGGAAGAGGAGGCTGGACTCCCTTGAGGCCGCTCAGGGGGCTCCAAGAGACATGCGTCGCGACTCGAGAGGAGAGCGGAGTCCTTGGCTTCCCCTCGAGACGAGGCCTGACTCCCCGGGGGAGCCTGGAATGCAACCCCGAGATCCCTGCCTTCCCTGGAGAGGAATACTAGGTCCCGGACACACGCCTAGGTGAGGTCTCTTCGGCCCTGCAGTGACTCGAGCGCAACCCCCAGCTTTCCCTCGCAACCCGAGGGGAAGATTGGGCTTCCCAGGGCCAACCCAAGGGGAATGCTGAGATCCCCGTCGTAACTCGAGAATGCCGCCGCAACTCGAGAAAAACCAGGTGGTTCCCACCTCTTGGCAAGATGAGGCCCTTGCCCGCCACGGCGTCTCAAGGGAAGTCCCCTGTTCCGCCCTGAAGGGCGAAACGGTCCCTGACAGCCTTCCTGCGACCCCCAAAAGTCCCCCGACAGGCCGGGGTCCCCCGAGGGGAACACCGAGGGTCCCGGCACCGCTTCCTCTGAGCCCCTTCTCCCCTCCTGATCGCGACAGGAGAGGCGATTCCCCTGCGTCGTCTGGAAGGGGTTCCCGGCCTTCCCGGCCCACCTCAGGATGAGGCCGGTCTCACGAGGTAATTCGAGACGAGCCACGTGGGTGGGGCCACATGCCGAACGCCCCCGATTCCGCGTTCCGCTCTTGAGAAGGACCCGAGGCCCGGACCCCTCTTCGAAGGCAACCCTGTGGGTGAAGGCACAACACGAAGGGGCACTGCCACCCCCGTGCATCGTCCGCAAAGACCCGCGGGTTCCACACACAGCTCGACGAGGGGCCTGAGACCCCCTGAGCAACTCGAGAGGCCAGCGGGTTTCCCTTCTTCAGACAAGACGAGGCCTGACTCTCCTGTCCCAACTCTGCAGGGACCCTGCGGTCGGAGTCCGAAACGGAGACGAAGCCTGAGGTGCCTGCCTCCCCTCGAGGTGAGGCCCTCTTCCGTTGCGCCAGACCCAGCGGAGTCCCTAGGGGCCCCGCCACCTCCACAGGATCCCTCGCCTCTCAGAGGCACCCTGGGAAGTTCCCTAAGGTCCCCGGCAGAAGGCGAGGGAAACGAGGGTTTCCCGCCGCCCCCCGAGAAAGACCTCGAGAGTCCTTCTTCAACGCGTCTTGAGGCCCTAGGCCCCTCCCGTGACTCGAGAGCCACGACGCGCTCCCCTTCGCCACGCGCATGCAGACCTGACTTCCCTGGCACCACACGAGAGGCTCCCTGAGATCCTCGTCGTGCCTCGGGAGAAAACCCCCACGGGCGCCGCAGCTCGAGGAAACCCCTGAGACGCCCCCGTCCTCGCGAGCTGAGGGCCTTCTTTTCCTGCATGGCCTGGAGAGCAATCCCGGGTCCTCTCTCCAAACGGAAGAGGAGGCTGGACTCCCTTGAGGCCGCTCAGGGGGCTCCAAGAGACCCGCGTCGCGACTCGAGAGGAGAGCGGAGTCCTTGGCTTCCCCTCGAGATGAGGCCTGACTCCCCGGGGGAGCCTGGAATGCAACCCCGAGATCCCTGCCTTCCCTGGAGAGGAATATTAGGTCCCGGACACACGCCTAGGTGAGGTCGCTTCGGCCCTGCAGTGACTCGAGCGCAACCCCCAGCTTTCCCTTGCAACCCGAGGGGAAGTTTGGGCTTCTCAGGGCCAACCCAAGGGGAAGGCTGAGATCCCCGTCGTAACTCGAGAATCCCGCCGCAACTCGAGAAAAACCACGTGGTTCCCACCTCTTGGTAAGATGAGGCCCTTGCCCGCGACGGCGTCTCAAGGGAAGTCCCCTGTTCCGCCCTGAAGGGCGAAACGGTCCCTGACAGCCTTCCTGCGACCCCCAAGAGTCCCCCGACACGCCAGGTTCCCCCGAGGGGAACACCGAGGGTCCCGGCACAGCTTCCTCTGAGCCCCTTCTCCCCTCCTGATCGCGACAGGAGAGGCGATTCCCCTGCGTGGTCTGGAAGGGGTTCCCGGCCTTCCCGGCGCACCTCAGGATGAGGCCGGTCTCACGAGGAAATTCGAGACGAGCCACGTGGGTGGGGCCACATGCCGAACGCCCCCGATTCCCCGGTCCGCTCTTGAGAAGGACCTGAGGCCTGGACCCCTCTTCGAAGACAACCCTGTGGGTGAAGGCACAACACGAAGGGGCACTGCCACACCCGTGCATCGTCCGCAAAGACCCGCGGGTTCCACACACAGCTCGACGAGGGGCCTGAGACCCCCTGAACAACTCGAGAGGCCAGCGGGGTTCCCTTCCTCAGACAAGACGAGGCCTGACTCTCCTGTCCCAACTCTGCAGGGACCCTGCGGTCGGAGTCCGAAACGGAGAGGAAGCCTGAGGTTCCTGTCTCCCCTCGAGGTGAGGCCCTCTTCCATTGCACCAAACCCAGATGAGTCGCGAGAGGCCCCTCCCAACTCCACAGTATCCCTGAATTCTCCGAGGCACCCTGAGAATCTACCTGAGGTCATCGGCTCAAGTCCAGGGAACCCAAGGTTTCCTGCTGCGACCCGAAAAAGACCTCGAGAGTCCTTCTTCAACGCGTCTCGCGGCCCTAGGCCCCTCCCGTGACTCGAGAGCCAGGACGCGCTCCCCCTCGCCACGCGCATGGAGACCTGACTTCCCTGGCGCCGCACGAGAGGCTCCCTGAGATCCTCGTCGTGCCTCGGGAGAAAACCCCCACGGGCGCCGCAGCTCGAGGAAACCACGGAGACGCCCCCGTCCTCGCGACCTGAGGGCCTTCTTTTCCTGCATGGCCTGGAGAGCAATCCCGGGTCCTCTCTCCAAACGGAAGAGGAGGCTGGACTCCCTTGAAGCCGCTCAGGGGGCTCCAAGAGACCCGCGTCGCGACTCGAGAGGAGAGCGGAGTCCTTGGCTTCCCCTCGAGACGAGGCCTGACTCCCCGGGGGAGCCTGGAATGCAACCCCGAGATCCCTGCCTTCCCTGGAGAGGAATACTAGGTCCCGGACACACGCCTAGGTGAGGTCTCTTCGGCCCTGCAGTGACTCGAGCGCAACCCCCAGCTTTCCCTCGCAACCCGAGGGGAAGATTGGGCTTCCCAGGGCCAACCCAAGGGGAAGGCTGAGATCCCCGTCGTAACTCGAGAATGCCGCCGCAACTCGAGAAAAACCATGTGGTTCCCACCTCTTGGCAAGATGAGGCCCTTGCCCGCGACGGCGTCTCAAGGGAAGTCCCCTGTTCCGCCCTGAAGGGCCAAACGGTCCCTGACAGCCTTCCTGCGACCCTCAAAAGTCCCCCGACACGACGGGGTCCCCTGAGTGGAACAACGAGGGTCCCGGCACCGCTTCCTCTGAGACCCTACTCCCCTCCTGATCGCGACAGGAGAGGCGATTCCCCTGCGTGGTCTGGAAGGGGTTCCCGGCCTTCCCGGCGCACCTCAGCATGAGGCCGGTCTCAAGAGGAAATTCGAGACGAGCCACGTGGGTGGGGCCACATGCCGAACGCCCCCGATTCCCCGGTCCGCCCTTGAGAAGGACCCGAGGCCCGGACCCCTCTTCGAAGGCAACCCTGTGGGTGAAGGCACAACACGAAGGGGCACTGCCACCCCCGTGCATCGTCCGCAAAGACCCGCGGGTTCCACACACAGCTCGACGAGGGGCCTGAGACCCCCTGAGCAACTCGAGAGGCCAGCGGGGTTCCCTTCCTCCTCACAAGACGAGGCCTGACTCTCCTGTCCCAACTCTGCAGGGACTCTGGGATCCGAGTCAGGTCCAGCGCATTCGAAGCCAGGAGAGGAACCCTGAGGTTCCTGCCTCAACTTGTCATGAGGCCCTCTTCCATTGCACCAAACCCAGTGGAGTTCCGAGAGGCCCCTCCCAACTCCACAGTGACCCTGACTTCTCAGAGGCACGCTGAGAAGCTTCCTGAGGTCACTGGCACAAGTCGATGGAACCCAGGGTTTCCTGCTGCAACCCAAGAAAGACCTCGAGAGTCCTTCTTTAACACGTCTTCAGGCCCAATTCCCCTACCATGACTCGAGAACAATGACGGGCTCCCTCTCACCACGTGCATAGAGACCTGACTGCCCTGGCACCACATGAGAGGCTCACTGAGCTCCCAGTCTTACTTCGTGAGAAACCCCACACTAGCGCCACAGCTCGAGAAAACCTACGAGACGCCCCAGTCATCGGGAGATGAGGGCCTTCATTTCCTGCATTGCCTGGAGAGCAATCCCGTGTCCTCCCTCCAAACACCAGAGGAGGTTTGACTCCCTTTAAGCCACTCAGTGGGCTCCAAGACATACCCGTCCGACTCGAGAGGAGAGCAGAGTCCTTTGCTTCCCCTCGAGACGAGGCCTGACTCCAGGGTGAGTCTGGAATGCAACCCAGAGATTCCTGTCGCCCCTTGACATGAACAATAGGTCCTGCACACAAGCCTTGGTGGGGTGTCTTTTGCCTTCAGTGACTAGAGCGCACCTCCAGCTCTTCCTCGAATCTCGAATGGAAGATAAGACTTTGTGGGCCAACACAAGAGGAAGCATGAATTCCCTGTGGTAACTCAAATATCCCACCGCAACTCGAGAAAAACCAAGTGGTTCCCCAGTCATTCCAAGATGAGGCCCTTGCCCGCTGGAGCACCCCAAGAGAAGTCCCACGTTCCAATTTGAAGAGCGAAACGGTACTTGGAACGCGTTATGCGACCCCAAAAGTTACCCGACATACCTGTCTCACTTGAGGGTAACACCGAGGTTCCCAGCAGCACTTCATCTGAGCCACTTCTCCCCTCCTGATCGCCACGGGAGGGTCGAATCCTCTGCTTTGTCTGGAAGGGTTTCATGACCTTCGCGGCACACCTCAGGATGAGGCCGGTTTCATGAGGAAATTCGAGACTAGCCACGTGGGTGGTGCCAAATGCTGAACGACCCTGATTTCCCAGTCCGCTCTTCATAAGAACACCATGCCCGGACACCTCTTCGAAGGCAACCCTGTGGATGAAGACACAAAACGAAGGGTCACTGACACCCCCATGCATCGTCTGGAAAAACCTGCAGATTCCACACACAGTTTGACAAGGGGCCTGAAACCCCATGAACAACTCGAGAGGCAAGCGGAGTTCCATTCCTCAGAAAAGACATAGCCTGACTCTCCTGTCCCAACTCTGCAGGGACACTACGATCAGAGTCAGAATTGGAGAGGAAGCCTGAGGTTCCTGCCTCCACTCGAGATGAGGCCCTCTTCCATTGTGACAAACCCAGTGGAGTCCCGAGAGGCCCCACCAACTCCACGGCGTCCCTAACCTCTCAGAGGCACTCTGGGAAGTTCCCTCAGGTCCCCGGCAGAAGTCGGGGGAAACGAGGGTTTCCCGCTGCAACCTGAGAAAGACATCGAGAGTCCTTCTTCAACGCGTCTTGAGGCCCTAGTCCCCTCCCATGACTCGAGAACAATGACGCGCTCCTTCTCGCCACGTGCATGGAGACATGACTTCCCTGGCGCTGCACGAGAGGCTCCCTGAGATCCTCGTCGTGCCTCGGGAGAAAAACCCCACGGGTGCCGCAGCTCGAGGAAACCCCTGAGACGCCCCCGTCCTCGCGAGCTGAGGGCCTTCTTTTCCTGCATGGCCTGGAGAGCAATCCCGGGTCCTCTCTCCAAACGGAAGAGGAGGCTGGACTCCCTTGAGGCCGCTCAGGGGGCTCCCAGAGACCCGCGTCGCGACTCGAGAGGAGGGCGGAGTCCTTGGCTTCCCCTCGAGACGAGGCCTGACTCCCCGGGGGAGCCTGGAATGCAACCCCGAGATCCCTGCCTTCCCTAGAGAGGAATATGAGGTCCCGGACACATGCCTAGGTGAGGTCTCTTCGGCCTGCAGTGACACGAGCGCAACCCCCAGCTTTCCCTGGCAACTTGAGGGGAAGATTGGGCTTCCCAGGGCCAATCCAAGAGGAAGCCTGAGATCCCCGTAGTAACTCGAGAATCCCGCCGCAACTCGAGAAACACCACGTGGTTCCCACCTCTTCGCAAGATGAGGCCCTTGCCCGCGACGGCGTCTCAAGGGAAGTCCCCTGTTGGGCCCTGAAGGGCGAAACGGTCCCTGACAGCCTTCATGCGACCCCCAAAAGTTCCCCGACAGGCCGGATTCCCTGGAGGGGAACACCGAGTGTCGCGGCACCACTTCCTCTGAGCCCCTTCTCCCCTCCTGATCGTGACAGGAGCGTCGATTGCCCTGCGTGGTCTGGAAGGGGTTCCCGGGCTTCCCGGCGCACCTCAGGAGGCGGCCGGTCTCACGAGGAAATTCGAGACGAGCCACGTGGGTGGTGCCACATGCCGAACGCCCCCGATTGCCAGGTCCGCTCTTGAGAAGGACCCGAGGCCCGGACCCCTCTTCGAAGGCAACCCTGTGGGTGAAGGCACAACACGAAGGGGCACTGCCACCCCCGTGCATCGTCCACAAAGACCCGCGGGTTCCACACACAGCTCGACGAGGGGCCTGAGACCCCCCTGAGCAACTCGAGAGGCCAGCGGGGTTCCCTTCCTCATACAAGACGAGGCCTGACTCTCCTGTCCCAACTCTGCAGGGACCCTGCGGTCGGAGTCTGACACGGAGAGGAAGCCTGAGGTTCCTGCCTCCCCTCGAGGTGAGGCCCTCTTCCGTTGCGCAAGACCCAGTGGAGTCCCACGAGGCCCCGCTAACTCCACAGGATGCCTCGCCTCTCAGAGTCACCCTGGGAAGTTCCCTAAGGTCTCCGGCAGAAGGCGAGGGAAACGAGTGTTTCCCGCCGCCCCCTGAGAAAGACATCGAGAGTCCTTTTTCAACGCGTCTCATGGCCCTAGTCCCCTCCCGTGACTCTAGAGCCATGACGCGCTCCCCCTCGCCACGGGCACGGAGACCTGACTTCCCTGGCACCGCACGAGAGGCTCCCTGAGATCCTCGTTTTGCCTCGTGAGAAAACCCCCACGGGCGCTGCAGCTCGAGGAAACCCCTGAGAAGCCCCCATCCTCGCGAGGTGAGGGCCTTCTTTTCCTGCCTTACCCAGAGCGCAATCCCGAGTCCTCTCTCCAAACTGAAGAGGAGGCCTGACTCCCTTGAGGCCACTCAGTGGGCTCCAAGAGATCTGCGTCGCAACTTGAGAGGACAGCGGCATCCTTTGCTTGCCCTCGAGACGAGGCCTGACTCCCCGGGGGAGTCTGGAACGCCACCCCGAGATCCCTGTCTTCACTTGAGAGGAACGTTAAGTCCCGGACACAGACCTAGATGAGTTCTCTTTGGCCCTGCAGTGACTCGAGTGCAACCCCCTGCTTTCCCTCGCAGCTCGAATGGAAGATTAGGCTTCTCGGGGCCAATACAAGAGAAAGCCTGAAATCCCCGTCGTAACTCTAGAATCCCGCCGCAACTCGAGAAAATCCACATGGTTCCAACGTCTTCGCAAGATGAGGCCCTTGCCCGCTACGGCGTCTCAAGGGAAGTCCTAGGTTCTGTCCTGAAGTGCGAAACGGTACCTGAATCCTTTCATGCATCCCCCAAAAGTCCCTCACACGCCGGTTTCCCTCGAGGGTAACATCGAGGTTTCCGGCCCCACTTCATCCGAGCCCCTTCTCCCCTCCTGACCGCGACAGGAGAGTCGATCCCCCTGCGTTGTCTTGAAGGGTCCCCGGCCTTCCCGGCACACCTCAGGATGAAGCCGGCCTCACTAGGAAATTTGAGACTAGCCCCGTGGGTGGTCCCACATGCCGAAAGACCCCAATTTCCCTGTCTGCTCTTGAAAAGAACCCGAGGCCCGGACACCTCTTCGAAGGCAAGCCAGTGGGTGAAGGCACAACAAGAAGGGGCACTGTCACTGTCGTGCATCGTCCGGAAACACCCGCAGGTTCCACACACAGCTCAACAAGGGGCCTGAGACCCCCTGAGCACCTCGAGAGGCAAGCGGAGTTCCCTTCCTCAGACAAGACGATTCCTGACTCTCTTGTCCCAACTCTGCAGGGACCCTGCGGTTGGAGTCCGAAACGGAGAGGAAGCCTGAGGTTCTTGCCTTCCCTGGAGATGAGGCCCTCTTCCATTGCGCCAAACCCAGCGGAGTCCTGAGAGGCCCCGCCAACTCCACAGCATCCCTCATCTGTCAGAAGCACACTGGGAAGTTCCCTAAGGTCACCGGTAAACTGTTATTGCACAAGGTCCCCATGAAAAGGCCCACGCAGCAGCACATCCACAGATTCTGTCTGCCATTAAAGGGCAGTAAGGTGCCCTCCCCTCTTCTTTGCTGCCTGGGCGGCCACCAGGGTGCAATTCGCGTACCCTTCCCTTTCCCATCCTAGCAGGTGCTCCAGGGCCCGCTGGCCTACAAAGTGCCAGAAGCAGGGCTGGGCCAGCCGGCCAGAATTCAGGGTTCTGTCCCTTGGACTTCCAGCGGACACTAGGCTGCTTGGGAAAACCGCGCAGACTCTGAGGTTTTTCAGCAGAGGGGTGGAGCCGTAAAGGACTTGACCCCAAAGACGAGGCCTTTCTGCGACCGTCAGGTTGGGGAGCTCTGAGACTGTGCCAACACAGGGTGGAATACATGGTTCCCTGCTCCACGCAGTCCCCGTTCCCTTACCTGTGTTCCGCACCCCTCCGCTGTGGCCAATGGATGCTGATCCTTGGGGATCCAGGAGTCCACGAAATGGGCATTCCCAGCCGCAATGGCGACCCCGAGAGCACAAGTGGGAAGCCCTCCCCCACCCCCGCCAGGAGCCGACCCCCGCTGGGAACGGACCCCCCACCCCGCCCCGCGCCGCCAGGTTTTGCCCCGGCCCTGCCGGGTTCCCGGCGGGTTCCCAGCCACATTGGCGACCCCCGGGAGCACAACAGGGACCGACCACCCACCCACAGCGAGCGGAATCTCGACCTGTGCAGCCCAGGTTTACCCCGCCCTGGGTGCGCTCCCGGAGCGTTTCCAGCGGCAGTGGCCATCTCCGAGAGCACAACTGGGAAGCCCTCCCCCACCCCCGCCAGGAGCCGACACCCGCCCTGCACCGCCCGGGTTTGCCCCGCCCCTGCCGCGCTCCAGGGGCGCTGCCCACCTTCACCAGTGGCTCCTGGTGAGCCCCGTCCCCACGCCCGGTTCCAGGAGAGGCTCTCGGACTTCGCTGCTGCTGCCAGGTCAAACATGAGGACAATACATACACCCCACAGAGACAATCCAAGCTGTCTATGATTTGGGGATAAAACGAGGACTACAGAAAGGCAAGATGACCTGACCTAGGAGGGCCATGATATTCTATAGAACCAGACAAAGTTGGTTACCAAGGAAACTTTTTTCCTTGGAACCCGGAAAGCTGGTTCTTTGCATATGCAATGACCAACAATTAGCTTGTTACCCAAGCCTGCCTCACTGCCACCCCCATCCCCCCACTCCCCAGAAGACTGGCTCAAAGAAATATTTTAAATCTCAGGCGGAAAACTGGAAGATGTCTTGTCTGTCTGTTTGGATTAAGGTATGTGTCAGTGTGAGCCTTGTGTTTTTTGATAATATTGCTCAAGTTCTGTGTTCTGATATCAATGGTCTCAAGACAAGGCAGCCCTTCCAAATCAAACTGCTGGAAATACAAGAAAACATTGACCTAAATGAATGTCAGAGTCCCGTGAACTGGGAACTAGTCAATATTAAATATCTAGTATTTTTGGTTTTGCTCCTCCACTATAGACATGTCTAAGAGTCAACAACATTAAGCACAACATGTTCATAGTGCCTAGGTTTCTTTTGAGGTAAAAATTGCTCTACTGTTATATGTGTCACAAGCTTGTCAGCAAGAAAGTACCTGGAAACAGCAACAACCAATGTAAAAAATGTAAATGTGATATGAGCTTTTAGATAAACTCTTAACAATAATTATACTCTAAAATATCCGCCTCTCATAGTCTTGATTGAAGGCAGAGGAGAAGGGGATGACAGAGGATAAGATGGTTGGATGGCATCACTGACTCGATGGACATGAGTTTGAGCAAGCCCCTGGAGTTGGTGATGGACACGGAAGCCTGGCGTCCTGCAGGCCACGGGGTCACAAAGAGTCAGACTCGACTGAGCAACTGAACTGAACTGAACTTACAATCGTTCCTCCAGGTGTTTTGGTTACCTGAGTTTCTATCCTGGTGCTAAACTAAGTGACGACAGTGTATTGAATAGCTAGGTCACTTCCAAATAAATGAAACTTCTTAAACATTCACGACTTGAAAGGACCTCCCTTTTACACAGAAACAAAAGAGATTTTTGACTCTGCATGAATAGTGACTGGCACCATCCGAACATATTAAATGTAAGAAAGCAATTTTTTTGTTTTGTTTTGTTCTGTTCTTGCAGGAAGCGGGGTGGGCGCTATTATCACTGATAGGTATGCTCACCAATCTATCAAATGCCAATATAAGAGTGAGTTCTTGGTTGCTGAAGGGAAATGTATGACTTGTTATTACAAGAATGTATGGAATGCAATCACACTTTAAGAAGGAAAACGAAGTACTTCTGTCTTACAGGTGGCATTTTCAGGACGGGAGAAGCAAAAAAATGGGTACAGAATGGGATAAGGAGGTTGTAGGGAAAGTAGGCCCCCAGAAAAGAGTTTTGTGCCTAGCACAAGTTTTCTTGAGATGTTGAACTGCCTTTGCTAATGGAGTTTAAGTTTCTTTACCTCTTAAGTGATCTCTTCTAGGTTGACCTAGAACAGAAATCTTTTGTTAGCTTTGGCTAAGAGGAGAAGTATTGTTTCACGGTGACATATGTGATCCTACCTGACTGTTCTCATCCCCTTTGATATCTATGCACTGCTGCTGCTGCTGCTGCAGCTGCTAAGTGGTTCAGTTGAGGCCGACCCTGTGCCACGCCATAGATGGCAGCCCACCAGGTCCCGCAGTCCCTGGGGTTCTCTAGGCAAGAACACTGGAGTGGGTTGCCATTTCCTCCTCCTATGCATGAAAGTGAAAAGTGAAAATGAAGTCGCTCAGTGGTGTCCGACTCTTAGCCACCCCATGGACTGCAGCCTACCAGGCTCCTCCATCCTTGGGATTTTCCAGGAGTGGGGTGCCATTGCCTTCTCCCATATCTGTGCACAAGCCTGCCTAAATAATTGACTTCTAGCCAACTTTGGGATGCCCATGACCACCCACCCTTACCAGGCAACAGAGAAGAGAAAAACACTTACCACAGGAGGTTCTGATAAGGAACAAGGAACTAACAAGCTCCCACCTACCAGGAATCTGCAGAGGTCAACAAGAGGTCAGCAAGAGATGAGAGACTGCAGTCCAGAGGTCCTAGCTACTTCCATCTAGCAACAAACACCCAGCATAGTCAAAACGATTTCAATGTTAAAGAATAAATAAATAAATAAATAAATAAAAGGACAGAAGTTCTTTGAACACATGTCTGAATTTAGGGGTGAGGCATTACATATGTGTCCCAGGATAATCTTAAAATGTCAGAAAGTAAAGAAATTAAAGACAACTATCAAGCTGTCCAAACTGATAAAAATGAATGATTACAGTTTTATCTGTGTACATTAGCAGATAATAATCTGAAAAGGAATTTTAAAAAATTCCCTTTCAATAATATCAACATGAATAAAACACTTTGCCATGGATGTAAGGAGGATGACAAGACTGGCACACTGGAAATTATACACCCTGGCTGAAAACTATCCTGAATACATGGACAGATATTCCATAACGATGGAAAGACTTAAGATGGCAATACCATGGAATGCATCTTCAATCTGAAATGAAGATTTGATATGATTTGATCGCTCAGAGCTTTTGTGTCATCAAGTGTTATTAAAGTATTAAAGAGATAGAGAAAGCTGTTGACTTAGACTCGAGGCGGGGTGGGGGGGGTAGTAAGAGTACCCCCTGCTGGTCTTTAGCCAGATATTCTACAGGCACTAGCAGTCAGCTAAGGAAAGAAAGGAACTGTTTCAGGGAATGGCACCAGGCCCCTCCCCCACGACATGCATTGAGATAATATTGGCAGCAGGTAAGTCATCCCGGGCCAAAACTTAATTGACATGAATCTTGAAGAAAGCAGTATTGCAGGCAAATATATCATTTCCTTAACATAGATAAGGAGAACAAGCTAGGAGGAAAACATGCTGTTTTGTTCAAATCGCTTCTGAGCCTTTTGGGGGAACCGACCTGAAGCCAGAGTCTAGCAGAAATACATAGGATATTTACATCGCTTAAGACAAACATTTTCTTAGGAAAAAATGCATTGCTTAGCTCAAGGTTTGTCTGCGAAATTCTTACGCATCAGGAGATGGCTCTGAGCTGGGTTTCCACACACAAGAACATCCATGCAAAGCACAAGCCTGCACAGCCCATCTGCCCTGCTCCCGCACAGCCAGCAGCATTTCCAAGTGACCTCCTAAGGCTTTCCCCAAAATACAGGGGCACCTCTGGGTTTCCTGTTTCCCTCACTTCGAACACTTTTCTTAAAAAAAAAAAATCCTGCACACTTGTTGATAGAATGCCACAGTGCAAGGAATACAGTCCTTCAATATTAAAACCTCCATTTGCAAAACACTTGGAGCTTGGTTTTGTTTTGTTTTGTTTTTTAATTACACCACCACATAATTTAAAGCTTTTACACGTTCTAATTATTCAGTTCCAAAACACCAAACTTTTATTGCACAGGGTCCTCATGAAAAGGCCCAAGCAGCTGGACAACCACAGATTCTGCCATGAAAGGGCAGCAAGGTGCCCACCCCCTTCTTTGCTGCCTGGGCGGCCACCAGGGTTTGAAATCCATGCACCCTACTAAGTTTCTAGGGTGCAATCCGTGGACCCTTCCCTTTCCCATCCCAGCAGGTGCTCAAGGGCCCGCTGGCTTACAAAGTGCCAGAAGCAGGGCTGGGCCAGCCGGCCAGAGTTCAGTGTTCTGTCCCTTGGACTTCCAGAGGACACTAGGCTGCTTGGAAGAACCGCGCAGACTCTGAGATTTTTCAGCAGAGGGGTGGAGCGGTAAAGGCCTTGACCCCAAAGGCAAGGCTTTTCTGCGACCGCCAGGTTGGGGAGCTCCGAGAATGTGCCAACAGACGGCGGAATACTTGGTTCCGTGCTCCACGCAGTCCCAGTTCCCTTACCTGTGGTCCGCAGCCCTCTGCTGCACCCACGGGATGGCGATCCTTGGGGACCCAGGAGCGGACGAAATGGGCGTTCCCAGCCGCAGTTGCAACCCCCGAGAGCACAACTGGGAACCCCTCCCCATCCCCCCCATGAGCCGACCCCCGCCCCGCACCGCCAGGGTTAGCCCCACCCCTGCCGCGCTCCCTGCGCGTTCCCAGCTGCAGTGGCGACCCCCGGGAGCACAACTGGGACCGACCCCCAACTAAAGCCATCGGAATCTCGACCCGCGCAGCCCGGGTTTACCCAGTCCCGGGTGCGCTCCCGGGGCGTTTTCAGCCTCAGTGTCCACCTCCGAGAGCACAACTAGGAAGCCCGCCCCCACCCCCGCCAGAAGCCGACTCCCGCCCCACGCCGCCCGCGTTTGCCCCGCCCCTGCACGGTCCAGGTACCTTCCCAGCTTCTAGCGTTCACGCCCGGGTAGGAGCAGGATGTAGGAGTATGGGAGATGTGTCTGGAGCCTGACAGCCTCAGCTCCGCTCTGGCCTGCCCTTTGGACCTAGGAGCCAGGCCAACTTGCAGAGGGCTTAGGGCCCCATTGTATGCAAACTACTAAGGCCTACCGCAAGGAGAGCTCTGTCCGAGGGAAGGGAAGCGCCCCAGGCTGCGTTCCCAAGCTGTTGCTTGGCAATGCAGACTCAGTGGTAAACGGAGGGAATCAGGGTCCTAGTGCCCCTGTCTTGGGGAGGAAGCTCCACAGCCAGAGTGTTCCTCCCTTTGTGCCCAGAAAGCGCCTGCCAGACTGGGCTTCCCCGGAGCTCTGTTGCAGAGCAGAGACGTGTGGATGTGTTTTGGGGCCTTGACATGTGCGTTTGGGCTCCCTAGCACAGCCCCAGCGTAGGGGAACCAGCCCCTGAGCAAAGAGCTCCAGGCAGTGCTTTGTGCCCAGGCCTGGATGCCCAGTCCCAGCACGCGGGAGAGATGAGTTAGGCTGCCGGCGGGTCCTTGCAAGCCTGTATTGGAAAGGACCGAGCGAGCTTCCACACCAGCGGAGCTGCAGACCTGCGCCCAGGCGCGATAGGACAGAGCCCCTGTCGAGAGGCTGCTCTGCTTGGCGAGCCTCGCCAAGCCCTTCCCAGCTTCTAGCGTTTGCACCTGCAAAGGAGCAGGCTGCGGGAGTGTGGGCGACATGACTGGCTCCTGACTGGCCTCAGCTCCGCTCTTGCCTTCCCTTTGGACCTAGGAGCCAGGCCTCCTTGCAGACGGCTTAGGGCACGGGGGTGTGCAAACTGCGAAAGCCTCCCGCAAGGAGACCTCTGTCTGAGGGAAGGGAAATGCCCCAGGTTGCATTCCCAAGCTGTTGCTTGGTAGCCCAGACTCAGCGCTGAACGGAGGGAATCAGGGTCCCAGTGCCCCTGTCATGGGGACGGAGCTCCACAGCCAGAGTGTTCCCCCGTTTGTGTTCAGAAACCGCCTTACAGACTGGGCTTCCCCGGAGCTCAGCTCCAGAGCAGAGTCATGTGCATGTGGTTTCGGGCCTTCCCCTGTGCCTTTGGGCTCCCTAGCACAGTCCCAGTGCAGGGGAACCAGCCCCTGAGCAGAGAGCTCCAGGCAGTGCTCTGTGCCCTGGATTGGAAGCCCACTCCCAGCACGCGGGAGAATAGAGTCAGGCCGCCGTCGGGTGCTTGCAAGCCTGTATTGGGAAGGACCGAATGAGCTTCCACTCCGGCGGAGTTCCAGATCTGCGCCCAGGCGCGATATCGCAGAGCCCCGGCCTAGAGGCTGCTCTGCCTGGGCGAGCCTCGCCAAGCCCTTCCCAGCTTCAAGCTTTCGCGCAGGGGAAGGAACAGACTGCGGAAGTGGGGGAGACGTGACTGGCGGGCGCCTTACTGGCCTCAGCTCCGCTCTTCCCTTCCCTTTGCACCTATGATCCATGCCTACTTGCAGAGGGCTTAGGGACCGAAGGAGAGCTCTGTCAGAGGGAAGGGAAGCGCCCCAGGCTGCATTCCCAAGCTGTTGTTTAGCCGCCCAGACTCAGCGCTGCACAGGGGTAATCAGGCTCTCTGTGGCCGCAGCTTCACACACAGGTGTGTCTCCGTAGGAATCAAGAAAGATCCTGACAGAGTGAGGTTCATTAGAGCTATACTAAAGAGCAAAGGCTTGTCCATGTGGTCTTGCCTTCCCCTGTGCCTTTGGGTCTCCAGGCTCGGCCCCAGCTCCGTGGAAACAACCCCTGAGAATATATCTTCAAGATACGCTTTTCCCAGAGGCTGGGAACTGGGGTTCGTAGGAGGAGAGAAAAGCACGCCTCCATCGGGAACGAAAAGGCAGCCAACCTGCCTGTGTTTTGAAGCCTCTATTTGGAAGGAATGGGTTAGCTTCTCCTAAAGGAGACCTCCAGATCTGCTCAGAAGTCGGTAATTCCAGAGGCAGGGTACTGGTTCCTGACTGTCCTTTGCTAGCCTTGCAAGATATTCCTAGATTCTAGAGTTATTTTCCATGAAGGAGCAGGCTTCGGGAATGTGTCAGACGGGACTGGCTCCTTATTGACCTCAGCTCAGCTATTGCCTTTCCATTCAAACTAGGGCAAGGCCCTACTTTATGAAGGGTAAGGGTCTTCTTCTTTGCAAACTGCCAAGGGCTACAGCAATGAGACCTCTGTCAAGGTGAGGGAAGCCTAAGAGGATGGATTCTCAAGCAGGTGCTTTGCCACAAAGCATCAGCACCCCACGGAGAGAATCAAGCTCCCTGTGCACCAATTTTGGGAGTGTAGCTTCACACACAGAGTTGTCTCTATAGGAGCCAAGAATGTTCCTGAGAGATTAGGTTCACTAAACCTCTCCTACAGAGCATAGACCTGTCCATGTGGTTTTGCCTTCCCCTGTGAGTTGGGTCCCCGAGGTCCGCCACACCTCCGGGGAAACTGTCCCTGAGAAAAGATCTCCAGGAACCGCTTCGCCGAGGCTGGGAAATGCTGTTCACAGGAAGTAAGGCAAGCGAATCTCCTGCAGAGTAAAAGAGGCCTTACAGTCCCTGGAGGAGCAGGCTGCCAGAGTGTGTGAAACCTGACTGTTGCCTTACTGGCCTCAGCTCCGCCATTGCCTGTTCATCCGAGCTAGCACCCAGGCCTACTTGGAAAAGCGTTTGGGTGCAGATTTCTACAAAGTGCCAAGGGTTACAGCAGTGAGAATTCTCTCGGTGGTAAGGGAGAGCATTTTATGGATTCTCAAGCTGTTTTCTGAACGACAGCGTCAAAATGAACAGAGAGAATCAGGCTCTCTGTGCCCCTATGTTAGATACGCAGCTTCACACACAGAGGTGTCTCTATAGGAGCCAAGAATGTTCCTGAGAGATGAGGTTCACTAGAGGTCTGCTACAGAGCATAGACCTGTCCATGTGGTCTTGCCTTCCCCTGTGCCTTTGGGCCCCGGGCTCGGCCCCAGCTCCGTGGAAACAACCCCTGAGAAAATATCTTCAAGATACGCTTTTCCCAGAGGCTGGGAACTGGGATTCATAGGAGGAGAGAAAAGCAAGCCTCCTTCGGGCACGAAAGGCAGCCAACCTGCCTGTGTTTTGAAGCCTCTATTTGGAAGGAATGGGTTAGCTTCTCCTAAAGGAGACCTCCAGATCTGCTCAGAAGTCGGTAATTCCAGAGGCAGGGTGCTGGTTCCTGACTGCCCTTTGCCAGCCTTGCAAAGACATTCCAAGATTCTAGAGTTATATTCCATGAAGGAGCAGGCTTCGGGAATGTGTCAGAGGGGACTGGCTCCTTATTGGCCTCAGCTCAGCTATTGCCTTTCCATTCAAACTAGGACAAGGGCCTACTTTATGAAGGGGAAGGGTCTTCTTCTTTGAAACTGCCAAGGGCTACAGCAATGAGACCTCTGTCAAGGCGAGGGAAGCCTAAGAGGACGGATTCTCAAGCAGGTGCTTTGCTACAAAGCATCAGCACCCCACGGAGAGAACCAAGATCCCTGTTCCCCAATGTTGGGAGTGTAGCTTCACACACAGAGTTGTCTCTATAGGAGCCAAGAATGTTCCTGAGAGATTAGGTTCACTAAACCTCTCCTACAGAGCATAGACCTGTCCATGTGGTTTTTCCTTCCCCTGTGAGTTGGGTCCCCGAGGTCCGCCACACCTCCGGGGAAACTGTCCCTGAGAAAAGATCTCCAGGAACCGCTTCGCTGAGGCTGGGAAACGCTGTTCACAGGAAGTAAGGCAAGCGAATCTCCTGCAGAGAAAAAGAGGCCTTACTGTCCCTGGAGGAGCAGGCTGCCAGAGTGTGTGAAACCTGACTGTTGCCTTGCTGGCCTCAGTTCCACCATTGCCTGTTCCTCCGAACTAGGACCCAGGCCTATTTGGAGAAGCGTTTGGCTGCGGATTTCTACAAAGTGCCAAGGGCTACAGCAGTGAGAATTCTCTCAGCAGTAAGGGAGAGCATTTTATGGATTCTCAAGCTGTTTTCTGAACGACTGCGTCAAAATGAACTGAGAGAATCAGGCTCTCTGTGCCCCTATGTTAGGTACGCAGCTTCACACACAGAAGTGTCTCTATAGGAGCCAAGAATGTTCCTGAGAGATGAGGTTCACTAGAAGTCTGCTACAGAGCATAGACCTGTCCATATGGTTTTGCCTTGCCCTGTGAGTTGGGTCCCCGAGGTCCGCCCCAGCTCAGGGGAAGGAGCCCCCGAGAAAAGATCTCCAGGTACCGCTATTCCCCCAGGCTGGCAAATGCAGTTCACAGGAGGTAACGCAAGCGAGCCTCCTGCAAGGCACAACAGGCCTTAGTGTCCCTGGACGATCAGGCTGCCAGAGTGTGTGAGACCTGACTGGTGCCTTACTGTCCTCAGCTCCGCCATTGCATGTTCCTCCGAACTAGGACCCAGGTCTACTAGGAGAAGGGTTTGGGTATGGATTTCTAAATACTGCCAAGGGGTATAGCAATGAGAACTGTGTCACGGGTAAGGAAGAGCATTGTATGGATTTTCAAGCTGTTGTTTGAATGACAGCTTCAAAGCTGCACAGAGAGAATCAGACTCTGTGTCTCCATGTTCGGTACACAGCTTCACAGACAGGGGTGTCTCCATAGGAAACAAGAACGTTCCTGACAGAGTGAGGTTCACTAGAGCTCTCCTAGAGAGCAAAGACTTGTCCATGTGGTTTTTCTTCCCCTGTGCGTTTGGGGCTCCAGGCTCGGCCCCAGCTCCGTGGAAACAACCCCTGAGAAAATATCTTCAAGATCCGCTTTTCCCAGAGCCTGGGATGTGGGGTTCATAGGAGGCGGGAAAAGCAGGCCTCATTCAGAGAGCAAGAGGCAGCCAAGCGGCCTGCGTTTGGAAGCCTCAATTTGGAAGAATGGGTTAGCTTCCCCTAAGGGTGACCTCCAGATCTGTTCAGAAGTCGGTAATTCCAGAGGCAGTGTGCAGGGTGCTGACTGCCCTTTGCCAGCCTTGCAAAGACATTCCTAGATTCTACAGTTATCTTCCTGAAGAAGCAGGCTTTGGGAATATGTCAGACTTGACTGGCGCCTTATTGGCCTCAGCTCAGCTATTGCCTTTCCATTCAAAGTAGGACAAGGCCCTACTTTATGAAGGGTAAGGGTCTTCTTCTTTCCAAACTGCCGAGGGCTACAGCAATGAGACCTCCGTAAATGCGAGGGAAGCATAAGCGGATGGATTATCAGGAAGGTTCTTTGCCACCAAGCATCAGCACCCAACGGAGGGAATCAGGCTCCCTTTGCCCCTATGTGGGGTGTGTAGATTCACACACAGTGGTGTCTCTACAGGAGCCAAGAATGTTCCTGAGAGATGAGGCTCACAAGAGCTCTCCTACAGAGTACTCACCTGTACATGTGGTTTCGCCTTCCCCTGTGAGTTGGGTCCCCGAGGTCCGCCCCAGCTCCGAGAAAACAGCCTCTGAGAAAAGATCTCCAGGAACCGCTTTTCGCCCAGGCTGGGAAAAGCTGTTCACAGGAAGTAAGGCAAGTGAGCCTCCTGCAGAGAAAAAGAAGCCTTACTGTCCCTGGAGGAGCAGGCTGCCAGAGTGTGTGAAAACTGACTGGTGCCATACTGGTCTTAGCTCCGCCATTGCTTGTTCCTCCGAACTGGGACTCAGGCCTACTTGGAGAAGGGTTTTAGGTGCAGATTTCTACAAACTGCCAAGGGCTACTGCAATGAGAACTCTCAGAGATAAGGGCGAGAATTGTATGGATTCTCAAGCTGTTTTCTGAACGACAGCATTAAACCTGCACAGAGAGAATCAGGCTCTCTGCCGCCATGTTGGGTACACAGTTTCACACACAGAGGTGTCCGCATAGGAGCCAAGAACGTTCGTCAAAGACTGAGGTTCACTAGAGCTCTCTTAGAAATCAAAGACTTGTTCATGTGGTTTTGCTTCCCCTGTATGTGTGGGTCTCTGGGCACAACCCCAGCTCCGTGGAAACAACCCCTGAGCAAAGATCTCCAAGAATCTGCTTTTCCCCCATGCTGGGAACCAGGGATCATAGGAGGCAGGAAAAGCAAGCCTCCTTCAGGCAAGAAGAGGCAGCCAACCGGCCTGTGTTTGGAAGCCTCTATTTGCAAGGAATGGGTTAGCTTCTCCAGAAGGAGACCTCCAGATCTGCTCAGAAGATAGATATTCCAGAGGCAGGGTCGAGGTTCCTGACTGCCCTTTGCCAGCCTTGCAAAGACATTCCTAGATTCTAGCAATATTTTCCATGAAGGAGCAGGCATCGGGAATATGTCACAGTTGACGGGTGCCTTCCTGGCCTCAGCTCAGCTATTGCCTTTCCTTTCAAACTAGGATCAGGGCCTACTTGGTGAAGGGTAAGGGTCTGCTTCTTTCCAAAGTGCCAAGAGACACAGCAATGAGACCTCTGTCAAGGCGAGGGAAGCGTAAGCGGATGGATTCTCAAACAGGTGCTTTGCCACAAAGCATCAGCACCCCACAGAGAGAATCAGGCTCCCTGTGCCCCTATGTTCGGTGTGTAGCTTTACACACAGAGGTGTCTCTGTACGAGCCAAGAATGTTCCTAAGAGATGAGACACACTAACGTCTCCTACAGAGCATAGACCTGTCCATGTGGTTTTTCCTTCCCCTGTGAGATGGGTCCCCGAGGTCCACCCCAGCTCTGGGGATAGAGCCCCTGAGAAAAGATCTCCAGGAAACGCTTTTTGCCCAGGCTGGGAAACGCAGTTCACAGGAGGCAAGGTAAGCGAGCCTCCCGCAGGGAAAAATAGGCCTTACTGTCCCTGGAGGAGCAGGCTGCCAGAGTGTGTGACACCTGACTGGTGCCTTATTGACCTCAGCTCCGCCATTGCATGGCCATCCAAACCAGGACCCAGGCCTACTTGGAGAAGGGTTTGGGTGCGGATTTGTAAAAACTGCCAAGGGCTACTGCAATGAGAAATCTCTCAGAGGTAAGGGAGAGCATTGTATGGATTCTCAAGCTGTTGTTTGAACGACAGCTTCAAAGCTGCAAAGAGAGAATCAGGCCCTGTGTGCCCCCTTGTTGGGTATGCAGCTCCACACACAGAGGTATCCCCGTAGAATCCAAGACTTTCCTCACATACTGAGGTTAGCTAGAGTTCTCCTACAGAGCAAAGACTTGTCCATGTGGTTTTGCCTTCCTCTGTGCGTGTGGGTCTCCGGGCTCAGCTCCAACTCCGTTGAAATAGCCCCTGAAAAAAGATCTCCAAGAACCACTTTTCCCCCAGGCGGGAAGCAGAGTTCACAGGAAGCGGAACAAGCAAGCCTCCTTCGGGCAAGTAGAGGCAGCCAACTAGCCTGTGTTTGGAAGCCTCTCTTTGGAAGGAATGGTTAGCTTCTCCAAAAGAAGACCTCCAGATCTGCTCAGAAGACGGAAATTCCAGAGGCAGGGTCGAGGTTCCTGACTGTCCTTTGCCAGCCTTGCAAAGACATTTCTAGATTCTAGCGTTATTTTCCATGAAGGAGCAGGCTTCAGGAATATGTCAGACTTGACTGGCGCCTTACTGGCCTCAGCTCAGCTATCGCCTTTCCGTTCAAACTAGGACAAGGGCCTACTTGGTGAAGGGTAAGGGTCTGCTTCTTTCCAAACTGCCAAAGGCTACAGCAAAGACACCTCTGTCAAAGAGAGGGAAGTGGAAGCGGATGGATTCTCAAACAGGTGCTTTGCCACAAAGCATCTGCACCCCACGGAGAGAATCAGGCTGCATTTGCCCCTATGTTGGGTGTGTAGCTTCAAACACAGAGGTGTCTCTATAGGAGCCAAGAATGTTCCTGGGAGATGAGGTTCACTAGAGCTCTGCTATGGAGCATAGACCTGTCCATATGGTTTTGCCTTCCCCTGTGAGTTGGGTTCCCGATGCTCGCCCCAGCTCCGAGGAAGAAACCCCTGAGAAAACACCTCCAGGAACTGCTTTTCGTCCAGACTGGGAAACGCAGTTCACAAAAGGCAAGGCAAGCGAGCCTCCTGCAGAGAAAAAGAGGCCTTACTGCCCCTGGAGGAGCAGGCTGCCAGAGTGTGTGAGACCTGACAGGTGCCTTACTGGCCTCAGCTCTGCCATTGCATGTTCCTCCGAACTAGGACCCAGGACTATTTGGAGAAGGGTTTGGGTGCGGATTTCTAAAAACTGCCAAGGGCTACAGCAATGAGAACTCTGTCACGGGTAAGGAAGAGCATTGTATGGATTTTCAAGGTGTTTTTTGAACGACATCTTTAAAGCTACACAGAGAGAATCAGGCTCTCTGTGCCCCCATGTTGGGTACGGAGCTTCACACATAGGTGTGTCTCCATATGAATCAAGAATGTTCGTGACAGAGTGAAGTTCACTAGAGCTCTCCTAGAGAGCAAAGACTTGTCCATGTGGTTTTTCTTCCCCTGTGAGTTTGGGTCTCCAGGCTTAGCCCCAGCTCCGTGGAAACAACCCCTGAGAAAAGATCTTCAAGATCCGCTTTTCCCAGAGCCTGGGAAGCTGGGTTCATAGGAGGCAGGAAAATCAAGCCTCCTTCAGGCACGAAGAGGCAGCCGACCGGCCTGTTTTTGGAAGTCTCAATATGGAAGGAATGAGTTAGGTTCTCCTAAAGGAGACCTCCAGATCTGCTCAGAAATCGGTAATTCCAGAGGCAGGGTGCAGGCTCCTGACTGCCCTTTGCCAGCCTTGCAGAGACATTCCTAGATTCCAGCGTTATTTTCCATGAAGGAGCAGGCTTCGGGAATATGTCAGACTTGACTGGCGCCTTATTGGCCTCAGCTCAGCTCTTGCCTTTCCTTTCAAACTAGGACAAGGGCCCACTTTATGAAAGGTAAGGGTCCTCTTCTTTACAAACTGCCAAGGGCTACTGCAATGAGACCTCTGTCAAGGCGAGGGAAGCGTAAGCTGATGGATTCTCAAGCAGGTGCTTTGCCACAAAGCATCAGCACCCCACGAAAGAATCTGGCTCCCTTTGCCCCTACATTGCGTGTGTAGCTACACACACAGAGGTGTCTCGATAGGAGCCAAGAATGTTCCTGAGAGAGGAGGTTCACTGTTGGGGGCCAGAGTGAGGAACTCCACCCATGGCAAAGGTCATGAGGAAGGAGGCTCGACATACGCAAAGGTGGGATCGAGCCTCAGGAGTCCCCCTGGAAATCCTCGAGCATCTACCCCCATAACCAGAGCCTGCCTACCTTACTACTTTGTGCTCTCACCTACACCTCTGACTTTACGGGGGGCTGTCCCCCACCACCTCTTTCGGAGAAGGCGTTAACCTAGAGCTCCAGTTGATAAAAACCCCTGGGTGTGACAAGAGTGTTTTAACCTACAAACTCCTCTGAAGGTTCTCTAGCCTGCCTGACAGGCTTGTCCGGCCACATGTGATTGCTCACAGCCTCCCAACCATGAGAGGCACAAGATGCTTTAAACCTTCTAAAAACAGGTTCCTTAGAAAAGTTAGAAAATTATTAGTATAAGTATAATGGGCTGATTAGAAATCATATTGGTGAAGGGTTTTTCATTTGTTGAGCTGATGTTTACTGCTAAGTCTCCACATCCCCTGCCCTTATACACATTAATGAATATATAGAAGAAATAAGTATTAACCTTTGATATAAATCACGTTAGACCTTAGGCTAAGTAAATTCTTTCCTTAACTAAAACCCACTACACCCTCACCCTATAGGAATGTAACTTTATTTGGGTGGCGTCTGTTTTAAGAATAATCACCCCTGGAGAAATAAGTGTCCTGGTTGACTGACCGCTGTCACAAGGAGAGGGTCGTAAATTGTCAGCAGGCCCCCCGGCCAGAAGATGATGTAACACCCCTAAGACCTCTGTATACTTTTGTATGAAGCACCTGACTTTGATAAAAGTCAGGACTGCTGACCCCACGTGACTTTTGCATAACATCTCAGTGTATAAAAGTAGACCATGGAAAATAAAGAATTGGGATCAGTTTCTCGAAATACTGGTCTCCCCATGTCTCTCTCTCTCTCTCTCACTCTGGTTGAGTCTCCATCTGGAGCGCGGAACCCACCAAGCTTACTAATTTTGCCTGGGCTTCTAAGATCCGACCGGGGAGGCCTCAGTGTCTCCTCTCCTTCGGGAGAACGGAAGGACGCCTGCGGCCTACGTAAGTGGTGCAAGCTTCTTGTCTTGAAGTTTTATTGGTCCCCCGCGTAAACCAAGCTACTCAGCCTCTTTTCTCCACTGAATTTTCCTACTGAGCTATCCTCATTTTATTACTCTTTATATCCTTAATTAACGTTTAATTAAGCAGTTGTTCCCTGACCCTCGCCTACGCCGTCTCTGCTTCGAATACCCTGGATCAGCTGGGGCTGGACCCCGGCAGTTCACTAGAGATCTCCTACAGAGCATAGACCTGTCCATTTGGTTTTGCCTTCCCCTGTGAGTTGGGTCCCCGAGGTCCGCCCCAACTCCGGGGAAACAGCCCCTGAGAAAAGATCTCCAGGAACTGCTTTCCGCCCAGGCTGGGAAACGCTGTTCACAGGAAGTAAGGCAAGCGAGCCTCCTGAAGGGAAATAGAGGCCTTACTGTCCCTGGAGGAGCAGGCTGCCAGAGTGTGTGACACCTGACTGGTGCCTTACTGGCCTCAGCTCCGCTATTGCATGTTCATCTGAACTTGAACCCAGGCCTACTTGGAGAAGTGTTTGTGTGCCGATTTCCAGAAACTGCGAAGGGCTACAGCAATGATAACTCTCTCAGTGGTAAGGGAGAGCATTGTGTGAATTCTCAGTTTGTTGTTTGAACGACAGCGTCAAAGCTGCACAGAGAGAATCAGGTCTCTGTGTCTCTATGTTGGCTATGCAGCTTCCCACACAGAGATGTCCCCATTGGAGCCAAGAACATTCCCCATAGAGTGAGGTTCACTAGAGCACTCCTAGAGAGCAAAGACTTATCCATGCGGTTTTCCCTTCCCCTGTGCATGTGGGTCTCCGGGATCGGCCCCTGCTCCGTGGAAACAGCCTCTGAGAAAAGATCTCCAAGAACCTCTTATCCCCCAGGCTGGGAAGCGGAGTTCGCAGGAGGTGGGATAAGCAAGCTTCCTTCGGCAAGAAGAGACAGCCAACCGGCCTGTGTTTGGAAGCCTATATTTGCAAGGAATGGGTTAGTTTCTCCTGACCGAGACCGCCAGATGTGCTGAGAAGATAGAAATTCCAGAGGCAGGGTCGAGGTTCCTGACTGCCCTTTGCCAGCCTTGCAAAGACATTCCCAGATTCTAACGTTATTTTCCATGAAGGAGCAGGCATCGGGAATATGTCAGACTTGACTGGCGCCTTACTGGCCTCAGCTCAGCTACTGCCTTTCCATTCAAACAAGGACAAGGGCCTACTTGGTGAAGGGTAAGGGTCTGCTTCTTTCCAAATTGCCAAGGACTACAGCAATGAGACCTCTGTCAAGGTGAGGGAAGCCTATGCGGATGGATTCTTAGCAGGTGCTTTGCCACAAAGCATCAGCACCCACGGAGAGAATCAGACTCCCTTTGCCACTATGTTGGGTGTGTAGCTTCATGCACAGAGGTGTCTCTGTAGAAGCCAAGAATGTTCCTGAGAGATGAGGTTCACTAGAGCTCTCCTACAGAGCATAGCCCTGTCCATGTGGTTTTGTCTTCCCCTGTGAGTTGGGCCCCCGAGGTCCGACCCAGCTCCAGGGAAACAGCCCCTGAGAAAAAATCTTCAGGAACAGCTTTGCGCCCAGGCTGGGAAATGCAGTTCACAGGAGGCAAGGCAAGCGAGCCTCCTGCAGGGAAAAAGAGGCCTTACTGCTCCTGGACGATCAGGCTGCAAGAGTGTGTGAGACTTCACTTGTGCCTTACTGGCCTCAGCTCCGCCGTTGCCTGTTGTTCCGAGCTAGGACCCAGGCCTACTTGGAGAAGGGTTAGGGTGCGGATTTCTACAAACTGTCAAGGACGACAGCAATGAGAATTCTCTTAGCAGTAAGGGAGAGCATTGTATGGATTCTCAAGCTGTTGTTTGAATGACAGCTTCAAAGCTACACAGAGAGAATCAGGGTCTCTGTTCCCCTATTTTGGCTGTGCAGCTTCACACACAGAATTTGACTCTGTTGGAGCCAGAAATATTCCTGAAAGACTTAGGCTCACCAAAGCTGTCCTCCAGAGCAAAGACATTGGATGTGGTTTTGCCTTCCCTTGTCAGTATGGGTCCCCTAGCTTGGCCCCAGCTCCGGGGATACAGCCTCTGAAAAAAATCTTCCAAGAAGCGATTTTCCTCCAGGTTGTTAAGCGGAATTCGCAGTTTGCAAGTTAAGGAAGCCTGCTTCGTGGAAGAGCAAGCAGCCAACTGGCCCTGTGTTAGGAAGCCTGTATTTGAAAGGAATGGGTTAGCTTCTACAGCGGGAGAACCTCAGATCTGCTCAGGGGACTGAAATACTAGAGTCAGGGTCGAGGTTCTCCCTTGTCCTTTGCGCACCTTGCAAAGACATTCCTAGCTTCTAGCGTTAGTGTCCCTGTAGTAGCAGGCTGCAGGAGGGTGTGATAAATGACTGCCGCGTTCCTGTCCTCAGCTCCGCTATTGACTTTCTATTCGAACTAGAACCCAGGCCTACTTTGAGAGGGGTTAGGGTCCAGTGTTTTCAAACTGCCAAGGGCTACGGCAATGCGAGCTCTGTCAGAGGTAAGAAAAGAGCAATTGGTTGGATTCTTCAGCTGCTGCGTGGCTGCACAGCTTCCGCGCCGCATGGAGAGCATGAGGCTCCTTGAGGCCCTATTTTGGGTACGCAGCAACATGCACACAGAGTGTCTGTGTTCACTTATGTACAGGCTTATGTACACTAGAGCTCTCCTACACAGCGAAGACCACTCAGTTGGCTCCAAGAGATACCTGTCGCGACTCGAGAAGAGAGTGGAGTCCTTTGCTTCCCCTCGAGATGAGGCCTGACTCCCCGGGTGAGTATGGAATGCAACCCCAAATCCCTGTCGCCTATGGAGAGGAACATTAAGTCCTGGATACAAGCCTAGATGAGGTCTAGTTTGCCCTTCAGTGAATGGAGCCCAATCCCCAGCTCTCCCTGGCAACTCGAATGGAAGATTAGACTTCCTGGGCCAACACAAGAGGAAGCCTGAATTCCCCGTCGTAACTCGAGAATCCCACCGCAACCCGAGAAATACCACGTGCTTCCCTCGTCATCGCAAGATGAGGCCCTTTGTCCGCTACAGCATCTCAAGAGAAGTCCCACGTTCCATCCTGAAGTGCGAAACGGTACTTGGCACCCTTGATGCGACCCCAAAAGTTCCGCGACATACCAGACTCACTCAAGGGGAACACCGAGGTTCCCAGCACCACTTCATCTGAGCCCCTTCTCCTCTCCTGATTGCGACAGGAGGGTCGACTCCCCTTCTCTGTCTGCAAGGGGTTCCCGACCTTCCGGGCGCACCTCAGGATGAGGCTGGTCTCATGAGGAAGTTCGAGATGTAGTCTCGTGGGTGGTGCCACATGCCGAAAGACCCCAATTTCATGGTCCACTCTTGAAAAGAACCCGATGCCAGCACACCTCTTTGAAGGAAAACCTGTGGATGAAGGCACAAGACGAAGGGGCACTGACACCCGCGTGCATCGTCCAGAAAAACCCGCAGGTCCCACAGACATTTCGACAAGTGGACTGTGACCCTGTAAACAACTCGAACGGCAAACGAAGGTATACTTCCTCAACAGAAGACTAGGTGTGACTCTCTTGTGCCTACTCTGCAGGGACCATGGGATCCGAGTCAGAAACGGAGAGGAAGCCTGAGGTTCCTGCGTCCACTCGAGATGAGGCCCTCTTCCATTGCACCACACCCAGTGGAGTCCCGAGAGGCCCCTACCAACTCCACAGTATCACTGAGTTCTCACAGGCACAATGAGAAGCTCCCTGAGGTCACAGGCACAAGTCGAGGGAACACAGGGTATCCTGCCGCAACCCGAGAAAGACCTCAAGAGTCCGTCTTCAACGCGTCTTGAGGACGGATTCCCCTACCATGACTCGAGAGCAATGACACGCTCCCCCTCGCCATGTGCATGGACACCTGACTTCCCTGGCGCCACATGAGAGGCTCCCTGAGCTCCCCGTCATACCTCGTGAGAAACCCCACACTGGCGCCGCAGCTCGGGAAAACCCACCGTCATCGCGAGATTGGGGACTTCTTTTCCTGCCTGACCTGGAGAGCAATCCCTGGTCTTTTCTCCAAACTTCACAGGAGGCTTTACTCCCTTTAGGCCACTCAATGGGCTCCAAGAGATACCTGTCGTGACTTGAGAGGAGAGCAGAGTACTTTGTTTCCCCTCGAGACGAGGCCTTACCTCGGGTGAGTCTGGAATGCAACCCCGAGATCCCTGTTGCCCCTGGAGAGGAACATTATGTCCTGGACAAAAGCCTAGATGAGGTCTATTTTGCCCTACAGTGACTCGAGAGCAACACCCATCTCTCCCTCGCAATTCGAATGGAAGATTGGTCTTCACTGGGCCAACACAATAGGAAGTCTGAATTTCCCGTTGTAACTCGAGAATCCCACCGCAACTCTTAAAAACCACGTGGTTCCCCATTCATCGCAATATGAGGCCTTTGCCCGCTACAGAGTCTCAAGAGAAGTCCCATGTTTCGTCATAAAGTTCGAAATGCTACTTGGCACCCTTGATGCGACCCCAAAAGTTCCCCAATATACCGGTCTCACTCCAAGGGAACACCGAAGTTCCTGGCACCACTTCATTTGAGCCCCTTCTCCCCTCCTGATCACGGCAGGAAGGTCGATCCCCCTGCTTTGTCTAGAAGGCGTTCCCGACCTTCATGGCGCACCTCAGGATGAGGCCAGTCTCACGAAGAAATTCGAGACGTAGCCTCGTGTTGGTGCCACGTGCCAAAAGACCCCGATTTCTCGGTCTTGCTCTTGATAAGAACCCGATGCCCGGACACCTCTTCTAAGGCAACCCTGTGGATGAAGGCACTACACGAGGGGGCACTGGCAACCCTGTTCATCGTCCGGAAAACCCCGCAGGATCCACATAGAGCTCCACAACTGGCCTGACACCCCTTAAACAATGAGAGAGGAAAGCGGAGTCCCCTTCCTCAGACAAGACGAGGCCTGAGTATCCAATCCCAACTCTGCAGGCACGCTTCGATCTGAGTCAGAAATGGAGGGGAAACCTGAGGTTCCTGCCTCAACCCGAGATGAGGCCCTCTTCCATTAAAACAAACCCAGTGGAGTCCCGAGAGGCCCCTCCCATCTCCACAGTATCCCTGACTTCTCATAGGCATTCTGAGAAGCTCCTTGAGGCCACCAGCAAAAGTCGAGGGAAATAAGAGTTTCCTGCCACAACAGAAGAAAGACCTCGAGAGTCCTTCTTCAATGCGTCTTGAGGTCAGATTCCCCTACCACAGCTAGAGAGCAATAATGCGCTCCCCCTCGCCACGCACATGGAGACCTGACTTCCCTGGCGCCACACGAGAGGCTCCCTGAGCTCCCCGTCGTACCTCGTGTGAAACCCCACACTGGCGCCGCAGCTCGAGAAAACCCACAAGATCCCTCCGTCATCGCGAGATGAGGGCCATCTTTTCCTGCATGGCCTGGAGAGCAGTCCCAAGTCCTCTCTCCAAACTTCACAGGAGGCTTGACTCCCTTTAGGCCACAAAGTGGGCTCCAAGAGGTGCCCGTCGCAACTCGAAAGGAGAGCGGAGTCCTTTGCTTCCCTTTGACATGAGGCCTGACTCCCTGGGTGAGTCTGGAATGCAAACCTGAGATCCCTGTGGCCCTTGGAGAGGAACATTAGGTCCTGGACACAAGCCTAGATGAGGTCTCCTTTGCCCTGCAGTGACTCGAGCGCAACCCCCAGCTCTCCCTCCCAACTCGAATGGATGATTGGACTTCCCTGGCCCAACACAAGAGGAAGCCTGAAATCCCCGTTGTAACTCTAGAATCCCGCCGCAACTCGAGAAAAACCACGTGGCTCCCCCGTCATCGCAAGATGAGGCCCTTGGCCGCTACAGCGTATCAAGAGAAGTCCCACGTTCCATCCTGAAGTACAAAACGGTACTTGGCACCCTTGATGCGACCCCCAAAGTTCCCTGACATACCGGTCTCACTCGAGGGAAACACCAAAGTTCACGGCACGATTTCCTGTGGGCCCCTTCACCCCTCCTGATCGCGACAGAAGGGTCGATTCCCATGTTTTGTCTGCAAGGGGTTCCCGACGTTCCCCGCGAACCTCCGGATGAGGCTGGTCTCATGAGGAAATTCGAAAAGTAGCCTCATGATTGGTGCCATATGCTGAAAGATCCCGAATTCCCGGTCCACTCTAGATAAGAACCTGACGCCCGGACATCTCTTCGAAGGCAACCCTGTGGATGAAGGCACAACACGAAGGGACACTGACATCCCCATGCATGGTCTGGAAAAACCCGCAGATTCCACTCACAGCTCCAAATGTGGACTGTCACCTCGTGAACAACTCGAGAGGCAAGTGAAGTTGCATTCCTTCACACAAGACGAGGCCTTACTCTCCTGTCCCAACTCTTCAGGGACCCTGCAATTGGAGTCAGAAATGGAGAGGAACCCTGAGGTTCCTGCCTCAACTAGAGAAGAGGCCCTCTTCCATTGAACCAAACTCAGTGGTGTCTCGAGAGGCCCCTCCCAACACCACAGTATCCCTGAATTCTCAGAGGCTCCCTGAGAAGCTACCTGAGGTCACTGGCACAAGTCGAGGGAACCCAGAGTTTCCTGAAGTAACCCGAGAAAGACTGGGAGAGTCCTTTTTCAACGTCTCTTGATGCCCGATTCCCCTACCATGACTCCAGAGCAAGGACGCGCTCCCCTCGCCACAAGCAGGAAAACTGACTTCCCTAGTACCACACAAGAGGCTCCCTGAGTACCCCATCGTACCTCGTGAGAAAACCCACACTGGCGCCGCAGTTCGAGAAAAACCACAAGATGCCCCCGTCAAGGAGAGATGGGGGCCTTCTTTTCCTGCCTGACCTGGAGAGCAATTCCTGGTCCTCTCTCCAAACTTCACAGGAGTATTGACTCCCTTAAGGCCACTCAGTTGGGTCCAAGATATACCCGGTGCGACTCGAGAGGAGAGCGGAGTCCTTTGCTTCCCTGGAGACGAGGCCTGACTCCCCGGGTGAGTTTGGAATGCAACCCCGAGATCCCTGTCGCCCCTGGAGTGGAACATTATGTCCTAGACACAAGCCTAGATGAGGTCTATTTTGCCCTACAGTGACTCGAGCAACCTCCAACTCTCCCTCACAATTTGAATGGAAGATTGGTCTTCCCAAGGTCAACACAAGAGGAAGTCTGAATTTCCCATCGTAATTCGAGAATTCAGCCTCAAGTCTTAAAAACCATGTGGTTCCCCCTTCATCGCAATATGAGGCCCTTGCCAGCTAGAGTCTCAAGAGAAGTCCCACGTTCCATCTTAAAGTTAGAAATGCTACTTGGCACCCTTGATGCGACCCCAAAGTTCCCCCACATACCGGTCTCACTCCAGGGGAACACCAAAGTTCCCGGTGTCTCCAGGGAAGTCCCATGTTCCGCCCTGAAGGGCGAAACGGTACTTGACACCCTTGATGCGACCGCAAAAGTTCCCTGACACGCTGGGTTCCCTCGAGGGGAACACCGAGGGTCCCAGCACCACTTCATCTGAGCCCCTTCTCCCCTCCTGATCGCGACAGGAGAGTCGATTCCCCTGCGTGGTCTGGAAGGGGTTCCCGGCCTTCCTGGTGCACCTCAGGATGAGGCCGGTCTCAGGAGGAAATTCGAGACTAGCCATGTGTGAGGTGCCACGTGCCGAACAACCCCGATTTTCCGGTCCGCTCTTGATAAGAACCCGATGCCCGGACACCTCTTCGAAGGAAACCCTGTGAGTGAAGGCACAACACGAAGGGGCACTGACACCCCCGTGCATCATCCGGAAAAACCCGCAGGGTCTACACACAGCTCGACAAGGGGCCTGAGACTCCCGGAACAACTCGAGAGGCAACCAGAATTCCATTCCTCAGACAAGACGAGGCATGACTCTCCTGTCCCAACACTGCAGGGACCGTGCAGTCGGAGTCCGAATCCGAGAGGAAGCCTGAGGTTCCTGCCTCCCCTCGAGATGAGGCCCTCTTCCATTGTGCCGAACCCAGCAGAGTCCCGAGAGGCCCTGCCAACTACACAGCATCCCTGACCTCTCAGAGGCACCGTGGGAAGTTCCCTAAGGTCCCCTGCAGAAGTCGAGGGAAACGAGGGTTTCCCGCCGCAACCCGAGAAAGACCTCGAGAGTCCTTCTTCAACGCCTCTTGAGGACCTAGCCGTTTCCCATGACTCGAGAGTGATGACCAGCTCCCCCTCGCCATGCGCATGGAGACCTGACTTGCCTGGCGCCGCACGAGAGGCTCCCTGAGGTCCTCGTCGTGCCTCGTGAGAAAACCCCCATGGGCGCAGCAGCCTGAGGAAACCCATGAGACGCACCCGTCATCGCGAGATGAGGGCCTTCTTTTCTTGCCTGGCCTGGAGAGCAATCCCGAGTCCTCTCTCCAAACTGAAGAGGAGGCTCGAAACCCTTATGTCCACTCAGTGGGCTCCAAGAGATCCGTGTCGCGACTTGAGAGGAAAGTGGAGTCCTCTGCTTCCCCTCGAGGCGAGGCCTGACTCCCCGGGGGAGTCTGGAATGGAAACCCTAGATCTCTGTCTTCCCTTGAGAGGAATATTAGGTCCTGGACACACGCCTCGATGAGCTCTCTTTGGCCCTGTAGTGACTCGAGCAGAACCCCCAGCTTTCCATCGCAACTCGAATTGAAGATTGGGCTTCCCAGGGCCAACACAAGAGGAAGCCTGAAATTCCTGTCGTTTTTGAGAATCCCGATGCAACTCGAGAAAAACAACGTGGTTCCAACGTCTTCACAGGATGAGGCCCTTGCCCGCTACAGCGTCTCCAGAGAAGTTCCATGTTCCGTCCTGAAGTGGGAAACGGTACTTGGCTCCCTTGATGCGACCCCTAAAGTTCCCTGAAACGCCGGGTTACCTCGACTGGAACAACGAGGGTCCCGGCACCACTTCATCTGAGCCCCATCTCCCCTCCTGATCGCGACAGGAGAATCGATTCCCCTACTTTGTGTGGAAGGTGTTCCCGGCCTTCCCGGCGCACCTCAGGATGATGCTGGTCTCACGAGGAAATTCGAGATGAGCCACGTGGGTGGTGCCACATGCCGAATGACCCCGATTTCCCGGTCCACTCTTGAAATGAACCCGATGCCCGGACACCTCTTTGAAGGAAACCCTGTGGGGGAAGGCACCAAACGAAGGGGCACTGACACCCCCATGCATCTTCTGGAAACACCCGCAGGTTCCACACACAGCTTGTCAAGGGCCCTGAGACCCCCTGAACGACTCAAGAGGCAAGCAGAGTTCCGTTACTCAGACAAGACGAGGCCTGACTCTCCTGTCCCAACTCTGCAGGGACCCTGCGGTCGGAGTCAGAAATGGAGAGGAAGCCTGAGGTTCCTGCCTCCAATCGAGATGAGGCCCTCTTTCATTTCGTCAAACCTAGTGGAGTCCCGAGAGGCCCCTCTAACTCCTCAGTATCCCTCACCTCTCAGAGGCACTTGGGAAGTTCCCTAAGGTCCCCTGTAGAGGTCGAGGGAAACGAGTGTTTCCCGCCCCAACCCAAGAAAGACCTTGAGAGTCCTTCTTAAATGCCTCTTGAGGCCCTAGTCCCTCCCATGACTCGAGAGCAATGACGCAATCTGCCTGGCCACACGCATGGAGTCAGGCTTCTCTGGCGCCGGACGAGATGCTCCCTGAACTCCCCATCATATCTCGTGAGAAACCCCACACTGGCGCCGCAGCTCGAGAAAACCCATGAGACGCCCCCGTCATCGCGAGATGAGGGCCATCTTTTCCTGCATGGCCTGGAGAGCAGTCCCAAGTCCTCTCTCCAAACTTCACAGGAGGCTTGACTCCTTTTAGGCCACAAAGTGGGTTCCAAGAGGGGCCCGTCGCGACTCGAAAGGAGAGCGGAGTCCTTTGCTTCCCTTCGACACGAGCCCTGACTCCCTGGGTGAGTCTGGAATGCAAACCTGAGATCCCTGTGGCCCTTGGAGAGGAACATTAGGTCCTGGACACAAGCCTAGATGAGGTCTCCTTTGCCCTGCAGTGACTCGAGCGCAACCCCCAGCTCTCCCTCGCAACTCGAATGGATGATTGGACTTCCCTGGCCCAACACAAGAGGAAGCCTGAAATCCCCGTCGTAACTCGAGAATCCCGCCACAACTCGAGAAAAACCACGTGGCTCCCCCGTCATCGCAAGATGAGGCCCTTGGCCGCTACACGTATCAAGAGAAGTCCCACGTTCCATCCTGAAGTACAAAACGGTACTTGGCACCCTTGATGCGACCCCCAAAGTTCCCTGACATACCAGTCTCACTCGAGGGAAACACCAAAGTTCACGGCACCACTTCCTGTGAGCTCTTTCACCCCTCCTGATCGCGACAGGAGCGTCGATTCCCATGCTTTGTCTGCAAGGGGTTCCCAACGTTCCCCGTGAACCTCCGGATGAGGCCGGTCTCATGAGGAAATTCGAAAAGTAGCCTCATGGTTGGTGCCACATGCTGAAAGATCCCGAATTCCCAGTCCACTCTAGATAAGAACCTGACGCCCGGACATCTCTTCGAAGGCAACCCTGTGGATGAAGGCACAACATGAAGGGACACTGACATCCCCATGCATCGTCTGGAAAAACCCGCCGATTCCACTCACAGCTCCAAATGTGGACTGTCACCCCGTGAACAACTCGAGAGGCAAGTGAGGTTGCATTCCTTCACACAAGACGAGGCCTTACTCTCCTGTCCCAACTCTTCAGGGACCCTGAGATCGGAGTCAGAAATGGAAAGGAACCCTGAGGTTCCTGCCTCCAATCAAGATGAGGCCCTCTTTCATTTCGTCAAACCTAGGGGAGTCCCGAGAGGCCCCTCTAACTCCTCAGTATCCCTCACCACTCAGAGGCACCTGGAAAGTTCCCTAAGGTCCCCGGTAGAGGTCGAGGGAAACGAGTGTTTCCCACCCCAACCCAAGAAAAACCTGGAGAGTCCTTCTTAAATGCGTCTTGAGGTCCTAGTCCCTCCCATGACTCGAGAGCAATGACGCGACCTGCCTGGCCACACGCATGGAGGCCTGACTTCTCTGGCGCCACACGAGAGGCTCCCTGAGCTCCCCATCATATATCGTGAGAAACCCCACACTGGCGCCGCAGCTCGAGAAAACCCATGAGACGCCCCCGTCATCACGAGAGGAGGGCCATCTTTAACTGCATGGTATGCAAATCAAGCGTGAACCTTCTGTCCAAGCTACACAGGATGCTTGAATCCCTTTAGGCCACTCATATGGCTCCAAGAGTTACGCGTCGGGACTCGAGAGGATAGTGGAGTCCTTTGCTTCCACTCGAGACGAGGCATAACCCACCGGGTGAGACTGGAATGCGACCCCGATATCCCTGTCGCCCCTGGAGAGGAACATTACATCCTGGACCCAAGTCTAGATGAGGACTCTTTGCCTTGAAGTGACTCGAGAGCAACCCCCAGCTCTCTCTGACAAGTTGAATGGAAGATTGGACTTCCTGGGCCAACACAAGAGGAAGCCTGAATTCCCCGTCGTAACTCGAGAATCCCGCCTCAACTCGGGAAAAACCACGTGTTTCCCTCGTCATCGCAATATGAGGCCCTTGCCCACTACAGCATCTCCAGAGAATTCCCATATTCCGTCTTGAAGTGCGAAACTGTACTTGGCACCCTTGATGCGACCTCAAAAGTTTCTTGACATACCGGTCTCACACGAGGGGACCACCGAGGTTCCCGGCACAACTTCATCTGAGCCCCTTCTCCCCTTCTGATCGCGACCGGTGGGTCAATTCCCCTGCTTTGTCTGAAAGGGGTTCCCAACCTTCCCGGCACACCTCAGGATGAGGCCGGTTTCCCGAGGAAATTCGAGACGTAGCCTCGTGGGTGGTACCACATGCTGAAAGACCCCAATTTTCTGGTACGCTCTTGAAAAGAACCCGATGCCCGGACACCTCTTTGAAGGCAACCCTGTGGATGAAGGCACAACACGTAGGGGCACTGACACCCCCGTGCATCGTCCGGAAAAAACCGCAGGTTCCAAACACAGCTCAACAAGTGGCCTGTCACTCCGTGAACAACTCGAAAGGCAAGCGGAGATCCATTCCTCCACAGAAGACGAGGCGTGACTCTCTTGTCCATACTCTGCAGGTAGCCTGCGACCCGAGTCAGAAATGGAGAGGACCCCTGAGGTTCCTGCCTCCATTCGAGATGAGGCCCTCTTCGATTGCACCAAACCCAGTTGAGTAACGAAAGGCCCCTCCCAAATCCACAGTGTCCCTGACTTCTCAGAGGCACCCTGAGAAGTTGCCTGAGGTCACCGACACAAGTCGAGGGAACCCAGGGTTCCCTGCCGCAACCCGAGAAAGACCTCGAGAGTCCTTCTTCAATGCGTCTTGAGGCCCGATTCGCCTACTATGACTCGAGAGCAATCACGCACTCCCCTTCACCACACGCACGGAGACCTGACGTCCCTAGCACCACACGAGAGGCTCTCTGAGCTCCCCGTTGTACCTCGTGAGAAATCTGATACTGGCGCCACAGCTGGAGAAAACCCACGAGACACCCCCGTCATCGCGAGATGAGGGCCTTTTTTCCTGCATGGCCAGGAAAACAATCCCGAGTCATCTCTCCAAACTCCTTAGGAGGCTTCACTCCCTTTACAACACGCAGTGGGCTCCAAGAGATACCCGTCGCCACTTGACAGGAGAGCGGAGTCCTTTTTTTCCCCTCAAGATGAGGCCTGACTCTCCGGGTGAGTCGAGAATGCAACCCTGAGATCCCTGTCGGCCCAGTAGTGGAACACTAGGTCCTGGACACAAGCGTAGATGATGTCTATTTTGCCCTGCAGTGACTGGAGAGCAATCCCCAGTTCTAACTTGCAACTCGAATGGAATACTGGATTTTCCTGGCGCCACACAAGAGGCTCCCTGAGATCCCCGTGGTACTTCATGAGACACCCCACACTGGCGCCGCAGCTCGAGAAAACCCACGAGACGCCACCATCATCTCGAGATGAGGGCCTTCTTTTCCTGCGTGGCCTGGAGTTCAATCCCGAGTCCTCTCTTCAAACTCCACAGGAGGCTTGACTCCCTTTAGTACACACAGTGGGCTCCAAGAGATACCCATCGCGACTCGAGACGAGAGCGGAATTCTTTGCTTACCCTCGAGGTGAGAACCGACTCCCCGGATGAGTCTGGAATGCAAACCCGAGATCCCTGTCGCCCCTGGAGAGCAACGTTAGATCCTGGACACAAGCCTAGATTAGGTCTCTTTTGCCCTGCAGTGACTCTAGCGCAATCCTCAACTCCCCCTCGCAACCTGAATGGAAGATTGGATTTCAAGGCCAACAAGAGGAAGCCTAAATTCCCGGTCATGACTCGAGAATCCCGACGCAACTCGAGCAAAACCACGTGGTTCTCCCGTCATCGCAAGATGAGGCCCTTGCCCGCTACAGCGTTTCAAAAGATGTCCCAGGTTCCGTCTTGAAATGCGAAACGGTACTTGGCACCCTTGATGCGACCCCAAAAGTCCCCCAACACGCCGGTCTCACTCAAGGGGAACACCGAGGTTCCCGGCACCACTTTCATTTAAGCCCCTTCTCCCCTCCTGATCGTGACCGGTGGGTCGATTCCCCTGCTTTGTCTGCAAGGGGGCCCGACCTTCCCTGCACAACTCAGGATGAGGCCGGTCTCATGGGGAAATTTGATACGTAACTTTGTGGGTGGTGCCACTTGCCGAAAGACTCCAATTTCCCGGTCCGCTCTTGATAAGAATCCGATGCTCGGACACCTCTTGGAAGGCAGCCTTGAGTATGAAGGTACAACACGAAGGGGCACTAACACACCTGTGCATCATCCGGAAAAAGGGGCAGGTTACACACACAGCTCGGCAAGTGGCCTGTCACCTCGAGAACAACTCGAGAGGCAAGAGGAGTCCCATCCTCCAGAAAGGACGAGGCCTGACTCTCCTGTACCAACATGCAGGGACCTTGCGATCTGAGTCAGAAATGGAGAGGAACACTGAGGTTCCTGCTCCAACTCGAGATGAGTCCCTCTTACATTCCACCAAATGCAGAGGAGTCTCGAGAGGCCCCTCCAAACTGCACAGTATCCCTGACTTCTCAGAGGCACTCTGAGAAGCTCCCTGAGGTCGCAGGCACAAGTCAAGGGAACCCTGGGTTTTATGCAGTGACCTGAGAAAGACCTCGAGAGTCCTTCTTCAACCCGTCTTGAGGCCCGATTACCCTACCATGACTCGAGAGCAATGACGAGCTCCCCCTAGCCATCTCATGGGGACCTGACTTCCCTGGCGCCACACGAGTGGCTCCCTGAGCTCCCTCTCGTACCTCGTCAGAAACCCGGCACTAGCGCGGCAGTCTAGAAAACCCACGAGACGCCGTCATTGCGAGATGAGGGCCTTCTTTTCCTGCATGGCCTGGAGAGGAATCCCGAGTCCTCTATCCAAACACCACAGGAGGCTTGACTCCCTTTAGGGCACACAGTGGGCTCCAAGAGATACCCATCGCAACTCAAAAGGACAGCGGAGTTCTTTGCTTCCCCTCGAGACGAGGCCTGATTCCCCGGGTGAGTCTGGTATGCAACCCCCAGATACCTGTCGCCCCTAGGGACGAACATTAAGTGCTAGACACAAGCCTATATGAGGTCTATTTGGCCCTGCAGTGTCTCGAGAGCAATCCCCAGTTCTAACTCACAATTCGAATGAAAACTGGACTTCCCTGGGCCAGTTGAAGAGGAAGCCTGAATTCCCCGTCGTAACTTGAGAATCCCGCCGCAACTCAAGAAAAACCACGTGGTTCCCCCATCATCGAAAGATGAGGCCCTTGCCCGCTACAGCGTCTCAAGAGAAGTCCCACGTTCCGTATTGAAGAGCGAAAAGTTACTTGGAACCCTTGATGCGACCCCAAAAGTTCCCCGACATACCAGTCTCACTTGAGGAGAACACCGAGATTCCTGGCACCACTTCATCTGAGACTCTTCTCCCCTCTTGATCGCGACAGGAGGTTAGATTCCCCTGCTTTGTCTGGAAGGCGTTCCCGACCTTCCTGGCGCACATCAAGATGAGGCCAGTCTCACGAGGAAATTCGAGACATAGCCTCGTGGGTGGTGCGACATGCCAAAAGACCCCGATTCCCTGGTCCGCTCTTGATAAGAACCCGATGGCAGAACCCAACTCGAAGGCAATCCTGTGGATGAAGGCACAACACGAAGGGGCAGTGACACCCCGGTGCATCGTCCAGAAAAACCTGCAAGTTCCACATACAAATCGACAAGTGGCCTGTCACCCCATGAACAACGCGAGAGTCAAGCGGAGTTCCATTCCTCCACACAAGACGAGGCCTGACTCTCCTGTCCCAACTCTGCAGGGACTCTGCGATCCGAGTCAGATCCGGCGCATTCGAAGCCAGGAGAGGAACCCTGTGGTTCCTGCCTCAACTTGTCATGAGGCCCTCTTCCATTGCACCAAACCCAGTGGAGTTCCGAGAGGCCCCTCCCAACTCCACAGTGACCCTGACTTCTCAGAGGCACGCTGAGAAGCTTCCTGAGGTCACTGGCACAAGTCGATGGAACCCAGGGTTTCCTGCTGCAACCCAAGAAAGACCTTGAGAGTCCTTCTTTAACACGTCTTCAGGCCCAATTCCCCTACCATGACTCGAGAACAATGACGGGCTCCCTCTCACCACGTGCATAGAGACCTGACTGCCCTGGCACCACGTGAGAGGCTCACTGAGCTCCCAGTCTTACTTCGTGAGAAACCCCACACTAGCGCCACAGCTCGAGAAAACCTACGAGACGCCCCAGTCATCGGGAGATGAGGGCCTTCATTTCCTGCATTGCCTGGAGAGCAATCCTGTGTCCTCCCTCCAAACACCAGAGGAGGTTTGACTCCCTTTAAGCCACTCAGTGGGCTCCAAGACATACCCGTCCGACTCGAGAGGAGAGCAGAGTCCTTTGCTTCCCCTCGAGACGAGGCCTGACTCCAAGGCGAGTCTGGAATGCAACCCCGAGATTCCTGTCGCCCCTTGACATGAACATTAGGTCCTGCACACAAGCCTTGGTGGGGTCTCTTTTGCCTTCAGTGACTAGAGCGCACCTCCAGATCTTCCTCGAATCTCGAATGGAAGATAAGACTTTTGTGGGCCAACACAAGAGGAAGCATGAATTCGCTGTGGTAACTCAAATATCCCACCGCAACTCGAGAAAAACCAAGTGGTTCCCCAGTCATTCCAAGATGAGGCCCTTGCCCGCTGGAGCACACCAAGAGAAGTCCCACGTTCCATTTTGAAGAGCGAAACGGTACTTGGAACGGTTTATGCGACCCCAAAAGTTACCCGACATACCTGTCTCACTTGAGGGAAACACCGAGGTTCCCAGCAGCACATCATCTGAGCCACTTCTCCCCTCCTGATTGCCACAGGAGGGTCGATTCCTCTGCTTTGTCTGGAAGGGTTTCATGACCTTCGCGGCACAACTCAGGATGAGGCCGGTTTCATAAGGAAATTCGAGACTAGCCACGTGGGTGGTGCCAAATCCTGAACGACCCCGATTTCCCGGTCTGCTCTTCATAAGAACTCGATGCCCGGACAGCTCTTCGAAGGCAACCCTGTGGATGAAGACAAAAACGAAGGGTCACTGACACCCCCGTGCATCGTCCGGAAAAACCTGCAGATTCCACACACAATTTGACAAGGGGCCTGAAACCCCATGAACAACTCGAGAGGCAAGCGGAGTTCCATTCCTCAGAAAAGACGTAGCCTGACTCTCCTGTCCCAACTCTGCAGTGACCCTGCGGTCTGAGTCCGAAACGGAGGGGAAGCCTGAGGTTCCTGCCTCCCCTCGAGGTGAGGCCCTCTTCCATTGCGCCATTCCCAGCGGAGTCCCGAGGGGCCCCGCCACCTCCACAGGATCCCTCGCCTCTCAGAGGCACCCTGGGAAGTTCCCTAAGGTCCCCGGCAGAAGGCGAGGGAAACGAGGGTTTCCTGCCGCCCCCCGAGAAAGATCTCGAGAGTCCTTCTTCAACGCGTCTCGAGGCCCTAGTCCCCTCCCGTGACTCGAGAGCCAGGACGCGCTCCCCTTCGCCACGCGCATGGAGACCTGACTTCCCTGGCACCGCAGGAGAGGCTCCCTGAGATCCTCGTCGTGCCTCGGGAGAAAACCCCCACGGGCGCCGCAGCTCGAGCAAACCCCTGAGACGGCCCTGTCCTCGTGAGCTGAGGGCCTTCTGTTCCTGCATGGCCTGGAGAGCAATCCCGCGTCCTCTCTCAAAACGCAAGAGGAGGCTGGACTCCGTTGAGGCCGCTCAGGGGGCTCCAAGAGACACGCGTCGCGACTCGAGAGGAGAGCAGAGTCCTTGGCTCCCCCTCGAGACGAGGCCTGACTCCCCGGGGGAGCCTGGAACGCAAACCCGAGATCCCTGCCTTCCCTGGAGAGGAATATTAGGTCCCGGACACACGCCTAGGTGAGGTCTCTTCGGCCCTGCAGTGACCCGAGCGCTACCCCCAGCTTTCCCTTGCAACTCGAGGGGAAGATTGGGCTTCCCAGGGCCAACCCAATTGGGAGCCTGAGATCCCCGTCGTAACTCGAGAATCCAGTCGCAACTCGAGAAAAACCATGTGGTTCCCACCTCTTGGCAAATGAGGCCCTTGCCCGCGACGGCGTCTCAAGGGAAGTCCCCTGTTCCGCCCTGAAGGGCGAAACGGTCCCTGACAGCCTTCCTGCGACCCCCAAAAGTTCCCCGACACGCCGGGTTCCCTCGAGGGGAACACCGAGGGTCCCGGCACCGCTTCATCTGAGCCCCTTCTCCCCTCCTGATCGCGACAGGAGAGTCGATTCCCCTGCGTGGTCCGGAGGGGTTCCCGGCCTTCCTGGCGCACCTGAGGATGAGGCCGGTCTCACGAGGAAATTCGAGACGAGCCACGTGGGTGGGGCCACATGCCGAACGCCCCCAAATCCCCGGTCCGCTCTTGAGAAGGACCCGAGTCCCGGACCCATCTTCGAAGGCAACCCTGTGGGTGAAGGCACAACACGAAGGGGCACTGCCACCCCCGTGCATCGTCCGCAAAGACCCGCGGGTTCCACACACAGCTCGACGAGGGGCCTGAGACCCCCTGAGCAACTCGAGAGGCCAGCGGGGTTCCCTTCCTCAGACAAGACGAGGCCTGACTCTCCTGTCCCAACTCTGCAGGGACCCTGCGGTCGGAGTCCGAAACGGAGAGGAAGCCTGAGGTTCCTGCCTCCCCTCGAGGTGAGGCCCTCTTCCGTTGCGCCAGACCCAGCGGAGTGCCGAGGGGCCCCGCCACCTCCACAGGATCCCTCGCCTCTCAGAGGCAGCCTGGGAAGTTCCCTAAGGTCCCCGGCAGAAGGCGAGGGAAACGAGGGTTTCCCGCCGCCCCCCGAGAAAGACCTCGAGAGTGCTTCTTCAACGCGTCTCGAGGCCCTAGTCCCCTCCCGTGACTCGAGAGCCAGGACGCGCTCCCCCTCGCCACGCGCATGGAGACCTGACTTCCCTGGCACCGCACGAGAGGCTCCCTGAGATCCTCGTCGTGCCTCGGGAGAAAACCCCCACGGGCGCCGCAGCTCGAGGAAAGCCCTGAAACGCCCCCGTCCTCGCGAGCTGAGGGCCTTCTTTTCCTGCATGGCCTGGAGAGCAATCCCGGGTCCTCTCTCAAAACGGAAGAGGAGGCTGGACTCCCTTGAGGCCGCTCAGAGGGTTCCAAGAGACCCGCGTCGCGTCTCGAGAGGAGAGCGGAGTCCTTGGCTTCCCCTCGAGACGAGGCCTGACTCCCCGGGGGAGCCTGGAATGCTACCCCGAGATCCCTGCCTTCCCTGGAGAGGAATATTAGGTCCCGGACACACGCCTAGGTGAGGTCTCTTCGGCCCTGCAGTGACCCGAGCGCAACCCCCAGCTTTCCCTCGCAATTCGAGGGGAAGATTGGGCTTCCCAGGGCCAACCCAAGAGGAAGCCTGAGATCCCCGTCGTAACTCGAAAATCCCGCCGCAACTCGAGAAAAACCACGTGGTTCCCACCTCTTGGCAAGATGAGGCCCTTGCCCGTGACGGCGTCTCAAGGGAAGTCCCCTGTTCCGCCCTGAAGGGCGAAACGGTCCCTGACAGCCTTCCTGCGACCCCCAAAAGTTCCCCGACACGCCGGGTTCCCTCGAGGGGAACACCGAGGGTCCCGGCACCACTTCATCTTAGCCCCTTCTCCCCTCCTGATCGCGACAGGAGAGTCGATTCCCCTGCGTGGTCCGGAAGGGCTTCCCAGCCTTCCCGGCGCACCTCAGGATGAGGCCGGTCTCACGAGGAAATTCGAGACGAGCCACGTGGGTGGTGCCACATGCCGAACGCCCCCGATTCCCCGGTCCGCTCTTAATAAGAACACGATGCCCGGGCACCTCTTCGAAAGCAAATCTGTGGATGAATGCACAACACGAAGGAGTACTGACATCCCCATGCATAGTACGGAAAAACACGCAGATTCCAAACACAGATCGACAAGTGTCCTGTCATCCCTTGAAGAACTAGAGCGGCATGCGGAGTTCCGTTCCTCCAAACAAGAGAAGGCCTGACTCTCCTTTCTGAACTCTGCAGGGACCGTGCGATCGGAGTCAGAAATGTAGATGAAACCTGACGTTCCTGCATCAACTCGAAATGAGGCCCTCTTCCATTGCGCCATACCCAGTGGAGTCCCGAGAGGCCCCTCCCAACTCCACAGTATCCCTGACTTCTCAGAGGCACCCTCAGAAGCTCTCTGCGGTCACTGGCACAAGTCGAGTGAACCCAGGGTTTCCTGCTGCATTCTGAGAAAGACCTCGAGAGTCCTTCTTTACCGCGTCTTGAGGCCCGATACCCTACCATGACTGGAGAGCAATGACGCATTTCCCTCGCCACGCCCATTGAAACCTAACTTCCCTGGCGCCACACGAGAGGCTCCCTGCGCTCCCCGTCCTACCTCATGAAAACCCCACACTGGCACCTCCGCTCGAGAAAACATATGAGACGCCCCCGTCACCGTAAGATGAGGGCCTTCTTTTCCTACATGACCTAGAGAGCAATCCCGAGTCCACTCTCCAAACTCCACTGGAGGCCTGTCTCCCTTTAGGCCACTCAGTAGCCTCCAAGAGATACACGTCGCTACTCTAGAGGAGAGCGGAGTCCGTTGCTTCCCCTCGAGCTGAGGCCTGACTACTTGGATGAGTCTGGAATGGGATCCCGAGATCCGTGTCGCCCCTGTAGAGGAAAACTCGGTCCTGGACACAAGCCTAAATGAGGTCTTTTTTGTCCTGCATTGACTCAAGTGCAATCCCCAGCTCTCCCTCGCAACTCGAATGTAAGATTGGACTTCCCTGGGCCAACACAAGAGGAAACCTGTATTCCCCGTTGTAACTCAAGAATCCTGCCGCAACTCGAGAAAAAACACATGGGTCCCCCGTCAGCGCTAGATGAGGCCCTTGCCTACTACAGCGTCTCAAGAGAAGACCCAGGTTCCGTCTTGAAGTGTGAAACGGTACTTGGCACCCTTGATGCAACCCGAAAAGTTACCCGACTTACCAGTTTCACTCAAGGGGAGCACGGAGGTTCCCGGCACTACTTCATCTGAGCCCTTTCTCTCCTCCTGATCCCGAAAGGAGGGTCGATTCCCCTGCTTTGTCTGGAAAGGGTTCCCGGACTTTCCTGCGCGCCTCAGGATGAGGCCGGTCTCACGAGGAAATTCGAGACGTAGCCTCGTGGGTGGTGCAACATGCTGAAAGACCCCGATTTCCCGGTCCGCACTTGAGGAGAACCCGATGCCCGGACACCTCTTCGAAGGCAACCCTGTGGATGAAGGCACAACAGGAAGGAGCACTGACGCCCCCGTGCATCTCCGAAAAACCCGCAGGTTCCACACACATCACGAAAAGTGGTGTCATCCTTGAACAACTTGAGATGTAAGCGGAGTTCCATTCCTCCGCAGAACACGAGACCTGACACTCCTGAGCAAACTCAGCAGGGACCCTGCGATCTGAGTCAGATTCGGCTCCAGGAAGTCAGGAGCAGAACCCTGAGGTTCCTGCCTCAACTCGAGATGAGGCCCTCTTCCATTGCACCAAACCCAGAGGAGTCCCGAGAGGCCTCTCCCAAATCCATAGTATCCCTGATTTCTCAGAGGCACCCTGAGAAGCTCCCTGAGGTCACCGACACAAGTCAAGGGAACCCAGGGTTTCCTGCCGCAACCCTAGAAAGACATCGAGAGTCCTTTTTCAACCCGTCATGAGGCCCGATTCCCCTACCCTGACTGGAGAGCAATGACGCGCTCCCCCTTGCCCCGCCCATGGAGACCTGACTTCCCTGTTGCCACACGAGAGGCTACCTGAACTCCCTGTCGTACCTCGTGAGAAACCCCACACTGGCGCCACAGCTCGAGAAAACCCACGAGACGCCCCCGTCATCTCAAGATGTGGGCCTTCTTTTCCTGCATGGCCTGGAGAGCAATCCCGAGTCCTCTCTCCAAACTGAAGAGGAGGGTTGACTCCCTTTAGACCACTCAGTGGGCTCCAAGAGATATGCGTCGCAACTCGAGAGGAGAGCCGAGTCCTTTGCTTCCCCTCGAGACGAGGCCTAACTCCCCGGGTGAGTCTGTAATGCAAACCCGAGATCCCTGTCGCCCTTGGAGAGGATCATTGGGTCCTGAACACAAGGCTAGCTGAGGTCGCTTTTGCCCTGCAGTAACTCGAGAGCACTCCCCAGCTTTCCCTCGCAACCCGAATAGAAGATGGACCTCCCTGGGCCAACACAAGAGGAAGCCTGAATTCCCAGTAGTAATTCGAGAATTCCGCCTCAACTCGAGAAAAACCACGTGATTCCCCCGTCATTGCAAGATGAGGCCCTTGCCTGCTCCAGCGTCTCAAGAGTAGTCCCACGTTCTGTCTTGAAGTGCGAAATGATATTTGGCACCCTTAATGCTACCCCAAAAGTTCCCCGACATATGGGTCGCACTCGAGGGGAACACCGAGGTTCCTGGCACCACTTCATCTGAGCCCCTTCTCCCCTCCTGATCGCGAAAGGAGGGTCAATTCCCCTGCTTTGTCTGCAAGGGGTTCCCGACCTTCTCCGCGCACCTCAGATGAGGCTGTCTCATGAGGAAATTCGAGACGTAGCCTCGATGGTGGTGCCACATGCCGAAAGACCGCGATTTCCCGATCCGCTCTTGATAAGAACGCGATTCCCAGACACCTATAAGAAGATAGTGTGGATGAAGGCACAACACGAAGGGGCACTGACAACCCCGTGCTTCGTCCAGAAAAGACCGCAGGTTACTCTTACAGCTCAACAAGTGCCTGTCACCCAGTGAACAACTCGAGAGGCAAGCGGAGGTCCATTCCTGCACACAAGACGAGGCCTGACTCACCTCTCCCAACTCTGAAGTGACCCTGCGATCGGAGTCCGAAATGGAGAGGAACCCTGAGGTTCCTGACTCCACTCGAGATGAGGCCCTCTTCCATTACACCAAAAATAGTGGAGGCCCGAGAGGCCCCTCCCAAATCCACAGTATCCCGACTTCTCAGAGGCACCCTTAGAAGCTCCCTGAGGTCCCCGGCACAAGTCGAGGGAACACAGGGTTTCCTGAAGCAACCCGAGAAAGACCTCAAAAATCCTCCTTCAACGCGTCTTGAATCCCGATTCCCCTACCATGACTCAAGAGCAATGACGCGTTCCCCCTCGCCACTCGCATGGAGACTTGACTTCCCTGGCGCCACACGAGAGGCTCCCTGAGCTCCCCGTCATACCTCGTGAGAAATCCCACACTGGCTCCCCAGCTCGAGAAAACCCACGAGACGCCTGCGTCATCGCGAGATGAAGGCCTTCTTTTCCTGCATGGCCTGGAGAGCATCTCGAGGCCTCTCTTCAAACTCCACAGGAGGCCTGACTCCCTTTAGGCCACTCTGTGGGCTCAAGAGATACCCGTTGGGACTCAAGAGGAGAGCGGAATTCTTTGCTTCCCCTATATACCAGGCCTGACTCCTCAGGTGAGTCTGGAATGCAACCCCGAGATCCCTGTCGCCCTTGGAGAGGAACATTAGGTCCTAGACACAAGCATAGATGAGGTCTCATTTGCCCTGAAGTGACTCGAGAGCAATCCCCTGCTCTCTCTCGCACCTCGAATGGAAGAATGGACTTCCCTGGGACAACACAAGAGGAAGCCTGAATTCCCCGTCGTAATTCGAAAATCCCGCCGCAACTCGAGAAAAACCACGTGGTTCCCCCGTCATCGCAAGATGAGGCCCTTGCCAGCTACAGCGTCTCAGGAGAAGCCCCACGTTCCATCTTGAAGTTTAAAACGATAATTGGCAACCTTGATGTTACCACAAAAGTTCCCCGACACCCTGGTCTCACTCGAGGGGAACACCAAGGTTCGGCGCACCGCTTGTTCTGAGCCCCTTATCCCCTCCTGATCACGACGGGAGGGTCGATTACCCTGCTTTGTCTGGAAGGGGTTCCGGACCTTCCCGGCGCACCTCAGGATGAGGCCGGTCTCACGAGGAAATTCAAGACGTAGCCTTGTGGTTGGTGCCACACGCCGAAAGACCCCGATTTCCGTGTCTGCTCTTGATAAGAACCCAATGCTAGGACACCTCTTCGAAGGCAATCCTGTGGACGAAGGCACAAAACGAAGGGGTCTGACACCCTCGTGCATCGTTGGAAAAGCCCGCAAGTTCCACATACAGATCGACAAGTGGCCTGTCACCCCATGAACAACTCGAGAGGCAAGAGGAGTTCAATTCCTCCACACAAGACGAGGCCTGACTCTCCTGTCCCAACTCTGCATGGACACTGAGATCCGATTCAGAAATGGAGAGGAACACTGAGGTTCCTGCCTCAACTCGAGATAAGGCCCTCTTCTACTGCACCAAACCCAGTGGAGTTCGGAGCGGCCCCTCCCAACTGCACAGTATCCCTGACTTCTCAGAGGCACCCTGAGAAGCTCCCTGACGTCACGGGCATAAGTCGAGGGAACCCAGGGTTTCCTGCCATAACCTGAGAAAAACCTCGAGAGTCCTTCTTCACGCGTCTTGATGCCCGATTCCCCTACCATGACTGGAGAAAAATGACGCGCTCCCCCTCACCACGCGCATGAAGATCTGACTTCCCCGGCACCACATGAGAGGCTCCCTGAGCTCCCCATCGTACCTCGTGAGAAACCCCACACTGGCGCCGCAGCTCGAGAAAACCCACGAGACGCCCCTGTCATGGTGAAATGAGGGCCTTCTTTCCTGCATGACCTGAAGAGCAATCCCGAATCCTCTCTCCAAACTCCAAAGGAGGCTTGACTCCCTTTAGGTCACTCAGTGGGCTCCAAGAGATACTCGTCGATACTCAGGAGGAGAGCAGTGTCCTTTGATTCCCCTCGAGATGAGGCCTGACTACGAGGGTGAGTCTGGAATGCAACCCTGGATCCCTGTCGCCCCTGGAGAGGAACCTTAGGTCCTGGACAAAAGCCTAGAGGAGGTCTCTTTGGCCTTGCAGTGACTCAAGCGCAACCCCTAGCTTTCCCTTGCAACTCGAACAGAAGATTGGCCTTTCTGGGCCAACACAAGAGGAAGCCTGAATTTCCAGTCGTAATGCGAGAAACCCGCCGCAAATCGAGAAAAATCATGTGGTTCCCCGTATTGCAAGATGAGGCCCTTGCCCACTACAGCATCTCAAGAGAAGTCTCACATTCCGTCTTGAAGTGCAAAACAGTACTTGGCACCCTTGATGCGACCCCAAAAGTTCCCCTATATACCGATCTCACTAGAGGGGACACTGAAGTTCCCGGCACCACTTCATCTGAGGCCTTTCTCCTCTCCTGATCGCGACAGGAGGGTCGATTCCCATGCTTTGTCTGCAAGGGGTTCCCGACGTTCCCCGTGAACCTCCGGATGAGGCCGGTCTCATGAGGAAATTCAAAAAGTAGCCTCATGGTTGGTGCCACATGCTGAAAGATCCCAAATTCCCGGTCCACTCTAGATAAGAACCTGACGCCCGGACATCTCTTCGAAGGCAACCCTGTGGATGAAGGCACAACACGAAGGGACACTGACATCCCCATGCATCGTCTGGAAAAACCCGCAGATTCCACTCACAGCTCCAAATGTGGACTGTCACCCCGTGAACAACTCGAGAGGCAAGTGAAGTTGCATTCCTTCACACAAGACGAGGCCTTACTCTCCTGGCCCAACTCTTCAGGGACCCTGCGATCGGAGTCAGAAATGGAGAGGAACCCTGAGGTTCCTGCCTCAACTAGAGAAGAGGCCCTCTTCCATTGAACCAAACTCAGTGGTGTCCCGAGAGGCCCCTCCCAACACCACAGTATCCCTGAATTCTCAGAGGCTCCCTGAGAAGCTACCTGAGGTCACTGGCACAAGTCGAGGGAACCCAGAGTTTCCTGAAGTAACCCGAGAAAGACTTGGAGAGTCCTTTTTCAACGTCTCTTGATGCCCGATTCCCCTACCATGTCTCCAGAGCAAGGACGCGCTCCCCTCGCCACAAGCACGAAAACTGACTTCCCTAGTACCACACAAGAGGCTCCCTGAATACCCCATCGTACCTCGTGAGAAAACCCACAGTGGCGCCGCAGTTCGAGAAAAACCACAAGATGCCCCCATCAAGGAGAGATGCAGGCCTTCTTTTCCTGCCTGACCTGGAGAGCAATCCCTGGTCCTCTCTCCAAACTTCACAGGAGGATTGACTCCCTTTAGGCCACTCAGTTGGGTCCAAGAAATACCCGGTGCGGCTCGAGAGGAGAGCGGAGTCCTTTGCTTCCCTGGAGACGAGGCCTGAATCCCCGGGTGAGTTTGGAATGCAACCCCGAGATCCCTGTCGCCCCTGGAGTGGAACATTATGTCCTAGACACAAGCCTAGATGAGGTCTATTTTGCCCTACAGTGACTCGAGAGCAACCTCCATCTCTCCCTCACAATTTGAATGGAAGATTGGTCTTCCCACGGTCAACACAAGAGGAAGTCTGAATTTCCCATCGTAATTCGAGAATTCAGCCTCAAGTCTTAAAAACCATGTGGTTCCCCCTTCATCGCAATATGAGGCCCTTGCCAGCTAGAGTCTCAAGAGAAGTCCCACGTTCCATCTTAAAGTTCGAAATGCTACTTGGCACCCTTGATGCGACCCAAAAGTTCCCCAACATACCGGTCTCACTCCAGGGGAACACCGAAGTTCCCGGAGTCTCCAGGGAAGTCCCATGTTCCGTCCTTAAGTGCGAAACGGTAATTGACACCCTTGAGGCGACCGCAAAAGTTCGCCGACACGCTGGGTTCCCTCGAGGGGAACACCGAGGGTCCCGGCACCACTTCATCTGAGCCCCTTCTCCCCTCCTGATCGCGACAGGAGAGTCGATTCCCCTGCTTTCTCTGGAAGGGGTTCCCGGCCTTCCTGGTGCACCTCAGGATGAGGCCGGTCTCAGGAGGAAATTCGAGACTAGCCATGTGTGAGGTGCCACGTGCCGAACAACCCCGATTTTCCGGTCCGCTCTTGATAAGAACCCGATGCCCGGACACCTCTTCGAAGGAAACCCTGTGAGTGAAGGCACAACACGAAGGGGCACTGACACCCCCGTGCATCATCCGGGAAAACCCGCAGGGTCTACTCACAGCTCGACAAGGGGCCTGAGACTCCCGGAACAACTCGAGAGGCAACCAGAATTCCATTCCTCAGACAAGACGAGGCATGACTCTCCTGTCCCAACACTGCAGGGACCGTGCAGTCGGAGTCAGAATCAGAGAGGAAGCCTGAGGTTCCTGCCTCCCCTCGAGATGAGGCCCTCTTCCATTGCGACGAACCCAGCAGAGTCCCGAGAGGCCCCGCCAACTCCACAGCATCCCTCACCTCTCAGAGGCACCCTGGGAAGTTCCCTATAGTCCCCTGCAGAAGTCGAGGGAAACGAGGGATTCCCGCCGCCACCCGAGAAAGACCTCGAGAGTCCTTCTTCAACGCGTCTTGAGGCCCTAGTCGCATCCCATGACTCGAGAGTGATGACCAGCTCCCCCTCGCCATGCGCATGGAGACATGAGTTCCCTGGCGCCGCACGAGAGGCTCCCTGAGGTCCTCGTCATGCCTCGTGAGAAAACCCCCACGGGCGCTGCAGCCTGAGGAAACCCATGAGACGCCCCCGTCCTCACGAGCTGAGGGCCTTCTTTTCCTGCCTGGCCTGGAGAGCAATCCCGAGTCCTCTCTCCAAACTGAAGAGGAGGCTCGACACCCTTGAGTCCACTCATTGGACTCCAAGAGTTCCGTGTCGCGACTTGAGAGGAAAGCGGAGTCCTCTGCTTCCCCTCGAGGCGAAGCCTGACTCCCTGGGGGAGTCTGGAATGCAAACCCGAGATCCCTGTCTTCCCTTGAGAGGAATATTAGGTCCTGGACACACGCCTCGATGAGGTCTCTTTGGCCCTGTAGTGACTCGAGCAGAACCCCCAGCTTTCCCTCGCAACTCCAGGGGAAGATTGGGCTTCCCAGGGCCAACCCAAGAGGAAGCCTGAAATCCCCGTCGTTTTCGAGAATCCAGACGCAACTCGAGAAAAACGACGTGGTTCCAACGTCTTCACAGGATGAGGCCCTTGCCCGCTACAGCGTCTCCAGGGAAGTCCCATGTTCCGTCCTGAAGTGGGAAACGGTACTTGGCTCCCTTGATGCGACCCCTAAAGTTCCCTGAAACGCCGGGTTCCCTCGAGTGGAACACCTAGAGTCCCGGCCCCACTTCATCTGAGCCCCATCTCCCCTCCTGATCGCGACAGGAGATTCGATTCCCGTGCTTTGTGTGGAAGGTGTTCCCAGCCTTCCCGGCGCGCCTCAGGATGATGCTGGTCTCACGAGGAAATTCGAGATGAGCCACGTGTGTGGTGCCACATGCCGAACGACCCCGATTTCCCGATCCGCTCTTGAAATGAACCCGATACCCAGACACCTCTTTGAAGGCAACCCTGTGGGGGAAGACACAAAATGAAGGGGCAATGACACCCCCGTGCATCTTCTGGAAACACCCGCAGGCTCCACACACAGCTCGACAAGGGGCCTGAGACCCACTGAACGACTCGAGAGGCAAGCAGAGTTCCACTACTCAGACAAGACGAGGCCTGACTCTCCTGTCCCAACCCTGCAGGGACCCTGCGGTCGGAGTCAGAAATGGAGAGGAAGCTGAGGTTCCTGCCTCCAATCGAGATGAGGCCCTCTTTCATTTCGTCAAACCTAGTGGAGTCCCGAGAGGCCCCTCTAACTCCTCAGTATCCCTCACCTCTCAGAGGCACCTGGGAAGTTCACTAAGGTCCCCGGTAGAGGCCGAGGGAAACGAGTGTTTCCCACCCCAACCCAAGAAAGACCTCGAGAGTCCTTCTTAAATGCGTCTTGAGGCCCTAGTCCCTCCCATGACTCCAGAGCAATGACGCGATCTGCCTGGCCACACGCATGGAGGCCTGACTTCTCTGGCGCTGCACGAGAGGCTCCCTGATCTCCCCATCATATCTCGTGAGAAACCCCACACTGGCGCCGCAGCTCGAGAAAACCCATGAGACACTCCCGTCATCACGAGAGGAGGGCCATCTTTAACTGCATGGTATGCAGATCAAGCGTGAACCTTCTGTCCAAGCTACACAGGACGCTTGACTCCCTTTAGGCCACTCATTGGGCTCCAGAGTTACATGTCGCAACTCGAGAGGATAGTGGAGTCCTTTGCTTCCACTCGAGACGAGGCATGACCCACCGGGTGAGACTGGAATGCGACCCCGATATCCCTGTTGCCCCTGGAGAGCAATACTACGTCCTGGACCCAAGCCTAGATGAGGACTCTTTGCCCTGAAGTGACTCGAGAGCAACCCACAGCTCTCTCTGACAAGTTGAATGGAAGATTGGACTTGCTGGGCCAACACAAGAGGAAGCCTGAATTCCCCGTCGTAACTCGAGAATCCCGCCACATCTCGAGAAAAACCACGTGTTTCGCTCGTCATCGCAATATGAGGCCCTTGCCCACTAGAGCATCTCCAGAGAATTCCCACGTTCCGTCTTGAAGTGCGAAACTGTACTTGGCACCCTTGATGCGACCTCAAAAGTGCCGTGACATACCGGTCTCACTCGAGGGGACCACCGAAGTTCCCGGCACCACTTTATCTGAGCCCCTTCTCCCCTTCTGATCGCGACCGGTAGGTCGATTCCCGTGCTTTGTCTGCAAGGGTTTCCCTACCTTCCCGGCGAACCTCAGGATGAGGCCGGTCTCCTGAGGAAATTCGAGATGTAGCCTCGTGGGTGGTACCACATGCTGAAAGACCCCAATTTTCTGGTACGCTCTTGAAAAGAACCCAATGCCCGGACACCTCTTTGAAGGCAACCCTGTGGATGAAGGCACAACACGAAGGGGCACTGACACCCCTCTGCATCATCCGGAAAAACCCACAGGTTCCACACACAGCTCAACAAGAGGCCTGTCACTCCAGGAACAACTCGCAAGGAAAGCGGAGATCCATTCCTCCACAGAAGACGAGGCGTGACTCTCTTGTCCATACTCTGCAGGTACTCTGCGACCCGAGTCAGAAATGGAGAGGACCCCTGAGGTTCCTGCCTGCATACGAGATGAGGCCCTCTTCAATTGCACCAAACCCAGTTGAGTAACGAAAGGCCCCTCCCAAATCCACAGTGTCCCTGACTTCTCAGAGCACCCTGAGAAGTTGCCTGAGGTCACCGACACAATTCGAGGGAACCCAGGGTTCCCTGCCGCAACCCGAGAAAGACCTCGAGAGTCCTTCTTCAATGCGTCTTGAGGCCCGATTCGCCTACTATGACTCGAGAGCAATCACGCACTCCCCTTCACCACACGCACGGAGACCTGACGTCCCTAGCACCACACGAGAGGCTCTCTGAGCTCCCCGTTGTACCTCGTGAGAAATCTGATACTGGCGCCACAGCTGGAGAAAACCCACGAGACGCCCCCGTCATCGCAAGATGAGGGCCTTTTTTCCTGCATGGCCAGGAAAACAATCCCGAGTCATCTCTCCAAACTCCATAGGAGGCTTCACTCCCTTTACGCCACACAGTGGGCTCCAAGAGATACCCGTCGCGACTTGACACGAGAGCGGAGTCCTTTTTTTCCCCTCAAGATGAGGCCTGACTCTCCGGGTGAGTCGAGAATGCAACCCTGAGGTCCCTGTCGGCCCAGTAGTGGAACAATAGGTCCTGGACACAAGCGTAGATGATGTCTATTTTGCCCTGCAGTGACTGGAGAGCAATCCCCAGTTCTAACTCGCAACTCGAATGGAATACTGGATTTTCCTGGCGCCACACAAGAGGCTCCTTAAGATCCCCGTGGTACTTCATGAGACACCCCATACTGGCGCCGCAGCTCGAGAAAACCCACGAGATGCCACCGTCATCTCGAGATGAGGGCCTTCTTTTCCTGCATGGCCTGGAGTCCAATCCCGAGTCCTCTCTCCAAACTCCACAGGAGGCTTGACTCCCTTTAGTACACACAGTGGGCTCCAAGAGATACCCATCGCGACTCGAGACGAGAGCGGAATTCTTTGCTTACCCTCGAGGTGAGAACTGATTCCCCGGATGAGTCTGGAATGCAAACCCGAGATCCCTGTCGCCCCTGGAGTGCAACATTAGATCCTGGACACAAGCCTAGATTAGGTCTCTTTTGCCCTGCAGTGACTCTAGCGCAATCCCCAGCTCCCCCTTGCAACCCGAATGGAAGATTGGATTTCAAGGCCAACAAGAGGAAGCCTAAATTCCCGGTCATAACTCGAGAATCCCGCCGCATCTTGAGCAAAACCACGTGGTTCTCCCGTCAGCGTAAGATGGGGCCCTTGCCCGCTACAGCGTTTCAAAAGATGTCCCAGGTTCCATCTTGAAATGCGAAACGGTACTTGGCACCCTTGATGCGACCCCAAAAGTCCCCCAACATGCCGGTCTCACTCAAGGGGAACACCGAGGTTCCCGGCACCACTTCATTTAAGCCCCTTCTCCCCTCCTGATCGTGACCGGTGGGTCGATTCCCCTGCTTTGTCTGCAAGGGGGCCCGACCTTCCCTGCACAACTCAGGATGAGGCCGGTCTCATGGGGAAATTCGATACGTAGCTTTGTGGGTGGTGCCGCTTGCTGAAAGACTCCAATTTCCCGGTCCGCTCTTGATAAGAATCCGATGCTCGGACACCTCTTGGAAGGCAGCCTTGAGTATGAAGGTACAACACGAAGGGGCACTAACACACCTGTGCATCATCCGGAAAAACGGGCAGGTTACACACACAGCTCGACAAGTGGCCTGTCACCTCGAGAACAACTCGAGAGGCAAGAGGAGTCCCATCCTCCAGAAAAGACGAGGCCTGACTCTCCTGTACCAACATGCAGGGACCTTGCGATCTGAGTCAGAAATGGAGAGGAACACTGAGGTTCCTGCTCCAACTCGAGATGAGTCCCTCTTACATTCCACCAAATGCAGAGGAGTCTCGAGAGGCCCCTCCAAACTGCACAGTATCCCTGACTTCTCAGAGGCGCTCTGAGAAGCTCCCTGAGGTCGCAGGCACAAGTCAAGGGAACCCTGGGTTTTATGCAGTGATCCGAGAAAGACCTCGAGAGTCCTTCTTCAACCCGTCTTGAGGCCTGATTACCCTACCATGACTCGAGAGCAATGACGAGCTCCCCCTAGCCATCTCATGGGGACCTGACTTCCCTGGCGCCACACGAGAGGCTCCCTGAGCTCCCTCTCATACCTCGTCAGAAACCCGGCACTAGCGCAGCAGTCTAGAAAACCCACGAGATGCCGCCATCATCGCGAGATGAGGGCCTTCTTTTCCTGCATGGCCTGGAGAGGAATCCCGAGTCCTCTATCCAAACAGTACAGGAGGCTTGACTCCCTTTAGGGCACACAGTGGGCTCCAAGAGATACCCGTCGCGACTCAAAAGGACAGCGGAGTTCTTTGCTTCCCCTCGAGACGAGGCCTGATTCCCCGGGTGAGTCTGGTATGCAACCCCAAGATCCCTGTCTCCCCTAGGGACGAGCATTAAGTCCTGGACACAAGCCTAGATGAGGTCTATTTTGCCCTGCAGTGACTCGAGAGCAATCCCCAGCTCTCCCTTTAAACTCGAATGGAAGATAGGACTTCCCTGGCCCAACACATGAGGAAGACTGTATTCCCCGTCGAAACTCGAGAATCCCGCCACAACTCGAGAAACGCCACGTGGTTCCCCCGTCATCCCAAGATGAGGCCCTTGCCCCCTACAGCGTCTCAAGAGAAGTCCCACGTTCCGTCTTGAAGTGCGAAACGGTATTGGCACCCTTGATGCGCCCTCAAATGTTCCTCGACACACCAGTCTGACTCGAGGAGAACACCGAGGTTCCCGGCACCACTACATCTGGGCCCCTTCTCCCCTCCTGATCGCGACAGGAGGGTCGATTCCCCTGTTTTGTCTTGAAGGGGTTCCCGCCTTTCCCGGTGCATCTCAGGATGAGGCCGGTCTCACGAGGATATTCGAGACATAGCCACGTGGATGGTGACACATTCCGAAAGACCCCGATTTCCCGGTCCGCTCTTGATAAGATCCTGATGCCCGGACACCTCTTTGAAGATAACCCTTTTGATGAAGGCACAACACTTAGGGGCACTGACACCCCCGGGTATCGTCCGGAGAAACCCGCAGGTACCACACACAGCTCGAGAAGTGACCTGTCACCCTGTGAACAACTGGAGAGGCAAGCAGAGTTCCATTCCTCCACACAAGACGAGGCCTGACTCTCCTGTTCGAACTCTGCAGCGAAACTGCGATCCGAGTCAGATCTGGCCCAGGGGAAGTCAGGAGAGGAAACATGAGTTTCCTGCCTCCACTCGAGATGAGGCCCTCTTCCATTGCACCGAACCCAGTGGAGTCCCGAGAGACCCCTCCCAACTGCACAGTATCCCTGACTTCTCAGAGGCACCCTTAGACCTTCCTGAGATCACCGGCACAAGTCGAGGGAACCAAGGGTTTCCTGCCCCAACCCGTAAAAGACCTCGAGAATCCTTCTTCAACGCGTCTTGAGGTGCGATTCCCCTACCATGACTCGAGAGCAATGACGCGCTCCCCCTAGCCACGCGCATAGAAACCTGACTTCCCTGGCGCCACAGGAGAGGCTCCCTGAGCTCCCCATTATACCTCGTGAGCAACACCACACTGGAGCCGCAGCTCGAGAATACCCACGAGACGCCCCAGTCCTCACGAGATGAGGGCCTTCTTTTGCTGTATGGCCTGGAGAGCAATCCTGAGTCCTCTCTCCAAACTCCACAGGAGGCTTGACTCATTTTAGGCCACACAGTGAGCTCCAAGATATACCCGTCGCGACTTGACAGGAGAGCGGTGTCCTTGGCTTCCCCTCGAGACGAGGCCTGACTCCCCGGGTGAGTCGAGAATGCAATGCTGAGATCGCTTTTGCCCCAGCAGAGGAACATTAGGTCCTGGACACAAGCCTAGATGAGGTCTATTTGGCCCTGCAGTGTCTCGAGAGCAATCCCCAGTTCTAACTCACAATTCGAATGAAAACTGGACTTCCTTGGGCCAGTTGAACAGGAAGCCTGAATTCCCGGTTGTAACTCGAGAATCCCGCCCCAACTCAAGAAAAACCACGTGGTTCCCCCGTCATTGAAAGATGAGGCCCTTGCCCGCTACAGCGTCTCAAGAGAAGTCCCACGTTCCGTATTGAAGAGCGAAAAGTTACTTGGAACCCTTGATGCGACCCCAAAAGTTCCCCGACATACCAGTCTCACTTGAGGAGAACACCGAGGTTCCCGGCACCACTTCATCTGAGACTCTTCTCCCCTCTTGATCGCGACAGGAGGTTCGATTCCCCTGCTTTGTCTGGAAGGCGTTCCCGACCTTCCTGGTGCACATCAAGATGAGGCCAGTCTCATGACGAAATTCGAGACATAGCCTCGTGGGTGGTGCGGCATGCCAAAAGACCCCGATTCCCTGGTCCGCTCTTGATAAGAACCCGATGGCAGAACCCAACTCGAAGGCAATCCTGTGGAACAAGTCACAACACGAAGGGGCAGTGACACCCCAGTGCATCGTCCAGAAAAACCCGCAAGTTCCACATACAAATCGACAAGTGGCCTGTCACCCCATGAACAACGCGAGAGTCAAGCGGAGTTCGATTCCTCCTCACAAGACGAGGCCTGACTCTCCTGTCCCAACTCTGCAGGGACTCTGGGATCCGAGTCAGGTCCAGCGCATTCGAAGCCAGGAGAGGAACCCTGTGGTTCCTGCCTCAACTTGTCATGAGGCCCTCTTCCATTGCACCAAACCCAGTGGAGTTCCGAGAGGCCCCTCCCAACTCCACAGTGACCCTGACTTCTCAGAGGCACGCTGAGAAGCTTCCTGAGGTCACTGGCACAAGTCGATGGAACCCAGGGTTTCCTGCTGCAACCCAAGAAAGACCTCGAGAGTCCTTCTTTAACACGTCTTCAGGCCCAATTCCCCTACCATGACTCGAGAACAATGACGGGCTCCCTCTCACCACGTGCATAGAGACCTGACTGCCCTGGCACCACATGAGAGGCTCATTGAGCTCCCAGTCTTACTTCGTGAGAAACCCCACACTAGCGCCACAGCTCGAGAAAACCTACGAGACGCCCCAGTCATCGGGAGATGAGGGCCTTCATTTCCTGCATTGCCTGGAGAGCAATCCCGTGTCCTCCCTCCAAACACCAGAGGAGGTTTGACTCCCTTTAAGCCACTCAGTGGGCTCCAAGACATACCCGTCCGACTCGAGAGGAGAGCAGAGTCCTTTGCTTCCCCTCGAGACGAGGCCTGACTCCAGGGTGAGTCTGGAATGCAACCCCGAGATTCCTGTCGCCCCTTGACATGAACATTAGGTCCTGCACACAAGCCTTGGTGGGGTCTCTTTTGCCTTCAGTGACTAGAGCGCACCTCCAGCTCTTCCTCGAATCTCGAATGGAAGATAAGACTTTTGTGGGCCAACACAAGAGGAAGCATGAATTCCCTGTGGTAACTCAAATATCCCACCGCAACTAGAGAAAAACCAAGTGGTTCCCCAGTCATTCCAAGATGAGGCCCTTGCCCGCTGGAGCACCCCAAGAGAAGTCCCACGTTCCAATTTGAAGAGCGAAACGGTACTTGGAACGCGTTATGCGACCCCAAAAGTTACCCGACATACCTGTCTCACTTGAGGGAAACACCGAGGTTCCCAGCAGCACTTCATCTGAGCCACTTCTCCCCTCCTGATCGCCACAGGAGGGTCGATTCCTCTGCTTTGTCTGGAAGGGTTTCATGACCTTCGCGGCACACCTCAGGATGAGGCCGGTTTCATGAGGAAATTCGAGACTAGCTACGTGGGTGGTGCCAATTGCTGAACGATCCCGATTTCCCAGTCCGCTCTTCATAAGAACACGATGCCCGGACACCTCTTCGAAGGCAACCCTGTGGATGAAGACACAAAACGAAGGGTCACTGACACCCCCATGCATCGTCTGGAAAAACCTGCAGATTCCACACACAGTTTGACAAGGGGCCTGAAACCCCATGAACAACTCGAGAGGCAAGCGGAGTTCCATTCCTCAGAAAAGACATAGCCTGACTCTCCTGTCCCAACTCTGCAGGGACACTACGATCAGAGTCAGAATTGGAGAGGAAGCCTGAGGTTCCTGCCTCCACTCGAGATGAGGCCCTCTTTCATTGCGACAAACCCAGTGGAGTCCCGAGAGGCCCCGCCAAATCCACAGCGTCCCTCACCTCTCAGAGGCACCCTGGGAAGTTTCCTCAGGTCCCCGGCAGAAGCCGGGGGAAACGAGGGTTTCCCGCTGCAACCCGAGAAAGACCTCGAGAGTCCTTCTTCAACGCGTCTTGAGGCCCTAGTCCCCTCCCATGACTCGAGAACAATGACGCGCTCCTTCTCGCCACGTGCATGGAGACATGACTTCCCTGGAACCGCAGGAGAGGCTCCCTGAGATCCTCGTCGTGCCTCGGGAGAAAACCCCCACGGGTGCCGCAGCTCGAGGAAACCCCTGAGATGCCCCCGTCCTCGCGAGGTGAGGGCCTTCTTTTCCTGCCTGGCCTGGAGAGTAATCACGAGTCCTCTCTCAAAAGTGAAGAGGAGGCTGGACTCCCTTGAGGGCACTCAGGGGGCACCAAGATATCCGCGTCGCGACTCGGGAGGAGAGCGGAGTCCTTTGCTTCCCCTGGAGGCGAAGCCTGACTCCCCGGGGGACCATGGGATGCAACTCCGAGATCCTTGTCTTCCCTGGAGAGGAGCATTAGGTCCTGGACACAGGCCTAGATGAGGTCTCTTTGGCCCTGCAGTGACTCGAGCGCAACCCCCAGCTTTCGCTCGCCACTAGAATAGAAGATTGGGCTACCCAGGGCCGACATAAGAGGAAGCCTGTAATCCCCCGTCGTAACACGAGAATCCCGCCGCAACTCGAGAAAAACCACGTGGTTCCCACCTCTTGACAAGATGAGGCCCTTGCCCGCCACTGGGTCTCAAGGGAAGTCCCCTGTTCCACCATGAAGGGCGAAACGGTCCCTGACAGCCTTACTGCGACCCCCATAAGTCCCTCGACATGCCAGGTTCCCTCGAGGGGAACACCGAGGGTCCCGGCACCGCTTCCTCTGAGCCCCTTCTCCCCTCCTGATCGCGACAGGAGAGGCGATTCCCCTGCGTGGTCTGGAAGGGGTTCCCGGCCTTCCCGGCGCACCTCAGGATGAGGCCGGTCTCACGAGGAAATTCGAGACGAGCCACGTGGGTGGGGCCACATGCCGAACGCCCCCGATTCCCCGGTCCACTCTTGAGAAGGACCCGAGGCCCGGACCCCTCTTCGAAGGCAACCCTGTGGGTGAAGGCACAACACGAAGGGGCACTGCCACGCCCGGGCATCATCCGCAAAGACCCGCGGGTTCCACACACAGCTGGACGAGGGACCCCCTGAGCAACTCGAGAGGCCAGCGGGGTTCCCTTCCTCAGACAAGACGAGGCCTGACTCTCCTGTCCCAACTCTGCAGGGACCCTGCGGTCGGAGTCCGAAACGGAGAGGAAGACCGAGGTTCCTGCCTCCCCTCGAGGTGAGGCCCTCTTCCGTTGCGCCAGACACAGCGGAGTCCCGAGGGGCCCCGCCACCTCCACAGGATCCCTCGCCTCTCTGAGGCACCCTGGAAAGTTCCCTAAGGTCCCCGGCAGAAGGCGAGGGAAACGAGGGTTTCCCGCCGCCCCCCGAGAAAGACCTCGAGGGTCCTTCTTCAACGCGTCTCGAGGCCCTAGTCCCCTTCCGTGACTCGAGAGCCAGGACGCGCTCCCCCTCGCCACGCGCATGGAGACCTGACTTCCCTGGCGCCGCACGAGAGGCTCGCTGAGATCCTCGTCGTGCCTCGGGAGAAAACACACACGGGCGCCGCAGATCCAGGAAACCCCTGAGACGCCCCCGTCCTCGCGAGCTGAGGGCCTTCTTTTCCTGCATGGCCTGGAGAACAATCCCGGGTCCTCTCTCCAAACGGAAGAGAAGGCTGGACTCCCTTGAGGCCGCTCAGGGGGCTCCAAGAGACCCGCGTCGCGACTCGAGAGGAGAGCGGAATCCTTGGCTTCCCCTCGAGACGAGGCCTGACTTCCCGGGGGAGCCTGGAATGCTACCCCGAGATCCCTGCCTTCCCTGGAGAGGAATATTAGGTCCCGGACACACGCCTAAGTGAGGTCTCTTCGGCCCTGCAGTGACTCGAGCGCAACCCCCAGCTTTCCCTCGCAACCCGAGGGGAAGATTGGGCTTCCAAGGGCCAACCCAAGGGGAAGGCTGAGATCCCCGTCGTAACTCGAGAATCCCTCCGCAACTCGAGAAAAACCACGTGGTTCCCACCTCTTGGCAACATGAGGCCCTTGCCCGCGACGGCGACTCAAGGGAAGTGCCCTGTTCCACCCTGAAGGGCGAAACGGTCCCTGACAGCTCTCCTGCGACCCCCAAAAGTCCCCCGACACGCCGGGTTCCCCCGAGGGGAACACCGAGGGTCCCGGCACCGCTTTCTCTGAGCCCCTTCTCCCCTCCTGATCGCGACAGGAGAGGCGATTCCCCTGCGTGGTCTGGAAGGGGTTCCCGGCCTTCCCGGCCCACCTCAGGATGAGGCCGGTCTCACGAGGAAATTCGAGACGAGCCCCGTGGGTGGGGCCACATGCCGAACGCCCCCGATTCCCCGGTCCGCCCTTGAGAAGGACCCTAGCCCGGACCCCTCTTCGAGGGAAACCTGTGGGAGATTGCACAACACGAAGGGGCACTGCCACTCCCGGGCATCGTCCGCAAAGACCCGCGGGTTCCACACACAGCTCGACGAGGGGCCTGAGACCCCCTGAGAAATTCGAGAGGCCAGCGGGGTTCCCTTCTTCAGACAAGACGAGGCCTGACTCTCCTGTCCCAACTCTGCAGGGACCCTGTGGTCGGAGTCCAAAACGGAGAGGAAGCCTGAGGTTCCTGCCTCACCTCGAGGTGAGGCCCTCTTCCGTTGCGCCAGACCCAGCGGAGTCCCGAGGGGCCCCGCCACCTCCACAGGATCCCTCGCCTCTCAGAGGCACCCTGGCAAGTTCCCTTAGGTCCCCGGCAGAAGGCAAGGGAAACGAGGGTTTCCCGCCGCCCCCCGAGAAAGATCTCGAGAGTCCTTCTTCAACGCGTCTCGAGGCCCTAGTCCCCTCCCGTGACTCGAGAGCCAAGACGCGCTCCCCCTCGCCACGCGCATGGAGACCTGACTTATCTGGCGCCGCACGAGAGGCTCCCTGAGATCCTCGTCGTGCCTCGGGAGAAAGCCCCCACGGGCGCCGCAGCTCGAGGAAACCCCTGAGACGCCCCCGTCCTCGCGAGCTGAGGGCCTTCTTTTCCTGCATGGCCTGGAGAGCAATCCCGGGTCCTCTCTCCAAACGGAAGAGGAGGCTGGACTCCCTTGAGGCCGTTCAGGGGGCTCCAAGAGACCCGCGTCGCGACTCGAGAGGAGAGCGGAATCCTTGGCTTCCCCTCGAGACGAGGCCTGACTCCCCGGGGGAGCCTGGAATGCAACCCCGAGATCCCGTCCTTCCCTGGAGAGGAATAGTAGGTCACGGACACACGCCTAGGTGAGGTCTCTTCGGCCCTGAAGTGACTCGAGCGCAACCCCCAGCTTTCCCTCGCAACCCGAGGGGAAGATTGGGCTTCCCAGGGCCAACCCAAGGGGAAGGCTGAGATCCCCGGCGTAACTCGAGAATCCCGCCGCAACTCGAGAAAACCACGTGGTTCCCACCTCTTGACAAGATGAGGCCCTTGCCCGCCACTGGGTCTCAAGGGAAGTCCCCTGTTCCACCATGAAGTGCGAAACGGTCCCTGACAGCCTTACTGCGACCCCCATAAATCCCTCGACATGCCAGGTTCCCTCGAGGGGAACACCGAGGGTCCCGGCACCGCTTCCTCTGAGCCCCTTCTCCCCTCCTGATCGCGACAGGAGAGGCGATTCCCCTGCGTGGTCTGGAAGGGGTTCCCGGCCTTCCCAGCGCACCTCAGGATGAGGCCGGTCTCACGAGGAAATTCGAGACGAGCCACGTGGGTGGGGCCACATGCCGAACGCCCCCGATTCCCCGGTCCGCTCTTGAGAAGGACCCGAGGCCCGGACCCCTCTTCGAAGGCAACCCTGTGGGTGAAGGCACAACACGAAGGGGCACTGCCACCCCCGTGCATCGTCCGCAAAGACCCGCGGGTTCCACACACAGCTCGACGAGGGACCCCCTGAGCAACTCGAGAGGCCAGCGGGGTTCCCTTCCTCAGACAAGACGAGGCCTGACTCTCCTGTCCCAACTCTGCAGGGACCCTGCGGTCGGAGTCTGAAACGGAGAGGAAGACCGAGGTTCCTGCCTCCCCTCGAGGTGAGGCCCTCTTCCGTTGCGCCAGACACAGCGGAGTCCCGAGGGGCCCCGCCACCTCCACAGGATCCCTCGCCTCTCAGAGGCACCCTGGAAAGTTCCCTAAGGTCCCCGGCAGAAGGCGAGGGAAACGAGGGATTCCCGCCGCCCCCCGAGAAAGACCTCGAGAGTCCTTCTTCAACGCGTCTCGAGGCCCTAGTCCCCTCCCGTGACTCGAGAGCCAGGACGCGCTCCCCCTCGCCACGCGCATGGAGACCTGACTTCCCTGGCGCCGCACGAGAGGCTCCCTGAGATCCTCGTCGTGCCTCGGGAGAAAACACCCACGGGCGCCGCAGATCCAGGAAACCCCTGAGACGCCCCCGTCCTCGCGAGCTGAGGGCCTTCTTTTCCTGCATGGCCTGGAGAGCAATCCCGGGTCCTCTCTCCAAACGGAAGAGGAGGCTGGACTCCCTTGAGGCCGCTCAGGGGGCTCCAAGAGACCCGCGTCGCGACTCGAGAGGAGAGCGGAGTCCTTGGCTTCCCCTCGAGACGAGGCCTGACTCCCCGGGGGAGCCTGGAATGCAACCCCGAGATCCCTGCCTTCCCTGGAGAGGAATATTAGGTCCCGGACACACGCCTAGGTGAGGTCTCTTCGGCCCTGCAGTGACTCGAGCGCAACCCCCAGCTTTCCCTCGCAACCCGAGGGGAAGATTGGGCTTCCCAGGGCCAACCCAAGGGGAAGGCTGAGATCCCCGTCGTAACTCGAGAATCCTTCCGCAACTCGAGAAAAACCACGTGGTTCCCACCTCTTGGCAACATGAGGCCCTTGCCCGCGACGGCGACTCAAGGGAAGTGCCCTCTTCCTCCCTGAAGGGCGAAACGGTCCCTGACAGCCTTCCTGCGACCCCCAAAAGTCCCCCGACACGCCGGGTTCCTCTGAGGGGAACACCGAGGGTCCCGGCACCGATTCCTCTGAGCCCCTTCTCCCCTCCTGATCGCGACAGGAGAGGCGATTCCCCTGCGTGGTCTGGAAGGGGTTCCCGGCCTTCCCGGCCCACCTCAGGATGAGGCCGGTCTCACGAGGAAATTCGAGACGAGCCCCGTGGGTGGGGCCACATGCCGAACGCCCCCGATTCCCCGGTCCGCCCTTGAGAAGGACCCTAGCCCGGACCCCTCTTCGAAGGCAACCCTGTGGGTGATTGCACAACACGAAGGGGCACTGCCACGCCCGGGCATCGTCCGCAAAGACCCGCGGGTTCCACACACAGCTCGACGAGGGGCCTGAGACCCCCTGAGAAACTCGAGAGGCCAGCGGGGTTCCCTTCCTCAGACAAGACGAGGCCTGACTCTCCTGTCCCAACTCTGCAGGGACCCTGCGGTCGGAGTCCGAAACGGAGAGGAAGCCTGAGGTTCCTGCCTCCCCTCGAGGTGAGGCCCTCTTCCGTTGCGCCAGACCCAGCGGAGTCCCGAGGGGCCCCGCCACCTCCACAGGATCCCTCGCCTCTCAGAGGCACCCTGGGAAGTTCCCTAAGGTCCCCGGCAGAAGGCGAGGGAAACGAGGGTTTCCCGCCGCCCCCCGAGAAAGACCTCGAGAGTCCTTCTTCAACGCGTCTCGAGGCCCTAGTCCCCTCCCGTGACTCGAGAGCCAGGACGCGCTCCCCCTCGCCACGCGCATGGAGACCTGACTTCCCTGGCGCCGCACGAGAGGCTCCCTGAGATCCTCGTCGTGCCTCGGGAGAACACCCCCACGGGCGCCGCAGCTCGAGGAATCCCCTGAGACGCCCCCGTCCTCCCGAGCTGAGGGCCTTCTTTTCCTGCATGGCCTGGAGAGCAATCCCGGGTCCTCTCTCCAAACGGAAGAGGAGGCTGGACTCCCTTGAGGCCGCTCAGGGGGCTCCAAGAGACCCGCGTCGCGACTCGAGAGGAGAGCGGAGTCCTTGGCTTCCCCTCGAGACGAGGCCTGACTCCCCGGGAGAGCCTGGAATGCAACCCCGAGATCCCTGCCTTCCCTGGAGAGGAATAGTAGGTCCCGGACACACACCTAGGTGAGGTCTCTTCGGCCCTGCAGTGACTCGAGCGCAACCCCCAGCTTTCCCTCGCAACCCGAGGGGAAGATTGGAATTCCCAGCGCCACCCCAAGGGGAAGGCTGAGATCCCCGTCGTAACTCGAGAATCCAGCCGCAACTCGAGAAAAACCACGTGGTTCCCACCTCTTGGCAAGATGAGGCCCTTGCCCGCCACGGCGTCTCAAGGGAAGTCCCCTGTTCCACCCTGAAGGGCGAAACGGTCCCTGACAGCCTTCCTGCGACCCCCAAAAGTCCCCCGACAGGCCGGGTTCCCCCGAGGGGAACACCGAGGGTCCCGGCACCGCTTCCTCTGAGCCCCTTCTCCCCTCCTGATCGCGACAGGAGAGGCGATTCCCCTGCGTTGTCTGGAAGGGGTTCCCGGCCTTCCCGGCCCACCTCAGGATGAGGCCGGTCTCACGACGAAATTCGAGACGAGCCACGTGGGTGGGGCCACATGCCGAACGCCCCCGATTCCCCGGTCCGCCATTGAGAAGGACCCGAGGCCCGGACCCCTCTTCGAAGGCAACCCTGTGGGGGAAGGCACAACACGAAGGGGCACTGCCACCCCCGTGCATCGTCCGCAAAGACCCGCGGGTTCCACACACAGCTCGACGAGGGGCCTGAGACCCCCTGAGCAACTCGAGAGGCCAGCGGGGTTCCCTTCCTCAGACAAGACGAGGCCTGACTCTTCTGTCCCAACTCTGCAGGGACCCTGCGGTCGGAGTCCGAAACGGAGAGGAAGCCTGAGGTTCCTGCCTCCCCTCGAGGTGAGGCCCTCTTCCGTTGCACCAGACCCAGCGGGGTCCCGAGGGGCCCCGCCACCTCCACAGGATCCCTCGCCTCTCAGTGGCACCCTGGGAAGTTCCCTAAGGTCCCCGGCAGAAGGCGAGGGAAACGAGGGTTTCCCGCCGCCCCCCGAGAAAGACCTCGAGAGTCCTTCTTCAACGCGTCTCGAGGCCCTACTCCCCTCCCGTGACTCGAGAGCCAGGACGCGCTCCCCCTCGCCACGCGCATGGAGAACTTACTTCCCTGGCGCCGCACGAGAGGCTCCCTGAGATCCTCGTCGTGCCTCGGGAGAAAACCCCAACGGGCGCCGCAGCTCGAGGAAACCCCTGAGACGCCCCTGTCCTCGCGAGCTGAGGGCCTTCTTTTCCGGCATGGCCTGGAGAGCAATCCCGGGTCCTCTCTCCAAACGGAAGAGGAGGCTGGACTCCCTTGAGGCCGCTCAGGGGGCTCCAAGAGACCCGCGTCGCGACTCGAGAGGAGAGCGCAGTCCTTGGCTTCCCCTCGAGACGAGGCCTGACTCCCCGGGGGAGCCTGGAATGCAACCCCGAGATCCCTGCCTTCCCTTTAGAGGAATAGTAGGTCCCGGACACACGCCTAGGTGAGGTCTCTTCGGCCCTGCAGTGACTCGAGCGCAACCCCCAGCTTTCCCTCGCAACCCGAGGGGAAGATTGGGCTTCCCAGGGCCAACCCAAGGGGAAGGCTGAGATCCCCGTCATAGAGAATCCCGCCGCAACTCGAGAAAAACCACGTGGTTCCCACCTCTTGGCAAGATGAGGCCCTTGCCCGCCACGGCGTCTCAAGGGAAGTCCCCTGTTCCGCCCTGAAGGGCGAAACGGTCCCTGACAGCCTTCCTGCGACCCCCAAAAGTCCCCCGACACGCTGGGGTCCCCCGAGGGGAACACCGAGGGTCCCGGCACCGCTTCCTCTGAGCCCCTTCTCCCCTCCTGATCGCGACAGGAGAGGCGATTCCCCTGCGTGGTCTGGAAGGGGTTCCCGGCCTTCCCGGCGCACCTCAGGATGAGGCCGGTCTCACGAGGAAATTCGAGACGAGCCACGTGGGTGGGGCCACATGCCGAACGCCCCCGATTCCCCGGTCCGCTATTGAGAAGGACCCGAGGCCCGGACCCCTCTTCGAAGGCAACCCTGTGGGTGAAAGCACAACAAGAAGGGGCACTGCCACCCCCGTGCATCGTCCGCAAAGACCCGCGGGTTCCACACACAGCTCGACGAGGGGCCTGAGACCCCCTGAGCAACTCGAGAGGCCAGCGGGGTTCCCTTCCTCAGACAAGACGAGGCCTGACTCTCCTGTCCCAACTCTGCAGGGACCCTGCGGTCGGAGTCCGAAACGGAGAGGAAGCCTGAGGTTCCTGCCTCCCCTCGAGGTGAGGCCCTCTTCCGTTGCGCCAGACCCAGCGGAGTCCCGAGGGGCCCCGCCACCTCCACAGTATCCCTCGCCTCTCAGAGGCACCCTGGGAAGTTCCCTAAGGTCCCCGGCAGAAGGCGAGGGAAACGAGGGTTTCCCGCCGCCCCACGAGAAAGACCTCGAGAGTACTTCTTCAACGCGTCTCGAGGCCCTAGTCCCCTCCCGTGACTCGAGAGCCAGGACGCGCTCCCCCTCGCCACGCGCATGGAGACCTGTCTTCCCTGGCGCCGCACGAGAGGCTCCCTGAGATCCTCGTCGTGCCTCGGGAGAAAACCCCCACGGGCGCCGCAGCTCGAGGAAACCCATGAGACGACCCCGTCCTCGCGAGCTGAGGGCCTTCTTTTCCTGCATGGCCTGGAGAGCAATCCCGGGTCCTCTCTCCAAACGGAAGAGGAGGCTGGACTCCCTTGAGGCCGCTCAGGGGGCTCCAAGAGACCCGCGTCGCGACTCGAGAGGAGAGCGGAGTCCTTGGCTTCCCCTCGAGACGAGGCCTGACTCCCCGGGGGAGCCTGGAATGCAACCCCGAGATCCCTGCCTTCCCTGGAGAGGAATATTAGGTCCCGGACACACGCCTAGGTGAGGTCTCTTCGGCCCTGCAGTAACTCGAGCGCAACCCCCAGCTTCCCCTCGCAACCCGAGGGGAAGATTGGGCTTCCCAGTGTCAACCCAAGGGAAAGGCTGAGATCCCCGCCGCAACTCGAGTAAAACCACGTGGTTCCCACCTCTTGGCAAGATGAGGCCCTTGCCCGCCACGGCGTCTCAAGGGAAGTCCCCTGTTCCGCCCTGAAGGGCGAAACGGTCCCTGACAGCCTTCCTGCGACCCCCAAAAGTCCCCCGACACGCCAGGGTCCCCCGAGGGGAACACCGAGGGTCCCGGCACCGCTTCCTCTGAGCCCCTTCTCCCCTCCGGATCGCGACAGGAGAGGAGATTCCCCTGCGTGGTCTGGAATGGGTTCCCGGCCTTCCCGGCGCACCTCAGGATGAGGCCGGTCTCACGAGGAAATTCGAGACGAGCCACGTGGGTGGGGCCACATGCCGAACCCCCCCGATTCCCCGGTCCGCCCTTGAGAAGGACCCGAGGCCCGGACCCCTCTTCGAAGGCAACCCTGTGGGTGAAGGCACAACACGAAGGGGCACTGCCACCCCCGGGCATCGTCCGCAAAGACCCGCGGGTTCCACACACAGCTCGACGAGGGGCCTGAGACCCCCTGAGCAACTCGAGAGGCCAGCGGGGTTCCCTTCCTCAGACAAGACCAGGCCTGACTCTCCTGTCCCAACTCTGCAGGGACCCTGCGGTCGGAGTCCGAAACGGAGAGGAAGCCCGAGGTTCCTGCCTCCCCTCGAGGTGAGGCCCTCTTCCGTTGCGCCAGACCCAGCGGAGTCCCGAGGGGCCCCGCCACCTCCACAGGATCCCTCGCCTCTCAGAGGCACCCTGGCAAGTTCCCTAAGGTCCCCGGCAGAAGGCGAGGGAAACGAGGGTTTCCCGCCGCCCCCCAAGAAAGACCTCGAGTGCTGGGAGCCGGCATATTGCATATTGAGTGAGGATCTTGAATAGCTCCACTGGAATTATTTCACTGCCGGGAGCCAGCGTGAGGCACTCCGCCCATGACAAAGGTCATGAGGAAGGAGGCTCGGCCTACACAAAGGCGGGATTGAGCCTCAGGAGTCCCCCTGGAGATTCTCGAGCATCTACCCCCAAAACCAGAGTCTGCCTACTTTCTGCTTTGTGCTTTCACCTACTCCTCTGACTTTATGGGGGGCTGTCCCCCACTACCTCTCTCTGAACAGAGAGTTAGCTTACAGCTCCAGTTAATAATTCCTGGATGTGACAGTGTTTCAACCTACAAACACCTTTGGAAATCCTCTAGCCTGCCTGAATGGGTTTTTCCGGCCACATGTGATTGTTCAGAGCCTCCCAACTGTGAGAGGCAGGAGATGTTCTAAACTGCCTAAACACAGATTCCTTTGAGTAGTTAAAAGATTGATTAGAAAATGTATTGGTGAAGGGTTTTTCACTTGTTGGGCCAAAGTTTGCTGCTAAGTCTCCATACTCCTTACCTACTGTGTCTTTGGCAGTGTATTGATTGATATAATGGGTGTATAGAAATGTAAAATGCAGCTTTGTCCAATGCTTTTTGGAAGGCTGGTGCCTGACTTTGGAATAATCACCTTTAGAGAAAAATAAGTTTCTTAAAATGCTAACAGGCCTCCGGGCCAGAAGATGATGTCAATCACCTGAACTTTTGCATATGATAAGTTTGAAAGCCTGGCTTAGATTAGAACCAGGAACTGCTGTCCTTACATGACACCACCCCTTCCCCCATTATCCTCTATGCATACCTTAAGGTATAAAAACTACTTTGGAAAATAAAGTGCGGGCCTTGTTCACTGAAACTTGGTCTCCCCATGTCACTATCTCTCCCAAATTCCAGCTGAGCGTCCATCTGGAGCGACGATGTCCTCTGCGACCATTTATTTGCCTGGGCTTCTAAGACCCACTCGAGAAGGTGTCTAAGGTGGGGCACCTTCCGCTATTCGAGAGGGCGCCTGCGGCCTCCGTGGTCAGAGCTAACCTGGTGTCACGGGTTATATTGATTTTCCGCGTAAACCAAGCCACTCAGCTTCTTTTCTCCACTGAATTTTCCTACTGAGCTATCCTTATATCAGCTGCTTTTCTCCACTGAATTTCCTCACTGAGTTATCCTTATTCTATTACTCTTTGTATCCTTAATTAAAGTGTAATTAAGCAGTTATTCCCTGACCCTCGCCTAGCCGTCACTCCTTCGAATACCCTGGATCAGCCGGGGCTGGTCCCCGGCACTCGAGAGTCCTTCTTCAACGCGTCTCGAGGCCCTAGTCCCCTCCCGTGACTCGAGAGCCAGGACGCGCTCCCCCTCGCCACGCGCATGGAGACCTGACTTCCCTGGCGCCGCACGAGAGGCTCCCTGAGATCCTCGTCGTGCCTCGGGAGAAAACCCCCACGGGCGCCGCAGCTCGAGGAAACCCCTGAGACGCCCCCGTCCTCGCGAGCTGAGGGCCTTCTTTTCCTGCATGGCCGGGAGAGCAATCCCGGGTCCTCTCTCCAAACGGAAGAGGAGGCTGGATTCCCTTGAGGCCGCTCAGGGGGCTCCAAGAGACCCGCGTCGCGACTCGAGAGGAGAGCGGAGTCCTTGGCTTCCCCTCGAGACGAGGCCTGACTCCCCGGGGGAGCCTGGAATGCAACCCCGAGATCCCTGCCTTCCCTGGAGAGGAATATTAGGTCCCGGACACACGCCTAGGTGAGGTCTCTTCGGCCCTGCAGTGACTCGAGCGCAACCCCCAGCTTTCCCTGGCAACCCGAGGGGAAGATTGGAATTCCCAGGGCCAACCCAAGGGGAAGGCTGAGATCCCCGTCGTAACTCGAGAATGCCGCCGCAACTCGAGAAAACCCACGTGGTTCCCACCTCTTGGCAAGATGAGGCCCTTGCCCGCCACGGCGTCTCAAGGGAAGTCCCCTGTTCCGCCCTGAAGGGCGAAACGGTCCCTGACAGCCTTCCTGCGACCCCCAAAAGTCCCACGACACGCCGGGGTCCACCGAGGGGAACACCGAGGGTCCCGGCACCGCTTCCTCTGAGCCCCTTCTCCCCTCCCGATCGCGACAGTAGAGGCGATTCCCCTGCGTGGTCTGGAAGGGGTTCCCGGCCTTCCCGGCGCACCTCAGGATGAGGCCGGTCTCACGAGGAAATTCGAGACGAGCCACGTGGGTGGGGCCACATGCCGAACGCCCCCGATTCCCCGGTCCGCTCTTGAGAAGGACCCGAGGCCCGGACCCCTCTTCGAAGGCAACCCTGTGAGTGAAGGCACAACACGAAGGGGCAGTGACACTCCCGTGCATCGTCCGGAAACACCCACGGTTTCCACACACAGCTCCACGAGGGGACTGAGACTCCCTGAGCAACTCGAGAGGCAAGCGGAGTTCCCTTCCTCAGACAAGACCAGGCCTGACTCTCCTGCCCCAACGCTGCAGGGACACTGCTGTCGGAGTACGAAACGGAAAGGAAGCCTGAGGTCCTGTCTCCCCTCGACATGAGGCCCTCTTCGATTGCGCCAAACCCAGAGGAGTCCCGAGATGGCCCACCAACTCCACAGCATCCCTCACCTCTAAGAGAAACCCTGGGAAGTTCCTTCAGGTCACCGGGAGAAATCGAGGGAAACGAGGGTTTCCCGCCGCAAGCCGAGAAAGACCTCGAGAGTCCTTCTTTTACACGCCTTGATGCCCTAGTCCCCTCCCAGGACTCGAGAACAATGACGCGCTCCCCCTCGCCACGCTCATGGAGACCTGACTTCCTTGGCGCCGCACGAGAGGCTCCCTGAGAACCTCGTCGTGCCTCGTGAGAAAAGCCCCACGGACGCCGCAGCTCGAGGAAACCCCTGAGAAGCCCCCGTCCTCGCGAGGTGAGGGCCTTCTTTTCCTGCCTTTCCTGGAGAGCAATCCCGAGTCCTCTCTCCAAACTGAAGATTAGGCTTGACTCCCTTGAGGCCACTCAGAGTGCTCCAAGAGATCCGCGTCGTGGCTCAAGAAAAGAGCGGAGTCCTTTGCTTCCCCTCGAGGCGAGGCCTGACTCCACGAGGGACTCTGGAGTGCAACCCCGGGATCCCTGTCTTCCCTTGAGAGTACTACTAGGTCCTGGACACACGGCTTGATGAGGTCTCTTCGGCCCTGCAGTGACTCGAGCGCAACCCTCAGCTTTCCCTCGCAACTCGAATGGAAGATGGGGCTTCCCAAGGCCAACCCAAGAGGAAGCCTGAAATCCCCGTCGTAACTCGAGAATCCCGCCGCAACTCGAGAAAAACCACGTGGTCCCAACGTCTTCGCAAGATGGGGCCCTTGCCCGCTACGGCGTCTCAAGGGAAGTCTCACGTTCCGTCCTGAGTTGCGAAACGGTACCTGACACCCTTCATGCGACCTCCAAAATTTCCCAGACACGCCGGCGTCCCCCGAGGGGAACACCGAGGGTCCCGGCACCGCTTCCTCTGAGCCCCTTCTCCCCTCCTGATCGCGACAGGAGAGGCGATTCCCCTGCGTGGTCTGGAAGGGGTTCCCGGCCTTCCCGGGGCACCTCAGGATGAGGCCGGTCTCCTGAGGAAATTCGAGATGTAGCCTCGTGGGTGGTACCACATGCTGAAAGACCCCAATTTTCTGGTACGCTCTTGAAAAGAACCCGATGCCCGGACACCTCTTTGAAGGCAACCCTGTGGATGAAGGCACAACACGAAGGGGCACTGACACCCCTCTGCATCATCCGGAAAAACCCACAGGTTCCACACACAGCTCAACAAGAGGCCTGTCACTCCATGAACAACTCGCAAGGAAAGCGGAGATCCATTCCTCCACAGAAGACGAGGCGTGACTCTCTTGTCCATACTCTGCAGGTACTCTGCGACCCGAGTCAGAAATGGAGAGGACCCCTGAGGTTCCTGCCTGCATACGAGATGAGGCCCTCTTCAATTGCACCAAACCCAGTTGAGTAACGAAGGGCCCCTCCCAAATCCACAGTGTCCCTGACTTCTCAGAGCACCCTGAGAAGTTGCCTGAGGTCACCGACACAATTCGAGGGAACCCAGGGTTCCCTGCCGCAACCCGAGAAAGACCTCGAGAGTCCTTCTTCAATGCGTCTTGAGGCCCGATTCGCCTATTATGACTCGAGAGCAATCACGCACTCCCCTTCACCACACGCACGGAGACCTGACGTCCCTAGCACCACACAAGAGGCTCTCTGAGCTCCCCGTTGTACTTTGTGAGAAATCTGATACTGGCGCCACAGCTGGAGAAAACCCACGAGACGCCCCCGTCATCGCGAGATGAGGGCCTTTTTTCCTGCATGGCCAGGAAAACAATCCCGAGTCATCTCTCCAAACTCCATAGGAGGCTTCACTCCCTTTACAACACGCAGTGGGCTCCAAGAGATACCCGTCGCGACTTGACAGGAGAGCGGAGTCCTTTTTTTCCCCTCAAGACGAGGCCTGACTCTCCGGGTGAGTCGAGAATGCAACCCTGAGGTCCCTGTCGGCCCAGTAGTGGAACAATAGGTCCTGGACACAAGCGTAGATGATGTCTATTTTGCCCTGCAGTGACTGGAGAGCAATCCCCAGTTCTAACTCGCAACTCGAATGGAATACTGGATTTTCCTGGCGCCACACAAGAGGCTCCCTAAGATCCCCGTGGTACTTCATGAGACACCCCACACTGGCGCCGCAGCTCGAGAAAACCCACGAGATGCCACCGTCATCTCGAGATGAGGGCCTTCTTTTCCTGCATGGCCTGGAGTCCAATCCCGAGTCCTCTCTCCAAACTCCACAGGAGGCTTGACTCCCTTTAGTACACACAGTGGGCTCCAAGAGATACCCATCGCGACTCGAGACGAGAGCGGAATTCTTTGCTTACCCTCGAGGTGAGAACTGACTCCCCGGATGAGTCTGGAATGCAAACCCGAGATCCCTGTCGCCCCTGGAGAGCAACGTTAGATCCTGGACACAAGCCTAGATTAGGTTTCTTTTGCCCTGCAGTGACTCTAGCGCAATCCCCAGCTCCCCCTCGCAACCCGAAGGGAAGATTGGATTTCAAGGCCAACAAGAGGAAGCCTAAATTCCCGGTCATAACTCGAGAATCCCGCCGCAACTCGAGCAAAACCACGTGGTTCTCCCGTCATCGTAAGATGAGGCCCTTGCCCGCTACAGCGTTTCAAAAGATGTCCCAGGTTCCATCTTGAAATGCGAAACGGTACTTGGCACCCTTGATGCGACCCCAAAAGTCCCCCAACACGCCAGTCTCACTCAAGGGGAACACCGAGGTTCCCGGCACCACTTCATTTAAGCCCCTTCTGCCCTCCTGATCGTGACCGGTGGGTCGATTCCCCTGCTTTGTCTGCAAGGGGGCCCGACCTTCCCTGCACAACTCAGGATGAGGCCGGTCTCATGGGGAAATTCGATACGTAGCTTTGTGGGTGGTGCCGCTTGCTGAAAGACTCCAATTTCCCGGTCCGCTCTTGATAAGAATCCGATGCTCGGACACCTCTTGGAAGGCAGCCTTGAGTATGAAGGTACAACACGAAGGGGCACTAACACACCTGTGCATCATCCGGAAAAACGGGCAGGTTACACACACAGCTCGACAAGTGGCCTGTCACCTCGAGAACAACTCGAGAGGCAAGAGGAGTCCCATCCTCCAGAAAAGACGAGGCCTGACTCTCCTGTACCAACATGCAGGGACCTTGCGATCTGAGTCAGAAATGGAGAGGAACACTGAGGTTCCTGCTCCAACTCGAGATGAGTCCCTCTTACATTCCACCAAATGCAGAGGAGTCTCGAGAGGCCCCTCCAAACTGCACAGTATCCCTGACTTCTCAGAGGCGCTCTGAGAAGCTCCCTGAGGTCGCAGGCACAAGTCAAGGGAACCCTGGGTTTTATGCAGTGATCCGAGAAAGACCTCGAGAGTCCTTCTTCAACCCGTCTTGAGGCCTGATTACCCTACCATGACTCGAGAGCAATGACGAGCTCCCCCTAGCCATCTCATGGGGACCTGACTTCCCTGGCGCCACACGAGAGGCTCCCTGAGCTCCCTCTCGTACCTCGTCAGAAACCCGGCACTAGCGCAGCAGTCTAGAAAACCCACGAGATGCCGCCATCATCGCGAGATGAGGGCCTTCTTTTCCTGCATGGCCTGGAGAGGAATCCCGAGTCCTCTATCCAAACAGCACAGGAGGCTTGACTCCCTTTAGGGCACACAGTGGGCTCCAAGAGATACCCATCGCGACTCAAAAGGACAGCGGAGTTCTTTGCTTCCCCTCGAGACGAGGCCTGATTCCCCGGGTGAGTCTGGTATGCAACCCCAAGATACCTGTCTCCCCTAGGTACGAGCATTAAGTCCTGGACACAAGCCTAGATGAGGTCTATTTTGCCCTGCAGTGACTCGAGAGCAATCCCCAGCTCTCCCTTTAAACTCGAATGGAAGATAGGACTTCCCTGGCCCAACACATGAGGAAGACTGTATTCCCCGTCGAAACTCGAGAATCCCGCCACAACTCGAGAAACGCCACGTGGTTCCCCCGTCATCCCAAGATGAGGCCCTTGCCCCCTACAGCGTCTCAAGAGAAGTCCCACGTTCCGTCTTGAAGTGCGAAACGGTATTGGCACCCTTGATGCGCCCTCAAATGTTCCTCGACACACCAGTCTGACTCGAGGAGAACACCGAGGTTCCCGGCACCACTACATCTGGGCCCCTTCTCCCCTCCTGATCGCGACAGGAGGGTCGATTCCCCTGTTTTGTCTTGAAGGGGTTCCCGCCTTTCCCGGTGCATCTCAGGACGAGGCCGGTCTCACGAGGATATTCGAGACATAGCCACGTGGATGGTGACACATGCCGAAAGACCCCGATTTCCCGGTCCGCTCTTGATAAGATCCTGATGCCCGGACACCTCTTTGAAGATAACCCTTTTGATGAAGGCACAACACTTAGGGGCACTGACACCCCCGGGTATCGTCCGGAGAAACCCGCAGGTACCACACACAGCTCGAGAAGTGACCTGTCACCCTGTGAACAACTGGAGAGGCAAGCAGAGTTCCATTCCTCCACACAAGACGAGGCCTGACTCTCCTGTTCGAACTCTGCAGCGAAACTGCGATCCGAGTCAGATCTGGCCCAGGGGAAGTCAGGAGAGGAAACATGAGTTTCCTGCCTCCACTCGAGATGAGGCCCTCTTCCATTGCACCGAACCCAGTGGAGTCCCGAGAGACCCCTCCCAACTGCACAGTATCCCTGACTTCTCAGAGGCACCCTTAGACCTTCCTGAGATCACCGGCACAAGTCGAGGGAACCAAGGGTTTCCTGCCCCAACCCGTAAAAGACCTCGAGAATCCTTCTTCAACGCGTCTTGAGGTGCGATTCCCCTACCATGACTCGAGAGCAATGACGCGCTCCCCCTAGCCACGCGCATAGAAACCTGACTTCCCTGGCGCCACAGGAGAGGCTCCCTGAGCTCCCCATTATACCTCGTGAGCAACACCACACTGGAGCCGCAGCTCGAGAATACCCACGAGACGCCCCAGTCCTCACGAGATGAGGGCCTTCTTTTGCTGTATGGCCTGGAGAGCAATCCTGAGTCCTCTCTCCAAACTCCACAGGAGGCTTGACTCATTTTAGGCCACACAGTGAGCTCCAAGATATACCCGTCGCGACTTGACAGGAGAGCGGTGTCCTTGGCTTCCCCTCGAGACGAGGCCTGACTCCCCGGGTGAGTCGAGAATGCAATGCTGAGATCGCTTTTGCCCCAGCAGAGGAACATTAGGTCCTGGACACAAGCCTAGATGAGGTCTATTTGGCCCTGCAGTGTCTCGAGAGCAATCCCCAGTTCTAACTCACAATTCGAATGAAAACTGGACTTCCTTGGGCCAGTTGAACAGGAAGCCTGAATTCCCGGTTGTAACTCGAGAATCCCGCCCCAACTCAAGAAAAACCACGTGGTTCCCCCGTCATTGAAAGATGAGGCCCTTGCCCGCTACAGCGTCTCAAGAGAAGTCCCACGTTCCGTATTGAAGAGCGAAAAGTTACTTGGAACCCTTGATGCGACCCCAAAAGTTCCCCGACATACCAGTCTCACTTGAGGAGAACACCGAGGTTCCCGGCACCACTTCATCTGAGACTCTTCTCCCCTCTTGATCGCGACAGGAGGTTCGATTCCCCTGCTTTGTCTGGAAGGCGTTCCCGACCTTCCTGGTGCACATCAAGATGAGGCCAGTCTCATGACGAAATTCGAGACATAGCCTCGTGGGTGGTGCGGCATGCCAAAAGACCCCGATTCCCTGGTCCGCTCTTGATAAGAACCCGATGGCAGAACCCAACTCGAAGGCAATCCTGTGGAACAAGTCACAACACGAAGGGGCAGTGACACCCCAGTGCATCGTCCAGAAAAACCCGCAAGTTCCACATACAAATCGACAAGTGGCCTGTCACCCCATGAACAACGCGAGAGTCAAGCGGAGTTCGATTCCTCCTCACAAGACGAGGCCTGACTCTCCTGTCCCAACTCTGCAGGGACTCTGGGATCCGAGTCAGGTCCGGCGCATTCGAAGCCAGGAGAGGAACCCTGTGGTTCCTGCCTCAACTTGTCATGAGGCCCTCTTCCATTGCACCAAACCCAGTGGAGTTCCGAGAGGCCCCTCCCAACTCCACAGTGACCCTGACTTCTCAGAGGCACGCTGAGAAGCTTCCTGAGGTCACTGGCACAAGTCGATGGAACCCAGGGTTTCCTGCTGCAACCCAAGAAAGACCTCGAGAGTCCTTCTTTAACACGTCTTCAGGCCCAATTCCCCTACCATGACTCGAGAACAATGACGGGCTCCCTCTCACCACGTGCATAGAGACCTGACTGCCCTGGCACCACATGAGAGGCTCATTGAGCTCCCAGTCTTACTTCGTGAGAAACCCCACACTAGCGCCACAGCTCGAGAAAACCTACGAGACGCCCCAGTCATCGGGAGATGAGGGCCTTCATTTCCTGCATTGCCTGGAGAGCAATCCCGTGTCCTCCCTCCAAACACCAGAGGAGGTTTGACTCCCTTTAAGCCACTCAGTGGGCTCCAAGACATACCCGTCCGACTCGAGAGGAGAGCAGAGTCCTTTGCTTCCCCTCGAGACGAGGCCTGACTCCAGGGTGAGTCTGGAATGCAACCCCGAGATTCCTGTTGCCCCTTGACATGAACATTAGGTCCTGCACACAAGCCTTGGTGGGGGCTCTTTTGCCTTCAGTGACTAGAGCGCACCTCCAGCTCTTCCTCGAATCTCGAATGGAAGATAAGACTTTTGTGGGCCAACACAAGAGGAAGCATGAATTCCCTGTGGTAACTCAAATATCCCACCGCAACTAGAGAAAAACCAAGTGGTTCCCCAGTCATTCCAAGATGAGGCCCTTGCCCGCTGGAGCACCCCAAGAGAAGTCCCACGTTCCAATTTGAAGAGCGAAACGGTACTTGGAACGCGTTATGCGACCCCAAAAGTTACCCGACATACCTGTCTCACTTGAGGGAAACACCGAGGTTCCCAGCAGCACTTCATCTGAGCCACTTCTCCCCTCCTGATCGCCACAGGAGGGTCGATTCCTCTGCTTTGTCTGGAAGGGTTTCATGACCTTCGCGGCACACCTCAGGATGAGGCCGGTTTCATGAGGAAATTCGAGACTAGCCACGTGGGTGGTGCCAATTGCTGAAAGACCTCGATTTCCCAGTCCGCTCTTCATAAGAACACGATGCCCGGACACCTCTTCGAAGGCAACCCTGTGGATGAAGACACAAAACGAAGGGTCACTGACACCCCCATGCATCGTCTGGAAAAACCTGCAGATTCCACACACAGTTTGACAAGGGGCCTGAAACCCCATGAACAACTCGAGAGGCAAGCGGAGTTCCATTCCTCAGAAAAGACATAGCCTGACTCTCCTGTCCCAACTCTGCAGGGACACTACGATCAGAGTCAGAATTGGAGAGGAAGCCTGAGGTTCCTGCCTCCACTCGAGATGAGGCCCTCTTCCATTGCGACAAACCCAGTGGAGTCCCGAGAGGCCCCGCCAAATCCACAGCGTCCCTCACCTCTCAGAGGCACCCTGGGAAGTTTCCTCAGGTCCCCGGCAGAAGCCGGGGGAAACGAGGGTTTCCCGCTGCAACCCGAGAAAGACCTCGAGAGTCCTTCTTCAACGCGTCTTGAGGCCCTAGTCCCCTCCCATGACTCGAGAACAATGACGCGCTCCTTCTCGCCACGTGCATGGAGACATGACTTCCCTGGAACCGCCGGAGAGGCTCCCTGAGATCCTCGTCGTGCCTCGGGAGAAAACCCCCACGGGTGCCGCAGCTCGAGGAAACCCCTGAGATGCCCCCGTCCTCGCGAGGTGAGGGCCTTCTTTTCCTGCCTGGCCTGGAGAGTAATCACGAGTCCTCTCTCAAAAGTGAAGAGGAGGCTGGACTCCCTTGAGGGCACTCAGGGGGCACCAAGATATCCGCGTCGCGACTCGGGAGGAGAGCGGAGTCCTTTGCTTCCCCTGGAGGCGAAGCCTGACTCCCCGGGGGACCATGGGATGCAACTCCGAGATCCTTGTCTTCCCTGGAGAGGAGCATTAGGTCCTGGACACAGGCCTAGATGAGGTCTCTTTGGCCCTGCAGTGACTCGAGCGCAACCCCCAGCTTTCGCTCGCCACTAGAATAGAAGATTGGGCTACCCAGGGCCGACATAAGAGGAAGCCTGTAATCCCCCGTCGTAACACGAGAATCCCGCCGCAACTCGAGAAAAACCACGTGGTTCCCACCTCTTGACAAGATGAGGCCCTTGCCCGCCACTGGGTCTCAAGGGAAGTCCCCTGTTCCACCATGAAGGGCGAAACGGTCCCTGACAGCCTTACTGCGACCCCCATAAATCCCTCGACATGCCAGGTTCCCTCGAGGGGAACACCGAGGGTCCCGGCACCGCTTCCTCTGAGCCCCTTCTCCCCTCCTGATCGCGACAGGAGAGGCGATTCCCCTGCGTGGTCTGGAAGGGGTTCCCGGCCTTCCCGGCGCACCTCAGGATGAGGCCGGTCTCACGAGGAAATTCGAGACGAGCCACGTGGGTGGGGCCACATGCCGAACGCCCCCGATTCCCCGGTCCGCTCTTGAGAAGGACCCGAGGCCCGGACCCCTCTTCGAAGGCAACCCTGTGGGTGAAGGCACAACACGAAGGGGCACTGCCACCCCCGTGCATCGTCCGCAAAGACCCGCGGGTTCCACACACAGCTCGACGAGGGACCCCCTGAGCAACTCGAGAGGCCAGCGGGGTTCCCTTCCTCAGACAAGACGAGGCCTGACTCTCCTGTCCCAACTCTGCAGGGACCCTGCGGTCGGAGTCCGAAACGGAGAGGAAGACCGAGGTTCCTGCCTCCCCTCGAGGTGAGGCCCTCTTCCGTTGCGCCAGACACAGCGGAGTCCCGAGGGGCCCCGCCACCTCCACAGGATCCCTCGCCTCTCTGAGGCACCCTGGAAAGTTCCCTAAGGTCCCCGGCAGAAGGCGAGGGAAACGAGGGTTTCCCGCCGCCCCCCGAGAAAGACCTCGAGGGCCCTTCTTCAACGCGTCTCGAGGCCCTAGTCCCCTTCCGTGACTCGAGAGCCAGGACGCGCTCCCCCTCGCCACGCGCATGGAGACCTGACTTCCCTGGCGCCACACGAGAGGCTCGCTGAGATCCTCGTCGTGCCTCGGGAGAAAACACCCACGGGCGCCGCAGATCCAGGAAACCCCTGAGACGCCCCCGTCCTCGCGAGCTGAGGGCCTTCTTTTCCTGCATGGCCTGGAGAACAATCCCGGGTCCTCTCTCCAAACGGAAGAGGAGGCTGGACTCCCTTGAGGCCGCTCAGGGGGCTCCAAGAGACCCGCGTCGCGACTCGAGAGGAGAGCGGAATCCTTGGCTTCCCCTCGAGACGAGGCCTGACTTCCCGGGGGAGCCTGGAATGCTACCCCGAGATCCCTGCCTTCCCTGGAGAGGAATATTAGGTCCCGGACACACGCCTAGGTGAGGTCTCTTCGGCCCTGCAGTGACTCGAGCGCAACCCCCAGCTTTCCCTCGCAACCCGAGGGGAAGATGGGGCTTCCAAGGGCCAACCCAAGGGGAAGGCTAAGATCCCCGTCGTAACTCGAGAATCCCTCCGCAACTCGAGAAAAACCACGTGGTTCCCACCTCTTGGCAACATGAGGCCGTTGCCCGCGACGGCGACTCAAGGGAAGTGCCCTGTTCCACCCTGAAGGGCGAAACGGTCCCTGACAGCTCTCCTGCGACCCCCAAAAGTCCCCCGACACGCCGGGTTCCCCCGAGGGGAACACCGAGGGTCCCGGCACCGCTTCCTCTGAGCCCCTTCTCCCCTCCTGATCGCGACAGGAGAGGCGATTCCCCTGCGTGGTCTGGAAGGGGTTCCCGGCCTTCCCGGCCCACCTCAGGATGAGGCCGGTCTCACGAGGAAATTCGAGACGAGCCCCGTGGGTGGGGCCACATGCCGAACGTCCCCGATTCCCCGGTCCGCCCTTGAGAAGGACCCTAGCCCGGACCCCTCTTCGAAGGCAAACCTGTGGGAGATTGCACAACACGAAGGGGCACTGCCACTCCCGGGCATCGTCCGCAAAGACCCGCGGGTTCCACACACAGCTCGACGAGGGGCCTGAGACCCCCTGAGAAATTCGAGAGGCCAGCGGGGTTCCCTTCCTCAGACAAGACGAGGCCTGACTCTCCTGTCCCAACTCTGCAGGGACCCTGTGGTCGGAGTCCAAAACGGAGAGGAAGCCTGAGGTTCCTGCCTCCCCTCGAGGTGAGGCCCTCTTCCGTTGCGCCAGACCCAGCGGAGTCCCGAGGGACCCCGCCACCTCCACAGGATCCCTCGCCTCTCAGAGGCACCCTGGCAAGTTCCCTTAGGTCCCCGGCAGAAGGCGAGGGAAACGAGGGTTTCCCGCCGCCCCCCGAGAAAGACCTCGAGAGTCCTTCTTCAACGCGTCTCGAGGCCCTAGTCCCCTCCCGTGACTCGAGAGCCAAGACGCGCTCCCCCTCGCCACGCGAATGGAGACCTGACTTATCTGGCGCCGCACGAGAGGCTCCCTGAGATCCTCGTCGTGCCTCGGGAGAAAGCCCCCACGGGCGCCGCAGCTCGAGGAAACCCCTGAGACGCCCCCGTCCTCGCGAGCTGAGGGCCTTCTTTTCCTGCATGGCCTGGAGAGCAATCCCGGGTCCTCTCTCCAAACGGAAGAGGAGGCTGGACTCCCTTGAGGCCGCTCAGGGGGCTGCAAGAGACCCGCGTCGGGACTCGAGAGGAGAGCGGAGTCCTTGGCTTCCCCTCGAGACGAGGCCTGACTCCCCGGGGGAGCCTGGAATGCAACCCCGAGATCCCTGCCTTCCCTGGAGAGGAATATTAGGTCCCAGACACACGCCTAGGTGAGGTCTCTTCGGCCCTGCAGTGACTCGAGCGCAACCCCCAGCTTTCCCTCGGAACCCGAGGGGAAGATTGGAATTCCCAGGGCCAACCCAAGGGGAAGGCTGAGATCCCCGTCGTAACTCGAGAATCCCGCCGCAACCCGAGAAAAACCACGTGGTTCCCACCTATTGGCAACATGAGGCCCTTGCCCGCCACGGCGTCACAAGGGAAGTCCCCTGTTCCGCCCTGAAGGGCGAAACGGTCCCTGACAGCCTTCCTGCGACCCCCAAAAGTCCCCCGACATGCCGGGTTCCCTCGAGGGGAACATTGAGGGTCCCGGCACCGCTTCCTCTGAGCCCCTTCTCCCCTCCTGATCGCGACAGTAGAGGCGATTCCCCTGCGTGGTCTGGAAGGGGTTCCCGGGCTTCCCGGCCCACCTCATGATGAGGCCGGTCTCACGAGGAAATTTGAGACGAGCCACGTGGATGGGGCCACATGCCGAACGCCCCCGATTCCCCGGTCCGCCCTTTAGAAGGACCCTAGCCCGGACCCCTCTTCGAAGGCAACCCTGTGGGTGAAGGCACAACACGAAGGGGCACTGCCACCCCCGTGCATCGTCCGCAAAGACCCGCGGGTTCCACACACAGTTTGACGAGGGGCCTGAGACCCCCTGAGCAACTCGAGAGGCCAGCGGGGTTCCCTTCCTCAGACAAGACGAGGCCTGACTCTCCTGTCCCAACTCTGCAGGGACCCTGCGGTCGGAGTCCGAAACGGAGAGGAAGCCTGAGGTTCCTGCCTCCCCTCGAGGTGAGGCCCTCTTCCGTTGCGCCAGACCCAGCGGAGTCCCGAGGGGCCCCGCCACCTCCACAGGATCCCTCGCCTCTCAGAGGCACCCTGGGAAGTTCCGTAAGGTCCCCGGCAGAAGGCGAGGGAAATGAGGGTTTCCCGCCGCCCCCCGAGAAAGACCTCGAGAGTCCTTCTTCAATGCGTCTCGAGGCCCTAGTCCCCTCCCGTGACTCGAGAGCCAGGACGCGCTCCCCCTCGCCACGCGCATGGAGACCTGACTTCCCTGGCGCCGCACGAGAGGCTCCCTGAGATCCTCGTCGTGCCTCGGGAGAAAACCCCCACGGGCCACACAGCTCGTGGAAACCCCTGAGACGCCCCCGTCCTCGCGAGCTGAGGGCCTTCTTTTCCTGCATGGCCTGGAGAGCAATCCCGGGTCCTCTCTCTAAACGGAAGAGGAGGCTGGACTCCCTTGAGGCCGCTCAGGGGGCTCCAAGAGACCCGCGTCGCGACTCGAGAGGAGAGCGGAGTCCTTGGCTTCCCCTCGAGACGAGGCCTGACTCCCCGGGGGAGCCTGGAATGCAACCCCGAGATCCCGTCCTTCCCTGGAGAGGAATAGTAGGTCATGGACACACGCATAGGTGAGGTCTCTTCGGCCCTGAAGTGACTCGAGCGCAACCCCCAGCTTTCCCTCACAACCCGAGGGGAAGATTGGGCTTCCCAGGGCCAACCCAAGAGGAAGCCTGAGATCCCCGTCGTAACTCGAGAATCCCGCCGCAACTCGAGAAAACCACGTGGTTCCCACCTCTTGACAAGATGAGGCCATTGCCCGCCACTGGGTCTCAAGGGAAGTCCCCTGTTCCACCATGAAGGGCGAAACGGTCCCTGACAGCCTTACTGCGACCCCCATAAATCCCTCGACATGCCAGGTTCCCTCGAGGGGAACACCGAGGGTCCCGGCACCGCTTCCTCTGAGCCCCTTCTCCCCTCCTGATCGCGACAGGAGAGGCGATTCCCCTGCGTGGTCTGGAAGGGGTTCCCGGCCTTCCCGGCGCACCTCAGGATGAGGCCGGTCTCACGAGGAAATTCGAGACGAGCCACGTGGGTGGGGCCACATGCCGAACGCCCCGATTCCCCGGTCCGCTCTTGAGAAGGACCCGAGGCCCGGACCCCTCTTCGAAGGCAACCCTGTGGGTGAAGGCACAACACGAAGGGGCACTGCCACCCCCGTGCATCGTCCGCAAAGACCCGCGGGTTCCACACACAGCTCGACGAGGGACCCCCTGAGCAACTCGAGAGGCCAGCGGGGTTCCCTTCCTCAGACAAGACGAGGCCTGACTCTCCTGTCCCAACTCTGCAGGGACCCTGCGGACGGAGTCCGAAACGGAGAGGAAGACCGAGGTTCCTGCCTCCCCTCGAGGTGAGGCCCTCTTCCGTTGCGCCAGACACAGCGGAGTCCCGAGGGGCCCCGCCACCTCCACAGCATCCCTCGCCTCTCAGAGGCACCCTGGAAAGTTCCCTAAGGTCCCCGGCAGAAGGCGAGGGAAACGAGGGATTCCCGCCGCCCCCCGAGAAAGACCTGGAGAGTCCTTCTTCAACGCGTCTCGAGGCCCTAGTCCCCTCCCGTGACTCGAGAGCCAGGACGCGCTCCCCCTCGCCACGCGCATGGAGACCTGACTTCCCTGGCGCCGCACGAGAGGCTCCCTGAGATCCTCGTCGTGCCTCGGGAGAAAACACCCACGGGCGCCGCAGATCCAGGAAACCCCTGAGACGCCCCCGTCCTCGCGAGCTGAGGGCCTTCTTTTCCTGCATGGCCTGGAGAGCAATCCCGGGTCCTCTCTCCAAACGGAAGAGGAGGCTGGACTCCCTTGAGGCCGCTCAGGGGGCTCCAAGAGACCCGCGTCGCGACTCGAGAGGAGAGCAGAGTCCTTGGCTTCCCCTCGAGACGAGGCCTGACTCCCCGGGGGAGCCTGGAATGCAACCCCGAGATCCCTGCCTTCCCTGGAGAGGAATATTAGGTCCCGGACACACGCCTAGGTGAGGTCTCTTCGGCCCTGCAGTGACTCGAGCGCAACCCCCAGCTTTCCCTCGCAACCCGAGGGGAAGATTGGGCTTCCCAGGGCCAACCCAAGGGGAAGGCTGAGATCCCCGTCGTAACTCGAGAATCCTTCCGCAACTCGAGAAAAACCACGTGGTTCCCACCTCTTGGCAACATGAGGCCCTTGCCCGCGACGGCGACTCAAGGGAAGTGCCCTGTTCCACCCTGAAGGGCGAAACGGTCCCTGACAGCCTTCCTGCGACCCCCAAAAGTCCCCCGACACGCCGGGTTCCCCCGAGGGGAACACCGAGGGTCCCGGCACCGATTCCTCTGAGCCCCTTCTCCCCTCCTGATCGCGACAGGAGAGGCGATTCCCCTGCGTGGTCTGGAAGGGGTTCCCGGCCTTCCCGGCCCACCTCAGGATGAGGCCGGTCTCACGAGGAAATTCGAGACGAGCCCCGTGATTGGGGCCACATGCCGAACGCCCCCGATTCCCCGGTCCGCCCTTGAGAAGGACCCTAGCCCGGACCCCTCTTCGAAGGCAAACCTGTGGGTGATTGCACAACACGAAGGGGCACTGCCACGCCCGGGCATCGTCCGAAAAGACCCGCGGGTTCCACACACAGCTCGACGAGGGGCCTGAGACCCCCTGAGCAACTCGAGAGGCCAGCGGGGTTCCCTTCCTCAGACAAGACGAGGCCTGACTCTCCTGTCCCAACTCTGCAGGGACCCTGCGGTCGGAGTCCGAAACGGAGAGGAAGCCTGAGGTTCCTGCCTCCCCTCGAGGTGAGGCCCTCTTCCGTTGCGCCAGACCCAGCGGGGTCCCGAGGGGCCCCGCCACCTCCACAGTATCCCTCGCCTCTCAGAGGCACCCTGGGAAGTTCCCTAAGGTCCCCGGCAGAAGGCGAGGGAAACGAGGGTTTCCCGCCGCCCCACGAGAAAGACCTCGAGAGTACTTCTTCAACGCGTCTCGAGGCCCTAGTCCCCTCCCGTGACTCGAGAGCCAGGACGCGCTCCCCCTCGCCACGCGCATGGAGACCTGACTTCCCTGGCGCCGCACGAGAGGCTCCCTGAGATCCTCGTCGTGCCTCGGGAGAACACCCCCACGGGCGCCGCAGCTCGAGGAAACCCCTGAGACGCCCCCGTCCTCGCGAGCTGAGGGCCTTCTTTTACTGCATGGCCTGGAGAGCAATCCTGGGTCCTCTCTCCAAACGGAAGAGGAGGCTGGACTCCCTTGAGGCTGCTCAGGGGGCTCCAAGAGACCCGCGTCGCGACTCGAGAGGAGAGCGGAGTCCTTGGCTTCCCCTCGAGACGAGGCCTGACTCCCCGGGGGAGCCTGGAATGCAACCCCGAGATCCCTGCCTTCCCTGGAGAGGAATAGTAGGTCCCGGACACACGCCTAGGTGAGGTCTCTTCGGCCCTGCAGTGACTCGAGCGCAACCCCCATCTTTCCCTCGCAACCCGAGGGGAAGATTGGGCTTCCCAGGGCCAACCCAAGGGGAAGGCTGAGATCCCCGTCATAGAGAATCCCGCCGCAACTCGAGAAAAACCACGTGGTTCCCACCTCTTGGCAAGATGAGGCCCTTGCCCGCCACGGCGTCTCAAGGGAAGTCCCCTGTTCCGCCCTGAAGGGCGAAACGGTCCCTGACAGCCTTCCTGCGACCCCCAAAAGTCCCCCGACACGCTGGGGTCCCCCGAGGGGAACACCGAGGGTCCCGGCACCGCTTCCTCTGAGCCCCTTCTCCCCTCCTGATCGCGACAGGAGAGGCGATTCCCCTGCGTGGTCTGGAAGGGGTTCCCGGCCTTCCCGGCGCACCTCAGGATGAGGCCGGTCTCACGAGGAAATTCGAGACGAGCCACGTGGGTGGGGCCACATGCCGAACGCCCCCGATTCCCCGGTCCGCTCTTGAGAAGGACCCGAGGCCCGGACCCCTCTTCGAAGGCAACCCTGTGGGTGAAAGCACAACAAGAAGGGGCACTGCCACCCCCGTGCATCGTCCGCAAAGACCCGCGGGTTCCACACACAGCTCGACGAGGGGCCTGAGACCCCCTGAGCAACTCGAGAGGCCAGCGGGGTTCCCTTCCTCAGACAAGACGAGGCCTGACTCTCCTGTCCCAACTCTGCAGGGACCCTGCGGTCGGAGTCCGAAACGGAGAGGAAGCCTGAGGTTCCTGCCTCCCCTCGAGGTGAGGCCCTCTTCCGTTGCGCCAGACCCAGCGGGGTCCCGAGGGGCCCCGCCACCTCCACAGTATCCCTCGCCTCTCAGAGGCACCCTGGGAAGTTCCCTAAGGTCCCCGGCAGAAGGCGAGGGAAACGAGGGTTTCCCGCCGCCCCACGAGAAAGACCTCGAGAGTACTTCTTCAACGCGTCTCGAGGCCCTAGTCCCCTCCCGTGACTCGAGAGCCAGGACGCGCTCCCCCTCGCCACGCGCATGGAGACCTGTCTTCCCTGGCGCCGCACGAGAGGCTCCCTGAGATCCTCGTCGTGCCTCGGGAGAAAACCCCCACGGGCGCCGCAGCTCGAGGAAACCCCTGAGACGCCCCCGTCCTCGCGAGCTGAGGGCCTTCTTTTCCTGCATGGCCTGGAGAGCAATCCCGGGTCCTCTCTCCAAACGGAAGAGGAGGCTGGACTCCCTTGAGGCCGCTCAGGGGGCTCCAAGAGACCCGCGTCGCGACTCGAGAGGAGAGCGGAGTCCTTGGCTTCCCCTCGAGACGAGGCCTGACTCCCCGGGGGAGCCTGGAATGCAACCCCGAGATCCCTGCCTTCCCTGGAGAGGAATATTAGGTCCCGGACACACGCCTAGGTGAGGTCTCTTCGGCCCTGCAGTAACTCGAGCGCAACCCCCAGCTTCCCCTCGCAACCCGAGGGGAAGATTGGGCTTCCCAGTGTCAACCCAAGGGGAAGGCTGAGATCCCCGCCGCAACTCGAGTAAAACCACGTGGTTCCCACCTCTTGGCAAGATGAGGCCCTTGCCCGCGACGGCGTCTCAAGGGAAGTCCCCTGTTCCGCCCTGAAGGGCGAAACGGTCCCTGACAGCCTTCCTGCGACCCCCAAAAGTCCCCCGACACGCCAGGGTCCCCCGAGGGGAACACCGAGGGTCCCGGCACCGCTTCCTCTGAGCCCCTTCTCCCCTCCGGATCGCGACAGGAGAGGAGATTCCCCTGCGTGGTCTGGAAGGGGTTCCCGGCCTTCCCGGCGCACCTCAGGATGAGGCCGGTCTCACGAGGAAATTCGAGACGAGCCACGTGGGTGGGGCCACATGCCGAACGCCCCCGATTCCCCGGTCCGCCCTTGAGAAGGACCCGAGGCCCGGACCCCTCTTCGAAGGCAACCCTGTGGGTGAAGGCACAACACGAAGGGGCACTGCCACCCCCGGGCATCGTCCGCAAAGACCCGCGGGTTCCACACACAGCTCGACGAGGGGCCTGAGACCCCCTGAGCAACTCGAGAGGCCAGCGGGGTTCCCTTCCTCAGACAAGACCAGGCCTGACTCTCCTGTCCCAACTCTGCAGGGACCCTGCGGTCGGAGTCCGAAACGGAGAGGAAGCCCGAGGTTCCTGCCTCCCCTCGAGGTGAGGCCCTCTTCCGTTGCGCCAGACCCAGCGGAGTCCCGAGGGGCCCCGCCACCTCCACAGGATCCCTCGCCTCTCAGAGGCACCCTGGCAAGTTCCCTAAGGTCCCCGGCAGAAGGCGAGGGAAACGAGGGTTTCCCGCCGCCCCCCAAGAAAGACCTCGAGTGCTGGGAGCCGGCATATTGCATATTGAGTGAGGATCTTGAATAGCTCCACTGGAATTATTTCACTGCCGGGAGCCAGCGTGAGGCACTCCGCCCATGACAAAGGTCATGAGGAAGGAGGCTCGGCCTACACAAAGGCGGGATTGAGCCTCAGGAGTCCCCCTGGAGATTCTCGAGCATCTACCCCCAAAACCAGAGTCTGCCTACTTTCTGCTTTGTGCTTTCACCTACTCCTCTGACTTTATGGGGGGCTGTCCCCCACTACCTCTCTCTGAACAGAGAGTTAGCTTACAGCTCCAGTTAATAATTCCTGGATGTGACAGTGTTTCAACCTACAAACACCTTTGGAAATCCTCTAGCCTGCCTGAATGGGTTTTTCCGGCCACATGTGATTGTTCAGAGCCTCCCAACTGTGAGAGGCAGGAGATGTTCTAAACTGCCTAAACACAGATTCCTTTGAGTAGTTAAAAGATTGATTAGAAAATGTATTGGTGAAGGGTTTTTCACTTGTTGGGCCAAAGTTTGCTGCTAAGTCTCCATACTCCTTACCTACTGTGTCTTTGGCAGTGTATTGATTGATATAATGGGTGTATAGAAATGTAAAATGCAGCTTTGTCCAATGCTTTTTGGAAGGCTGGTGCCTGACTTTGGAATAATCACCTTTAGAGAAAAATAAGTTTCTTAAAATGTTAACAGGCCTCCGGGCCAGAAGATGATGTCAATCACCTGAACTTTTGCATATGATAAGTTTGAAAGCCTGGCTTAGATTAGAACCAGGAACTGCTGTCCTTACATGACACCACCCCTTCCCCCATTATCCTCTATGCATACCTTAAGGTATAAAAACTACTTTGGAAAATAAAGTGCGGGCCTTGTTCACTGAAACTTGGTCTCCCCATGTCACTATCTCTCCCAAATTCCAGCTGAGCGTCCATCTGGAGCGACGATGTCCTCTGCGACCATTTATTTGCCTGGGCTTCTAAGACCCACTCGAGAAGGTGTCTAAGGTGGGGCACCTTCCGCTATTCGAGAGGGCGCCTGCGGCCTCCGTGGTCAGAGCTAACCTGGTGTCACGGGTTATATTGATTTTCCGCGTAAACCAAGCCACTCAGCTTCTTTTCTCCACTGAATTTTCCTACTGAGCTATCCTTATATCAGCTGCTTTTCTCCACTGAATTTCCTCACTGAGTTATCCTTATTCTATTACTCTTTGTATCCTTAATTAAAGTGTAATTAAGCAGTTATTCCCTGACCCTCGCCTAGCCGTCACTCCTTCGAATACCCTGGATCAGCCGGGGCTGGTCCCCGGCACTCGAGAGTCCTTCTTCAACGCGTCTCGAGGCCCTAGTCTCCTCCCGTGACTCGAGAGCCAGGACGCGCTCCCCCTCGCCACGCGCATGGAGACCTGACTTCCCTGGCGCCGCACGAGAGGCTCCCTGAGATCCTCGTCGTGCCTCGGGAGAAAACCCCCACGGGCGCCGCAGCTCGAGGAAACCCCTGAGACGCCCCCGTCCTCGCGAGCTGAGGGCCTTCTTTTCCTGCATGGCCGGGAGAGCAATCCCGGGTCCTCTCTCCAAACGGAAGAGGAGGCTGGACTCCCTTGAGGCCGCTCAGGGGGCTCCAAGAGACCCGCGTCGCGACTCGAGAGGAGAGCGGAGTCCTTGGCTTCCCCCCGAGACGAGGCCTGACTCCCCGGGGGAGCCTGGAATGCAACCCCGAGATCCCTGCCTTCCCTGGAGAGGAATATTAGGTCCCGGACACACGCCTAGGTGAGGTCTCTTCGGCCCTGCAGTGACTCGAGCGCAACCCCCAGCTTTCCCTCGCAACCCGAGGGGAAGATTGGAATTCCCAGGGCCAACCCAAGGGGAAGGCTGAGATCCCCGTCGTAACTCGAGAATGCCGCCGCAACTCGAGAAAACCCACGTGGTTCCCACCTCTTGGCAAGATGAGGCCCTTGCCCGCCACGGCGTCTCAAGGGAAGTCCCCTGTTCCGCCCTGAAGGGCGAAACGGTCCCTGACAGCCTTCCTGCGACCCCCAAAAGTCCCCCGACACGCCGGGGTCCCCCGAGGGGAACACCGAGGGTCCCGGCACCGCTTCCTCTGAGCCCCTTCTCCCCTCCCGATCGCGACAGTAGAGGCGATTCCCCTGCGTGGTCTGGAAGGGGTTCCCGGCCTTCCCGGCGCACCTCAGGATGAGGCCGGTCTCACGAGGAAATTCGAGACGAGCCACGTGGGTGGGGCCACATGCCGAACGCCCCCGATTCCCCGGTCCGCTCTTGAGAAGGACCCGAGGCCCGGACCCCTCTTCGAAGGCAACCCTGTGAGTGAAGGCACAACACGAAGGGGCACTGCCACCCCCGGGCATCGTCCGCAAAGACCCGCGGGTTCCACACACAGCTCGACGAGGGGCCTGAGACCCCCTGAGCAACTCGAGAGGCCAGCGGGGTTCCCTTTCTCAGAGAAGACGAAGCCTGACTCTCCTGTCCCAACTCTGCAGGGACCCTGCGGTCGGAGTCCGAAACGGAGAGGAAGCCTGAGGTTCCTGCCTCCCCTCGAGGTGAGGCCCTCTTCCGTTGCGCCAGACCCAGCGGAGTCCCGAGGGGCCCCGCCACCTCCACAGGATCCCTCGCCTCTCAGAGGCACCCTGGGAAGTTCCCTAAGGTCCCCGGCAGAAGGCGAGGGAAACGAGGGTTTCCCGCCGCCCCCCGAGAAAGACCTCGAGAGTCCTTCTTCAACGCGTCTCGAGGCCCTAGTCCCCTCCCGTGACTCGAGAGCCAGGACGCGCTCCCCCTCGCCACGCGCATGGAGACCTGACTTCCCTGGCGCCGCACGAGAGGCTCCCTGAGATCCTCGTCGTGCCTCGGGAGAACACCCCCACGGGCGCCGCAGCTCGAGGAAACCCCTGAGACGCCCCCGTCCTCGCGAGCTGAGGGCCTTCTTTTACTGCATGGCCTGGAGAGCAATCCTGGGTCCTCTCTCCAAACGGAAGAGGAGGCTGGACTCCCTTGAGGCTGCATAGGGGGCTCCAAGAGACCCGCGTCGCGACTCGAGAGGAGAGCGGAGTCCTTGGCTTCCCCTCGAGACGAGGCCTGACTCCCCGGGGGAGCCTGGAATGCAACCCCGAAATCCCTGCCTTCCCTGGAGAGGAATAGTAGGTCCCGGACACACGCCTAGGTGAGGTCTCTTCGGCCCTGCAGTGACTCGAGCGCAACCCCCAGCTTTCCCTCGCAACCCGAGGGGAAGATTGGGCTTCCCAGGGCCAACCCAAGGGGAAGGCTGAGATCCCCGTCATAGAGAATCCCGCCGCAACTCGAGAAAAACCACGTGGTTCCCACCTCTTGGCAAGATGAGGCCCTTGCCCGCCACGGCGTCTCAAGGGAAGTCCCCTGTTCCGCCCTGAAGGGCGAAACGGTCCCTGACAGCCTTCCTGCGACCCCCAAAAGTCCCCCGACACGCTGGGGTCCCCCGAGGGGAACACCGAGGGTCCCGGCACCGCTTCCTCTGAGCCCCTTCTCCCCTCCTGATCGCGACAGGAGAGGCGATTCCCCTGCGTGGTCTGGAAGGGGTTCCCGGCCTTCCCGGCGCACCTCAGGATGAGGCCGGTCTCACGAGGAAATTCGAGACGAGCCACGTGGGTGGGGCCACATGCCGAACGCCCCCGATTCCCCGGTCCCCTATTGAGAAGGACCCGAGGCCCGGAATCCTCTTCGAAGGCAACCCTGTGGGTGAAAGCACAACAAGAAGGGGCACTGCCACCCCCGTGCATCGTCCGCAAAGACCCGCGGGTTCCACACACAGCTCGACGAGGGGCCTGAGACCCCCTGAGCAACTCGAGAGGCCAGCGGGGTTCCCTTCCTCAGACAAGACGAGGCCTGACTCTCCTGTCCCAACTCTGCAGGGACCCTGCGGTCGGAGTCCGAAACGGAGAGGAAGCCTGAGGTTCCTGCCTCCCCTCGAGGTGAGGCCCTCTTCCGTTGCGCCAGACCCAGCGGGGTCCCGAGGGGCCCCGCCACCTCCACAGTATCCCTCGCCTCTCAGAGGCACCCTGGGAAGTTCCCTAAGGTCCCCGGCAGAAGGCGAGGGAAACGAGGGTTTCCCGCCGCCCCACGAGAAAGACCTCGAGAGTACTTCTTCAACGCGTCTCGAGGCCCTAGTCCCCTCCCGTGACTCGAGAGCCAGGACGCGCTCCCCCTCGCCACGCGCATGGAGACCTGTCTTCCCTGGCGCCGCACGAGAGGCTCCCTGAGATCCTCGTCGTGCCTCGGGAGAAAACCCCAACGGGCGCCGCAGCTCGAGGAAACCCCTGAGACGCCCCCGTCCTCGCGAGCTGAGGGCCTTCTTTTCCGGCATGGCCTGGAGAGCAATCCCGGGTCCTCTCTCCAAACGGAAGAGGAGGCTGGACTCCCTTGAGGCCGCTCAGGGGGCTCCAAGAGACCCGCGTCGCGACTCGAGAGGAGAGCGGAGTCCTTGGCTTCCCCTCGAGACGAGGCCTGACTCCCCGGGGGAGCCTGGAATGCAACCCCGAGATCCCTGCCTTCCCTGGAGAGGAATAGTAGGTCCCGGACACACGCCTAGGTGAGGTCTCTTCGGCCCTGCAGTGACTCGAGCGCAACCCCCAGCTTTCCCTCGCAACCCGAGGGGAAGATTGGGCTTCCCAGGGCCAACCCAAGGGGAAGGCTGAGATCCCCGTCATAGAGAATCCCGCCGCAACTCGAGAAAAACCACGTGGTTCCCACCTCTTGGCAAGATGAGGCCCTTGCCCGCCACGGCGTCTCAAGGGAAGTCCCCTGTTCCGCCCTGAAGGGCGGAACGGTCCCTGACAGCCTTCCTGCGACCCCCAAAAGTCCCCCGACACGCTGGGGTCCCCCGAGGGGAACACCGATGGTCCCGGCACCGCTTCCTCTGAGCCCCTTCTCCCCTCCTGATCGCGACAGGTGAGGCGATTCCCCTGCGTGGTCTGGAAGGGGTTCCCGGCCTTCCCGGCGCACCTCAGGATGAGGCCGGTCTCACGAGGAAATTCGAGACGAGCCACGTGGGTGGGGCCACATGCCGAACGCCCCCGATTCCCCGGTCCGCTATTGAGAAGGACCCGAGGCCCGGACCCCTCTTCGAAGGCAACCCTGTGGGTGAAAGCACAACAAGAAGGGGCACTGCCACCCCCGTGCATCGTCCGCAAAGACCCGCGGGTTCCACACACAGCTCGACGAGGGGCCTGAGACCCCCTGAGCAACTCGAGAGGCCAGCGGGGTTCCCTTCCTCAGACAAGACGAGGCCTGACTCTCCTGTCCCAACTCTGCAGGGACCCTGCGGTCGGAGTCCGAAACGGAGAGGAAGCCTGAGGTTCCTGCCTCCCCTCGAGGTGAGGCCCTCTTCCGTTGCGCCAGACCCAGCGGGGTCCCGAGGGGCCCCGCCACCTCCACAGTATCCCTCGCCTCTCAGAGGCACCCTGGGAAGTTCCCTAAGGTCCCCGGCAGAAGGCGAGGGAAACGAGGGTTTCCCGCCGCCCCACGAGAAAGACCTCGAGAGTACTTCTTCAACGCGTCTCGAGGCCCTAGTCCCCTCCCGTGACTCGAGAGCCAGGACGCGCTCCCCCTCGCCACGCGCATGGAGACCTGTCTTCCCTGGCGCCGCACGAGAGGCTCCCTGAGATCCTCGTCGTGCCTCGGGAGAAAACCCCCACGGGCGCCGCAGCTCGAGGAAACCCCTGAGACGCCCCCGTCCTCGCGAGCTGAGGGCCTTCTTTTCCTGCATGGCCGGGAGAGCAATCCCGGGTCCTCTCTCCAAACGGAAGAGGAGGCTGGACTCCCTTGAGGCCGCTCAGGGGGCTCCAAGAGACCCGCGTCGCGACTCGAGAGAAGAGCGGAGTCCTTGGCTTCCCCTCGAGACGAGGCCTGACTCCCCGGGGGAGCCTGGAATGCAACCCCGAGATCCCTGCCTTCCCTGGAGAGGAATATTAGGTCCCGGACACACGCCTAGGTGAGGTCTCTTCGGCCCTGCAGTAACTCGAGCGCAACCCCCAGCTTCCCCTCGCAACCCGAGGGGAAGATTGGGCTTCCCAGTGTCAACCCAAGGGGAAGGCTGAGATCCCCGCCGCAACTCGAGTAAAACCACGTGGTTCCCACCTCTTGGCAAGATGAGGCCCTTGCCCGCGACGGCGTCTCAAGGGAAGTCCCCTGTTCCGCCCTGAAGGGCGAAACGGTCCCTGACAGCCTTCCTGCGACCCCCAAAAGTCCCCCGACACGCCAGGGTCCCCCGAGGGGAACACCGAGGGTCCCGGCACCGCTTCCTCTGAGCCCCTTCTCCCCTCCGGATCGCGACAGGAGAGGAGATTCCCCTGCGTGGTCTGGAAGGGGTTCCCGGCCTTCCCGGCGCACCTCAGGATGAGGCCGGTCTCACGAGGAAATTCGAGACGAGCCACGTGGGTGGGGCCACATGCCGAACGCCCCCGATTCCCCGGTCCGCTCTTGAGAAGGACCCGAGGCCCGGACCCCTCTTCGAAGGCAACCCTGTGGGTGAAGGCACAACACGAAGGGGCACTGCCACCCCCGGGCATCGTCCGCAAAGACCCGCGGGTTCCACACACAGCTCGACGAGGGGCCTGAGACCCCCTGAGCAACTCGAGAAGCCAGCGGGGTTCCCTTCCTCAGACAAGACCAGGCCTGACTCTCCTGTCCCAACTCTGCAGGGACCCTGCGGTCAGAGTCCGAAACGGAGAGGAAGCCCGAGGTTCCTGCCTCCCCTCGAGGTGAGGCCCTCTTCCGTTGCGCCAGACCCAGCGGAGTCCCGAGGGGCCCCGCCACCTCCACAGGATCCCTCGCCTCTCAGAGGCACCCTGGCAAGTTCCCTAAGGTCCCCGGCAGAAGGCGAGGGAAACGAGGGTTTCCCGCCGCCCCCCAAGAAAGACCTCGAGTGCTGGGAGCCGGCATATTGCATATTGAGTGAGGATCTTGAATAGCTCCACTGGAATTATTTCACTGCCGGGAGCCAGCGTGAGGCACTCCGCCCATGACAAAGGTCATGAGGAAGGAGGCTCGGCCTACACAAAGGCGGGATTGAGCCTCAGGAGTCCCCCTGGAGATTCTCGAGCATCTACCCCCAAAACCAGAGTCTGCCTACTTTCTGCTTTGTGCTTTCACCTACTCCTCTGACTTTATGGGGGGCTGTCCCCCACTACCTCTCTCTGAACAGAGAGTTAGCTTACAGCTCCAGTTAATAATTCCTGGATGTGACAGTGTTTCAACCTACAAACACCTTTGGAAATCCTCTAGCCTGCCTGAATGGGTTTTTCCGGCCACATGTGATTGTTCAGAGCCTCCCAACTGTGAGAGGCAGGAGATGTTCTAAACTGCCTAAACACAGATTCCTTTGAGTAGTTAAAAGATTGATTAGAAAATGTATTGGTGAAGGGTTTTTCACTTGTTGGGCCAAAGTTTGCTGCTAAGTCTCCATACTCCTTACCTACTGTGTCTTTGGCAGTGTATTGATTGATATAATGGGTGTATAGAAATGTAAAATGCAGCTTTGTCCAATGCTTTTTGGAAGGCTGGTGCCTGACTTTGGAATAATCACCTTTAGAGAAAAATAAGTTTCTTAAAATGTTAACAGGCCTCCGGGCCAGAAGATGATGTCAATCACCTGAACTTTTGCATATGATAAGTTTGAAAGCCTGGCTTAGATTAGAACCAGGAACTGCTGTCCTTACATGACACCACCCCTTCCCCCATTATCCTCTATGCATACCTTAAGGTATAAAAACTACTTTGGAAAATAAAGTGCGGGCCTTGTTCACTGAAACTTGGTCTCCCCATGTCACTATCTCTCCCAAATTCCAGCTGAGCGTCCATCTGGAGCGACGATGTCCTCTGCGACCATTTATTTGCCTGGGCTTCTAAGACCCACTCGAGAAGGTGTCTAAGGTGGGGCACCTTCCGCTATTCGAGAGGGCGCCTGCGGCCTCCGTGGTCAGAGCTAACCTGGTGTCACGGGTTATATTGATTTTCCGCGTAAACCAAGCCACTCAGCTTCTTTTCTCCACTGAATTTTCCTACTGAGCTATCCTTATATCAGCTGCTTTTCTCCACTGAATTTCCTCACTGAGTTATCCTTATTCTATTACTCTTTGTATCCTTAATTAAAGTGTAATTAAGCAGTTATTCCCTGACCCTCGCCTAGCCATCACTCCTTCGAATACCCTGGATCAGCCGGGGCTGGTCCCCGGCACTCGAGAGTCCTTCTTCAACGCGTCTCGAGGCCCTAGTCTCCTCCCGTGACTCGAGAGCCAGGACGCGCTCCCCCTCGCCACGCGCATGGAGACCTGACTTCCCTGGCGCCGCACGAGAGGCTCCCTGAGATCCTCGTCGTGCCTCGGGAGAAAACCCCCACGGGCGCCGCAGCTCGAGGAAACCCCTGAGACGCCCCCGTCCTCGCGAGCTGAGGGCCTTCTTTTCCTGCATGGCCGGGAGAGCAATCCCGGGTCCTCTCTCCAAACGGAAGAGGAGGCTGGACTCCCTTGAGGCCGCTCAGGGGGCTCCAAGAGACCCGCGTCGCGACTCGAGAGGAGAGCGGAGTCCTTGGCTTCCCCTCGAGACGAGGCCTGACTCCCCGGGGGAGCCTGGAATGCAACCCCGAGATCCCTGCCTTCCCTGGAGAGGAATATTAGGTCCAGGACACACGCCTAGGTGAGGTCTCTTCGGCCCTGCAGTGACTCGAGCGCAACCCCCAGCTTTCCCTGGCAACCCGAGGGGAAGATTGGAATTCCCAGGGCCAACCCAAGGGGAAGGCTGAGATCCCCGTCGTAACTCGAGAATGCCGCCGCAACTCGAGAAAACCCACGTGGTTCCCACCTCTTGGCAAGATGAGGCCCTTGCCCGCCACGGCGTCTCAAGGGAAGTCCCCTGTTCCGCCCTGAAGGGCGAAACGGTCCCTGACAGCCTTCCTGCGACCCCCAAAAGTCCCCCGACACGCCGGGGTCCCCCGAGGGGAACACCGAGGGTCCCGGCACCGCTTCCTCTGAGCCCCTTCTCCCCTCCCGATCGCGACAGTAGAGGCGATTCCCCTGCGTGGTCTGGAAGGGGTTCCCGGCCTTCCCGGCGCACCTCAGGATGAGGCCGGTCTCACGAGGAAATTCGAGACGAGCCACGTGGGTGGGGCCACATGCCGAACGCCCCCGATTCCCCGGTCCGCTCTTGAGAAGGACCCGAGGCCCGGACCCCTCTTCGAAGGCAACCCTGTGAGTGAAGGCACAACACGAAGGGGCACTGCCACCCCCGGGCATCGTCCGCAAAGACCCGCGGGTTCCACACACAGCTCGACGAGGGGCCTGAGACCCCCTGAGCAACTCGAGAGGCCAGCGGGGTTCCCTTTCTCAGAGAAGACGAAGCCTGACTCTCCTGTCCCAACTCTGCAGGGACCCTGCGGTCGGAGTCCGAAACGGAGAGGAAGCCTGAGGTTCCTGCCTCCCCTCGAGGTGAGGCCCTCTTCCGTTGCGCCAGACCCAGCGGAGTCCCGAGGGGCCCCGCCACCTCCACAGGATCCCTCGCCTCTCAGAGGCACCCTGGGAAGTTCCCTAAGGTCCCCGGCAGAAGGCGAGGGAAACGAGGGTTTCCCGCCGCCCCCCGAGAAAGACCTCGAGAGTCCTTCTTCAACGCGTCTCGAGGCCCTAGTCCCCTCCCGTGACTCGAGAGCCAGGACGCGCTCCCCCTCGCCACGCGCATGGAGACCTGACTTCCCTGGCGCCGCACGAGAGGCTCCCTGAGATCCTCGTCGTGCCTCGGGAGAACACCCCCACGGGCGCCGCAGCTCGAGGAAACCCCTGAGACGCCCCCGTCCTCGCGAGCTGAGGGCCTTCTTTTACTGCATGGCCTGGAGAGCAATCCTGGGTCCTCTCTCCAAACGGAAGAGGAGGCTGGACTCCCTTGAGGCTGCTCAGGGGGCTCCAAGAGACCCGCGTCGCGACTCGAGAGGAGAGCGGAGTCCTTGGCTTCCCCTCGAGACGAGGCCTGACTCCCCGGGGGAGCCTGGAATGCAACCCCGAGATCCCTGCCTTCCCTGGAGAGGAATATTAGGTCCCGGACACACGCCTAGGTGAGGTCTCTTCGGCCCTGCAGTGACTCGAGCGCAACCCCCTGCTTTCCCTGGCAACCCGAGGGGAAGATGGGGCTTCCCAGGGCCAACCCAAGGGGAAGGCTGAGATCCCCGTCGTAACTGGAGAATGCCGCCGCAACTCGCGAAAAACCTCGTGGTTCCCACCTCTTGGCAAGATGAGGACCTTGCCCGCCACGGCGTCTCAAGGGAAGTACCCTGTTCCGCCCTGAAGGGCGAAACGGTCCCTGACAGCCTTCCTGCGACCCCCAAAAGTTCCCCGACACCCCGGGTTCCCTCGAGGGCAACACTGAGGGTCCCGGCACCGCTTCCTCTGAGCTTCTTCTCCCCTCCTGATCGCGACAGGAGAGTCGATTCCCCCGCGTGGTCTGGAAGGGGTTCCCGGCCTTCCCGGCGCACCTCAGCATGAGGCCGGTCTCATTAAGAAATTCGAGACGAGCCACGTGGGTGGTTCCACATGCCGAACGCCCCCGATTCCCCGGTCCGCTCTTGAGAAGGACCCGAGGCCCGGACCCCTCTTCGATGGCAACCCTGTGGGTGAAGGCACAACACGAAGGGGCACTGCCACCCCCGTGCATCGTCCGCAACGACCCGTGGGTTCCACACACAGCTCGTCGAGGGGCCTGAGACCCCCTGAGCAGCTCGAGAGGCCAGCGGGCTTCCCTTCCTCAGACAAGACGAGGCCTGACTCTCCTGTCCCAACTCTGCAGGGACCCTGTGGTCGGAGTCCGAAACGGAGAGGAATCCTGAGGTTCCTGTCTTCCCTCGAGGTGAGGCCCTCTTCCATTGCACCAAACCCAGATGAGTCGCGAGAGGCCCCTCCCAACTCCACAGTATCCCTGAATTCTCAGAGGCACCTTGAGAATCTACCTGAGGTCACCGGCTCAAGTCCAGGGAACCCAGGGTTTCCTGCTGCGACCCGAGAAAGACCTTGAGAGTCCTTCGGCGCGTCTTGAGGCCCGATTCCCCTACCATGACTCGAGAGCAAAGACCCGCTCCCCATCGCCATGCGCATGGAGACCTGACTTCCCTGACTCCTGAAGAGAGTCTCCCTGAGCTCCCCGTCGTACCTCTTCGGAAACCCCATTCAGGCACCGCAGCTCGAGAAAACCCACGATACGCCCCCGTCATCACGAGATGAGGGACTTGTTTCCTGCCTGGCATGGAGAGCAAAACCGAGTCCTCTCTCCAGACTCCACAGGAGGCTTGACTCTCTTTAGGCCTCTTAGTTGGCTCCAAGAGATACCTGTCAGGACCTGAAGGGAGAGCAGAGTCCTTTGCTTCCCCTCGAGATGAGGCCTGACTCCCCGTGTGAGTCTGGAATGCAACCCCGAGTTCCTGTCACACCTGGAGAGGAAAACTCGGTCCTGGACACAAGCCTAGATGAGGTCTATTTTGCACTGCAGTTACTAGAGCGCAATCGCCAGCTCTCCCTCGCAGATCGAATTGAAGATTGGACTTCCCTGGGCCAATACAATTGGAAGCCTGAATTCGACATCGTAACTCGAGAATCCCGCCGAAACTCGAGAAAATCCACGTGGTTCCCCCATCAGCGCTAGATGAGGCCCTTGCCCGCTACAGCGACTCAAGAGAAGTCCCACTTTCTGTCTTGAAGTGCGAAACGGTACTTGGCACCCTTGATGCAATCTCAAAATTCCCCGACATACCGGTCTCACTCGAAAGGAACACCGAGGTTCCCGGAACCACTTCATTTGAGCTCCTTCTCCCCTCGTGATCGCGACAGGAGTGTCGATTCCCCTGCTATGTCTGGAAGGGGTTCCCGACCTTTCCAGCACGCCTAAGGATGAGGCAGGTCTCACGAGGAAATTCGAGACATAGCCTCGTGGGTGGTGCCACAAGCCAAAAGACCCCGATTTCCCGGTCTGATCTTGATAAGAACGTGATGCCGTGACACCTTTACGAAGGAAAACCTGTGGATGAAAGCACAACACGAAGGGGCACTGACACCGTGCATCGCCCAGAAAAACCCGCAGGTTACAAACACAGTTCAACAAGTGGTCTGTCACCCCGTGAACAACTCGACAGGCAAGTGGAGTTCCATTCCTCCGCACAAGACGAGACCTGATTTTCTGTACCAACTCTGCAGGGAAACTGCGATCCGAGTCAGTACCAGCGACAGGAAACCCAGGAGAGGAAACATGAGGTTCCTGCCTCCACTCGAGATGAGGCTCTCATCCATTGCACCAAACCCAGTGGAGTCCAGAGAGGCCCCTCCCAACTCCACAGTACCCCTGACTTCTCAGAGGCACCCGGAGAAGCTCCATGAGGTCACCGGCACATGTCGAGGGAACCCAGGGTTTCCTGCCACAATGGGAAAAAGACCTCGAGAGTCCTACTTCAACGTGTCTTGAAGCCCGAATCTGCTTCCATGGCTCTATAGAAATGACACGCACCCCCTCGCCACGCACATGGAGACCTGACTTCCCTGGCGCCATAAGAGAGGCTCCCTGAGCTCCCTGTCGTACCTCGTGAGAAACCCCACACTGACGCCGCAGCTTGAGAAAACTCACCATACGCCCCTGTCATCGCGAGATGAGGGCCTTCTTTTCCTGCATGGCCTGGAGAGGAATCCCGAATCCTCTTTCCAAACTCCACAGGAGGCTTGACTCCCTTTAGGCCACTTAGTGGGCTCCAAGAGATACCTGTCGCGACTCGAGAGGAGAATTGAGTCCTTTGCTTCCCCTCGAGACAAGGCCTGACTCACCAGGTGGGTCTGGAATGCAACCCCGAGATCCCTGTCTCCTCTAGAGAGGAACATTAGGTCCTGGAAACAAGCCTAGATGAGGTCTCTTTTGCCCTTCTGTAACTCGAGAGCAATCCCCCGCTCTCCCTGACAACTCGAATGGAAGATTGGACTTCCCTGGGCCAACACAAGAGGAAGCCTGAATTCCCCTTCGTAACTCGAGAATCCCGCCGCAACTCGAGAAAAAGCACTTGGTTCCCTCGTCATCACAAGATGAGGCCCTTGCCCGCTACAGCTTCTCAAGAAAAGTCCCACGTTCCGTCTTGAAGTGCAAAACGATACTTGACACCCTTGATGTGACCCCAAAAGTTCCCCGAAATATCGGTCTCACTCGAGGTGAACACCGAGGTTCCCGGCACCAGTTTATCTGAGCCCCTTCTCCCCTCCTGTTCGTGATAGCAGGGTAACTTCCCCTGCTTTGTTTGTAAGGGGTTCCCGACCTTCACGGGGCACTTCAGGATGAGGCCAGTCTCACGAGGAAATTCGAGACGTAGCTCGCGGGTGGTACCACATGCCAAAAGACTATGATTTCCCGGTACGCTCTTGATAAGAACCCGATGCCTGGACACCTCTTCGAAGGCAACCCTGTGGATGAAGGCACAACACAAAGGGGCACTGACACCCACGTGCATCGTCCGGAAAAACCCGCAGGTTCCACATACAGCTCAACAAGTGGCTTGTCACCCCTGAAGAACTCGAGAGGCAAGTGGGGTTTCATTCCTCTACACAAGACGATGCCTGACTCTCCTGTCCCAACTCTGCAGGGACTTTGCGATCCGAATCAGACCAGCGCCAGTGAAGTCACGAGAGGAACGCTGAGGTTCCTGCCTCCACTCGAGATTAGGACCTCTTCCATTGCACGAAACCCAGTGGAGTCCCGAGAGACGCGTCCCAGCTCCACAGTATCCCTGACTTCTCAGAGGCACCCTGAGAAGCTCCCTGAGGTCACCAGCACAATTCGAGTGAACCCAGGGTTTACTGCCGCCACCATAGAAAGAACTCAAGAGTCCTTCTTCAACGCATTTTGAGGCCTGATTCCCCTACCATGACTCGAGGGCAATGACACGCTCCCTCTGCTACACTCATGAAGCCCTGACTTCCCTGGCGCCACACGAGAGGCTCCCTGAGCTCCCCGTCATACCTCGTGAGAAACCAAACACTGGCGCCACAGATAGAGAAAACCCACGAGACGCCCCCATTTTCGCGACATGACAGCCTTCTTTTCTAGCATGGCCTGGAGAGCAATCCCGAGTCCTCTCTCCAAACTCCACAGTAGGCTTGACTCCCTTTTGGTCACTCAGTGGACTCCAAGACATACCCGTCGCGACTCGAGAGGAGAGCGGAGTCTTTTCCTTCCCCTCGAGGCGAGGCCTGACTCCTCGGGTGTGTCTGATATGTGAACCGGAGATCCCTGTCGCCCCTGAAGAGAAACATTAGGTCCTGGACACAAGCCTAGATGAGGTCTCTTTTTTCCTGCAGTGACTCGAGAGCAATCCCCAACTCTCCCTCGCAACTCGAATGGAAGACTGGACTTCCCTGGGCCAACAGAAGAGGAAGCCTGAATTTCCCGTTGTAACTCAAGAATCCCGCCACAACTTGAGAAAAACCACGTCGTTCCCTCTTCATCGCAAGATGCGGCCATTGCCGCTACAGCGTCTCAAAAGAAGTCTTACGTTCCATCTTGAAGTGCGATACGGTACTTGGCACCTTTGATGCGACCCCAAAAGTTCCCCAACACACTGGTCTCACTGGAGGGGAACACCGAGGTTCCCGGCATCACCTCATCTGTGCCCCTTCTCCCCTCCTGATCGAGACAGGAGGGTCGATTCCCCTGCTTTGTCTGCAAGGGGTTCCGACCTTCCCGGCGCACCTCAGGATGAGGCCGGTCTCACTAGGAAATTCGAGACGTAGCCTGGTGGGTGGTGCCACATGCGGAAAGACCCCGATTTCCCGGTCCGCTCTTAATAAGAACCCGATGCCAGGACACCTCTTCGAAAGCAAACCTGTGGATGAATGCACAACACGAAGGGGTACTGACATCCCCATGCATAGTACGGAAAAACACGCAGATTCCAAACACAGATCGACAAGTGTCCTGTCATCCCTTGAAGAACTAGAGAGGCATGCGGAGTTCCGTTCCTCCACACAAGAGAAGGCCTGACTCTCCTTTCCCAACTCTGCAGGGACCGTGCGATCGGAGTCAGAAATGTAGATGAAACCTGACGTTCCTGCATCAACTCGAAATGAGGCCCTCTTCCATTGCGCCATACCCAGTGGAGTCCCGAGAGGCCCCTAAAACTCCGCAGTATCCCTGATTCTCAGAGGCACCCTCAGAAGCTCTCTGCGGTCACTGGCACAAGTCGAGTGAACCCAGGGTTTCCTGCTGCATTCTGAGAAAGACCTTGAGAGTCCTTCTTTACCGCGTCTTGAGGCCCGATACCCTACCATGACTGGAGAGCAATGACGCATTCCCCTCGCCACGCCCATTGAAACCTAACTTCCCTGGCGCCACACGAGAGGCTCCCTGCGCTCCCCGTCCTACCTCATGAAAACCCCACACTGGCACCGCCGCTCGAGAAAACTCACGAGACGCCCCCATCATCGTAAGATGAGGGCCTTCTTTTCCTACATGACCTAGAGAGCAATCCCGAGTCCACTCTCCAAACTCCACTGGAGGCCTGACTCCCTTTAGGCCACTCAGTAGCCTCCAAGAGATACACGTCGCTACTCTAGAGGAGAGCAGAGTCCGTTGCTTCCCCTCGAGCCGAGGCCTGACTACTTGGGTGAGTCTGGAATGGGATCCCGAGATCCGTGTTGCCCCTGTAGAGGAAAACTCGGTCCTGGACACAAGCCTAAATGAGGTCTTTTTTGTCCTGCATTGACTCAAGTGCAATCCCCAGCTCTCCCTCGCAACTCGAATGGATGATTGGACTTCCCTGGGCCAACACAAGAGGAAGCCTGTATTCCCCATTGTAATTCGAGAATCCCGCGGCAACTGGAGAAAAACAACGTGGCTCCTCCGTCATCAAAATATGAGGCCCCTGTCAGCTATAGCGTCTCCAGGGAAGTCCCATGTTCCGTCTTGAAGTGTGAAACGGTACTTGGCACCCTTGATGCGACCCCCAAATTTCCCTGACACCCCGGTCTCACTCGAGGAGAACATGGAGGTTCCCAGCACCGCTTCAGCTGAGCCTCTTCTCCCCTCCTGATGGCGACAGGAGGGTCGATTCCCCTGCTTTGTCTGGAAGGGGTTCCCAGACTTCCCGGCGAACCTCAGGATGAGGCCAGTCTCACGAGGGAAGTCGAGACGTAGCCTCGTGGGTTGTGCCACATGCCGAAAGACCCCGATTTCCTGGTCCGCTATTGATAAGATCCCGATGCCCGGTCACCTCTTCGAAGGTAACCCTGTGGATGAAGACACAACACGAAGGGGCACTGACACCCCTGTGCATCGTCCCCCAAAACCGCAGGTTCCACATACAACTCGACAGGTGGCCTGTCATCCCGTGAACAACTCGAGAGGCAAGCGGAGTTCCATTACTCCACACAAGACGAGGTCTGACTCTCCTGTCCCAACTCTGCAGGGACCCTGCTATCCGAGTCAGAAATGGAGAGGAACCCTGACGTTACTGCCTCAATCCGAGATTAGGTCCTCTTCAATTGCACCAGTCCCTGTGATGTCCCGAGAAGCCCCTCTCAACTCCACAGTATCCCTGACTTCTCAGAGGAACCCCGCTAAGCTCCCTGAGGTCATGGGCACAAGTCGAGGGAACCCAGGGTTTCCTGCCACACCCCGAGAAAGACCTCGAGAGTTCTTCTTCGAAGCGTCTTGAGGCTTGATTCCCCTACCATGACTCGAGAGCAATGAGGCGCTCCCCCACGCCACGTCCATGGAGACCTGACTTCCGTGGCACCACAGGAGTCTCCCTGAGCTCCCCGTCCTATCTCGTGAGAAACCCCAACCAGGCACTGCACCTTGAGAAAACCCACGAGACGCCCCCGTCATCGCGAGATGAGGGCCTTCTTTTCCTGCATGGCCTAGAGAGCAATCCTGAGTCCTCTCTCCAAACTCCACAGGAGGCTTAACTCCATTTAGGCCACTCTTGGGCTCCAAGGGATACCCGTCGCGACTCGAGAGGAGAGCGGAGTCCATTCATTCCCTTCGAGACGAGGCCTGACTCCCCGGGTGAGTCTGGAATGCAACCCCGAGATCCCTGTCGCCCCTGGAGAGAAAAACTCGGTCCTGGACACAAACCTAGATGAGCTCTATTTTGCCCTGCAGTGACTCGAGAGCAATCTCCAGCTCTCACTTGCAACTCGAATGGAAGATTGGACTTCCCTGGGCCAACACAAGAGGAAACCTGTATTCCCCATCGTAACTCAAGAATCCTGCCGCAACTCGAGAAAAAACACGTGGGTCCCCCGTCAGTGCTAGATGAGGCCCTTGCCCACTACAGCATCTCAAGAGAAGTCCCAGGTTCCGTCTTGAAGTGCGAAACGGTACTTGGCACCCTTGATGCAACCAGAAAAGATACCCAACTTTCACTCAAGGAGAGCACCGAGGTTCCCGGCACTACTTCATCTGAGCCCTTTCTCTCCTCCTGATCCCGAAAGTAGGGTCGATTCCCCTGCTTTGTTTGGAAAGGGTTCCCGGACTTTCCTGCGCGCCTCAGGATAAGGCCGGTCTCACGAGAAAATTCGAGACGTAGCCTAGTGGGTGGTGCAACATGCTGAAAGACCCCAATTTCCCGGTCCGCACTTGAGGAGAACACGATACCCGGACACCTCTTCGAAGGCAACCTTGTGGATGAAGGCACAACAGGAAGGAGCACTGACGCCCCCGTGCATCTCCGAAAAACCCGCAGGTTCCACACACATCACGAAAAGTGGTGTTATCCTTGAACAACTTGAGATGTAAGCGGAGTTCCATTCCTCCGCAGAACACGAGACCTGACACTCCTGAGCAAACTCAACAGGGACCCTGCGATCTGAGTCACATCCGGCCTCCAGGAAGTCAGGAGCAGAACCCTGAGGTTCCTGCCTCAACTCGAGATGAGGCCCACTTCCATTGCACCAAACCCAAAGGAGTCCCGAGAGGCCTCTCCCAAATCCACAGTATCCCTGACTTCTCAGAGGCACCCTGAGACGCTCCCTGAGGTCACCGGCACAAGTCAAGGGAACCCAGGGTTTCCTGCCGCAACCCTAGAAAGACATCGAGAGTTCTTTTTCAACCCATCATGAGGCCCGATTCCCCTACCCTGACTTGAGAGCAATGACGCGCTCCCCCTTGCCCCGCCCATGGATACCTGACTTCCCTGTTGCCACACGAGAGGCTACCTGAACTCCCCGTCGTACCTCGTGAGAAACCCCACACTGGCGCCGCAGCTCGAGAAAACCCACGAGACGCCCCCGTCATCTCGAGATGTGGGCCTTCTTTTCCTGCATGGCCTGGAGAGCAATCCCGAGTCCTCTCTCCAAACTGAAGAGGAGGGTTGACTCCCTTTAGACCACTCAGTGGGCTCCAAGAGATACGCGTCGCAACTCGAGAGGATAGCCAAGTCCTTTGCTTCCCCTCGAGACGAGGCCTAACTCCCCGGGTGAGTCTGTAATGCAAACCCGAGATCCCTGTCGCCCTTGGAGAGGATCACTGGGTCCTGAACACAAGGCTAGATGAGGTCGCTTTTGCCCTGCAGTAACTCGAGAGCACTCCCCAGCTTTCCCTCGCAACCCGAATGGAAGATTGGACCTCCCTGGGCCAACACAAGAGGAAGCCTGAATTCCCAGTAGTAATTCGAGAATTCCGTCTCAACTTGAGAAAAACCACGTGGTTCCCCCGTCATTGCAAGATGAGGCCCTTGCCCGCTCCAGCGTCTCAAGAGTAGTCCCACGTTCTGTCTTCAAGTGCGAAATGATATTTGGCACCCTTAATGCTACCCCAAAAGTTCCCCGACATACGGGTCGCACTCGAGGGGAACACCGAGGTTCCTGGCACCACTTCATCTGAGCCCCTTCTCCCCTCCTGATCGCGAAAGGAGGGTCAATTCCCCTGCTTTGTCTGCAAGGGGTTCCCGACCTTCTCCACGCACCTCAGATGAGGCTGTCTCACGAGGAAATTCGAGACGTAGCCTCGATGGTGGTGCCACATGCCGAAAGACCGCGATTTCCCGATCCGCTCTTGATAAGAACGCGATGCCCAGACACCTATTCGAAGATAGTGTGGATGAAGGCACAACACGAAGGGGCACTGACACCCCCGTGCATCGTCCGGAAAAGACCGCAGGTTACTCATACAGCTCAACAAGTGCCTGTCACCCAGTGAACAACTCGAGAGGCAAGCGGAGGTCCATTCCTGCACACAAGACAAGGCCTGACTCACCTCTCCCAACTATGCAGGGGGCTGCGATCGGAATCAGAAATGGAGAGGAACCCTGAGGTTCCTGCCTCCCCTCGAGATGAGGCCCCCTTCCATTTCACCAAACCCAGTGGAGTCCCGAGAGGTCTTTCCCAACTCCACAGTATCCCTGACTTCTCAGAGGCACCCGGAGAATCTCCCTGAGGTCACCTGCACAAGTCGAGGGAACCCAGGTATTCTTGCCAAGACCCGAGAGAGATCTTGAGAGTCCTTCAACGCGTCTAGAGGCCTGATTCCCCTACCATGACTCGAGAGCAATGACGCGCTCCCCCTAGCCACACGCATCGAGACCTAACTTCCCTGGCGCCACACAAGAGGCTCCCTGAGCTCCCCGTCGTACCTCCTGAGAAACCAACACAGGCGCTGCAGCTCGGTAAAACCACCGAGACCCCCCCCCCCCGTCATCGTGAGATGAGGGCCTTCTTTTCCTGCATGTCCTGGAGTGCAATCCCGAGTCCTCTCTCCAAACTCCAGAGGAGGCTTGACTCCCTTTAGTCCACTCAGTGGGCTCCAAGAAATACCCATCGCGACTCGAGAAGAGAGAGAAGTCCTTTGTTTCCCCTCGAGAGGACGCCTGACTCCTGGGTGAGTCTAGAATGCAACCCCAAGATCCCAGTCATCCCTTGAGAGGAACATTAGGTCCTAGACACAAGCCTGGATGAGGTTTCTTTTGCCCTGCAGTGACTCGAGCGCAACCCCCAGCTCTCCCTCGCAACTCGAATGGAAGATTGGGCTTCCCTGGGCCAACACAAGAGGAAGCCAGAAATCCCCTTCGTAACTCGAGAATCCCGCCGCAACTCGAGAAAAACCACGTGTTTCCAACGTCATCCCAAGATGAGGCCCTTGCTGCTATGGCGTCTCAAGAAAAGAACCACGTTCCGTCTTGAAGTGCAAAACGGTACTTTGCACCCTTGATGCGACACCAAATGTTCCCGGACACGCCGGTCTCACTCGACAGGAACACCGAGGTTCCCGCACCACTTCATCTGAGCACCTTCTCCCCTCCTGTTCGAGACAGGAGGGTCTATTCCCCTGCTTTGTTTGGAAGGGGTTTCCCACATTCCCGGCGCATCTAAGGATGAGGCCGGTCTCACGAGTAAATTCGAGACATAGCGTCGTGGGTGGTGTCACATGCCGAAATACCCCGATTTCCCGGCCCACTCTTGAGAAGAACCCGATGCCCGGACACCTCTTCGAAGGCAACCCTGTGGACGAAGGCACAAAACGAAGGGTCACTGACACTCCCGTGCATCATTCGGTAAAAGCCGCAGGTTCCACACACAGCTCGACAAGAGGCCTGTCATCCCATGAACAACTCGAGAGGCAAGCAGAGTTCCATTCCTCCACTCAAGACGAGGCCTGACTCTCCGGTCCCAACTCTGAAGGGACCCTGCGATCGGAGTCCGAAATGGAGAGGAACCCTGAGGTTTCTTCCTGATCTCGAGATTAGGCCCTCTTCCATTGCAGCAAACCCAGTGGAGTCCCGAGAGGCCTCTCCCAGCTCCATAGTATCCCTGACTTCTCAGAGGCACCATGAGAAGCTACCTGAGGTCACAGGCACAAGTCGAGGGAACCCAGGGTTTCCTGCCGCAACCCGAGAAAGACCTCGAGCGTCCTTTTTCATTGCGTTGAGCCCTGATTCCACTACCATGACTCAAGAGCAATGACGTGTGCCCCCTCGCCACTCGTATGGAGACTTGACTTCCCTGACACCACATGAGAGGCTCCCTGAGCTCCCGGTCGTACCTTGTGAGAAACCCCACACTGGCACCACAGCTCCAGAAAAACCACGAGACTCCCCCGACAACGCGAGATGAGGGCCTTCTTTTCCTGCATGGCCTGGAGAGCAATCCCGCGTGCTCTCTCCAAACTCCACAAGAGAGGAGCCAAGATTGCTGAGGAGTAGGACGGGGAGAACTCTTTCCCCCCCAAACAATTTCATCAAAAGAGCATTTAAACGTCGAGTAAATTCCACAATACAACTTATGAATGCTGCCAGAGGACATCAGGCACCCAGAAAAGAACCCAACTCTTGGAAAGTAGGTAGGAAAAAGTATAAAAGACAAAAAAAGAGACAAAAGAGGGAGGGAGGGAATTCTGTCCCGGGAAGATAGTCTTAAAAAGAGAAAAGTTTCCAAACACCAGGAAAGCTTTTCACTGCCAAATCTTTGCCAAGCTTTGGAAGCACAAAGGGCAACATAAGGGGGATAAAAATAAATAAACAATTAAAACTCGCAGATTGCAAGCCCTAGGGTAACTCCCCCAGCCGCAAAGCAGTGCAGACGCCTGCTCACACCATTAGCAAGCAGGGGCTGGGCAGGGAGGCGCGGCGCGGGCTGCATCGCTTAGAGTAAGAATCTGGCCTGAATACCCTGAGCACTATCTGAACGAAATAACTTGGGCTAGCAAACCAGACTCTGGGATATCTACCACGCAAAAAGCCAGCCCTAACCTAAGACACCGCCAGGCCCGCACACGGAACAAAGGACTGAACAGAGATAGCCGGCTGCAGACCTTCCCCCTCCGGTGACAGGCAGCCAGAGCCAGAAGGGGGCAATCGCAGCCCCAGAGAGACATTATCTATAAAACTGTAAGCAGCCTTCTTTGCTAACTAAAACTTCTTGGGGATCTGGACGGTCAACATCTGCCTGAGAAGGTGCGCCTGTTTTACACCCAGATAACCGAGTGGCGGGGAGGCGATAAGTCACAACCTTGGCGCTCGCCAAACACCTCATCACCTGAGCTGCTCGGACCTGGGAAGAGCACAAAACGCAGGCCCAACCGAGTCTGTGCCTCTGAGGACTACCCGAGTGCCTGAACCTGAGCGGCTTGGACCTGGGAGGTGCATGAAGCCCAGGGCCAGCCTCGGATTGTTCCCCGTGGAACAACCTAGAGCCCGAGCAGTGTGGGCAGGGAGGCTACACGTGCCGTGAGCGGGGGCAGACCCAGTGTGGCTGAGGCACTGCGAGCGCACGCCAGTGTTATTTGTTTGCAGCATCACTCCCTCCCTCCCTCCCCACAGCGCAACTGAACAAGTGAGCCTAAAAAAAAAAAAAGTGTCCTCCACCGTCCCCTTTGTGTCAGGGCGTAAACCAGACACTGAAGAGACCAGCAAACAAAAGAAGCTATAACAGAGGGAAACGCCTTGGAAGCTACAGGCAATAGATTAAAACCCTGTGGTTACTAGGACTACATAGGAAGGCGCCTATAGATCTTGAGAAATATAAGTTGGACCAAGGAACTAGCCAAAAATGAACCGAACCCACGATACTCACAACAAAACCAGAGAAAGTCCTAGATATATTTTTATGATCATTCTTACTTTTTTTTAATTTTTTTAATTTTAAGTTCTCTATTGTTCATTTAATTTTCACTTTTATAACCTATTACTTTGCAAAAAAAAAGACCCTATTTTTTTCTTCTTCAGCAAACTTCATATATATATATATATATATATATATATATATATATATATATAATAATTTTTTGACCTTGTTTTTTTGTTTTGTTTTTTTTCTTCTTTGCTTTAACATTGTATTTTTGAAATTCCAAACTGTACTCTAGATTTTTAATTTATGCTTTTTGATATTTGATATCAATTTTGTACCTGTAGTTTCTTTATAATTTTTGCGACATTGCTTGTTTTTGTTTGTTTGTTTTCTCTTTAGTTTTCTTCTTCCTTTTTTTTAACATTGTATTTTTGAAATTCCAAACTCTACTCTAGATTTTTAATTTTTGCTTTTTGGTATTAGTTATCAATTTTGTACCTGTATTTTCTTGATAATTTTTGCGACCTTGTTTGTTTTTCTTTGTTCGTTTTTTCTCTCTTTCTTTTCCTTCTTCTTTTCTTTAACACCGTATTTTTGAAATTCCAAACTCTACTCTAGATTTTTAATTTTTGCTTTTATGTATTTGTTACCAATTTTGTACCTTTAAGAACCCAATCTTCAGTACCCATTTTTCACTAGGGAGCGAGATTACTGGCTTGACTGCTCTCTCTCCCTTTGGACTCTCCTTTTTCTCCACCAGGTCGCCTGTGTCTCCTCCCTAACCCCTCTCTACTCTACCCAACTCTGTGAATTTCTGTGTATTCCAGACGGTGGAGAACACTTAGGGAACTGATTACTGGCTGGATCTGTCTCCCTCCTTTTCATTCCCCCCTTTTATCCTTCTGGCCACCTCTGTCTCCTTCCTCCTTCTTCTCATCTCTGTATAACTCTGTGAACATCTCTGAGTGGTCCAGTTGTGGAGTGCACATAAGGAAGTGACTACTGGCCAGCCCACTCTCTCCACTATTGATTCCACCTGATCTCATTTGGGTCACCTCTAACTCCCTCCTCCCTCTTCTCTTCTCCATGTAATGCTGTGAACCTTTCTGAGTGGCCCTCACAGTAGAGAAACTTTTCTTCTTTAACGTAGATGTTTTATCAATGGTGCTGTATAGAAGGAGAAGTTTTGAAACTACTGTAAAAGTAAGACAGATAACTGGAAGCAGGAGGCTTAAGTCCAAACCCTGACTCCAGGGAACTCCTGACTCCAAGGAACATTAATTGACAGGAGCTCATCAAATGCCTCCATACCGACACTGAAATCAAGCACCACACAAGGGCCAACAAGTTCCAGGGCAAGACATACCAAGCAAATTCTCCAGCAACAAAGGAACGCAGCCCTGAGCTTCAAGATACAGGCTGCCCAAAGTCACCCCAAAACCACAAACATCTCATAACTCATTACTGGACACTTCATTGCACTCCAGAGAGAAGAAATACAGCTCCACCCACCAGAACACGGACACAAGCTTCCCTAACCAGGAAACCTTGACAAGACACCTGTACAAACCGACACACAGCGAGGAAATGCCACAGTAAAGAACTCCACAAACTGCCAGAATACAGAAAGGACACCCCAAACTCAGCAATTTAAACAAGATGAGACAAAGGAATACCCAGCAGATAAAGGAACAGGATAAATGCCCACCAAACCAAACAAAAGAGGAAGAGATAGGGAATCTACCTGATAAAGAATTCCGAGTAAGGATAGTGAAATGGATCTAAAATCTTGAAATTAAAATGGAATCACAGATAAATAGCCTGGAGACAAGGATTGAGAAGATGCAAGAAAGGTTTAACAAGGACCTAGAAGAAATACAAAAAGAGTCAATATATAATGAATAATGCAATAAATGAAATTAAAAACACTCTGGAGGCAACAAATAGTAGAATAACAGAGGCAGAAGATAGGATTAGTGAATTCGAAGATAGAATGGTAGAAATAAATGAATCAGAGAGGATACATGAAAAACGAATTAAAAGAAATGAGCACAATCTCAGAGACCTCCAGGACAATATTAAACGCTACAACATTCGAATCATAGGGGTCCCAGAAGAAGAAGACAAAAAGAAAGACCGTGAGAAAATACTTGAGGAGATAATAGTTGAAAACTTCCCTAAAATGGGAAAGGAAATACTCACTCAAGTCCAAGAAACCCAGAGAGTCCCAAACAGGATAAAGCCAAGGCGAAACCCCCCAAGACACATATTAATCACATTAACAAAAATCAAACACAAAGAACAAATATGAAAAGCAGCAAGGGAAAAACAACAAATAACACACAAGGGAATTGCCATAAGGATAACAGCTGATCTTTCAATAGAAACTCTTCAAGCAAGGAGGGAATGGCAAGACATACTTAAAATGATGAAAGAAAATAACCTACAGCCCAGATTATTGTACCCAGCAAGGATCTCATTCAAGTATGAATGAGAAATCAAAAGCTTTTCAGACAAGCAAAAGCTGAGAGAATTCTGCACCACCAAACCAGCTCTCCAACAAATACTAAACAGGAAACACAAAAACGGTGTATAAATTCAAACCCCAAACAATAAAGTAAATGGCAATGGGATCATACTTATCAGTAATTACCTTAAACGTAAATGGGTTGAATGCTCCAACCAAAAGACAAAGACTGGCTGAATGGATACAAAAAAAGACCCCTACATATGTTGTCTACAAGAGACACACCTCAAAACAGGGGATACATACAGACTGAAAGTGAAGGGCTGGAAAAAGATTTTCCATGCAAATAGGGACCAAAAGAAAGCAGGAGTAGCGATACTCATGTCAGATAAAATAGACTTTAAAACAAAGGCTGTGAAAAGAGACAAAGAAGGTCACTACATAATGATCAAAGGATCAATCCAAGAAGAAGATATAACAATTATAAATATATATGCACCCAACGTGGGAGCACCACAGTATGTAAGACAAATGCTAACAAGTATGAAAGGAGAAATTAACACTAACACAATAATAGTTGGAGATTTTAATACCCCACTCACACCTATGGATAGATCAACTAAACAGAAATTTAACAAGGAAACACAAACTTTAAATGATACAATAGACCAGTTAGACCTAATTGATATCTATAGGACATTTCATCCCAAAACAATGAATTTCAACTTTTTCTAAAGTGCACATGGAACCTTCTCCAGGATAGATCACATCCTGGGCCATAAAGCTAGCATTGGTAAATTCAAAAAAATAGAAATCATTCCAAGCATCTTTTCTGACCACAATGCAGTAAGATTAGATCTCAATTACAGGAGAAAAACTATTAAAAATTCCAACATATGGAGGCTGAACAACACGCTGCTGAATAACCAACAAATCACAGAAGAAATCAAAAAAGAAATCAAAATTTGCATAGAAACGGATGAAAATGAAAACACAACTACCCAAAACTTGTGGGACACGGTAAAAGCAGTCCTAAGGGGAAAGTTCATAGCAATACAGGCACACCTCAAGAAACAAGAAAAAAGTCAAATAAATAAACTAACTCTACACCTAAAGCAACTAGAAAAGGAAGAAATGAAGAACCCCAGGGTTAGTAGAAGGAAAGAAATCTTAAAAATTAGAGCAGAAATAAATGCAAAAGAAACAAAAGAGACCATAGCAAAAATCAACAAAACCAAAAGCTGGTTCTTTGAAACGATAAATAAAATTGACAAACCATTAGCCAGACTCATCAAGAAACAAAGGGAGAAAAATCAAATCAATAAAATTAGAAATGAAAATGGAGAGATCACAACAGAAAACACAGAAATACAAAGAATCATAAGAGACTACTATCAACAATTATATGCCAATAAAATGGACAACGTGGAAGAAACGGACAAATTCTTAGAAAAGTACAACTTTCCAAAACTGGACCAGGGAAGAAATAGAAAATCTTAACAGACCCATCACAAGCACGGAAATGGAAACTGTAACCAAAAATCTTCCAGCCAACAAAAGCCCAGGTCCAGACGGCTTCACAGCTGAATTCTACGAAAAATTTAGAGAAGAGCTAACACCTATTCTGCTCAAACTCTTCCAGAAAATTGCAGAGGAAGGTAAACTTCCAAACTCATTCTATGAGGCCACCATCAGCCTAATACCAAAACCTGACAAAGATCCCACAAAAAAAGAAAACTACAGGCCAATATCACTGATGACATAGATGCAAAAATCCTTAACAAAATTCTAGCAATCAGAATCCAACAACACATTAAAAAGATCATACACCATGACCAAGTGGGCTTTATCCCAGGGATGCAAGGATTCTTCAATATCCGCAAATCAATCAATGTAATACACCACCTTAACAAATTGAAAAATAAAAACCATATGATTTTCTCAATAGATGCAGAGAAAGCCTTTGACAAAATTCAACATCCATTTATGATAAAAACTCTCCAGAAAGCACGAATAGAAGGAACATACCTCAACATAATAAAAGCTATATATGACAAACCCACAGCAAACATTATCCTCAATGGTGAAAAATTGAAAGCATTTCCTCTAAAGTCAGGAACTAGACAAGGGTGCCCACTTTCACCATTACTATTCAACATAGCTTTGGAAGTTTTGGCCACAGCAATCAGAGCAGAAAAAGAAACAAAAGGAATCCAAATTGGAAAAGAAGAAGTAAAACTCTCACTGTTTGCAGATGACATGATCCTCTACATAGAAAACCCTAAAGACTCCACCAGAAAATCACTAGAACTAGTCAATGACTATAGTAAAGTTGCAGGATATAAAATCAACACACAGAAATCCCTTGCATTCCTATACACTAATAATGAGAAAACAGAAAGAGAAATTAAGGAAACAATTTCATTCACCATTGCAACGGAAAGAATAAAATACTTAGGAATATACCTACCTAAAGAAACTAAAGACCTATATATAGAAAACTATAAAACACTGGTGAAAGAAATCAAAGAGGACACTAATAGGTGGAGAAATATACCATGTTCATGGATTGGAAGAATCAATATAGTGAAAATGAGTATACTACCCAAGGCAATTTATAGATTCAATGCAATCCCTATCAAGCTACCAACAGTATTCTTCACAGAGCTAGAACAAATAATTTCACAATTTGTATGGAAATACAAAAAACCTCGAATAGCCAAAGCGATCTTGAGAAAGAAGAATGGAACTGGAGGAATCAACCTACCTGATTTCAGGCTCCGCTACAAAGCCACAGTTATCAAGACAGTATGGTACTGGCACAAAGACAGAAATATAGATTAGTGGAACGAAATAGAAAGCCCAGAGATAAATCCACACACATATGGACACCTTATCTTTGACAAAGGAGGCAAAAATATACAATGGATTAAAGACAATCTCTTTAACAAGTGGTGCTGGGAAATCTGGTCAACCACTTGTAAAAGAATGAAACTAGAACACTTTCTAACACAATACACAAAAATAAACTCAAAATGGATTCAAGATCTAAACGTAAGACCAGAAACTATAAAACTCCTAGAGGAGAACATAGGCAAAACACTCTCTGAAATACATCACAGCAGGATCCTCTATGACCCACCTCCCAGAATATTGGAAATAAAAACAAAAATAAACAAATGGGACCTAATTAACCTTAAAAGCTTCTGCACATCAAAGCAAACTATTAGCAAGGTGAAAAGACAGCCTTCGGAATGGGAGAAAATAATAGGAAATGAAGCAACTGACAAACAACTAATCTCAAAAATATACAAGCAACACCTACAGCTCAACTCCAGAAAAATAGATGACCCAATCAAAAAATGGGCCAAAGAACTAAATAAACATTTCTCCAAAGAAGACATACAGATGGCTAACAAACACATGAAAAGATGCTCAAAATCACTCATTATCATAGAAATGCAAATCAAAACCACAATGAGGTACCATTTCACGCCAGTCAGAATGGCTGCAATCCAAGTCTACAAATAATAAATGCTGGAGAGGGTGTGGAGAAAAGGGAACCCTCTTACACTGTTGGTGGGAATGCAAACTAGTACAGCCACTATAGAGAACAGTGTGGAGATTCCTTAAAAAACTGGAAATAGAACTGCCTTATGATCCAGCAATCCCACTGCTGGGCATACACACTGAGGAAACCAGAAGGGAAAGAGACACGTGTACCCCAATGTTCATCGCAGCACTGTTTCTAATAGCCAGGACATGGAAGCAACCTAGATGTCCATCAGCAGATGAATGGATAAGAAAGCTGTGGTACATATACACAATGGAGTATTACTCCGCCATTAAAAAGAATAGAATGAATCAGTTCTAATGAGGTGGATGAAACTGGAGCCGATTATACAGAGTGAAGTAAGCCAGAAAGAAAAACACCAATACAGTATACTAACGCATATATATGGAACTTTGAAAGACGGTAACAATAACCCTGAGTACGAGACAGCAAAAGAGACACTGATGTATAGAAGAGTCTTATGGACTCTGTGGGAGAGGGAGAAGGTGGGAAGATGTGGGAGAATGGCATTGAAACATGTAAAATATCATGTATGAAAAGAGTTGCCAGTCCAGGTTTGATGCATGACACTGGATGCTTGGGGCTAGTGCACTGGGACGACCCAGAGGGATGCTATGGGGGGGAGGAGGGAGGAGGGTTCAGGATGGGGAGCACATGTATACCTGAGGCGGATTCATTTTGATATTTGGAAAAACTAATACAATTATGTAAAGTTTAAAAATAAAATAAAATTAAAAAAAAAATCCACAGGAGGCTTGACTCCCTTTAGGCCACTCAGTGGTCTCCAAGAAATACCCGTCGGGACTCGAGAGCAGAGCAGAGTCCTTTCCTTCCTCTCGAGATGAGGTCTGACTCCTCGGGTGCGTCTAAAATGCAACCCCGAGATCTCTGTCGCCCCTGGAGAGGAACATTAGGTCCTGGACACAAGCTTAGATGAGGTCTCTTTTGCCCTGAAGTGACTCGAGAGCAATCCCTAGCTCTCTCTCGCAACTCGAATGGAAGATTGGACTTCCCTGGGCCAACACAAGAGGAAGCCTGAATTCCCCATCGTAACTCGAGAATCCCGCCGAAACTCGAGAAAAACCACATGGTTACCCTGTCATCGCAAGATGAGGCCCTTGCCCGCTACAGCGTCTAAAGAGAAGTCCCAGGTTTCTTCTTGAAGTGTTTTCACACTTCAAGTGTGAAAACTTGGCACCCTTGATGTGATTCCAAAAGTTCCCCGACACCCTGGTCTCTCTCGAGGGGAACACCGAGGTTCCCGGTACGACTTCATCTGAGCCACTTCTCCCCTCCTGATTGTGACTGGAGGGTCGACTCCCGTGCTTTGTCTGGAAGGGGTTCCCAACCTTCCCGGCGCACCTCAGGATGAGGCCGGTCTAACGAGAATATTTGAGACGTAGCTTCATGGGTGGTAACACATGCTGAAAGACCCCGATTCCCCGGTCCACTCTTGATAAGAACCCGATGCCCGGACACCTCTTGAAAGGCAACCCTGTGGAAGAAGCCACAACACGAAGGGGCACTGACACCCTCGTGCATCGTCCGGAAAAACCCGCAGATTCCAAACACAGTTCGACAAGTTGCCTGTCACCCCGTGAATAACTCGAGAGGCAAGCGGAGTTCCATTCCTCCTTACAAGACGAGGCCTGACTCTCCTGTCCCAACTCTGCAGGGACCCTGCGATCAGAGTCAGAAATGGAGACGAACCCTGAGGTTCCTGCCTCCACTCGAGATGAGGCCCTCTTCTATTGCACCAAACCCAGTGGAGTCCCGAGAGGGCCCTCCCAACTCCAGGGTATCCTTGACTTCTCAGTGGCACACAGAGAAGCTCCCTGAGGCCACCGGCACTAGTCGAGGGAACCCAGGGTTTACTGCCGTGACCCAAGAAACACCTTGAAAGTCCTTCTTTAACGGTTCTTGAGGCCCGATACACCTTCCATGACTCTAGAGCAATGACGCGCTCCCCCTCGCAATGCGCATGGAGACCTGACTTCCCAAGCGCCACATGAGAGGCTCCCTGAGCTCCCCGTAGTACCTCATGAGAAACCCCACACTGGCGCTGCAGCTTGAGAAAACCCACGAGACGCCCCCTTCATCGCGAGATGATGGCCTTCTTTTCCTGCATGGCCTGGAGAGCAATCACGAGTCCTCTCTCCAAACTCCACAGGAGGCTTGACTCCCTTTAGGCCACTCAGTGGGCTCCAAGAGATACCCGTCGCAACTCGAGAGGAGAGTGGAGTCCTTCGCTTCCCCTCGAGACAAGGACTGACTCCCCGGGTGCATCAGGAAAGCAACCCCGAGATCCCTGTCCCCCATGGAGACGAACATTATGTCCTGGACACAAGCCTAGATAAGGTCTCTTTTGCCCTGCAGTAACTCAAGCGCAATCCCTAGCTCTCCCTCGCAACTCGAATGGAAGAATGGACTTCCCTGGGCCAACACAAGAGGAAGCCTGAATTTCCTGACCTAACTCGAGAATCCCGCCACAACTCGAGAAAAACGACGTGGTTAACCCGTCACCACAAGATGAGGCCCTTGCCAGCTACAGCGTCTCAAGAGAAGTCTCACGTTCCGTCTTGAAGTTTGAAACGGTACTTAGCACCTTTGATGTGACTCCAAAAGTTCCCCGACATCCCAGTTTTACTCGAGGGGAACATCGAGGTTCCCGGCACCACTTCATCTGAGCCCCTTCTCCCCTCTTGATCGGGACAAGAGGGTCGATTCACTTGCTTTGTCTGAAAGGGTTACCGACCTTCCTGGTGCACCTCAGGTTGAGGTCCGTCTCAAGAAGAAATTCGAGACGTAGGCTTGTGGGTGGTGCCACATGCCGAAAGACACTGATTTCCTGGTCTGCTCTTGATAAGAATCTGAAGGCTGGATACCTCTTCGAAGGCAACCCTGTGTATGAAGGCAAAAAACGAAGGGGAACTGACACCCCCATGCATTGTCCGGATAAAACCGCAGGTTCCACACACAGCTCGACAAGTGGCCTGTTACCCGGTGAACAACTCGAGAGTCCAGTGGAGTTCCATTCCTCCACACAAGACGAGGCCTGACTCTCCTGTCCTAACTCTGTAGGGACTCTGTGTTCAGAGTCAGAAATGGAGAGCAACCCTGAGGTTCCTGCTTCAAATCGAGATGAGGCCCTCTTCTGACAAGGTCCAGCCTCGGCTGGTCCAGGGTTTTCGAAGGGGAGACAGAGTAGGCGACCTATTGATTTATTTATCGAAGATATAAAGAGTAATAGAATGAGGATAGCTCAGTAGGAAAATTTAGTGGAGAAAAGAAGCTAAGTAGCTTGGTTTATGCGGAACATCAGTATAACCCGTGACACCAGGTTAGCTCTGACCACGGAGGCCGCAGGCTCCCTCTCGAATAGCGAAAAGTGCCCCACCTTAGACACCTTCTCAAGTGGTCTTCAAAGCCCAGGCAAATAAATGGTCGCAGAGGATATCCGCGCTCCAGATGGACACTCATCTGAAAATTGAGGGGAAGAATGACATTAGGAGACTAAGCGTTGGCAATCAAGGCCCGTAGCTTTATTTTCAACAGGGGTTTTTATACCCTAAGTTACACACGGAGGATAATGGGGATGCAAAGACAGCAGCCTTTGATCCTTATCAAAAACCAGAGTTTCTCTCCTGCAAATGTATCGTATACAAATGGTTTAGGTGATTTACATCATCTTCTAGCCAGAAGACCTATTAACATTTTATGACTCTTGACAAAGACTTATCAACCGTAAGACTTATTTTCTCTAAGAGTAATTATTTTAAGATTTGGCTCCATCTTTCGAAGATAAAATTGCATTCCTATAGGGCAGATGTGTAATGGGCTTACAACAAAGGAAATAATTTATTACCTTAAGGGTCTAAAGTTAGTAACACCAAGGCCACTACTTATTTCTTCTACATACCAACTATATTAATTAATACACATTCAAGGATACAATTCAGGGGATGTGGAAACTTGGCAACAAGCATTGGTTCATCAATGAAATCTTTTACTAGTTTTATTCTGACAGTTTCTAACTCTCTGAGAGGCTCTAAGCTATTTGAATATCTTAAGCTTCCCGTGCCTCTCGAGGCTCGGAGACTGTAAACAATTGTATGCATTGCTGTAGGAGACCGGGTAAACTTGTCAGGCGAGTTAGAGAGCCATCTGACGTGTTTGGATTTAAACACGCCTAATTGCCCAGGAACTTTATTAATTGGAGCTGTAAGTTAGCTCTTTGACAGAGAGAGTGAGATGGTGGTGGGGGACAGCCCCCAGTAAAGTCAGAGGGGAGAGCACAAAGCAATAAAGTAGGCAGACTCTGGTTTTGGGGGGTAGATGCTCAAGAATATCCGGGAGGACTCCCGAGGCTCGATCCCGCCTTTGTGTATGCCCAGCCTCCTTCCTCATGACCTTTGTCACGAGTGGAATGTCTCTCGCCGGCTCCCGGCATCTCGCCGTTTTTTATTTCTTAAAACAGCCAGATGTAGCTCAGTCGCGAGCCTCTGAATACTCTGCCGAAGAATCCTGACAATACAAGGAAGAATGATTATGAGAAGCAGAATTAAAGCAGCCACCGCAGCATAGCTAAAGACATTAGACAGAATATTCTTTCCTGAGATGTAGTTAGGGAAAGTATGGAAGAAATCATTTGCTGTTCCAGCAGCAGTAAAATCTAATCGGGAGTGCTCCATGGTTGCTATTTGATAGTGAAGTTTCCCTACGTCTCAACCAATGTCAGAGCTGTTCCAGATACCTGAAATATGGTTTTTAATCTTTTCCCATTCAAAATCTGTCTCATTTACTTTCAGGGGTGTTCCACATATCCACCGATAGTCAGCATGACAAGACAATGCCATTTTCACCTTTAAAGCCTGCAATTCAGTCCCAATATGTATTACTGCTTCCTCTAGGGCGTCTACCCTCATTTCTAATTTTCTCTCTATAGCTTCCTGTGTTGCCAATGTTAAAGAAACATTTTTGGACATAGAATCAACATATTGAGCAGTATGTACTTGTTGAGTCAATGATATTGCTGCCACAGTAACAGAAGTGATTGCACTTATCAAAGCTGCTGTTCCCAAGATAAGTAAGCCCACAAACCGTCGTGTTTGCATTAAATCCTGTAGTTGTTGTAATACAGCAAGACCATAATTCAATAAGTGGTTACATCATAAGATAAGGTGGATGTTGTAGCATTACAAAGGAGCAAACATTATATTGAGGGTTTAAACAAGATGAACCAGGGAGCAGCTGTAGGCGTCAGCCCGGGGGAGCAGTGTCCCCAGCATCAGGAGGCAGAACGCGAGCGGCAGGCTGTGGGCCAAGGCGCCTATGGTGGGCAGAGGGGCAGGGTTCGTGGTTTAGGGCTAGCCGCCACCGCTTGGGCTCAGGGCGGTCCCCTCTCGCCGGTGGGGCCACGCTGGTCTGGACGGCACTCCGCGGGCGCGCTTTCCTCTCTGGCCCTCACTCGCTGCACAGACTTCTTTGCTCTAGGTCACGGGGTGCAGAGAGGTGGGTGCGAGGCGCTGCTGGTGGCGCGGAGGCGAGAGCTGGCTGGGGGAGGGGGAGCGAGCGAGTGCGCGCGCCGCGAACCTGGTCTTTGGGGAATGTGACATGACGAATTTGTCTGAGATCCAAACCGGAGAATCTGCATTCTGTAGAAATATACAAGCATACCCTCTCCCACAAGTTAGCAACACATCTGGCCTTTTTCACTCTCCCGTAAGGAGGCCTTTTTACTTGACCAGGGGCCGAGTCGTAGCCTGTAATTCAGGCATCTAGTGTCTCATCATTGTAGTCTGCCCCTGTGTGTTTACGTTTAAGTGATTAATTACAATTGGAACATAACTTCACTATTTGTCTAGCTGTTTCCCTATGGATATGTTAATTTAGGTCTAATGTTTAGTTTAGGTCTCTGTATAAATTTAAGTAATAAATGTATAACCTCCTTATCTCATTTTGGTATACAGGTATACAGATATACCTAAATGCAAAATGCATTTATATATGTATTTATATATGGCAACAAGTATAAAGTTATTGACATATAATATATATAAATCAATATACTTGAATTAATCTTTATAATTAATATATTAATTAATATATATTACAACAATACAACACATACACAGCTAATACCAACCAACACAAACCAATATACTGTAATAATACCTGTCACACATTTATAATTATACAGTATATAGAACATATATCATCACAGCACATCAATCCATACCAATTAATATCAGCCACACACACATTATATTACTGCCATATATATTTAATTATACAGTATATATATGTGTGTGTGTATATAGTATACATATTAATTTATATACAAATTAATTAAGTATAGATCTATAAATAGAATTAGGTATACCTTTATTATATTTTATTTATACCCATACCTAATTAGGCAAACTGTAATTAGGCAAATACATTTATATTATGTATTTATAACAATATATAAAGTATTGTTAAATGTACCACCTGTACAGCATCTCCACCCCACATACCACTTTCTCTAATCCCACCAACTCATTTTCAGTATTATGTGTTGGCCAGGAGCTGGGCCAGTCTTTCCCAGCAATGTTAAGAGACGTCTGTTCCTGTGTCTAATAGCCCTGGCGTTTTATTCTCTTGAATTAAAAGATCTTTTAAAGGCCTTGGAACTGTAATTTCCTGCACCCAAAAGGCTAGATCACTAGATCCAAATGTTTTGTGGCTCTTAGATTGAGAAGTCAAGTTTTTCCTTGTCTGATAGTAAGGTAAAAGTAAAAGCTGTGTTACTCTTTGACCTTTATTAATTTGTACAGTTTTGATAGGCAGTGAGATCAAGACTTTAATTTCTCAATATCATCAGAATCTACTACACCATGCACCAGCGAAATTTCTTTTCTTTCTTTTTTTTTTATTTAATTTTTTTTTAAAAGAAAGCGAGCTACGCCCCAGGACAAATCTTACAATGTCCTCAGATAGGGGGCCAGCCACTCCGGTTGGAATTGGAGTAAGCGGCACATCAGGGGTTAATATTGTTATTAAATCTCCTTGCCTTTTCGCTTTTCTCCTAGCCTGGGTGAGACCCCCCTGAGGGAGTTTTCTCCAAGGAGCACACTCTGCATATTGTGTACTGAAAGCTCCTTTGTTTAAAAAACTTTTTATCTTCCTCAGTCTTAGGCAACACTTTGGGAGGCTTTGGGGGCAAAGTGGGGAACTCCTGGGTCCTGGGAGGCACAATCGAAGGCGGTGGCAGTCGCCTTAAATCAGAAAGTGGTGGATAAGTTTTTTAAAGGTTTGTGCAGAGGGGGAGGGAGCTCGCCAGGGCTCTCGGCCGCAGCGTCCTGTAAGCCCTCTCCTTCCTCGGGAGGTAGACCACTTTCTCCCTCCTTTTTTTTTTTTCTTCAATGGCAGAAAATATGATCTGTGCAGTAAATGGAGACTCACCACCATCCACCTCTATAGCCTCCCCCATAGTCTATTTAACAGCCTCGTGACGGAGGTCCAGGACATTTCTAATCATATTCCACAGTCAATAAATATTTGTCTATTCTTAGATGCAGAGAAATCCATTTTTAATTTTTTTTTTAATTTTAGAGAATATTTTTATTTATTTTGTAACCTCTTTACCCTGGCTAAACTGCAGAGGGGACTAGAAAAGAAGCCTCAAGGTGAGGATCAAGTTCATCCTTGGGACTAGAGAAAATCCTTCTCCGGGAAACTCCTAGCGGTGGCCCTTTACCCCGACATGGAGGAGGAGGCATAGGGGGATGGGAGCGTCCCGAAGTTTTCCTCTTCTGTTCCGGAGATCCTTTAACTGTTTGGTAACTAAATCTTACGAACTGTCTGATCGGGGATGTTTCCCTCAACCTCCTAGGAGCGGATGGTCTGATTAGGGATGTTTTCTTAAACTTTTAGGAGCATCTTTAGCTTAAAAAAAAAAAAAATCCTCATCAGAATGGCATCGAGCTGCTGTTTCCTCTAAACCTTTTTCAAATTGAGGGGAGAGCTGATCTTTCTTTTCATCCCTATCTTTTACATGCTCATTGGCAGTCATAGCGGCTAGCCATTCATTTAGCTGTCGATAGCTAGGTATAGCCTCTTCATTTTCACTTTTCTTTATAACAGGTACCTTTTCAGATTTGCTTTTTTGTTTAACAGGTACTTTTCCAACTTTACTTTCCTCTTTAACAGGTACCTTTTCAAATTCATGAGCTGGATCTAAAACATCTCTAGTCATATTCCACAGAGGAAAGGTGTAAGTAGGGATTTTTTCCAAACCTTGCTGAGCACAATAAGCTCTTAGCTGTTTTCCTAGTTTTTTCAAGATATCTAGGTTAACAGTGCCTTGTTGTAGAAACCAAGGGCAGTGGTCTTGTACAAATGTAAAAAATGATTGAATGGAAGATTTTTTAACCTTGATTCTTCTTTTACTTAATAACTGTAAAATTACTCCTATAAAGAGCTGTCTTTCATTTGATTCAGTGTTGCCCATGTCAGAAACTTAAGGATAGTAAAAGATTTTGCTTTTAGCTATCTAAAGATTAGGCCTTTTTTGTCAGCCTTTTTAGAAACCGTTTTTTCTCTCTAACTCTTCAACACTTCCCACTCCTCTCGCCCTGTCTATTCTACAGGGGGATCTGCAGCCCCCTAAGTGGGATCCTATCTGTCCCGAAAACTGAACACTGGGGGAATGGGGTTGGGGATTTACCTTCGAAATGCCTGTCTCGGGCGCCACCTGCAGAGGTCCAGCCCCAGCTGATCCAGGGTATTCGAAGGGAAGATGGAGTAGGCGACCTATTTATATATTTATTTATTCATCAAAGATATAAAGAGTAATAGAATGAGGATAGCTCAGTAGGAAAATTCAGTGGAGAAAAGCAGCTGAGTAGCTTGGTTTACGCGGAAAATCAATATAACCCGTGACACCAGGTTAGCTCTGACCACGGAGGCTGCAAGTGCCCTCTAGAATAGAGGAAGGTGCCCCACCTTAGACACCTTATCGAGTGGGTCTTCGAAGCCCAGGCAAATAAATAGTCGCAGAGGATATCCGCGCTCCAGATGGACACTCATCTGAAAATTGAGGGGAATAATGACATGGGGAGACCAAGCGTTGGCGAGCAAGGCCCGTAGCTTTATTTTCAACACAGGTTTTAATACCCTAAGTTACACATAGAGGATAATAGGGGATGCAAAGTCAGCAGTCTTTAATCCTTATCAAAAACCAGGGTTTCTTTTCTGCAGATTTATCGTATAAAAATGGTTTAGATGATTTACATCATCTTCTGGCCAGAAGACCTATTAACATTTTATGACTCTTGACAAAGACTTATCAACCATAAGAGTTATTTTCTCTAAGAGTAATTGTTTAAGGTTTGGTGCCATCTTTCGAAGATAAAATTGCATTCCTATAGGGAGGATGTGTAATGGGTTTACAACAAAGAAAAGAATTTATTACCTTAAGGGTCTAAAGTTACCAACATCAAGGCCACTACTTATTTTTTCTACATACCAACTATATTAATTAGCACACATTCAAGGATACAATTCAGGGGATGTGGAAACTTGGCAAAAAGCATTGGTTCATCAATGAAATCTTTTACTAGTTTTATTCTGACAGTTTCTAATTCTCTGAGAGGCTCTAAGCTATTTGAATATCTTAAACTTCCCGTGCGTCTCGAGGCTGGGAGACTGTACACAATCGTATGCATAGCTGTAGGAGACCGGGTAAACTTGTCAGGCGAGTTAGAAAACCATCTGAGGGGTTTGGATTTAAACACTACTAATTGCCAGGGAACATTATTAGTTGGAGCTGTAAGTTAGCTCTTTGACAGAGAGAGTGAGATGGTGGTGGGGGACATCCCCAGTAATGTCAGAGGTGAGAGAACAAAGCAATAAAGAAGGCAGACTTTGGTTTTTGGGGGTAGATGCTGAAGAATATACGGGGGAACTCCCGGAGGCTCGATCCCGCCTTTGCGTATGCCGAGACTCTTTCCTCATGACATTTGTCACGAGTGGAATATCTCTCGCTGGCTCCCGGCAATCTTCCATTGCACCAAACGCAGTGGAGTCCCGAGAGGCCCCTCCCAACACCACAGTATCAGTGTCTTCTCAGAGGCACCCTGAGCAACTCCCTGAGTTCACCGGCACAAGTCGAGGGAACACAGGGTATCCTGCCGCAACCCGAGAAAGACCTCAAGAGTCCGTCTTCAATGCGTCTTGAGGCCGGATTCCCCTACCATGACTCGAGAGCAATGACACGCTCCCCCTCGCCATGCGCATGGACACCTGACTTCCCTGGTGCCACATGAGAGGCTCCCTGAGCTCCACGTCATACCTCGTGAGAAACCCCACACTGGCGCCACAGCTCGGGAAAACCCACGAGACGCCACCGTCATCGCGAGATTGGGGACATCTTTTCCTGCCTGACCTGGAGAGCAATCCCTGGTCCTTTCTCCAAACTTCACAGGAGGCTTTACTCCCTTTAGGCCACTCAATGGGCTCCAAGAGATACCTGTCGCGACTTGAGAGGAGAGCAGAGTACATTGTTTCCCCTCGAGATGAGGCCTTACCTTGGGTGAGCCTGGAATGCAACCCCGAGATCCCTTTTGCCCCTGGAGAGGAACATTATGTCCTGGAGAAAAGCCTAGATGAGGTCTATTTTGCCCTACAGTGACTCGAGAGCAACACCCATCTCTCCCTCGCAATTCGAATGGAAGATTGGTCTTCACTGGGCCAACACAAGAGGAAGTCTGAATTTCCCGTTGTAACTCGAGAATCCCGCCGCAACTCTTAAAAACCACGTGGTTCCCCATTCATCACAATATGAGGCCTTTGCCCGCTACAGAGTCTCAAGAGAAGTCCCATGTTTCGTCATAAAGTTCGAAATGCTACTTGGCACCCTTGATGCGACCCCAAAATTTCCCCAATATACCGGTCTCACTCCAAGGGAACACCAAAGTTCCTGGCACCACTTCATTTGAGCCCCTTCTCCCCTCCTGATCATGGCAGGAATGTCGATTCCCCTGCTTTGTCTAGAAGGGGTTCCCGACCTTCATGGCGCACCTCAGGATGAGGCCAGTCTCACGAAGAAATTCGAGACGTAGCCTCGTGTTGGTGCCACGTGCCGAAAGACCCCGATTTCTCGGTCTTGCTCTTGATAAGAACCCGATGCCCGGACACCTCTTCTAAGGCAACCCTGTGGATGAAGGCACTACACGAGGGGGCACTGGCAACCCTGTTCATCGTCCGGAAAATCCCGCAGGATCCACATACAGCTCCACAACTGGCCTGTCACCCCTTAAACAACGAGAGAGGCAAGCGGAGTTCCCTTCCTCAGACAAGACGAGGCCTGAGTATCCAATCCCAACTCTGCAGGCACGCTTCGATCTGAGTCAGAAATGGAGAGGAAACCTGAGGTTCCTGCCTCAACCCGAGATGAGGCCCTCTTCCATTAAAACAAACCCAGTGGAGTCCCGAGAGGCCACTCCCATCTCCACAGTATCCCTGACTTCTCATAGGCATTCTGAGAAGCTCCTTGAGGCCACCGGCAAACGTCGAGGGAAATAAGGGTTTCCTGCCACAACCGAAGAAAGACCTCGAGAGTCCTTCTTCAACGCGTCTTGTGGTCAGATTCCCCTACCATGGCTCGAGAGCAATAACGCGCTACCCCTCGCCACGCACATGGAGACCTGACTTCCCTGGCGCCACAGGAGAGGCTCCCTGAGCTCCCTGTCGTACCTCGTGTGAAACCCCACACTGGCGCCGCAGCTCGAGAAAACACACAAGACCCCTCCGTCATCGCGAGATGAGGGCCATCTTTTCCTGCATGGCCTGGAGAGCAGTCCCAAGTCCTCTCTCCAAACTTCACAGGAGGCTTGACTCCCTTTAGGCCACAAAGTGGGCTCCAAGATGTGCCCGTTGCAACTCGAAAGGAGAGTAGAGTCCTTTGCTTCCCTTCGACACGAGGCCTGACTCCCTGGGTGAGTCTGGAATGCAAACCTGAGATCCCTGTGGCCCTTGGAGAGGAATATTAGGTCCTGGACACAAGCCTAGATGAGGTCTCCTTTGCCCTGCAGTGACTCGAGCGCAACCCCCAGCTCTCCCTCGCAACTCGAATGGATGATTGGACTTCCCTGGCCCAACACAAGAGGAAGCCTGAAATCCCCGTCGTAACTCGAGAATCCCGCCGCAACTCGAGAAAAACCACGTGGCTCCCCCGTCATCGCAAGATGAGGCCCTTGGCCGCTACAGCGTATCAAGAGAAGTCCCACGTTCCATCCTGAAGTACAAAACGGTACTTGGCACCCTGGATGCGACCCCCAAAGTTCCCTGACATACCGGTCTCACTCGAGGGAAACACCAATGTTCATGGCACCACTTCCTGTGAGCCCCTTCACCCCTCCTGATCGCGACAGGAGGGTCGATTCCCATGCTTTGTCTGCAAGGGGTTCCCGACGTTCCCCGTAAACCTCCGGATGAGGCCGGTCTCATGAGGAAATTCGAAAAGTAGCCTCATGGTTGGTGCCACATGTTGAAAGATCCCGAATTCCCGGTCCACTCTAGATAAGAACCTGACGCCCGGACATCTCTTCAAAGGCAACCCTGTGGATGAAGGCACAACACGAAGGGACAATGACATCCCCATGCATCGTCTGGAAAAACCCGCCGATTCCACTCACAGCTCCAAATGTGGACTGTCACCCCGTGAACAACTCGAGAGGCAAGTGAAGTTGCATTCCTTCACACAAGACGAGGCCTTACCCTCCTGGCCCAACTCTTCAGGGACCCTGCGATCGGAGTCAGAAATGGAGAGGAACCCTGAGGTTCCTACCTCAACTAGAGAAGAGGCCCTCTTCCATTGAACCAAACTCAGTGGTGTCCCGAGAGGCCCCTCCCAACACCACAGTATCCCTGAATTCTCAGAGGCTCCCTGAGAAGCTACCTGAGGTCACTGGCACAAGTCGAGGGAACCCAGAGTTTCCTGAAGTAACCCGAGAAAGACTTGGAGAGTCCTTTTTCAACGTCTCTTGATGCCCGATTCCCCTACCATGACTCCAGAGCAAGGACGTGCTCCCCTCGCCACAAGCAGGAAAACTGACTTCCCTAGTACCACACAAGAGGCTCCCTGAGTACCCCATCATACCTCGTGAGAAAACCCACAGTGGCGCCGCAGTTCGAGAAAAACCACAAGATGCCCCCGTCAAGGAGAGATGGGGGCCTTCTTTTCCTGCCTGACCTGGAGAGCAATCCCTGGTCCTCTCTCCAAACTTCACAGGAGGATTGACTCCCTTTAGGCCACTCAGTTGGGTCCAAGAAATACCCGGTGCGACTCGAGAGGAGAGCGGAGTCCTTTGCTTCCCTCGAGACGAGGCCTGACTCCCCGGGTGAGTTTGGAATGCAACCCCGAGATCCCTGTCGCCCCTGGAGTGGAACATTATGTCCTAGACACAAGCCTAGATGAGGTCTATTTTGCCCTACAGTGATCGAGAGCAACCTCCATCTCTCCCTCACAATTTGAATGGAAGATTGGGCTTCCCACGGTCAACACATGAGGAAGTCTGAATATCCCATCGTAATTCGAGAATTCAGCCTCAAGTCTTAAAAACCATGTGGTTCCCCCTTCATCGCAATATGAGGCCCTTGCCAGCTAGAGTCTCAAGAGAAGTCCCACGTTCCATCTTAAAGTTCGAAATGCTACTTGGCACCCTTGATGCGACCCCAAAGTTCCCCAACATACCGGTCTCACTCCAGGGGAACACCGAAATTCCCGGCGTCTCCAGGGAAGTCCCATGTTCTGTCCTTAAGTGCGAAACGGTACTTGACACCCTTGATGCGACCGCAAAAGTTCCCGACACGCTGGGTTCCCTCGAGGGGAACACCAAGGTTCCTGGCACCACTTCATCTGAGCCCCTTCTCCCCTCCTGATTGCGACAGGAGAGTCGATTCCCCTGCTTTCTCTGGAAGGGGTTCCCGGCCTTCCTGGTGCACCTCAGGATGAGGCCGGTCTCAGGAGGAAATTCGAGACCAGCCATGTGTGAGGTGCCACGTGCCGAACGACACCGATTTTCCGGTCCACTCTTGATAAGAACCTGATGCCCGGACACCTCTTCGAAGGCAACCCTGTGAGTGAAGGCACAACACGAAGGGGCACTGACACCCCCGTGCATCATCCGGAAAAACCCGCAGGGTCTACACACAGCTCGACAAGGGGCCTGAGACTCCCGGAACAACTCGAGAGGCAACCAGAACTCCATTCCTCAGACAAGACGAGGCATGACTCTCCTGTCCCAACACTGCAGGGACCGTGCAGTCGGAGTCAGAATTGGAGAGGAAGCCTGAGGTTCCTGCCTCCCCTCGAGATGAGGCCCTCTTCCATTGCGCCAAACCCAGCAGAGTCCCGAGAGGCCCTGCCAACTCCACAGCATTCCTCACCTCTCAGAGGCACCCTGGTAAGTTCCCTATAGTCCCCTGCAGAAGTCGAGGGAAACGAGGGTTTCCCGCCGCCACCCGAGAAAGACCTCGAGAGTCCTTCTTCAACGCGTCTTGAGGCCCTAGTCACTTCCCATGACTCGAGAGTGATGACCAGCTCCCCCTCGCCATGCGCATGGAGACATGAGTTCCCTGGCGCCGCACGAGAGGCTCCCTGAGGTCCTCGTCGTGCCTCGTGAGAAAACCCCCACGGGCGCCGCAGCCTGAGGAAACCCATGAGATGCCCCCGTCATCGCGAGATGAAGGCCTTCTTTTCCTGTCTGACCTGGAGAGCAATCCCGAGTCCTCTCTCCAAACTGAAGAGGAGGCTCAACACCCTTAAGTCCACTCAGTGGGCTCCAAGAGATCCATGTCGCGACTTGAGAGGAAAGTGGAGTCCTCTGCTTCCCCTCGAGGCGAGGCCTGACTCCCCGGGGGAGTCTGGAATGGAAACCCTAGATCTCTGTCTTCCCTTGAGAGGAATATTAGGTCCTGGACACACGCCTCGATGAGCTCTCTTTGGCCCTGTAGTGACTCGAGCAGAACCCCCAGCTTTCCCTCGCAACTCCAGGGGAAGACTGGGCTTCCCAGGGCCAACCCAAGAGGAAGCCTGAAATCCCCGTCGTTTTCGAGAATCCAGACGCAACTCGAGAAATACGACGTGGTTCCAACGTCTTCACAGGATGAGGCCCTTGCCCGCTACAGCGTCTCCAGGGAAGTCCCATGTTCCGTCCTGAAGTGGGAAACGGTACTTGGCTCCCTTGATGCGACCCCTAAAGTTCCCTGAAACGCCGGGTTCCCTCGAGTGGAACACCTAGAGTCCCGGCCCCACTTCATCTGAGCCCCATCTCCCCTCCTGATCGCGACAGGAGAGTCCTTTCCCCTTCTTTATGTGGAAGGTGTTCCCGGCCTTCCCGGCACACCTCAGGATGATGCTGGTCTCACGAGGAAATTCGAGATGAGCCACGTGGGTGGTGGCACATGCCGAATGACCCCGATTTCCCGGTCCGCTCTTGAAATGAACCTGATGCTGGACACCTCTTTGAAGGCAACCCTGTGGGGGAAGGCACCAAATGAAGGAGCAATGACACCCCCGTGCATCTTCTGGAAACACCCGCAGGTTCCACACACAGCTCGACAAGGGGCCTGAGACCCACTGAACGACTCGAGAGGCAAGCAGAGTTCCATTACTCAGACAAGACGAGGCCTGACTCTCCTGTCCCAACCCTGCAGGGACCCTGCGGTCGGAGTCAGAAATGGAGAGGAAGCCTGAGGTTCCTGCCTCCAATTGAGATGAGGCCCTCTTTCATTTCGTCAAACCTAGTGGAGTCCCGAGAGGCCCCTCTAACTCCTCAGTATCCCTCACCTCTCAGAGGCACCTGGGAAGTTCCCTAAGGTCCCCGGTAGAGGTTGAGGGAAACGAGTGTTTCCCGCCCCAACCCAAGAAAGACCTCGAGAGTCCTTCTTAAATGCGTCTGGAGGCCCTAGTCCCTCCAATGACTCCAGAGCAATGACGCGATCTGCCTGGCCACACGCATGGAGGCCTGACTTCTCTTGCGCCGCACGAGAGTCTCCCTGAGCTCCCCATCATATCTCGTGAGAAACCCCACACTGGCGCCGCAGCTCGAGAAAACCCATGAGACGCTCCCGTCATCACGAGAGGAGGGCCATCTTTAACTGCATGGTATGCAGATCAAGCGTGAACCTTCTGTCCAAGCTACACAGGACGCTTGACTCCCTTTAGGCCACTCATTGGGCTCCAAGAGTTACATGTCGCGAGTCGAGAGGATAGTGGAGTTCTTTGCTTCCACTCGAGACGAGGCGTGACCCACCGGGTGAGACTGCAATGCGACCCCGATATCCCTGTTGCCCCTGGAGAGGAACACTACGTCCTGGACCCAAGCCTAGATGAGGACTCTTTGCCCTGAAGTGACTCGAGAGCAACCCACAGCTCTCTCTGACAAGTTGAATGGAATATTGGACTTCCTGGGCCAACACAAGAGGAAGCCTGAATTCCCCATCGTAACTCGAGAATCCCGCCGCAACTCGAGAAAAACCACGTGTTTCCCTCGTCATCGCAATATGAGGCCCTTGCCCGCTAGAGCATCTCCAGAGAATTCCCACGTTTCGTCTTGAAGTGCGAAACTGTACTTGGCACCCTTGATGCGACCTCAAAAGTGCCGTGACATACCGGTCTCACTCGAGGGGACCACCGAGGTTCCCGGCACCACTTCATCTGAGCCCCTTCTCCCCTTCTGATCGCGACCGGTGTGTCGATTCCCCTGCTTTGTCTGCAAGGGTTCCCTACCTTCCCGGCGAACCTCAGGATGAGGCCGGTCTCCCGAGGAAATTCGAGACGTAGCCTCGTGGGTGGTACCACATGCTGAAAGACCCCAATTTTCTGGTACGCTCTTGAAAAGAACCCGATGCCCGGACACCTCTTTGAAGGCAACCCTGTGGATGAAGGCACAACACGAAGGGGCACTGACACCCCTGTGCATCGTCCGGAAAAACCCGCAGGTTCCACACACAGCTCAACAAGTGGCCTGTCACTCCGTGAACAACTCGAAAGGCAAGCGGAGATCCATTCCTCCACGGAAGACGAGGCGTGACTCTCTTGTCCGTACTCGGCAGGTACTCTGCGACCCGAGTCAGAAATGGAGAGGACCCCTGAGGTTCCTGCCTCCATTCGAGATGAGGCCCTCTTCGATTGCACCAAACCCAGTTGAGTAACGAAAGGCCCCTCCCAAATCCAGAGTGTCCCTGACTTCTCAGAGGCACCCTGAGAAGTTGCCTGAGGTCACCGACACAAGTCGAGGGAACCCAGGGTTCCCTGCCGCAACCCGAGAAAGACCTCGAGAGTCCTTCTTCAATGCGTCTTGAGGCCCGATTCGCCTACTATGACTCGAGAGCAATCACGCACTCCCCTTCACCACACGCACGGAGACCTGACGTACCTAGCACCACACGAGAGGCTCTCTGAGCTCCCCGTCGTACCTCGTGAGAAATCTGATACTGGCGCCGCAGCTGGAGAAAACCCACGAGACGCCCCCGTCATCGCGAGACGAGGGCCTTTTTTCCTGCATGGCCAGGAAAACAATCCCGAGTCATCTCTCCAAACTCCATAGGACGCTTCACTCCCTTTACGCCACGCAGTGGGCTCCAAGAGATACCCGTCGCAACTCGACAGGATAGCGGAGTCCTTTTTTTCCCCTCAAGATGAGGCCTGACTCTCCGGGTAAGTCGAGAATGCAACCCTGAGATCCCTGTCGGCCCAGTAGTGGAACACTAGGTCCTGGACACAAGCATAGATGAGGTCTATTTTGCCCTGCAGTGACTGGAGAGCAATCCCCAGTTCTAACTTGCAACTCGAATGGAATACTGGATTTTCCTGACACCACACAAGAGGCTCCCTGAAATCCCTGTGGTACTTCATGAGACACCCCACACTGGCGCCGCAGCTCGAGAAAACCCACGAGACGCCACCGTCATCTCGAGATGAGGGCCTTCTTTTCCTGCATGGCCTGGAGTCCAATCCCGAGTCCTCTCTCCAAACTCCACAGGAGGCTTGACTCCCTTTAGTACACACATTGGGCTCCAAGAGATACCCATCGAGACTCGAGACGAGAGCGGAATTCTTTGCTTACCCTCGAGGTGAGAACTGACTCCCCGGATGAGTCTGGAATGCAAACCCGAGATCCCTGTCGCCCCTGGAGAGCAACATTAGATCCTGGACACAAGCCTAGATTAGGTCTCTTTTGCCCTGCAGTGACTCTAGCGCAATCCCCAGCTCCCCCTCGCAACCCGAATGGAAGACTGGATTTCAAGGCCAACAAGAGGAAGCCTAAATTCCCGGTCATAACTCGAGAATCCCGCCGCAACTCGAGCAAAACCACGTGGTTCTCCCGTCATCGCAAGATGAGGCCCTTGCCCGCTACAGCGTTTCAAAAGATGTCCCAGGCTCCGTCTTGAAATGCGAAACGGTACTTGGCACCCTTGATGCGACCCCAAAAGTCCCCCAACACGCCGGTCTCACTCAAGGGGAACACCGAGGTTCCCGGCACCACTTCATTTAAGCCCCTTCTCCCCTCCTGATCGTGACCGGTGGGTCGATTCCCCTGCTTTGTCTGCAAGGGGGCCCGACCTTCCCTACACAACTCAGGATGAGGCCGGTCTCATGGGGAAATTCGATATGTAGCTTTGTGGGTGGTGCCACTTGCTGAAAGACTCCAATTTCCCGGTCCGCTCTTGATAAGAATCCGATGCTCGGACACCTCTTGGAAGGCAGCCTTGAGTATGAAGGTACAACACGAAGGGGCACTAACACACCTGTGCATCATCCGGAAAAACGGGCAGGTTACATACACAGCTCGACAAGTGGCCTGTCACCTCGAGAACAACTCGAGAGGCAAGAGGAGTCCCATCCTCCAGAAAAGACGAGGCCTGACTCTCCTGTACCAACATGCAGGGACCTTGCGATCTGAGTCAGAAATGGAGAGGAACACTGAGGTTCCTGCTTCAACTCGAGATGAGTCCCTCTTACATTCCACCAAATGCAGAGGAGTCTCGAGAGGCCCCTCCAAACTGCACAGTATCCCTGACTTCTCAGAGGCACTCTGAGAAGCTCCCTGAGGTCGCAGGCACAAGTCAAGGGAACCCTGGGTTTTATGCAGTGAACCGAGAAAGACCTCGAGAGTCCTTCTTCAACCCGTCTTGAGGCCCGATTACCCTACCATGACTCGAGAGCAATGACGAACTCCCCCTAGCCATCTCATGGGGACCTGACTTCCCTGGCGCCACACGAGAGGCTCCCTGAGCTCCCTCTCGTACCTCGTCAGAAACCCGGCACTAGCGCGGCAGTCTAGAAAACCCACAAGAGGCCGCCGTCATCGCGAGATGAGGGCCTTCTTTTCCTGCATGGCCTGGAGAGGAATCCCGAGTCCTCTATCCAAACAGCACAGGAGGCTTGACTCCCTTTAGGGCACACAGTGGGCTCCAAGAGATACCCATCGCGACTCAAAAGGACAGCGGAGTTCTTTGCTTCCCCTCAAGATGAGGCCTGATTCCCCGGGTGAGTCTGGTATGCAAGCCCGAGATCCCTGTCGCCCCTAGGGATGAACATTAAGTCCTGGGCACAAGCCTAGATGAGGTCTATTTTGCCCTGCAGTGACTCGAGGGCAATCCCCAGCTCTCCCTTGAAACTCGAATGGAAGATAGGACTTCCCTGGGCCAACACATGAGGAAGACTGTATTCCCCGTCGAAACTCGAGAATCCCGCCACAGCTCGAGAAACGCTACGTGGTTCCCCCGTCATCGCAAGATGAGGCCCTTGCCCCCTACAGCGTCTCAAGAGAAGTTCCACGTTCCGTCTTGAAGTGCGAAACGGTATCGGCACCCTTGATGCAACCTCAAAAGTTCCTCGACACACTGGTCTGACTCGAGGAGAACACCGAGGTTCCCGGCACCACTACATCTGGGCCCCTTCTCCCCTCCTGATCGCGACAGGAGGGTCGATTCCCCTGTTTTGTCTTGAAGGGGTTCCCGCCTTTCCCGGTGCATCTCAGGATGAGGCCGGTCTCACGAGGATATTCGAGACATAGCCTCGTGGATGGTGACACATGCCGAAAGACCCCGATTTCCCGGTTCGCTCTTGATAAGATCCCAATGCCCGGACACCTCTTTGAAGATAACCCTTTTGATGAAGGCACAACACGAAGGGGCACTGACACCCCTGGGTATCGTCCAGAGAAACCCGCAGGTACCACACACAGCTCGAGAAGTGACCTGTCACCCCGTGAACAACTGGAGAGGCAAGCAGAGTTCCATTCCTCCACACAAGACGAGGCCTGACTCTCCTGTTCGAACTCTGCAGCGAAACTGCAATCCGAGTCAGATCTGGCCCAGGGGAAGTCAGGAGAGGAAACATGAGTTTCCTGCCTCCACTCGAGATGAGGCCCTCTTCCATTGCACCGAACCCAGTGGAGTCCCGAGAGGCCCCTCCCAACTGCACAGTATCCCTGACTTCTCAGAGGCACCCTTAGACCTTCCTGAGATCACCGGCACAAGTCGAGGGAACCAAGGGTTTCCTGCCCCAACCCGTAAAAGACCTCGAGAGTCCTTCTTCAACGCCTCTTGAGGTGCGATTCCCCTACCATGACTCGAGAGCAATGACGCACTCCGCCTAGCCACGCGCATAGAAACCTGACTTCCCTGGCGCCACAGGAGAGGCTCCCTGAGCTCCCCATTATACCTCGTGAGCAACACCACACTGGAGCCGCAGCTCGAGAATACCCACGAGACGCCCCAGTCCTCACGAGATGAGGGCCTTCTTTTGCTGTATGGCCTGGAGAGCAATCCTGAGTCCTCTCTCCAAACTCCACAGGAGGCTTGCCTCATTTTAGGCCACACAGTGAGCTCCAAGATATACCCGTCGCGACTTGACAGGAGAGCGGTGTCCTTGGCTTCCCCTCGAGACGAGGCCTGATTCCCCGGGTGAGTCGAGAATGCAATGCCGAGATCGCTGTCGCCCCAGCAGAGGAACATTAGGTCCTGGACACAAGCCTAGATGAGGTCTATTTGGCCCTGCAGTGACTCGAGCGCTACCCCCAGATTTCCCTCGCTACTTGAATGGGAGATGGGGCTTCCCAAGGCCAACCCAAGAGGAAGCCTGAAATCCTCGTCGAAACTCGAGAATCCTGCCGCAACTCGAGAAAAACCACGTGGTTTCAACGTCTTCGCAAGATGAGGCCCTTGCCCGGTACGGCGTCTCAAGGGAAGTCCCATGTTCCATCGTGAAGTGAGACACGGTACCTGACACCCTTCATGCGACATCCAAAAGTTCCCCGACATGCCGGGTTCCCTTGAGGGGAACACCGAGAGTCCTGGCACCACTTCCTCTGAGCTCCTACTCCTCTCCTGTTCGCGACAGGAGAGTTGATTCCCCTGCGTGGTCTGGAAGGGGTTCCCGGCCTGCACGGCGCCCCTCAGGATGAGGCCGGCCTCGCGAGGAAATTCGAGACAAGCCCCGTGGCTGGTGCCCCATGTTGAACGACCCTGATTTCCCGGTCCGCAGTTGAGGAGAACCCGATGCCCGGACACCTCTTCGAAGGCCACCCTGTGAGTGAAGGAACAACACGAAGGGGCACTGACACTCCCGTGCATCGTCTGGAAACACCCGCGGTTTCCACACAGAGCTCCACGAGGGGACTGAGACTCCCTGAGCAACTCGAGAGGCAAGCGGAGTTCCCTTCCTCAGACAAGACGAGGCCTGACTCTCCTGCCCCAAAGCTGCAGGGACACTGCTGTCGGAGTACGAAACGGAGAGGAAGCCTGAGGTCCTGTCTCCCCTCGAGATGAGGCCCTCTTCGATTGCGCCAAACCCAGAGGAGTCCCGAGATGGCCCACCAACTCCACAGCATCCCTCACCTCTAAGAGGAGCCCTGGGAAGTTCCCTCAGGTCACCGGGAGAAGTCGAGGGAAACGATGGTTTCCCGCTGCAAGCCGAGAAAGACCTCGAGAGACCTTCTTCTACACGCCTTGATGCCCTAGTCCCCTCCCAGGACTCAAGAACAATGACGCGCTCCCCCTCGCCACGCTCATGGAGACCTGACTTCCCTGGCGCCGCACGAGAGGCTCCCTGAGAACCTCGTCGTGGCTCGTGAGAAAAGCCCCACGGACGCTGCAGCTCGAGGAAACCCCTGAGAAGCCCCCGTCCTCGCGAGGTGAGGGCCTTCTTTTCCTGCCTTTCCTGGAGAGCAATCCCGAGTCCTCTCTCCAAACTGAAGATTAGGCTTGACTCCCTTCAGGCCACTCAGAGGGCTCCAAGAGATCCGCGTCGTGGCTCAAGAGAAGAGCGGAGTCCTTTGCTTCCCCTCGAGGCGAGGCCTGACTCCTCGGGGGACTCTGGAGTGCAAACCCGGGATCCCTGTCTTCCCTTGAGAGTACTACTAGGTCCTGGACACACGCCTAGATGAGGTCTCTTGGGCCCTGCAGTGACTCGAGCGCAACCCCCAGCTTTCCCTCGCAACTCGAATGGAAGATGGGGCTTCCCAGGGCCAACCCAAGAGGAAGCCTGAAATTCCTGTCGTAACTCGAGAATCCCGCCGCAACTCGAGAAAAACCACGTGGTCCCAACGTCTTCGCAAGATGGGGCCCTTGCCCGCTACGGCGTCTCAAGGGAAGTCTCACGTTCCGTCCTGAGTTGCGAAACGGTACCTGACACCCTTCATGCGACCTCCAAAATTTCCCAGACATGCCGGGTTCCCTCGAGGGGAACACCGAGGGTCCTGGCACCCCTTCATCTGAGCCCCTTCTCCCCTCCTCATCACGACAGGAGAGTCGATTCCCCTGCGTATTCTGGAAGGGGTTCCCGGCTTTCCCGGCACACCTCAGGATGAGGCCGGCCTCCCGAGGAAATTCGAGACGAGCCCCGTGGGTTGTGCCACATGCCGAAAGACCCCGATTTCCCAGTCCGCTCTGGATAAGAACCCGATGCCCGGACACCTCTTCGAAGGCAACCCTGTGGGTGAAGTTACCATTCAAAGGGGCACTGACACCCCCGTGCGTCATCCGGAAAAACCCGCGGTTTCCACACACAGCTTGACGAGGTGCGTGAGACACCCTGAGCAATTCGAGAGGCAAGCGGAGTTCCCTTCCTCAGACAAGACGAGGCCTGACTCTCCTGTCCCAACTCTGCAGGGACCCTGTGGTTGGAGTCCGAAAAGGAGAGGAAGCCTAAGTTTCCTGTCTCCCCTCGAGATGAGGCCCTCTTCCATTGCGCCAAGCCCAGCGGAGTCCCGAGAGGCCCCGCCAACTCCACAGCATCCCTCACCTATCAGAGGCACCATGGGAAGTTCCCTCAGGTCCCCGGCAGAAGTCGAGGGAAAGGAGGCTTTCCCGCTGCAACCACAGAAAGACCTCGAGTGTCCTTCTTCAATGCCTCTGGAGGCCCTAGTCCTCTCCCATGACTGGAGAGCCATGACGCGCTCCCCCTCGCCACGTGCACAGAGACCTGACTTCCCTGGCACCGCACGAGAGGCTCCCTGAGATCCTCGTCTTGCCTCGTGAGAAAACCCCCACGGGCGCCGCAGCTCGAGGAAACCCCTGAGAAGCCCCCATCCTCGCGAGGTGAGGGCCTTCTTTTCCTGCCTGACCCAGAGCACAATCCCGAGTCCTCTCTCCAAACTGAAGAGAAGGCCTGACTCCCTTGAGGCCACTCAGTGGGCTCCAAGGGATCTGCGTCGCCACTTGAGAGGAGAGCGGCATCCTTGGCTTGCCCTCGAGGCGAGGCCTGACTCCCCGGGGGAGTCTGGAACGCCACCCTGAGATCCCTGTCTTCCCTTGAGAGGAACGTTAAGTCCCGGACACAGGCCTATATGAGGTCTCTTTGGCCCTGCAGTGACTCGAGTGCAACCCTCAGCTTTCGCTCGCAACTCGAATGGAAGATTAGGCTTCCCGGGGCCAACACAAGAGGAAGCCTGAAATCCACTTCGTAACTCTAGAATCCCGCCGCAACTCGAGAAAATCCACATGGTCCCAACGTCTTCGCAAGATGAGGCCCTTGCCCGCTACGGCGTCTCAAGGGAAGTCCCAGGTTCTGTCCTGAAGTGCGAAACGGTACCTGACTCCTTTCATGCAACCCCCAAAAGTCCCCCACACGCCGGTTTCCCTCGAGGGTAACACCGAGGGTTCCATCCCCACTTCATCTGAGCCCCTTCTCCCCTCCTGATGGCGACAGGAGAGTCGATCCCCCTGCATTGTCTGGAAGTGTCCCCGGCCTTCCCAGCACAACTCAGGATGAAGCCGGCCTCACTAGGAAATTTGAGACTAGCCCCGTGGGTGGTCCCTCATGCCAAAAGACCCCGATTTCCCTGTCCGCTCTTGAAAAGAACCCGAGGCCTGGACACCTCTTCGAAGGCAACCCAGTGGGTGAAGGCACAACACGAAGGGGCACTGTCACTGTCGTGCATTTCCGGAAACACCCTCAGGTTCCACACACAGCTCAACAAGGGGCCTGAGACCCCCTGAGCACCTCGAGAGGCAAGCGGAGTTCCCTTCCTCAGACAAGACGATTCCTGACTCTCCTGTCCCAACTCTGCAGGGACCCTGCGGTCGGAGTCTGAAACGGAGAGGAAGCCTGAGGTTCCTGCCTTCCCTGGAGATGAGGCCCTCTTCCATTGCGCCAAACCCAGCGGAGTCCTGAGAGGCCCCGCCAACTCCACAGCATCCCTCATCTGTCAGAAGCACACTGGGAAGTTCCCTAAGGTCACCGGTAAACTTTTATTGCACAAGGTCCCCATGAAAAGGCCCACGCAGCAGGACAGCCACAGATTCTGTCTGCCATTAAAGGGCAGTAAGGTGCCCTCCCCCCTTCTTTGCTGCCTCGGCGGCCACCAGGGTGCAATTCGCGTACCCTTCCCTTTCCCATCCTAGCAGGTGCTCCAGGGCCCGCTGGCCTACAAAGTGCCAGAAGCAGGGCTGGGCCAGCCGGCCAGAATTCAGGGTTCTGTCCCTTGGACTTCCAGCGGACACTAGGCTGCTTGGGAAAACCGCGCAGACTCTGAGGTTTTTCAGCAGAGGGGTGGAGCGGTAAAGGCCTTGACCCCAAAGACGAGGCCTTTCTGCGACCGCCAGGTTGGGGAGCTCTGAGACTGTGCCAACACAGGGCGGAATACATGGTTCCCTGCTCCACGCAGTCCCCGTTCCCTTACCTGTGTTCCACACCCCTCCGCTGTGGCCAATGGATGCCGATCCTTGGGGATCCAGGAGTTCACGAAATGGGCATTCCCAGCCGCAATGGCGACCCCCAACAGCACATCTGGAAAGCCCTCCCCCACCCCCGCCAGGAGCCGACCCCCACTGCGAACGGAACCCCACCCCGCCCCGCACCGCCAGGTTTCGCCCCGGCCCTGCCGGGCTCCCAGTGGGTTCCCAGCAATATTGGCGACCCCCGGGAGCACAACAGGGACCGACCCCCCACCCACAGTGAGCGGAATCTCGACCTGTGCAGCCCAGGTTTACCCCACCCTGGCTGCGCTCCCGGCGCGTTTCCAGCTGCAGTGGCCATCTCCGAGAGCACAACTGGGAAGCCCTCCCCTACCCCCGCCAGGAGCCGACACCCGCCCTGCGCCGCCCGGGTTCGCCCCGCCCCTGCCGCGCTCCAGGGGCGCTGCCCACCTTCACCAGTGGCTCTCGGTGAGCCCCGTCCCCACGCCCGGTTCCAGGAGAGGCTCTCGGACCTCGCTGCTGCCGCCAGGTCAAACATGAGGACAATACATACACCCCACAGAGACAATCCAAGCTGTCTATGATTTAGGGATAAAACGAGGACTACAGAAAGGCAAGATGACCTGACCTAGGAGGGCCATGATATTCTATAGAACCAGACAAAGTTGGTTACCAAGGAAATTTTTTTCCTTGGAACCCGGAAAGCTGGTTCTTTGCATATGCAATGACCAAGAATTAGCTTGTTACCCAAGCCTGCCTTACTGCCACCCCCATCCCCCCACTCCCCAGAAGACTGGCTCAAAGAAATATTTTAAATCTCAGGCGGAAACCTGGAAGATGTCTTGTCTGTCTTTTTGGATTAAGGTATGTGTCAGTGTGAGCCCTGTGTTTTTTGATAATATTGCTCAAGTTCTGAGTTCTGATTTCAATGGTCTCAAGACAAGGCAGCCCTTCCAAATCAAACTGCTGGAAATACAAGAAAACATTGACCTAAATGAATGTCAGAGTCCCGTGAACTGGGAACTAGTCAATATTAAATATCTAGTATTTTTGGTTTTGCTCCTCCATTATAGATATGTCTAAGAGTCAACAACATTAAGCACAACATGTTCATAGTGCCTAGGTTTCTTTTGAGGTAAAAATTGCTCTATTGTTATATCTGTCACAAGCTTGTCAGCAAGAAACTACCTGGAAACGACAACAACAAAAGTAAAAAATGTAAATGTGATATGAGCTTTTAGACAAACACTTTACAATAATTATACTCTAAAATATCTGCCTCTCATAGTCTTGATTGAAGGCAGAGGAGAAGGGGATGACAGAGGATAAGATGGTTGGATGGCATCACTGACTCGATGGACATGAGTTTGAGCAAGCCCCTGGAGCTGGTGACGGACACGGAAGCCTGGCGTCCTTCAGGCCACGGGGTCCCAAAGAGTCAGACACGACTGAGCAACTGAACTGAACTGAACTAACAAACGTTTCTCCAGGAGTTTTGGTTACCCGAGTTTCTATCCTTGTGACGACAGTGTATTGAATAGCTAGGTCATTTCCAAATAAATGAAAGTTCTGAAACATTCACGACTTGAAAGGACCTCCCTTTTACACAGAAACAAAAGAGATTTTTGACTCTCCATGAATAGTGTCTGGCACCATCCTGACATGTTAAATGTAAGAAAGCAATTGTTTTGTTTTGTTTTGTTCTGTTCTTGGGGGTGGGGGGAGGGGGGCGGGCTATAGCGAATGCCAATATAAAAGTCAGTTCTTGGTTGCTGAAGGGAAATGTATGACTTGTTATTATAAGAAAGTATGTGGAATGCAATGGCACTTGAGGAAGGAAAACAAAGTAGTTCTGTCTTACAGGTGGCCATTTCAGGATGGGAGAAGCAAAGGAATGGGTACAGAATGGGATAAGGAGGTTGTAGGGAAAGTGGACCCCCAGAAAAGAGTTCTGTGCCTCGCACAAGTTTTCTTGAGATGTCGAAATGCCTTTGCTAATGGAGTTTAAGTTTCTTTACCTCTTAAGTGATCTCTTCTAGGTTGACCTAGAAGAGAAATCTTTTGTTAGCTTTGGCTAAGTGGAGAAGTAGTGTTTCACGGTGACATATGTGATCCTTCCTGACTGTTTGCAGCCCTTTTGATATCGATGCACTGCTTCTGCTGCTGCTGCCGCCGCTGCTGCTGCTAAGTCGTTTCAGTCGTGTCCGACTCTGTGCGACCCCATAGACGGCAGCCCACGAGGCCCCGCAGTCCCTGGGGTTCTCTAGGCAAGAACACTGGAGTGGGTTGCCATTTCCTCCTCCCATGCATGAAAGTGAAAAGTGAACGTGAAGTCGCTCAGTAGTGTCCGACTCTTAGCGACCCCATGGACTGCAGCCTACCAGGCTCCTCCATCCATGGGATGTTCCACGCAAGAGTACTGGAGTGGGGTGCCATTGCCTTCTCCCATATCTATGCACAAGCCTGCCTAAATCATTGACTTCTAGCTAGCTTTGGGATGCCAATGACCATCCACCCTTACAAGGCAACAGAGAAGAGAAAAACACTTACCACAGGAGGTCCTGGTAAGGAACGAGGAACTAACAAGCTCCCGCCAACCAGGATTCTGCAGAGGTCAACAAGAGGTCAGTAAGAGATGGAAGAGTGCAGTCCAGAGGTCCTAGCAACTTCCATCTTGCAGCAGAGACCCAGCATAGTCAAAACGAATTCAATGTTGCAAAAAATAAGTAAACAAATCAAGGACAGAAGTTCTTTGAACACATGACTGAGATTAGGGGTGAGGCAGTACATGTACAGTGCCCGGAAAATCTTGAAGTATGAGAAAGGAAAGAAATTAAAGACAACTATCAAGCTGTCCAAACTGATAAAAACGAAAGATTACACAGTTTTTTCTGTATATATTACCAGATAATAATCTGAAAAGGAATTAAAAAAATTCCCTTTCAATAATGTCAACATGAATACAACACTTTGCCATGGATGAAACGAGGATGACAAGACTGGCACACTGGAACTTATACACCCTGGCTGAAAACTATCCTGAATACATGGACAGGTATTCCATAACAATGGAAAGACTTAAGATGGCAATACCATGGAATGCATCTTCAATCTGAAATGAAGATTTGATATGATTTGATCGCTCAGAGCTTTTGTGTCATCAATTGTTATTAAAGTATAAATGAGATAGAGAAAACTGCTGACTTAGACTTGAGGCGGGGTGTACGCCCTGCTGGTCTCTAGCCAGATATTCTACAGGCACTAGCAGTCAGCTAAGGAAAGAAAGGCACTGTCTCAGGGAATGGCACCAGGCCCCTCCCCCACGACATGCCTTCAGGTCACATTGGCAGCAGGTGAGTCATCATGGGCCAAAAACTGATTGACATGAATCTTGAAGAAAGGCAGTATTCCAGGCAAATATATCATTTCCTTAACATAGATTAGGAGAACAAGGTACGAGGAAAACATACTGTTTTGTTCAAGTCGCTTCTGAGCCTATTGGGGGAACCGACCTGAAGCCAGAGTCCAGCAGATATACATAGGATATTTACATCGCTTAAGACAAACATTTCCTCAGGAACAAATGCATTGCTTAGCTCAAGGTTTGTCTGCGAAATTCTTACACATCAGGAGATGGCTCCGAGCTGGGTTTCTACACACAAGAACATGAATGCAAAGGACAAGCCTGCACAGCCCATCTGCCCCCCTCCCCCACAGCCAGCAGCATTTCCAAGTGACCTCCTAAGGCCTTCCCCAAAATACAGGGGCACCTCTGGGTTTCCTGTTTCCCTCACTTCGAACACTTTTCTTAAAAACAAAAAAAATCCTGCACACTTCTTGATAGAATGCCACAGTGCAAGGAAAACAGGCCTTCAATACTTAAACCTCCCTGTGCCAAACACTTGGAGCTTGGTTTTGTTTTGTTTTGTTTTTTAATTACACCACCACATAATTTAAACTTTTTACAATTTCTAATTATTCAGTACCAAAACACCAAACTTTTATTGCACAAGGTCCCCATGAAAAGGCCCACGCATCAGGACAGCCACAGATTCTGCCATGAAAGGGCAGCAAGGTGCCCTCCCCCCTTCTTTGCTGCCTGGGCGGCCACCAGGGTTTGAAATCCATGCACCCTACTAAGTTTCTAGGGTGCAATCCGTGGACCCTTCCCTTTCCCATCCCAGCAGGTGCTCAAGGGCCCGCTGGCTTACAAAGTGCCAGAAGCAGGGCTGGGCCAGCCGGCCAGAGTTCAGTGTTCTGTCCCTTGGACTTCCAGGGGACACTAGGCTGCTTGGGAAAACCGTGCAGACTGAGATTTTTCAGCAAAGGGGTGGAGCGGTAAAGGCCTTGACACCAAGGGCGAGGCCTTTCTGCGACCGCCAGGTTGGGGAGCTCCGAGAATGTGCCAACAGAGGGCGGAATACTTGGTTCCCTGCTCCAAGCAGTCCCAGTTCCCTGACCTGTGCCCCGCAGCCCTCCGCTGCACCCACTAGATGTGGATCCTTGGGGACACTGGAGCATAGGAAATGGGCGTTCCTAGCCACAGTGGCGACCCCCGAGAGCACAACTGGGACCGAACCCCCACCCACAGCCATCTAAATCTCGACCCGCGCAGCCCAGGTTTACCCTGCCCCGGGTGCGCTCCCGGCGCGTTTCCAGCCGCAGTGGCCACCACCGAGAGCACAACTGGGAAGCCCTCCCCCACCCCCGCCAGGAGCCGAACCCCGCCCCGCGCCACCCGGGTTCACCCCGCCCCTGCCGCACTCCCAGCGCGTTTCCAGCTGCAGTGGGGACCACCGAGAGCACAACTGTTACCGCCCCCCACCCCCTCCCGACCAGAACCCCGACCCGCGCCGCCCGGGATCGCCCCGCCCCTGGCGCGCTCCCGGGGCGTTGCCCACTTCCACCAGGGGCTCCTGGTGAGCCCTGTCCCCACGCCCGGTTCCAGGAGAGGATCTCGGACCTCGCTACTGCCGCCAGGTCAAACACGAGGACAATACATCCACCCCACAGAGACAATCCAAGCTGTCTATGATTTAGGGATAAAATGAGGACTACAGAAAGGAAAGATGTCCTGACCTAGGAGGGCCATGAGAGTCTATAGATCCAAACAAAATTGGGTACCAAGGAAACTTTTTTCCTTGGAACCCGGAAAGCTGGTTCTTTGCATATGCAATGACCAACAATTAGCTTGTTACCCAAGCCTGCCTCGCTGCCACCCCCACTCCCCCCCCCACTCCCCAGGAAAACGGCTCAAAGAAATATTTTAAATCTCAGGCGGAAAACTGGAAGATGTCTTGTCTGTCTGTCTGGATTAAGGTATGTGTCAGTGTGAGCCTTGTGTTTTTTGATAATATTGCTCAAGTTCTGAGTTCTGATTTCAATGGTCTCAAGACAAGGCAGCCCTTCCAAATCAAACTGCTGGAAATACAAGAAAACATTGACCTAAATGAATGTCAGAGTCCCGTGAACTGGGAACTAGTCAATATTAAATATCTAGTATTTTTGGTTTTGCTCCTCCACTATAGACATGTCTAAGAGTCAACAACATTAAGCACAACATGTTCATAGTGCCTAGGTTTCTTTTGAGGTAAAAATTGCTCTATTGTTATATGTGTCACAAGCTTGTCAGCAAGAAAGTACCTGGAAACAGCAACAACCAATGTAAAATATGTAAATGTGATATGAGCTTTTAGATAAACTCTTAACAATAATTATACTCTAAAATATCCGCCTCTCATAGTCTTGATTGAAGGCAGAGGAGAAGGGGATGACAGAGGATAAGATGGTTGGATGGCATCACTGACTCGATGGACATGAGTTTGAGCAAGCCCCTGGAGTTGGTGATGGACACGGAAGCCTGGCGTCCTGCAGGCCACGGGGTCCCAAAGAGTCAGACTCGACTGAGCAACTGAACTGAATTCAACTTACAATCGTTCCTCCAGGTGTTTTGGTTACCTGAGTTTCTATCCTGGTGCTAAACTAAGTGACGACAGTGTATTGAATAGCTAGGTCACTTCCAAATAAATGAAACTTCTTAAACATTCACGACTTGAAAGGACCTCCCTTTTACACAGAAACAAAAGAGATTTTTGACTCTGCATGAATAGTGACTGGCACCATCCGAACATATTAAATGTAAGAAAGCAATTTTTTTGTTTTGTTTTGTTTTGTTCTGTTCTTGCAGGAAGCGGGGTGGGCGCTATTATCACTGATAGGTATGCTCACCAATCTATCAAATGCCAATATAAGAGTCAGTTCTTGGTTGCTGAAGGGAAATGTATGACTTGTTATTACAAGAATGTATGGAATGCAATCACACTTTAAGAAGGAAAACGAAGTACTTCTGTCTTACAGGTGGCATTTTCAGGACGGGAGAAGCAAAGGAATGGGTACAGAATGGGATAAGGAGGTTGTAGGGAAAGTAGGCCCCCAGAAAAGAGTTTTGTGCCTAGCACAAGTTTTCTTGAGATGTTGAACTGCCTTTGCTAATGGAGTTTAAGTTTCTTTACCTCTTAAGTGATCTCTTCTAGGTTGACCTAGAACAGAAATCTTTTGTTAGCTTTGGCTAAGAGGAGAAGTATTGTTTCACGGTGACATATGTGATCCTACCTGACTGTTCTCATCCCCTTTGATATCTATGCACTGCTGCTGCTGCTGCTGCAGCTGCTGAGTGGTTCAGTTGAGGCCGACCCTGTGCCACGCCATAGATGGCAGCCCACCAGGCCCCGCAGTCCCTGGGGTTCTCTAGGCAAGAACACTGGAGTGGGTTGCCATTTCCTCCTCCTATGCATGAAAGTGAAAAGTGAAAATGAAGTCGCTCAGTGGTGTCCGACTCTTAGCCACCCCATGGACTGCAGCCTACCAGGCTCCTCCGTCCTTGGGATTTTCCAGGAGTGGGGTGCCATTGCCTTCTCCCATATCTATGCACAAGCCTGCCTAAATAATTGACTTCTAGCCAACTTTGGGATGCCCATGACCACCCAGCCTTACCAGGCAACAGAGAAGAGAAAAACACTTACCACAGGAGGTTCTGATAAGGAACAAGGAACTAACAAGCTCCCACCTACCAGGAATCTGCAGAGGTCAACAAGAGGTCAGCAAGAGATGAGAGACTGCAGTCCAGAGGTCCTAGCTACTTCCATTTAGCAACAAACACCCAGCATAGTCAAAACGATTTCAATGTTAAAGAATAAATAAATAAATAAATAAAAGGACAGAAGTTCTTTGAACACATGTCTGAATTTAGGGGTGAGGCATTACATATGTGTCCCAGGATAATCTTAAAGTGTCAGAAAGTAAAGAAATTAAAGACAACTATCAAGCTGTCCAAACTGATAAAAATGAATGATTACACAGTTTTATCTGTATACATTAGCAGATAATAATCTGAAAAGGAATTTTAAAAAATTCCCTTTCAATAATATCAACATGAATAAAACACTTTGCCATGGATGTAACGAGGATGACAAGACTGGCACACTGGAAATTATACACCCTGGCTGAAAACTATCCTGAATACATGGACAGATATTCCATAACGATGGAAAGACTTAAGATGGCAATACCATGGAATGCATCTTCAATCTGAAATGAAGATTTGATATGATTTGATCGCTCAGAGCTTTTGTGTCATCAAGTGTTATTAAATTATAAATGAGATAGAGAAAGCTGCTGACTTAGACTTGACGCGGGGTGGGGGGGGTAGTAAGAGTACCCCCTGCTGGTCTTTAGCCAGATATTCTACAGGCACTAGCAGTCAGCTAAGGAAAGAAAGGAACTGTTTCAGGGAATGGCACCAGGCCCTTCCCCCACGACATGCATTGAGATAATATTGGCAGCAGGTGAGTCATCCCGGGCCAAAACTTGATTGACATGAATCTTGAAGAAAGGCAGTATTGCAGGCAAATATATCATTTCCTTAACATAGATAAGGAGAACAAGCTAGGAGGAAAACATGCTGTTTTGTTCAAATCGCTTCTGAGCCTTTTGGGGGAACCGACCTGAAGCCAGAGTCTAGCGGAAATACATAGGATATTTACATCGCTTAAGACAAACATTTTCTTAGGAAAAAATGCATTGCTTAGCTCAAGGTTTGTCTGCGAAATTCTTACACATCAGGAGATGGCTCCGAGCTGGGTTTCCACACACAGGAACATCCATGCAAAGGACAAGCCTGCACAGCCCATCTGCCGCCCTCCCGCACAGCCAGCAGCATTTCCAAGTGACCTCCTAAGGCCTTCCCCAAAATACAGGGGCACCTCTGGGTTTCCTGTTTCCCTCACTTCGAACACTTTTCTTAAAAAAAAAAAAAAATTCTGCACACTTCTTGATAGAATGCCACAGTGCAAGGAATACAGTCCTTCAATATTTAAACCTCCATTTGCAAAACACTTGGAGCTTGGTTTTGTTTTGTTTTGTTTTTTAATTACACCACCACATAATTTAAAGCTTTTACACGTTCTAATTATTCAGTTCCAAAACACCAAACTTTTATTGCACAGGGTCCTCATGAAAAGGCCCACGCAGCTGGACAACCACAGATTCTGCCATGAAAGGGCAGCAAGGTGCCCTCCCCCCTTCTTTGCTGCCTGGGCGGCCACCAGGGTTTGAAATCCATGCACCCTACTAAGTTTCTAGGGTGCAATCCGTGGACCCTTCCCTTTCCCATCCCAGCAGGTGCTCAAGGGCCCGCTGGCTTACAAAGTGCCAGAAGCAGGGCTGGGCCAGCCGGCCAGAGTTCAGTGTTCTGTCCCTTGGACTTCCAGCGGACACTAGGCTGCTTGGAAGAACCGCGCAGATTCGGAGATTTTTCAGCAGAGGGGTGGAGCGGTAAAGGCCTTGACCCCAAAGGCAAGGCCTTTCTGCGACCGCCAGGTTGGGGAGCTCCGAGAATGTGCCAACAGAGGGCGGAATACTTGGTTCCCTGCTCCAAGCAGTCCCAGTTCCCTTACCTGTGGTCCGCAGCCCTCCACTGCACCCACGGGATGGCGATCCTTGGGGACCCAGGAGCGGACGAAATGGGTGTTCCCAGCCGCAGTTGCAACCCCCGAGAGCGCAACTGGGAACCCCTCCCCATCTCCCCCATGAGCCGACCCCCGCCCCGCGCCCTCAGGGTTAGCCCCGCCCCTGCCGCGCTCCCGGCGCGTTCCCAGCCGCAGTGGCGACCCCCGGGAGCACAACTGGGACCGACCCCCACCCAAAGCCATCGGAATCTCGACCCGCGCAGCCCGGGTTTACCCAGTCCCGGGTGCACTCCCGGCGCGTTTGCAGCCTCAGTGTCCACCTCTGAGAGCACAACTGGGAAGCCCGCCCCCACCCCCGCCAGAAGCCGACCCCCGCCCCACGCCGCCCGCGTTCGCCCCGCCCCTGCACGGTCCAGGTACCTTCCCAGCTTCTAGCGTTCACGCCCGGGTAGGAGCAGGATGTAGGAGTATGGGAGATGTGTCTGGAGCCTGACAGCCTCAGCTCTGCTCTGGCCTGCCCTTTGGACCTAGGAGCCAGGCCAACTTGCAGAGGGCTTAGGGCCCCATTGTATGCAAACTACCAAGGCCTACCGCAAGGAGAGCTCTGTCCGAGGGAAGGGAAGCGCCCCAGGCTGCATTCCCAAGCTGTTGTTTAGCCGCCCAGACTCAGCGCTGCACAGGGGTAATCAGGCTCTCTGTGCCCGCAGCTTCACACACAGGTGTGTCTCCGTAGGAATCAAGAAAGATCCTGACAGAGTGAGGTTCATTAGAGCTATGCTAAAGAGCAAAGGCTTGTCCATGTGGTCTTGCCTTCTCCTGTGCCTTTGGGTCTCCAGGCTCGGCCCCAGCTCCGTGGAAACAACCCCTGAGAAAATACCTTCAAGATCCACTTTTCCCAGTGTCTGGGAACCGGGGTTCGTAGGAGGAGAGAAAAGCACGCCTCCATAGGGAACGAAAAGGCAGCCCACCTGCCTGTGTTTTGAAGCCTCTATTTGGAAGGAATGGGTTAGCTTCTCCTAAAGGAGACCTCCAGATCTGCTCAGAAGTCGGTAATTCCAGAGGCAGGGTGCTGGTTCCTGACTGCCCTTTGCTAGCCTTGCAAAGATATTCCTAGATTCTAGAGTTATTTTCCATGAAGGAGCAGGCTTCGGGAATGTGTCAGACGGGACTGGCTCCTTATTGACCTCAGCTCAGCTATTGCCTTTCCATTCAAACTAGGACAAGGCCCTACTTTATGAAGGGCAAGGGTCTTCTTCTTTGCAAACTGCCAAGGGCTACAGCAATGAGACCTCTGTCAAGGTGAGGGAAGCCTAAGAGGATGGATTCTCAAGCAGGTGCTTTGCCACAAAGCATCAGCACCCCACGGAGAGAATCAAGCTCCCTGTGCACCAATGTTGGGAGTGTAGCTTCACACACAGAGTTGTCTCTATAGGAGCCAAGAATGTTCCTGAGAGATTACGTTCACTAAACCTCTCCTACAGAGCATAGACCTGTCCATGTGGTTTTGCCTTCCCCTGTGAGTTGGGTCCTCGAGGTCTGCCACACCTCCGGGGAAACTGTCCCTGAGAAAAGATCTCCAGGAACCGCTTCGCCGAGGCTGGGAAATGCTGTTCACATGAAGTAAGGCAAGCGAATCTCCTGCATAGTAAAAGAGGCCTTACAGTCCCTGGAGGAGCAGGCTGCCAGAATGTGTGAAACCTGACTGTTGCCTTACTGGCCTCAGCTCCACCATTGCCTGTTCATCCGAGCTAGCACCCAGGCCTACTTGGAAAAGCGTTTGGGTGCAGATTTCTACAAAGTGCCAAGGGCTACAGCAGTGAGAATTCTCTCAGTGGTAAGGGAGAGCATTTTATGGATTCTCAAGCTGTTTTCTGAATGACAGCATCAAAATGAACAGAGAGAATCAGGCTCTCTCTGCCCCTATGTTAGGTACGCAGCTTCACACACAGAGGTGTCTCTGTAGGAGCCAAGAATGCTCCTGAGAGATGAGGTTCACTAGAGGTCTGCTACAGAGCATAGACCTGTCCATGTGGTCTTGCCTTCCCCTGTGCCTTTGGGCCCCGGGCTCGGCCCCAGCTCCGTGGAAACAACCCCTGAGAAAATATCTTCAAGATACGCTTTTCCCAGAGGCTGGGAACTGGGGTTCATAGGAGGAGAGAAAAGCAAGCCTCCTTCGGGCACGAAAGGCAGCCAACCTGCCTGTGTTTTGAAGCCTCTATTTGGAAGGAATGGGTTAGCTTCTCCTAAAGGAGACCTCCAGATCTGCTCAGAAGTCGGTAATTCCAGAGGCAGGGTGCTGGTTCCTGACTGCCCTTTGCCAGCCTTGCAAAGACATTCCAACATTCTAGAGTTATATTCCATGAAGGAGCAGGCTTCGGGAATGTGTCAGAGGGGACTGGCTCCTTATTGGCCTCAGCTCAGCTATTGCCTTTCCATTCAAACTAGGACAAGGGCCTACTTTATGAAGGGGAAGGGTCTTCTTCTTTGAAACTGCCAAGGGCTACAGCAATGAGACCTCTGTCAAAGCGAGGGAAGCCTAAGAGGATGGATTCTCAAGCAGGTGCTTTACTACAAAGCATCAGCACCCCACGGAGAGAACCAAGATCCCTGTTCCCCAATGTTGGGAGTGTAGCTTCACACACAGAGTTGTCTCTATAGGAGCCAAGAATGTTCCTGAGAGATTAGGTTCACTAAACCTCTCCTACAGAGCATAGACCTGTCCATGTGGTTTTTCCTTCCCCTGTGAGTTGGGTCCCCGAGGTCCGCCACACCTCCGGGGAAACTGTCCCTGAGAAAAGATCTCCAGGAACCGCTTCGCTGAGGCTGGGAAACGCTGTTCACAGGAAGTAAGGCAAGCGAATCTCCTGCAGAGAAAAAGAGGCCTTACTGTCCCTGGAGGAGCAGGCTGCCAGAGTGTGTGAAACCTGACTGTTGCCTTACTGGCCTCAGTTCCACCATTGCCTGTTCCTCCGAACTAGGACCCAGGCCTATTTGGAGAAGCGTTTGGCTGCGGATTTCTACAAAGTGCCAAGGGCTACAGCAGTGAGAATTCTCTCAGCGGTAAGGGAGAGCATTTTATGGATTCTCAAGCTGTTTTCTGAACGACAGGGTCAAAATGAACTGAGAGAATCAGGCTCTCTGTGCCCCTATGTTAGGTACGCAGCTTCACACACAGAAGTGTCTCTATAGGAGCCAAGAATGTTCCTGAGAGATGAGGTTCACTAGAAGTCTGCTACAGAGCATAGACCTGTCCATATGGTTTTGCCTTGCCCTGTGAGATGGGTCTCCGAGGTCCGCCCCAGCTCAGGGGAAGGAGCCCCTGAGAAAAGATCTCCAGGGACCACTATTCCCCCAGGCTGGCAAACGCAGTTCACAGGAGGTAACACAAGCGAGCCTCCTGCAAGGCACAACAGGCCTTAGTCTCCCTGGACGATCAGGCTGCCAGAGTGTGTGAGACCTGACTGGTGCCTTACTGGCCTCAGCTCCGCCATTGCGTGTTTCTCCGAACTAGGACCCAGGCCTACTAGGAGAAGGGTTTGGGTATGGATTTCTAAATACTGCCAAGGGGTATAGCAATGAGAACTGTGTCACGGGTAAGGAAGAGCATTGTATGGATTTTCAAGCTGTTGTTTGAACGACAGCTTCAAAGCTGCACAGAGAGAATCAGACTCTGTGTCTCCATGTTCGGTACACAGCTTCACAGACAGGGGTGTCTCCATAGGAAACAAGAACGTTCCTGACAGAGTGAAGTTCACTAGAGCTCTCCTAGAGAGCAAAGACTTGTCCATGTGGTTTTTCTTGCCCTGTGCGTTTGGGGCTCCAGGCTCGGCCCCAGCTCCGTGGAAACAACCCCTGAGAAAAGATCTTCAAGATCCGCTTTTCCCAGAGGCTGGGATGTGGGGTTCATAGGAGGCGGGAAAAGCAGGCCTCCTTCAGAGAGCAAGAGGCAGCCAAGCGGCCTGCGTTTGGAAGCCTCTATTTGGAAGAATGGGTTAGCTTCCCCTAAGGGAGACCTCCAGATCTGTTCAGAAGTCGGTAATTCCAGAGGCAGGGTGCAGGCTCCTGACTGCCCTTTGCCAGCCTTGCAGAGACATTCCTAGATTACAGCGTTATTTTCCATGAAGGAGCAGGCTTCGGGAATATGTCAGACTTGACTGGCGCCTTATTGGCCTCAGCTCAGCTCTTGCCTTTCCTTTCAAACTAGGACAAGGGCCCACTTTATGAAAGGTAAGGGTCCTCTTCCTTCCAAACTGCCAAGGGCTACAGCAATGAGACCTCTGTCAAGGCGAGGGAAGCGTAAGCTGATGGATTCTCAAGCAGGTGCTTTGCCACAAAGCATCAGCACCCCACGGAAAGAATCTGGCTCCCTTTGCCCCTACGTTGCGTGTGTAGCTACACGCACAGAGGTGTCTCGATAGGAGCCAAGAATGTTCCTGAGAGAGGAGGTTCACTGTTGGGGGCCAGAGTGAGGCACTCCGCCCATGGCAAAGGTCATGAGGAAGGAGGCTCGACATACGCAAAGGCGGGATCGAGCCTCAGGAGTCCCCCTGGAAATCCTCGAGCATCTACCCCCATAACCAGAGCCTGCCTACCTTACTACTTTGTGCTCTCACCTACACCTCTGACTTTACAGGGGGCTGTCCCCCACCACCTCTTTCGGAGAAGGAGTTAACCTAGAGCTCCAGTTGATAAAAACCCCTGGGTGTGACAAGAGTGTTTTAACCTACAAACTCCTCTGAAGGTTCTCTAGCCTGCCTGACAGGCTTGTCCGGCCACATGTGATTGCTCACAGCCTCCCAACCATGAGAGGCACGAGATGCTTTAAACCTTCTAAAAACAGGTTCCTTAGAAAAGTTAGAAAATTATTAGTATAAGTATAATGGGCTGATTAGAAATCATATTGGTGAAGGGTTTTTCATTTGTTGAGCTGATGTTTACTGCTAAGTCTCCACATCCCCTGCCCTTATACACATTAATGAATATATAGAAGAAATAAGTATTAACCTTTGATAGAAATCACGTTAGACCTTAGGCTAAGTAAATTCTTTCCTTAACTAAAACCCACTACACCCTCACCCTATAGGAATGTAACTTTATTTGGGTGGCGTCTGTTTTAAGAATAATCACCCCTGGAGAAATAAGTGTCCTGGTTGACTGACCGCTGTCACAAGGAGAGGGTCGTAAATTGTCAGCAGGCCCCCCGGCCAGAAGATGATGTAACACCCCTAAGACCTCGGTATACTTTTGTATGAAGCACCTGACTTTGATAAAAGTCAGGACTGCTGACCCCACGTGACTTTGGCATAACATCTCAGTGTATAAAAGTAGACCATGGAAAATAAAGAATTGGGATCAGTTTCTCGAAATACTGGTCTCCCCATGTCTCTCTCTCTCTCTCACTCTGGTTGAGTCTCCATCTGGAGCGCGGAACCCACCAAGCTTACTAATTTTGCCTGGGCTTCTAAGATCCGACCGGGGAGGCCTCAGTGTCTCCTCTCCTTCGGGAGAACGGAAGGACGCCTGCGGCCTACGTAAGTGGTGCAAGCTTCTTGTCTTGAAGTTTTATTGGTCCCCCGCGTAAACCAAGCTACTCAGCCTCTTTTCTCCACTGAATTTTCCTACTGAGCTATCCTCATTTTATTACTCTTTATATCCTTAATTAACGTTTAATTAAGCAGTTGTTCCCTGACCCTCGCCTACGCCGTCTCTGCTTCGAATACCCTGGATCAGCTGGGGCTGGACCCCGGCAGTTCACTAGAGATCTCCTACAGAGCATAGACCTGTCCATTTGGTTTTGCCTTCCCCTGTGAGTTGGGTCCCCGAGGTCCGCCCCAACTCCGGGGAAACAGCCCCTGAGAAAAGATCTCCAGGAACTGCTTTCCGCCCAGGCTGGGAAACGCTGTTCACAGGAAGTAAGGCAAGCGAGCCTCCTGAAGGGAAACAGAGGCCTTACTGTCCCTGGAGGAGCAGGCTGCCAGAGTGTGTGACACCTGACTGGTGCCTTACTGGCCTCAGCTCCGCTATTGCATGTTCATCTGAACTTGAACCCAGGCCTACTTGGAGAAGTGTTTGTGTGCCGATTTCCAGAAACTGCGAAGGGCTACAGCAATGATAACTCTCTCAGTGGTAAGGGAGAGCATTGTGTGGATTCTCAATTTGTTGTTTGAACAACAGCGTCAAAGCTGCACAGAGAGAATCAGGTCTCTGTGTCTCTATGTTGGCAATGCAGCTTCCCACACAGAGATGTCCCCGTTGGAGCCAAGAACATTCCCCACAAACTGAGGTTCACTAGAGCACTCCTAGAGAGCAAAGACTTATCCATGCGGTTTTCCCTTCCCCTGTGCGTGTGGGTCTCTGGGATCAGCCCCTGCTCCTTGGAAACAGCCTCTGAGAAAAGATCTCCAAGAACCTCTTATCACCCAGGCTGGGAAGTGGAGTTCACAGGAGGTGGGATAAGCAAGCTTCCTTCGGCAAGAAGAGACAGCCAACCGGCCTGTGTTTGGAAGCCTATATTTGCAAGGAATGGGTTAGTTTCTCCTGACCGAGACCGCCAGATGTGCTGAGAAGATAGAAATTCCAGAGGCAGGGTCGAGGTTCCTGACTGCCCTGTGCCAGCCTTGCAAAGACATTCCCAGATTCTAACGTTATTTTCCATGAAGGAGCAGGCATCGGGAATATGTCAGACTTGACTGGCGCCTTACTGGCCTCAGCTCAGCTACTGCCTTTCCATTCAAATAAGGACAAGGGCCTACTTGGTGAAGGGTAAGGGTCTGCTTCTTTCCAAACTGCCAAGGACTACAGCAATGAGACCTCTGTCAAGGTGAGGGAAGCCTATGCGGATGGATTCTTAGCAGGTGCTTTGCCACAAAGCATCAGCACCCACGGAGAGAATCAGACTCCCTTTGCCACTATGTTGGGTGTGTAGCTTCATGCACAGAGGTGTCTCTGTAGAAGCCAAGAATGTTCCTGAGAGATGAGGTTCACTAGAGCTCTCCTACAGAGCATAGACCTGTCCGTGTGGTTTTGTCTTCCCCTGTGAGTTGGGCCCCCGAGGTCCGACCCAGCTCCAGGGAAACAGCCCCTGAGAAAAAATCTCCAGGAACAGCTTTGCGCCCAGGCTGGGAAATGCAGTTCACAGGAGGCAAGGCAAGCGAGCCTCCTACAGGGAAAAAGAGGCCTTACTGCTCCTGGACGATCAGGCTGCAAGAGTGTGTGAGACCTCACTTGTGCCTTACTGGCCTCAGCTCCGCTGTTGCCTGTTATTCCGAGCTAGGACCCAGGCCTACTTGGAGAAGGGTTAGGGTGCGGATTTCTACAAACTGTCAAGGACGACAGCAATGAGAATTCTCTTAGCAGTAAGGGAGAGCATTGTATGGATTCTCAAGCTGTTGTTTGAATGACAGCTTCAAAGCTACACAGAGAGAATCAGGCTCTCTGTTCCCCTATTTTGGCTGTGCAGCTTCACACACAGAATTTGACTCTGTTGGAGCCAGAAATATTCCTGAAAGACTTAGGCTCACCAAAGCTGTCCTCCAGAGCAAAGACATTGGATGTGGTTTTGCCTTCCCTTGTCAGTATGGGTCCCCTAGCTTGGCCCCAGCTCCGGGGATACAGCCTCTGAAAAAAATCTTCCAAGAAGCGATTTTCCTCCAGGCTGTTAAGCGGAATTCGCAGTTTGCAAGTTAAGGAAGCCTGCTTCGTGGAAGAGCAAGCAGCCAACTGGCCTTGTGTTAGGAAGCCTGTATTTGAAAGGAATGGGTTAGCTTCTACAGCGGGAGAACCTCAGATCTGCTCAGGGGACTGAAATACTAGAGTCAGGGTCGAGGTTCTCCCTTGTCCTTTGCGCACCTTGCAAAGACATTCCTAGCTTCTAGCGTTAGTGTCCCTGTAGTAGCAGGCTGCAGGAGCGTGTGATAAATGACTGCCGCGTTCCTGTCCTCAGCTCCGCTATTGACTTTCTATTCGAACTAGAACCCAGGCCTACTTTGAGAGGGGTTAGGGTCCAGTGTTTTCAAACTGCCAAGGGCTACGGCAATGCGAGCTCTGTCAGAGGTAAGAAAAGAGCAATTGGTTGGATTCTTCAGCTGCTGCGTGGCTGCACAGCTTCCGCGCCGCATGGAGAGCATGAGGCTCCTTGTGGCCCTATTTTGGGTATGCAGCAACATGCACACAGAATGTCTGTGTTCACTTATGTACAGGCTTATGAACACTAGAGCTCTCCTACAGAGCAAAGACCACTCAGTGGGCTCCAAGAGATACCTGTCGCGACTCGAGAAGAGAGTGGAGTCCTTTGCTTCCCCTCGAGATGAGGCCTGACTCCCCGGGTGAGTATGGAATGCAACCCCAAATCCCTGTCGCCTATGGAGAGGAACATTAAGTCCTGGATACAAGCCTAGATGAGGTCTAGTTTGCCCTTCAGTGAATGGAGCCCAATCCCCAGCTCTCCCTGGCAACTCGAATGGAAGATTAGACTTCCTGGGCCAACACAAGAGGAAGCCTGAATTCCCCGTCGTAACTCGAGAATCCCACCGCAACTCGAGAAAAACCACGTGCTTCCCTCGTCATCGCAAGATGAGGCCCTTTGTCCGCTACAGCATCTCGAGAGAAGTCCCACGTTCCATCCTGAAGTGCGAAACGGTACTTGGCACCCTTGATGCGACCCCAAAAGTTCCGCGACATACCAGACTCACTCAAGGGGAACACCGAGGTTCCCGGCACCACTTCATCTGACCCCTTCTCCTCTCCTGATTGCGACAGGAGGGTCGACTCCCCTTCTCTGTCTGCAAGGGGTTCCCGACCTTCCGGGCGCACCTCAGGATGAGGCGGGTCTCATGAGGAAGTTCGAGACATAGCCTCGTGGGTGGTGCCACATGTCGAAAGACCCCAATTTCACGGTCCACTCTTGAAAAGAACCCGATGCCAGCACACCTCTTTGAAGGAAAACCTGTGGATGAAGGCACAACACGAAGGGGCACTGACACCCGCGTGCATCGTCCAGAAAAACCCGCAGGTCCCACAGACATTTCGACAAGTGGCCTGTCACCCTGTAAACAACTCGAAAGGCAAACGAAGGTCCATTCCTCAACAGAAGACTAGGTGTGACTCTCTTGTCCCTATTCTGCAGGGACCATGGGATCCGAGTCAGAAACGGAGAGGAAGCCTGAGGTTCCTGCGTCCACTCGAGACGAAGCCCTCTTCCATTGCACCACAACCAGTGGAGTCCCGAGAGGCCCCTACCAACTCAACAGTATCCCTGAGTTCTCAGAGGCACAAAAAGAAGATCCCTGAGGTCACAGGCACAAGTCGAGGGACCCCTGGGTTTTCTGCCGTGACTCGAGAAAGACCTCGAGAGTGCTTCAAAATGTGTTGAGTCGCGATTCCCCTACCATGACTCGAGAGCCATGACACGCTCCCCCTCGCGAAGCGCATGGAGACCTGACTAACCTGGCACTGCACGAGAGGCTCCATGAGTTCCTCATCGTACCTCGTGAGGAAACCCACACAGGCGCAGCAGCTCGAGGAAACACATGAGACACACCGGTCATCGCGAGATGAGGGCCTTATTTTCCTGCATGGCCTGGAGACCAATCATGAGTCCTCTCTCCAAACTGAAGAGGAGGCTGGACTCACTTGAAGCCGCCTAGGGGGCTCCAAGAGATACGCGTCGCGACTCGAGAGGAGAGCGGAGTCCTTGGCTTCCCCTCGAGACGAGGCCTGACTCCCCGGGGGAGCCTGGAATGCAACCCCGAGATCCCTGCCTTCCCTGGAGAGGAATATCAGGTCCCAGACACACGCCTAGGTGAGGTCTCTTCCGCCCTGCAGTGACTCGAGCGCAACCCCCAGCTTTCCCTCGCAACCCGAGGGGAAGATTGGGCTTCCCAGGGCCAACCCAAGGGGAAGGACGAGATCCCCGTCGTAACTCGAGAATCCCGCCGCAACTCGAGAAAACCCACGTGGTTCCCACCTCTTGGCAAGATGAGGCCCTTGCCCGCGACGGCGTCTCAAGGGAAGTCCCCTGTAACGCCCTGAAGGGCGAAACGGTCCCTGACAGCCTTCCTGCGACCCCCAAAAGTCCCCCGACATGCCGGGTTCCCTCGAGGGGAACACCGAGGGTCCCGGCACCGCTCCCTCTGAGCCCCTTCTCCCCTCCTGATCGCGACAGGAGAGGCGATTCCCCTGCGTGGTCTGGAAGGGGTTCCCGGCCTTCCCGGCGCACCTCAGGATGAGGCCGGTCTCACGAGGAAATTCGCGACGAGCCACGTGGGTGGTGCCACATGCCGAACGCCCCCGATTCCCCGGTCCGCCCTTGAGAAGGACCCGAGGCCCGGACCCCTCTTCGAAGGCAACCCTGTGGGGGAAGGCACAACACGAAGGGGCACTGCCACCCCCGTGCATCGTCCGCAAAGACCCGCGGGTTCCACACACAGCTCGACGAGGGGCCTGAGACCCCCTGAGCAACTCGAGAGGCCAGCGGGGTTCCCTTCCTCAGACAAGACGAGGCCTGACTCTCCTGTCCCAACTCTGCAGGGACCCTGCGGTCGGAGTCCGAAACGGAGAGGAAGCCTGAGGTTCCTGCCTCCCCTCGAGGTGAGGCCCTCTTCCGTTGCGCCAGACCCAGCGGAGTCCCGAGGGGCCCCGCCACCTCCACAGGACCCCTCGCCTCTCAGAGGCACCCTGGGAAGTTCTCTAAGGTCCCCGGCAGAAGGCGCGGGAAACGAGGGTTTCCCGCCGCCCCCCGAGAAAGACCTCGAGAGTCCTTTTTCAACGCGTCTCGAGGCCCTAGTCCCCTCCCATGACTCGAGAGCCAGGACGCGCTCCCCCTCGCCACGCGCATGGAGACCTGACTTCCCTGGCGCCGCACGAGAGGCTCCCTGAGATCCTCGTCGTGCCTCGGGAGAAAACCCCCACGGGCGCCGCAGCTCGAGGAAACCCCTGAGACGCCCCCGTCCTCGCGAGCTGAGGGCCTTCTTTTCCTGCATGGCCTGGAGAGCAAGCCCGGGTCCTCTCTCCAAACGGAAGAGGAGGCTGGACTCCCTTGAGGCCGCTCAGGGGGCTCCAAGAGACCCGCGTCGCGACTCGAGAGGAGAGCGGAGTCCTTGGCTTCTCCTCGAGACGAGGCCTGACTCCCCGGGGGAGCCTGGAATGCAACCCCGAGATCCCGTCCTTCCCTGGAGAGGAAGAGTAGGTCCCGGACACACGCCTAGGTGAGGTCTCTTCGGCCCTGCAGTGACTCGAGCGCAACCCCCAGCTTTCCCTCGCAACGCGAGGGGAAGATTGGGCTTCCCAGGGCCTACCCAAGGGGAAGGCTGAGATCCCCGTCGTAACTCGAGAATCCCGCCGCAACTCGAGAAAAAAACGTGGTTCCCACCTCTTGGCAAGATGAGGCCCTTGCCCGCCACGGCTTCTCAAGGGAAGTCCCCTGTTCCGCCCTGAAGGGCGAAACGGTCCCTGACAGCCTTCCTGCGACCCCAAAAGTCCCCCGACACGCCGGGTTCCCTCGAGGGGAACATCGAGGGTCCCGGCACCGCTTCCTCTGAGCCCCTTCTCCCCTCCTGATCGCGACAGGTGAGGCGATTCCCCTGCGTGGTCTGGAAGGTGTTCCCGGCCTTCCCGGTGCACCTCAGGAGGAGGCCGGTCTCACGAGGAAATTCGAGACGAGCCACGTGGGTGGGGCCACATGCCGAACGCCCCCGATTCCCCGGTCCGCCCTTGAGAAGGACCCGAGGCCCGGACCCCTCTTCGAAGGCAACCCTGTGGGTGAAGGCACAACACGAAGGGGCACTGCCACCTCCGTGCATCGTCCGCAAAGACCCGCGGGTTCCACACACAGCTCGACGAGGGGCCTGAGACCCCCTGAGCAACTCGAGAGGCCAGCGGGTTTCCCTTCCTCAGACAAGACGAGGCCTGACTCTCCTGTCCCAACTCTGCAGGGACCCTGGGGTCGGAGTCCGAAACGGAGAGGAAGCCTGAGCTTCCTGCCTGCCCTCGAGGTGAGACTCTCTTCCGTTGCGCCAGACCCAGCGGAGTCCCGAGGGGCCCCGCCACCTCCACAGGATCCCTCGCCTCTCAGAGGCACCCTGGGAAGTTCCCTAAGGTCCCCGGCAGAAGGCGAGGGACACGAGGGTTTCCCGCCGCCCCCCGAGAAAGACCTCGAGAGTCCTTCTTCAACGCGTCTCGAGGCCCTAGTCCCCTCCCGTGACTCGAGAGCCAGGACGCGCTCCCCCTCGCCACGCGCATGGAGACCTGACTTCCCTGGCGCCACACGAGAGGCTCCCTGAGCTCCCCGTCGTACCTCGTGTGAAACCCCACACTGGCGCCGCAGCTCGAGAAAACCCACAAGATCCCTCCGTCATCGCGAGATGAGGGCCATCTTTTCCTGCATGGCCTGGAGAGCAGTCCCAAGTCCTCTCTCCAAACTTCACAGGAGGCTTGACTCCCTTTAGGCCACAAAGTGGGCTCCAAGAGTTGCCCGTCGCGACTCGAAAGGAGAGCGGAGTCCTTTGCTTCCCTTCAACATGAGGCCTGACTCCCTGGGTGAGTCTGGAATGCAAACCTGAGATCCCTGTGGCCCTTGGAGAGGAACATTAGGTCCTGGACACAAGCCTAGATGAGGTCTCCTTTGCCCTGCAGTGACTCGAGCGCAACCCCCAGCTCTCCCTCGCAACTCGAATGGATGATTGGACTTCCCTGGCCCAACACAAGAGGAAGCCTGCAATCCCCGTCGTAACTCGAGAATCCCGCCGCAACTCGAGAAAACCACGTGGCTCCCCCATCATCGCAAGATGAGGCCCTTGGCCGCTACAGCGTATCAAGAGAAGTCCCACGTTCCATCCTGAAGTACAAAACGGTACTTGGCACCCTGGATGCGACCCCCAAAGTTCCCTGACATACCGGTCTCACTCGAGGGAAATACCAAAGTTCACGGCACCACTTCCTGTGAGCCCCTTCAACCTCCTGATTGCGACAGAAGGGTCGATTCCCATGTTTTGTCTGCAAGGGGTTCCCGACGTTCCCCACGAACCTCCGGATGAGGCCGGGCTCATGAGGAAATTCGAAAAGTAGCCTCATGGTTGGTGCCATATGCTGAAAGATCCCGAATTCCCGGTCCACTCTAGATAAGAACCTGACGCCCGGACATCTCTTCGAAGGCAACCCTGTGGATGAAGGCACAACACGAAGGGACACTGACATCCCCATGCATCGTCTGGAAAAACCCGCCGATTCCACTCACAGCTCCAAATGTGGACTGTCACCCCGTGAACAACTCGAGAGGCAAGTGAAGTTGCATTCCTTCACACAAGACGAGGCCTTACTCTCCTGTCCCAATTCTTCAGGGACCCTGCAATTGGAGTCAGAAATGGAGAGGAACCCTGAGGTTCCTGCCTCAACTAGAGAAGAGGCCCTCTTCCATTGAACCAAACTCAGTGGTGTCCCGAGAGGCCCCTCCCAACACCACAGTATCCCTGAATTCTCAGAGGCTCCCTGAGAAGCTACCTGAGGTCACTGGCACAAGTCAAGGGAACCCAGAGTTTCCTGAAGTAACCCGAGAAAGACTTGGAGAGTCCTTTTTCAACGTCTCTTGATGCCCGATTCCCCTACCATGACTCCAGAGCAAGGACGTGCTCCCCTCGCCACAAGCAGGAAAACTGACTTCCCTAGTACCACACAAGAGGCTCCCTGAGTACCCCATCGTACCTCGTGAGAAAACCCACACTGGCGCCGCAGTTCGAGAAAAACCACAAGATGCCCCCGTCAAGGAGAGATGGGGGCCTTCTTTTCCTGCCTGACCTGGAGAGCAATTCCTGGTCCTCTCTCCAAACTTCACAGGAGTATTGACTCCCTTTAGGCCACTCAGTTGGGTCCAAGAAATACCCGGTGCGACTCGAGAGGAGAGCGGAGTCCTTTGCTTCCCTGGAGACGAGGCCTGACTCCCCGGGTGAGTTTGGAATGCAACCCCGAGTCCCTGTCGCCCCTGGAGAGGAACATTATGTCCTAGACACAAGCCTAGATGAGGTCTATTTTGCCCTACAGTGACTCGAGAGCAACCTCCATCTCTCCCTCACAATTTGAATGGAAGATTGGACTTCCCACGGTCAACACAAGAGGAAGTCTAAATTTCCCATCGTAATTCGAGAATTCAGCCTCAAGTCTTAAAAACCATGTGGTTCCCCCTTCATCGCAATATGAGGCCCTTGCCAGCTAGAGTCTCAAGAGAAGTCCCACGTTCCATCTTAAAGTTCGAAATGCTACTTGGCACCCTTGATGCGACCCCAAAGTTCCCCAACATACCGGTCTCACTCCAGGGGAACACCGAAGTTCCCGGTGTCTCCAGGGAAGTCCCATGTTCCGTCCTTAAGTGCGAAACGGTACTTGACACCCTTGATGCGACTGCAAAAGTTCCCTGACACGCTGGGTTCCCTCGAGGGGAACACCGAGGGTCCCGGCACCACTTCATCTGAGCCCCTTCTCCCTTCCTGATCGCGACAGGAGAGTCGATTCCCCTGCGTGGTCTGGAAGGGGTTCCCGGCCTTCCTGGCGCACCTCAGGATGAGGCCGGTCTCAGGAGGAAATTCGAGACTAGCCACGTGTGAGGTGCCACGTGCCGAACGACCCCGATTTTCCGGTCCGCTCTTGATAAGAACCCGATACCCGGACACCTCTTTGAAGGCAACCCTGTGGGTGAAGGCACAACACGAAGGGGAACTGACACCCCCGTGCATCATCCAGAAAAACCCGCAGGGTCTACACACAGCTCGACAAGGGGCCTGAGACTCCCGGAACAACTCGAGAGGCAACCAGAATTCCATTCCTCAGACAAGACGAGGCATGACTCTCCTGTCCCAACACTGCAGGGACCGTGCAGTCGGAGTCCGAAACCGAGAGGAAGCCTGAGGTTCCTGCCTCCCCTCGAGATGAGGCCCTCTTCCATTGCGCCGAACCCAGCAGAGTCCCGAGAGGCCCTGCCAACTACACAGCATCCCTCACCTCTCAGAGGCACCCTGGGAAGTTCCCTAAGGTCCCCTGCAGAAGTCGAGGGAAACGAGGGTTTCCCGCCGCAACCCGAGAAAGACCTCGAGAGTCCTTCTTCAACGCCTCTTGACGACCTAGCCGCTTCCCATGACTCGAGAGTGATGACCAGCTCCCCCTCGCCATGCGCATGGAGACCTGACTTGCCTGGCGTCGCACGAGAGGCTCACTGAGGTCCTCATCATGCCTCGTGAGAAAACCCCCATGGGCGCAGCAGCCTGAGGAAACCCATGAGACGCCCCCGTCATCGCGAGATGAGGGCCTTCTTTTCCTGCCTGGCCTGGAGAGCAATCCCGAGTCCTCTCTCCAAACTGAAGAGGAGGCTCGACACCCTTTAGTCCACTCAGTGGGCTCCAAGAGATCCGTGTCGCGACTTGAGAGGAAAGCGGAGTCCTTTGCTTCCCCTCCAGGCGAGTCCTGACTCCCCGGGGGAGTCTGGAATGGAAACCCGGGATCCCTGTCTTCCCTTGAGAGGAATATTAGGTCCTGGACACACGCCTCGATGAGGTCTCTTTGGCCCTGTAGTGACTCGAGCAGAACCCCCAGCTTTCCATCGCAACTCGAATTGAAGATTGGGCTTCCCAGAGACAACCCAAGAGAGACCTGAAATTCCTGTCGTTTTCGAGAATCCCGATGCAACTCAAGAAAAACGACGTGGTTCCAACGTCTTCACAGGATGAGGCCCTTGCCCGCTACAGCGTCTCCAGGGAAGTCCCATGTTCCGTCCTGAAGTGGGAAACAGTACTTGGCTCCCTTGATGCGACCCCTAAAGTTCCCTGAAATGCCGGGTTCCCTCGAGTGGAACACCGAGGGTCCCGGCACCACTTTATCTGAGCCCCATCTCCCCTCCTGATCGCGACAGGAGAATCCATTCCCCTACTTTGTGTGGAAGGGGTTCCCGGCCTTCCCGGCGCACCTCAGGATGATGCTGGTCTCACGAGGAAATTCGAGATGAGCCACGTTGGTGGTGCCACATGCAGAATGACCCCGATTTCCCGGTCCGCTCTTGAAATGAACCCGATGCCCGGACACCTCTTTGAAGGCAACCCTGTGGGGGAAGGCACAAATCGAAGGGGCACTGACACCCCCATGCATCTTCTGGAAACACCCGCAGGTTCCACACACAGCTTGTCAAGGGCCCTGAGACCCCCTGAACGACTCGAGAGGCAAGCAGAGTTCCGTTACTCAGACAAGACGAGGCCTGACTCTCCTGTCCCAACTCTGCAGGGACCCTGCGGTCGGAGTCAGAAATGGAGAGGAAGCCTGAGGTTCCTGCCTCCAATCGAGATGAGGCCCTCTTTCATTTCGTCAAACCTAGTGGAGTCCCGAGAGGCCCCTCTAACTCCTCAGTATCCCTCACCTCTCAGAGGCACCTGGGAAGTTCCCTAAGGTCCCCTGTAGAGGTCGAGGGAAACGAGTGTTTCCCGCCCCAACCCAAGAAAGACCTTGAGAGTCCTTCTTAAATGCCTCTTGAGGCCCTAGTCCCTCCCATGACTCGAGAGCAATGACGCGATCTGCCTGGCCACACGCATGGAGTCAGGCTTCTCTGCCACAGCACGAGAGACTCCCTGAACTCCCCATCATATCTCGTGAGAAACCCCACACTGGCGCCGCAGCTCGAGAAAACCCATGAGACGCCCCCGTCATCACGAGAGGAGGGTCATCTTTAACTGCATGGTATGCAGATCAAGCGTGAACCTTCTGTCCAAGCTACACAGGACGCTTGACTCCCTTTAGGCCACTCATTGGGCTCCAAGAGTTACGCGTCCCGACTCGAGAGGATAGTGGAGTCCTTTGCTTCTTCTCGAGACGAGGCGTGACCCACCGGGTGAGACTGGAATGCGACCCTGATATCCCTGTCGCCCCTGGAGAGGAACATTACGTCCTGGACCCAAGCCTAGATGAGGACTCTTTGCCCTGAAGTGACTCGAGAGCAACCCCCAGTTCTCTCTGACAAGTTGAATGGAAGATTGGACTTCCTGGGCCAACACAAGAGGAAGCCTGAATTCCCCGTTGTAACTCAAGAATCCCGCCTCAACTCGAGAAAAACCACGTGTTTCCCTCGTCATCGCAATATGAGGCCCTTGCCCGCTACAGCATCTCCAGAGAATTCCCACGTTCCGTCTTGAAGTGCGAAACTGTACTTGGCACCCTTGATGCGACCTCAAAAGTGCCGTGACATACCGGTCTCACTCGAGGGGACCACCGAGGTTCCCGGCACCACTTCATTTGAGCCCCTTCTCCCCTTCTGATCGCGAGCGGTGGGTCGATTCCCCTGCTTTGTCTGCAAGGGGTTCCCGACCTTCCCGGCGCACCTCAGGATGAGGCCGGTCTCCCGAGGAAATTCGAGACGTAGCCTCGTGGGTGGTACCACATGCTGAAAGACCCCAATTTTCCGGTACGCTCTTGAAAAGAACCCGATGCCCGGACACCTCTTTGAAGGCAACCCTGTGGATGAAGGCACAACACGAAGGGGCACTGACACCCCCGTGCATCGTCCGGAAAAACCCGCAGGTTCCACACTCAGCTCAACAAGTGGCCTGTCACTCCGTGAACAACTCGAAAGGCAAGGGGAAATCCATTCCTCCACAGAAGACGAGGCGTGACTCTCTTCTCCATACTCTGCAGGTACCCTGCGACCCGAGTCAGAAATGGAGAGGACCCCTGACGTTCCTGCCTCCATTCGAGATGAGGCCCTCTTCTATTGCACCAAACCCAGATGAGTAACGAAGGGCCCCTCCGAAATCCACAGTGTCCCTGACTTCTCAGAGGCACCCTTAGAAGTTGCCTGAGGTCACCGACACAAATCAAGGGAACCCAGGGTTCCCTGCCGCAACCCGAGAAAGACCTCAATAGTCCTTCTTCAATGCGTCTTGAGGCCCGATTCGCCTACTATGACTCGAGAGCAATCACGCACTCCCCTTCACCACACGCACGGAGACCTGACGTCCCTAGCACCACACGAGAGGCTCTCTGAGCTCCCTGTTGTACCTCGTGAGAAATCTGATACTGGCGCCGCAGCTGGAGAAAACCCACGAGATGCCCCCGTCATCGCGAAATGAGGGCCTTTTTTCCTGCATGGCCAGGAAAACAATCCCGAGTCATCTCTCCAAACTCCATAGGAGGCTTCACTCCCTTTACGCCACGCAGTGGGCTCCAAGAGATACCCGTCGCGACTCGACAGGAGAGCGGAGTCCTTTTTTTCCCCTCAAGACGAGGCCTGACTCTCCGGGTGAGTCGAGAATGCAACCCTGAGATCCCTGTTGGCCCAGTAGTGGAACACTAGGTCCTGGACACAAGCGTAGATGAGGTCTATTTTGCCCTGCAGTGACTGGAGAGCAATCCCCAGTTCTAACTTGCAACTCGAATGGAATACTGGATTTTCCTGGCGCCATACAAGAGGCTCCCTGAGATCCCCGTGGTACTTCATGAGACACCCCACACTGGCGCCGCAGCTCGAGAAAACCCACGTGACGCCACCGTCATCTCGAGATGAGGGCCTTCTTTTCCTGCATGGCCTGGAGTCCAATCCCGAGTCCTCTCTCCAAACTCCACAGGAGGCTTGACTCCCTTTAGTACACACAGTGGGCTCCAAGAGATACCCATCGCGACTCGAGACGAGAGCGGAATTCTTTGCTTACCCTCGAGGTGAGAACTGACTCCCCGGATGAGTCTGGAATGCAAACCCGAGATCCCTGTCGCCCCTGGAGAGCAACGTTAGATCCTGGACACAAGCCTAGATTAGGTCTCTTTTGCCCTGCAGTGACTCTAGCGCAATCCCCAGCTCCCCCTCGCAACCCGAATGGAAGATTGGATTTCAAGGCCAACAAGAGGAAGCCTAAATTCCCGGTCATAACTCGAGAATCCCGCCGCAACTCGAGCAAAACCATGTGGTTCTCCCGTCATCGCAAGATGAGGCCCTTGCCCGCTACAGCGTTTCAAAAGATGTCCCAGGTTCCGTCTTGAAATGCGAAACGGTACTTGGCACCCTTGATGCGACCCCAAAAGTCCCCCAACACGCCGGTCTCACTCAAGGGGAACACCGAGGTTCCCGGCACCACTTCATTTAAGCCCCTTCTGCCCTCCTGATCGTGACCGGTGGGTCGATTCCCCTGCTTTGTCTGCAAGGGGGCCCGACCTTCCCTGCACAACTCAGGATGAGGCCGGTCTCATGGGGAAATTCGATACGTAGCTTTGTGGGTGGTGCCACTTGCTGAAAGACTCCAATTTCCCGGTCCACTCTTGATAAGAATCCGATGCTCGGACACCTCTTGGAAGGCAGCCTTGAGTATGAAGGTACAACACGAAGGGGCACTAACACACCTGTGCATCATCCGGAAAAACGGGCAGGTTACACACACAGCTCGACAAGTGGCCTGTCACCTCGAGAACAACTCGAGAGGCAAGAGGAGTCCCATCCTCCAGAAAAGACGAGGCCTGACTCTCCTGTACCAACATGCAGGGACCTTGCGATCTGAGTCAGAAATGGAGAGGAACACTGAGGTTCCTGCTTCAACTCGAGATGAGTCCCTCTTACATTCCACCAAATGCAGAGGAGTCTCGAGAGGCCCCTCCAAACTGCACAGTATCCCTGACTTCTCAGAGGCACTCTGAGAAGCTCCCTGAGGTCGCAGGCACAAGTCAAGGGAACCCTGGGTTTTATGCAGTGACCCGAGAAAGACCTCGAGAGTCCTTCTTCAACCCGTCTTGAGGCCCGATTACCCTACTATGACTCGAGAGCAATAACGAGCTCCCCCTAGCCATCTCAAGGGGACCTGACTTCCCTGGCGCCACACGAGAGGCTCCCTGAGCTCCCTCTCGTACCTCGTCAGAAACCCGGCACTAGCGCAGCAGTCTAGAAAACCCACGAGATGCCGCCATCATCGCGAGATGAGGGCCTTCTTTTCCTGCATGGCCTGGAGAGGAATCCCGAGTCCTCTATCCAAACACCACAGGAGGCTTGACTCCCTTTAGGGCACACAGTGGGCTCCAAGAGATACCCATCGCGACTCAAAAGGACAGCGGAGTTCTTTGCTTCCCCTCGAGACGAGGCCTGATTCCCCGGGTGAGTCTGGTATGCAACCCCAAGATCCCTGTCGCCCCTAGGGACGAACATTAAGTCCTGGACACAAGCCTAGATGAGGTCTATTTTGCCCTGCAGTGACTCGAGAGCAATCCCCAGCTCTCCCTTTAAACTCGAATGGAAGATAGGACTTCCATGGCCCAACACATGAGGAAGACTGTATTCCCCGTCGAAACTCGAGAATCCCGCCACAACTCGAGAAACGCCACGTGGTTCCCCCGTCATCCCAAGATGAGGCCCTTGCCCCCTACAGCGTCTCAAGAGAAGTCCCACGTTCCGTCGTGAAGTGCGAAACGGTATTGGCACCCTTGATGCGCCCTCAAAAGTTCCTCGACACACCAGTCTGACTCGAGGAGAACACCGAGGTTCCCGGCACCACTACATCTGGGCCCCTTCTCCCATCCTGATCACGACAGGAGGGTCGATTCCCCTGTTTTGTCTTGAAGGGGTTCCCGCCTTTCCCGGTGCATCTCAGGATGAGGCCGGTCTCACGAGGATATTCGAGACATAGCCACGTGGATGGTGACACATGCCGAAAGACCCCGATTTCCCGGTCCGCTCTTGATAAGATCCTGATGCCCGGACACCTCTTTGAAGATAACCCTTTTGATGAAGGCACAACACTTAGGGGCACTGACACCCCTGGGTATCGTCCGGAGAAACCCGTAGGTACCACACACAGCTCGAGAAGTGACCTGTCACCCCGTGAACAACTGGAGAGGCAAGCAGAGTTCCATTCCTCCACACAAGACGAGGCCTGACTCTCCTGTTTGAACTCTGCAGCGAAACTGCGATCCGAGTCAGATCTGGCCCAGGGGAAGTCAGGAGAGGAAACATGAGTTTCCTGCCTCCACTCGAGATGAGGCCCTCTTCCATTGCACCGAACCCAGTGGAGTCCAGAGAGACCCCTCCCAACTGCTCAGTATCCCTGACTTCTCAGAGGCACCCTTAGTCCTTCCTGAGATCACCGGCACAAGTCGAGGGAACCAAGGGTTTCCTGCCCCAACCCGTAAAAGACCTCGAGAGTCCTTCTTCAACGCGTCTTGAGGTGCGATTTCCCTACCATGACTCGAGAGCAATGACGCGCTCCCCCTAGCCACGCGCATAGAAACCTGACTTCCCTGGCGCCACAGGAGAGGCTCCCTGAGCTCCCCATTATACCTCGTGAGCAACACCACACTGGAGCCACAGCTCGAGAATACCGACGAGACGCCCCAGTCCTCACGAGATGAGGGCCTTCTTTTGCTGTATGGCCTGGAGAGCAATCCTGAGTCCTCTCTCCAAACTCCACAGGAGGCTTGACTCATTTTAGGCCACACAGTGAGCTCCAAGATATACCCGTCGCGACTTGACAGGAGAGCGGTGTCCTTGGCTTCCCCTCGAGACGAGGCCTGACTCCCCGGGTGAGTCGAGAATGCAATGCTGAGATCGCTTTCGCCCCAGCAGAGGAACATTAGGTCCTGGACACAAGCCTAGATGAGGTCTATTTGGCCCTGCAGTGTCTCGAGAGCAATCCCCAGTTCTAACTCACAATTCGAATGAAAACTGGACTTCCCTGGGCCAGTTGAAGAGGAAGCCTGAATTCCCGGTTGTAACTCGAGAATCCCGCCCCAACTCAAGAAAAACCACGTGGTTCCCCCGTCATCGAAAGATGAGGCCCTTGCCCGCTACAGCGTCTCAAGAGAAGTCCCACGTTCCGTATTGAAGAGCGAAAAGTTACTTGGAACCCTTGATGCGACCCCAAAAGTTCCCCGACATACCAGTCTCACTTGAGGAGAACACCGAGGTTCCTGGCACCACTTCATCTGAGACTCTTCTCCCCTCTTGATCGCGACAGGAGGTTCGATTCCCCTGCTTTGTCTGGAAGGCGTTCCCGACCTTCCTGGCGCACATCAAGATGAGGCCAGTCTCACGAGGAAATTCAAGACATAGCCTCGTGGGTGGTGCGGCATGCCAAAAGACCCCGATTCCCTGGTCCGCTCTTGATAAGAACCCGATGGCAGAACCCAACTCGAAGGCAATCCTGTGGAACAAGGCACAACACGAAGGGGCAGTGACACCCCAGTGCATCGTCCAGAAAAACCCACAAGTTCCACATACAAATCGACAAGTGGCCTGTCACCCCATGAACAACGCGAGAGTCAAGCGGAGTTCCATTCCTCCACACAAGACGAGGCCTGACTCTCCTGTCCCAACTCTGCAGGGACTCTGCGATCCGAGTCAGATCCGGCGCATTCGAAGCCAGGAGAGGAACCCTGTGGTTCCTGCCTCAACTTGTCATGAGGCCCTCTTCCATTGCACCAAACCCAGTGGAGTTCCGAGAGGCCCCTCCCAACTCCACAGTGACCCTGACTTCTCAGAGGCACGCTGAGAAGCTTCCTGAGGTCACTGGCACAAGACGATGGAACCCAGGGTTTCCTGCTGCAACCCAAGAAAGACCTCGAGAGTCCTTCTTTAACACGTTTTCAGGCCCAATTCCCCTACCATGACTCGAGAACAATGACGGGCTCCCTCTCACCACGTGCATAGAGACCTGACTGCCCTGGCACCACATGAGAGGCTCACTGAGCTCCCAGTCTTACTTCGTGAGAAACCCCACACTAGCGCCACAGCTCGAGAAAACCTACGAGACGCCCCAGTCATCGGGAGATGAGGGCCTTCATTTCCTGCATTGCCTGGAGAGCAATCCCGTGTCCTCCCTCCAAACACCAGAGGAGGTTTGACTTCCTTTAAGCCACTCAGTGGGCTCCAAGACATACCCGTCCGACTCGAGAGGAGAGCAGAGTCCTTTGCTTCCCCTCGAGACGAGGCCTGACTCCAGGGTGAGTCTGGAATGCAACCCCGAGATTCCTGTCGCCCCTTGACATGAACATTAGGTCCTGCACACAAGCCTTGGTGGGGTCTCTTTTGCCTTCAGTGACTAGAGCGCACCTCCAGCTCTTCCTCGAATCTCGAATGGAAGATAAGACTTTTGTGGGCCAACACAAGAGGAAGCATGAATTCCCTGTGGTAACTCAAATATCCCACCGCAACTAGAGAAAAACCAAGTGGTTCCGCAGTCATTCCAAGATGAGGCCCTTGCCCTCTGGAGCACCCCAAGAGAAGTCCCACGTTCCAATTTGAAGAGAGAAACGGTACTTGGAACGCGTTATGTGACCCCAAAAGTTACCCGACATACCTGTCTCACTTGAGGGAAACACCGAGGTTTCCAGCAGCACTTCATCTGAACCACTTCTCCCCACCTGATCGCCACAGGAGGGTCGAATCCTCTGCTTTGTCTGGAAGGGTTTCATGACCTTCGCGGCACGCCTCAGGTTGAGGCCGGTTTCATGAGGAAATTCGAGACTAGCCACGTGGGTGGTGCCAAATGCTGAACGACCCCGATTTCCCAGTCCGCTCTTCATAAGAACACGATGCCCTGACACCTCTTTGAAGGCAACCCTGTGGATGAAGACACAAAACGAAGGGTCACTGACACCCCCATGCATCGTCTGGAAAAACCTGCAGATTCCACACACAGTTTGACAAGGGGCCTGAAACCCCATGAACAACTCGAGAGGCAAGCGGAGTTCCATTCCTCAGAAAAGACATAGCCTGACTCTCCTGTCCCAACTCTGCAGGGACACTACGATCAGAGTCAGAATTGGAAAGGAAGCCTGAGGTTCCTGCCTCCACTCGAGATGAGGCCCTCTTCCATTGCGACAAACCCAGTGGAGTCCCGAGAGGCCCCACCAACTCCACAGCATCCCTCACCTCTCAGAGGCACCCTGGGAAGTTCCCTAAGGTCCCCGGCAGAAGTCGGGGGAAACGAGGGTTTCCCGCTGCAACCCGAGAAAGACATCGAGAGTCCTTCTTCAACGCGTCTTGAGGCCCTAGTCCCCTCCCATGACTCGAGAACAATAACGCGCTCCTTCTCGCCACGTGCATGGAGACATGACTTCCCTGGCGCCGCACGAGAGGCTCCCTGAGATCCTCGTCGTGCCTCGGGAGGAAACCCCCACGGGTGCCGCAGCTCGAGGAAACCCCTGAGATGCCCCCGTCCTCGCGAGGTGAGGGCCTTCTTTTTCTGCCTGGCCTGGAGAGCAATCACGAGTCCTCTCTCAAAAGTGAAGAGGAGGCTGGACTCCCTTGAGGCGAATCAGGGGGCACCAAGATATCAGCGTCGCGACTCGGGAGGAGAGCGGAGTCCTTTGCTTCCCCTCGAGGCTAGGCCTGACTCCCCGGGGGAGCATGGGATGCAAGCCCGAGATCCTTGTCTTCCCTGGAGAGGAGCATTAGGTCCTGGACACACGCCTAGATGAGGTCTCTTTGGCCCTGCAGTGACTCGAGCGCAACCCCCAGCTTTCGCTCGCCACTAGAATAGAAGATTGGGCTACCCAGGGCCGACACAAGAGGAAGCCTGTAATCCCCTGTCGTAACACGAGAATCCCGCCGCAACTCGAGAAAAACCACGTGGTTCCCACCTCTTCGCAAGATGAGGCCCTTGCCCGTAAAGGCGTCTCAAGGGAAGTCCCCTGTTCCGCCCTGAAGTGCGAAACGGGACCTGACAGCCTTCATGCGACCCCCAAAAGTTCCCGGATACGCCGGGTTCCCTCGAGTGGAACACCGAGGGTCCCGGCACCGCTTCACCTGAGCCCCTTCTCCCCTCCTGATCGCGACAGGAGAGTCGATTCCCCTGCGTGGTCTGGAAGGGGTTCCCGGACTTGCCGGTGCACATCAAGAGGAGGCCGGTCTCACGAGGACATTCGAAACGAGCCACGTGGGTGGTGCCACATGCCGAACGAGCCCGATTACCCGGTCCGCTCTTGAGAAGAACCCGATGACGGACCCCTCTTCGAAGGCAACCCTGTGGGTGAAGGCACAGCCCGAAGCGGCACTGACACCCCCGTGCATCGTCCGCAAAGACCCGCGGGTGCCACACACAGCTCGACGAGGGGCCTGTGGCCCTCTGAACAACTCGAGAGGCAAGCGGGGTTCCCTTCCTCAGACAAGACGAGGCCTGACTCTCCTGTCCCAACTCTGCAGGTACCCTGCGGTCGGAGTCCGAAACGGAGAGGAAGCCTGAGGTTCTTGCCTCCCCACGAGATGAGGACCTCTTCCGTTGTGCCAGACCCAGCGGAGTCCCGAGGGGCCCGCCACCTCCACAGGATCCCTCGCCTCTCAGAGGCACCCTGGGAAGTTCCCTAAGGTCCCCGGCAGAAGGCGAGGGAAACGAGGGTTTCCCGCCGCCCCCCGAGAAAGACCTCGAGAGTCCTTCTTCAACGCGTCTCGAGGGCCTTGTCCCCTCCCGTGACTCGAGAGCCAGGACGTGCTCCCCCTCGCCACGCGCATGGAGACCTGACTTCCCTGGCGCCGCACGAGAGGCTCCCTGAGATCCTCGTCGTGCCTCGGGAGAAAACCCCCACGGGCGCCGCAGCTCGAGGAAACCCCTGAGACGCCCCCGTCCTCGCGAGCTGAGGGCCTTCTTTTCCTGCATGGCCTGGAGAGCAATCCAGGGTCCTGTCTCCAAACGGAAGAGGAGGCTGGACTCCCTTGAGGCCGCTCAGGGGGCTCCCAGAGACCCGCGTCGCAACTCGAGAGGAGGGCGGAGTCCTTGGCTTCCCCTCGAGACGAGGCCTGACTCCCCGGGGGAGCCTGGAATGCAACCCCGAGATCCCTGCCTTCCCTGGAGAGGAATATTAGGTCCCGGACACACGCCTAGGTGAGGTCTCTTCGGCCCTGCAGTGACTCGAGCGCAGCCCCCAGCTTTCCCTGGCAACTCGAGGGGAAGATTGGGCTTCTCAGGGCCAACCCAAGAGGAAGCCTAAGATCCCCGTCGTAACTCGAGAATCCCGCCGCATCTCGAGAAACACCACGAGGTTCCCACCTCTTCGCAAGATTTGGCCCTTGCCCGCTACGGCGTCTCAAGGGAAGTCCTAGGTTCTGTCCTGAAGTGCGAAACGGTACCTGACTCCTTTCATGCATCCCCCAAAAGTCCCTCACACGCCGGTTTCTCTCGAGGGTAACACCGAGGGTTCCGGCTCCACTTCATCCGAGCCCCTTCTCCCCTCCTGACCGCGACAGGAGAGTCGATCCCCCTGCGTTGTCTTGAAGGGTCCCCGGCCTTCCCGGCACACCTCAGGATGAAGCCGGCCTCACTAGGAAATTTGAGACTAGCCCCGTGGGTGGTCCCACATGCCGAAAGACCCCAATTTCCCTGTCTGCTCTTGAAAAGAACCTGAGGCCCGGACACCTTTTCGAAGGCAAGCCAGTGGGTGAAGGCACAACACGAAGGGGCACTGTCACTGTCGTGCATCGTCCGGAAACACCCGCAGGTTCCACACACAGCTCAACAAGGGGCCTGAGACCCCGTGAGCACCTCGAGAGGCAAGCGGAGTTCCCTTCCTCAGACAAGACGATTCCTGACTCTCTTGTCCCAACTCTGCAGGGACCCTGCGGTCGGAGTCCGAAACGGTGAGGAAGCCTGAGGTTCCTGCCTTCCCTGGAGATGAGGCCCTCTTCCAGTGCGCCAAACCCAGCGGAGTCCTGAGAGGCCCCGCCAACTCCACAGCATCCCTCATCTGTCAGAAGCACACTGGGAAGTTCCCTAAGGTCACCGGTAAACTTTTATTGCACAAGGTCCCCATGAAATGGCCCACGCAGCAGGACATCCACAGATTCTGTCTGCCATTAAAGGGGAGTAAGGTGCCCTCCCCACTTCTTTGCTGCCTCGGCGGCCACCAGGGTGCAATTCGCATACCCTTCCCTTTCCCATCCTAGCAGGTGCTCCAGGGCCCGCTGGCCTACAAAGTGCCAGAAGCAGGGCTGGGCCAGCCGGCCAGAATTCAGGGTTCTGTCCCTTGGAGTTCCAGCGGACACTAGGCTGCTTGGGAAAACCGCGCAGACTCTGAGGTTTTTCAGCAGAGGGGTGGAGCGGTAAAGGCCTTGACCCCAAAGACGAGGCCTTTCTGCGACCGCCAGGTTGGGGAGCTCTGAGACTGTGCCAACACAGGGCGGAATACATGGTTCCCTGCTCCACGCAGTCCCCGTTCCCTTACCTGTGTTCCGCACCCCTCCGCTGTGGCCAATGGATGCTGATCCTTGGGGATCCAGGAGTTCACGAAATGGGCATTCCCAGCCGCAATGGCGACCCCCAACAGCACATCTGGAAAGCCCTCCCCACCCCCGCCAGGAGCCGACCCCGGCTGCGAACGGACCCCCCACCCCTCCCCGCGCTGCCAGGTTTCGCCCCGGCCCTGCCGGGCTCCCGGCGGGTTCCCAGCCACATTGGCGACCCCCGGGAGCACAACAGGGACCGACCACCCACCCACAGAGAGCGGAATCTCGACCTGTGCAGCCCAGGTTTACCCCGCCCTGGGTGCGCTCCCAGAGCGTTTCCAGCCGCAGTGGCCATCTCCGAGAGCACAACTGGGAAGCCCTCCCCCAACCCCGCCAGGAGCCGACACCCGCCCTGCACCACCCGGGGTCGCCCCGACCCTGCCGCGCTCCAGGGGCGCTGCCCACCTTCACCAGTGGCTCCTGGTGAGCCCCGTCCCCACGCCCGGTTCCAGGAGAGGCTCTCGGACCTCGCTGCTGCTGCCAGGTCAAACATGAGGACAATACATACACCCCACAGAGACAATCCAAGCTGTCTATGATTTAGGGATAAAACGAGGACTACAGAAAGGCAAGATGACCTGACCTAGGAGGGCCATGATATTCTATAGAACCAGACAAAGTTGGTTACCAAGGAAACTTTTTTCCTTGGAACCCGGAAAGCTGGTTCTTTGCATATGCAATGACCAACAATTAGCTTGTTACCCAAGCCTGCCTCGCTGCCACCCCCATCCCCCCACTCCCCAGAAGGCTGGCTCAAAGAAATATTTTAAATCTCAGGCGGAAACCTGGAAGATGTCTTGTCTGTCTGTTTGGATTAAGGTATGTGTCAGTGTGACCCCTGTGTTTTTTGATAATATTGCTCAAGTTCTGTGTTCTGATTTCAATGGTCTCAAGACAAGGCAGCCCTTCCAAATCAAACTGCTGGAAATACAAGAAAACATTGACCTAAATGAATGTCAGAGTCCCGTGAACTGGGAACTAGTCAATATTAAATATCTAGTATTTTTGGTTTTGCTCCTCCATTATAGACATGTCTAAGAGTCAACAACATTAAGCACAACATGTTCATAGTGCCTAGGTTTCTTTTGAGGTAAAAATTGCTCTATTGTTATATCTGTCACAAGCTTGTCAGCAAGAAAGTACCTGGAAACGACAACAACAAAAGTAAAAAATGTAAATGTGATATGAGCTTTTAGACAAACTCTTTACAATAATTATACTCTAAAATATCTGCCTCTCATAGTCTTGATTGAAGGCAGAGGAGAAGGGGATGACAGAGGATAAGATGGTTGGATGGCATCACTGACTCGATGGACATGAGTTTGAGCAAGCCCCTGGAGCTGGTGACGGACACGGAAGCCTGGCGTCCTTCAGGCCACGGGGTCCCAAAGAGTCAGACACGACTGAGCAACTGAACTGAACTGAACTAACAAACGTTTCTCCAGGAGTTTTGGTTACCCGAGTTTCTATCCTTGTGACGACAGTGTATTGAATAGCTAGGTCATTTCCAAATAAATGAAAGTTCTGCAACATTCACGACTTGAAAGGACCTCCCTTTTACACAGAAACAAAAGAGATTTTTGACTCTCCATGAATAGTGTCTGGCACCATCCTGACATGTTAAATGTACGAAAGCAATTGTTTTGTTTTGTTTTGTTTTGTTCTGTTCTTGGGGGTGGGGGGAGGGGGGCGGGCTATAGCGAATGCCAATATAAAAGTCAGTTCTTGGTTGCTGAAGGGAAATGTATGACTTGTTATTACAAGAAAGTATGTGGAATGCAATGGCACTTGAGGAAGGAAAACAAAGTAGTTCTGTCTTACAGGTGGCCGTTTCAGGATGGGAGAAGCAAAGGAATGGGTACAGAATGGGATAAGGAGGTTGTAGGGAAAGTGGACCCCCAGAAAAGAGTTCTGTGCCTAGCACAAGTTTTCTTGAGATGTCGAACTGCCTTTGCTAATGGAGTTTAAGTTTCTTTACCTCTTAAGTGATCTCTTCTAGGTTGACCTAGAACAGAAATCTTTTGTTAGCTTTGGCTAAGTGGAGAAGTAGTGTTTCACGGTGACATATGTGATCCTTCCTGACTGTTTGCAGCCCTATTGATATCGATGCACTGCTTCTGCTGCTGCTGCCGCCGCTGCTGCTGCTAAGTCGTTTCAGTCGTGTCCGACTCTGTGCGACCCCATAGACGGCAGCCCACGAGGCCCCGCAGTTCCTGGGGTTCTCTAGGCAAGAACACTGGAGTGGGTTGCCATTTCCTCCTCCCATGCATGAAAGTGAAAAGTGAACGTGAAGTCGCTCAGTGGTGTCTGACTCTTAGCGACCCCATGGACTGCAGCCTACCAGGCTCCTCCATCCATGGGATTTTCCACGCAAGAGTACTGGAATGGGGTGCCATTGCCTTCTCCCATATCTATGCACAAGCCTGCCTAAATAATTGACTTCTAGCTAGCTTTGGGATGCCAATGACCATCCACCCTTACAAGGCAACAGAGAAGAGAAAAACACTTACCACAGGAGGTCCTGGTAAGGAACGAGGAACTAACAAGCTCCTGCCAACCAGGATTCTGCAGAGGTCAACAAGAGGTCAGTAAGAGATGGAAGACTGCAGTCCAGAGGTCCTAGCAACTTCCATCTTGCAGCAGAGACCCAGCATAGTCAAAACGAATTCAATGTTGCAAAAAATAAGTAAACAAATAAAGGACAGAAGTCCTTTGAACACATGACTGAGATTAGGGGTGAGGCAGTACATGTATGGTGCCCGGAAAATCTTAAAGTATGAGAAAGGAAAGAAATTAAAGACAACTATCAAGCTGTCCAAACTGATAAAAACGAAAGATTACACAGTTTTTTCTGTATATATTACCAGATAATAATCTGAAAAGGAATTAAAAAAAATTCCCTTTCAATAATGTCAACATGAATACAACACTTTGCCATGGATGTAACGAGGATGACAAGACTGGCACACTGGAACTTATACACCCTGGCTGAAAACTATCCTGAATACATGGACAGGTATTCCATAACAATGGAAAGACTTAAGATGGCAATACCATGGAATGCATCTTCAATCTGAAATGAAGATTTGATATGATTTGATCGCTCAGAGCTTTTGTGTCATCAATTGTTATTAAAGTATAAATGAAATAGAGAAAGCTGCTGACTTAGACTTGAGGCGGGGTGTACGCCCTGCTGGGCTCTAGCCAGATATTCTACAGGCACTAGCAGTCAGCTAAGGAAAGAAAGGCACTGTCTCAGGGAATGGCACCAGGCCCCTCCCCCACGACATGCCTTGAGGTCACATTGGCAGCAGGTGAGTCATCCTGGGCCAAAAACTGATTGACATGAATCTTGAAGAAAGGCAGTATTCCAGGCAAATATATCATTTCCTTAACATAGATTAGGAGAACAAGGTACGAGGAAAACATACTGTTTTGTTCAAGTCACTTCTGAGCCTATTGGGGGAACCGACCTGAAGCCAGAGTCCAGCAGATATACATAGGATATTTACATCGCTTAAGACAAACATTTCCTCAGGAACAAATGCATTGCTTAGCTCAAGGTTTGTCTGCGAAATTCTTACACATCAGGAGATGGCTCCGAGCTGGGTTTCCACACACAAGAACATGAATGCAAAGGACAAGCCTGCACAGCCCATCTGCCCCCCTCCCCCACAGCCAGCAGCATTTCCAAGTGACCTCCTAATGCCTTCCCCAAAATACAGGGGCACCTCTGGGTTTCCTGTTTCCCTCACTTCGAACACTTTTCTTAAAAAAAAAAAAAAAAAAAATCCTGCACACTTCTTGATAGAATGCCACAGTGCAAGGAAAACAGGCCTTCAATACTTAACCCTCCCTGTGCCAAACACTTGGGGCTTGGTTTTGTTTTGTTTTGTTTTTTAATTACACCACCACATAATTTAAACTTTTTACAATTTCTATTTCAGTACCAAAACACCAAACTTTTATTGCACAAGGTCCCCATGAAAAGGCCCACGCATCAGGACAGCCACAGATTCTGCCATGAAAGAGCAGCAAGGTGCCCTCCCCCCTTCTTTGCTGCCTGGGCGGCCACCAGGGTTTGAAATCCATGCACCCTACTAAGTTTCTAGGGTGCAATCCGTGGACCCTTCCCTTTCCCATCCCAGCAGGTGCTCAAGGGCCCGCTGGCTTACAAAGTGCCAGAAGCAGGGCTGGGCCAGCCGGCCAGAGTTCAGTGTTCTGTCCCTTGGACTTCCAGGGGACACTAGGCTGCTTGGGAAAACCGTGCAGACTGAGATTTTTCAGCAAAGGGGTGGAGCGGTAAAGGCCTTGACACCAAGGGCGAGGCCTTTCTGCAACCGCCAGGTTGGGGAGCTCCGAGAATGTGCCAACAGAGGGCGGAATACTTGGTTCCCTGCTCCAAGCAGTCCCAGTTCCCTGACCTGTGGCCCGCAGCCCTCCGCTGCACCCACTAGATGTGGATCCTTGGGGACACAGGAGCGTAGGAAATGGGCGTTCCTAGCCACAGTGGCGACCCCCGAGAGCACAACTGGGACCGAACCCCCACCCACAGCCATCTAAATCTCGACTCGCGCAGCCAGGTTTACCCCGCCCCGGGTGCGCTCCCGGCGCGTTTCCAGCCGCAGTGGCCACCAACGAGAGCACAACTGGGAAGCCCTCCCCCACCCCCACCAGGAGCCGAACCCCGCCCCGCGCCATCCGGGTTCACCCCGCCCCTGCCGCACTCCCAGCGCGTTTCCAGCTGCAGTGGGGACCCCCGAGAGCACAACTGTTACCGCCCCCCACCCCCTCCCGACCAGAACCCCGACCCGCGCCGCCTGGGATCGCCCAGCCCCTGGCGCACTCCCGGCACGTTGCCCACTTCCACCAGGGGCTCCTGGTGAGCCCCATCCCCACGCCCGGTTCCAGGAGAGGCTCTTGGACCTCGCTACTGCCGCCAGGTCAAACACGAGGACAATACATCCACCCCACAGAGACAATCCAAGCTGTCTATGATTTAGGGATAAAACGAGGACTACAGAAAGGAAAGATGTCCTGACCTAGGAGGGCCATGAGAGTCTATAGATCCAAACAAAATTGGGTACCAAGGAAACTTTTTTCCTTGGAACCCGGAAAGCTGGTTCTTTGCATATGCAATGACCAACAATTAGCTTGTTACCCAAGCCTGCCTCGCTGCCACCCCCACTCCCCCCCCCCCACTCCCCAGGAAAACGGCTCAAAGAAATGTTTTAAATCTCAGGCGGAAAACTGGAAGATGTCTTGTCTGTCTGTCTGGATTAAGGTATGTGTCAGTGTGAGCCTTGTGTTTTTTGATAATATTGCTCAAGTTCTGAGTTCTGATTTCAATGGTCTCAAGACAAGGCAGCCCTTCCAAATCAAACTGCTGGAAATACAAGAAGACATTGACCTAAATGAATGTCAGAGTCCCGTGAACTGGGAACTAGTCAATATTAAATATCTAGTATTTTTGGTTTTGCTCCTCCACTATAGACATGTCTAAGAGTCAACAACATTAAGCACAACATGTTCATAGTGCCTAGGTTTATTCTAAGGTAAAAATTGCTCTATTGTTATATGTGTCACAAGCTTGTCAGCAAGAAAGTACCTGGAAACAGCAACAACCAATGTAAAAAATGTAAATGTGATATGAGCTTTTAGATAAACTCTTAACAATAATTATACTCTAAAATATCCGCCTCTCATAGTCTTGACTGAAGGCAGAGGAGAAGGGGATGACAGAGGATAAGATGGTTGGATGGCATCACTGACTCGATGGACATGAGTTTGAGCAAGCCCCTGGAGTTGGTGATGGACACGGAAGCCTGGCGTCCTGCAGGCCACGGGGTCCCAAAGAGTCAGACTCGACTGAGCAACTGAACTGAACTCAACTTACAATCGTTCCTCCAGGTGTTTTGGTTACCTGAGTTTCTATCCTGGTGCTAAACTAAGTGACGACAGTGTATTGAATAGCTAGGTCACTTCCAAATAAATGAAACTTCTGAAACATTCACGACTTGAAAGGACCTCCCTTTTACACAGAAACAAAAGAGATTTTTGACTCTGCATGAATAGTGACTGGCACCATCCGAACATATTAAATGTAAGAAAGCAATTTTTTTGTTTTGTTTTGTTTTGTTCTGTTCTTGCAGGAAGCGGGGTGGGCGCTATTATCACTGATAGGTATGCTCACCAATCTATCAAATGCCAATATAAGAGTCAGTTCTTGGTTGCTGAAGGGAAATGTATGACTTGTTATTACAAGAATGTATGGAATGCAATCACACTTTAAGAAGGAAAACGAAGTAGTTCTGTCTTACAGGTGGCATTTTCAGGACGGGAGAAGCAAAGGAATGGGTACAGAATGGGATAAGGAGGTTGTAGGGAAAGTAGGCCCCCAGAAAAGAGTTTTGTGCCTAGCACAAGTTTTCTTGAGATGTTGAACTGCCTTTGCTAATGGAGTTTAAGTTTCTTTACCTCTTAAGTGATCTCTTCTAGGTTGACCTAGAACAGAAATCTTTTGTTAGCTTTGGCTAAGAGGAGAAGTATTGTTTCACGGTGACATATGTGATCCTACCTGACTGTTCTCATCCCCTTTGATATCTATGCACTGCTGCTGCTGCTGCTGCAGCTGCTAAGTGGTTCAGTTGAGGCCGACCCTGTGCCACGCCATAGATGGCAGCCCACCAGGCCCCGCAGTCCCTGGGGTTCTCTAGGCAAGAACACTGGAGTGGGTTGCCATTTCCTCCTCCTATGCATGGAAGTGAAAAGTGAAAATGAAGTCGCTCAGTGGTGTCCGACTCTTAGCCACCCCATGGACTGCAGCCTACCAGGCTCCTCCGTCCTTGGGATTTTCCAGGAGTGGGGTGCCATTGCCTTCTCCCATATCTATGCACAAGCCTGCCTAAATAATTGACTTCTAGCCAACTTTGGGATGCCCATGACCACCCACCCTTACCAGGCAACAGAGAAGAGAAAAACACTTACCACAGGAGGTTCTGATAAGGAACAAGGAACTAACAAGCTCCCACCTACCAGGATTCTGCAGAGGTCAACAAGAGGTCAGCAAGAGATGAGAGACTGCAGTCCAGAGGTCCTAGCTACTTCCATCTAGCAACAAACACCCAGCATAGTCAAAACGATTTCAATGTTAAGGAATAAATAAATAAATAAAAGGACAGAAGTTCTTTGAACACATGTCTGAATTTAGGGGTGAGGCATTACATATGTGTCCCAGGATAATCTTAAAGTGTCAGAAAGTAAAGAAATTAAAGACAACTATCAAGCTGTCCAAACTGATAAAAATGAATGATTACACAGTTTTATCTGTATACATTAGCAGATAATAATCTGAAAAGGAATTTTAAAAAATTCCCTTTCAATAATATCAACATGAATAAAACACTTTGCCATGGATGTAACGAGGATGACAAGACTGGCACACTGGAAATTATACACCCTGGCTGAAAACTATCCTGAATACATGGACAGATATTCCATAACGATGGAAAGACTTAAGATGGCAATACCATGGAATGCATCTTCAATCTGAAATGAAGATTTGATATGATTTGATCGCTCAGAGCTTTTGTGTCATCAAGTGTTATTAAAGTATTAAAGAGATAGAGAAAGCTGCTGACTTAGACTCGAGGCGGGGTGGGGGGGGTAGTAAGAGTACCCCCTGCTGGTCTTTAGCCATATATTCTACAGGCACTAGCAGTCAGCTAAGGAAAGAAAGGAACTGTTTCAGGGAATGGCACCAGGCCCTTCCCCCACGACATGCATTGAGATAATATTGGCAGCAGGTGAGTCATCCCGGGCCAAAACTTGATTGACATGAATCTTGAAGAAAGGCAGTATTGCAGGCAAATATATCATTTCCTTAACATAGATAAGGAGAACAAGCTAGGAGGAAAATATGCTGTTTTGTTCAAATCGCTTCTGAGCCTTTTGGGGGAACCTACCTGAAGGCAGAGTCTAGCGGAAATACATAGGATATTTACATCGCTTAAGACAAACATTTTCTTAGGAAAAAATGCATTGCTTAGCTCAAGGTTTGTCTGCGAAATTCTTACACATCAGGAGATGGCTCCGAGCTGGGTTTCCACACACAAGAACATCCATGCAAAGGACAAGCCTGCACAGCCCATCTGCCGCCCTCCCGCACAGCCAGCAGCATTTCCAAGTGACCTCCTAAGGCCTTCCCCAAAATACAGGGGCACCTCTGGGTTTCCTGTTTCCCTCACTTCGAACACTTTTCTTAAAAAAAAAAAAAATCCTGCACACTTCTTGATAGAATGCCACAGTGCAAGGAATACAGTCCTTCAATATTTAAACCTCCATTTGCAAAACACTTGGAGCTTGGTTTTGTTTTCTTTTGTTTTTTAATTACACCACCACATAATTTAAAGCTTTTACACGTTCTAATTATTCAGTTCCAAAACACCAAACTTCTATTGCACAGGGTCCTCATGAAAAGGCCCACGCAGCTGGACTACCACAGATTCTGCCATGAAAGGGCAGCAAGGTGCCCTCCCCCCTTCTTTGCTGCCTGGGCGGCCACCAGGGTTTGAAATCCATGCACCCTACTAAGTTTCTAGGGTGCAATCCGTGGACCCTTCCCTTTCCCATCCCAGCAGGTGCTCAAGGGCCCGCTGGCTTACAAAGTGCCAGAAGCAGGGCTGGGCCAGCCGGCCAGAGTTCAGTGTTCTGTCCCTTGGACTTCCAGCGGACACTAGGCTGCTTGGAAGAACCGCGCAGACTCTTAGATTTTTCAGCAGAGGGGTGGAGCGGTAAAGGTCTTGACCCCAAAGGGAAGGCCTTTCTGCGACCGCCAGGTTGGGGAGCTCCGAGAATGTGCCAACAGACGGCGGAATACTTTGTTCCCTGCTCCACGCAGTCCCAGTTCCCTTACCTGTGGTCCGCAGCCCTCCACTGCACCCACGGGATGGCGATCCTTGGGGACCCAGGAGCGGATGAAATGGGCGTTCCCAGCCGCAGTTGCAACCCCCTAGAGGGCAACTGTGAACCCCTCCCCATCCCCCCCATGAGCCGACCCCCGCCCCGCGCCCCCAGGGTTAGCCCCGCCCCTGCCGCGCTCCCGGCGCGTTCCCAGCCACAGTGGCGACCCCCGGGAGAACAACTGGGACCGACCCCCACCCAAAGCCATCTGAATCTCGACCCGCGCAGCCCGGGTTTACCCAGTCCCGGGTGCGCTCCCAGCGCGTTTTCAGCCTCAGTGTTCACCTCCGAGAGCACAACTGGGAAGCCCGCCCCCACCCCCGCCAGAAGCCGACCCCCGCCCCACGCCGCCCGCGTTCGCCCCGCCCCTGCACGGTCCAGGTACCTTCCCAGCTTCTAGCGTTCACGCCCGGGTAGGAGCAGGATGTAGGAGTATGGGAGATGTGTCTGGAGCCTGACAGCCTCAGCTCCGCTCTGGCCTGCCCTTTGGACCTAGGAGCCAGGCCAACTTGCAGAGGGCTTAGGGCCCCATTGTATGCAAACTACCAAGGCCTACCGCAAGGAGAGCTCTGTCCGAGGGAAGGGAAGCGCCCCAGGCTGCATTCCCAAGCTGTTGTTTAGCCGCCCAGACTCAGCGCTGCACAGGGGTAATCAGGCTCTCCGTGCCCGCAGCTTCACACACAGGTGTGTCTCCGTAGGAATCAAGAAAGATCCTGACAGGGTGAGGTTCATTAGAGCTATACTAAAGAGCAAAGGCTTGTCCATGTCGTCTTGCCTTCCCCTGTGCCTTTGGGTCTCCAGGCTCAGCCCCAGCTCTGTGGAAACAACCCCTGAGAAAATATCTTCAAGATCCCCTTTTCCCAGTGTCTGGGAACCGGGGTTCGTAGGAGGAGAGAAAAGCACGCCTCCATAGGGAACGAAAAGGCAGCCCACCTGCCTGTGTTTTGAAGCCTCTATTTGGAAGGAATGGGTTAGCTTCTCCTAAAGGAGACCTCCAGATCTGCTCAGAAGTCGGTAATTCCAGAGGCAGGGTACTGGTTCCTGACTGCCCTTTGCTAGCCTTGCAAAGATATTCCTAGATTCTAGAGTTATTTTCCATGAAGTAGCAGGCTTCGGGAATGTGTCAGACGGGACTGGCTCCTTATTGACCTCAGCTCAGCTATTGCCTTTCCATTCAAACTAGGACAAGGCCCTACTTTATGAAGGGTAAGGGTCTTCTTCTTTGCAAACTGCCAAGGGCTACAGCAATGAGACCTCTGTCAAGGTGAGGGAAGCCTAAGAGAATGGATTCTCAAGCAGGTGCTTTGCCACAAAGCATCAGCACCCCACGGAGAGAATCAAGCTCCCTGTGCACCAATGTTGGGAGTGTAGCTTCACACACAGAGTTGTCTCTATAGGAGCCAAGAATGTTCCTGAGAGATTAGGTTCACTAAACCTCTCCTACAGAGCATAGACCTGTCCATGTGGTTTTGCCTTCCCCTGTGAGTTGGGTCCCCGAGGTCCGCCACACCTCCGGGGAAACTGTCCCTGAGAAAAGATCTCCAGGAACCGCTTCGCCGAGGCTGGGAAATGCTGTTCACATGAAGTAAGGCAAGCGAATCTCCTGCATAGTAAAAGAGGCCTTACAGTCCCTGGAGGAGCAGGCTGCCAGAGTGTGTGAAACCTGACTGTTGCCTTACTGGCCTCAGCTCCGCCATTGCCTGTTCATCCGAGCTAGCACCCAGGCCTACTTGGAAAAGCGTTTGGGTGCAGATTTCTACAAAGTGCCAAGGGCTACAGCAGTGAGAATTCTCTCGGTGGTAAGGGAGAGCATTTTATGGATTCTCAAGCTGTTTTCTGAATGACAGCGTCAAAATGAACAGAGAGAATCAGGCTCTCTCTGCCCCTATGTTAGGTACGCAGCTTCACACACAGAGGTGTCTCTGTAGGAGCCAAGAATGCTCCTGAGAGATGAGGTTCACTAGAGGTCTGCTACAGAGCATAGACCTGTCCATGTGGTCTTGCCTTCCCCTGTGCCTATGGGCCCCGGGCTCGGCCCCAGCTCCGTGGAAACAACCCCTGAGAAAATGTCTTCAAGATACGCTTTTCCCAGAGGCTGGGAACTGGGGTTCATAGGAGGAGAGAAAAGCAAGCCTCCTTCGGGCACGAAAGGCAGCCAACCTGCCTGTGTTTTGAAGCCTCTATTTGGAAGGAATGGGTTAGCTTCTCCTAAAGGAGACCTCCAGATCTGCTCAGAAGTCGGTAATTCCAGAGGCAGGGTGCTGGTTCCTGACTGCCTTTGCCAGCCTTGCAAAGACATTCCAAGATTCCAGAGTTATATTCCATGAAGGAGCAGGCTTCGGGAATGTGTCAGAGGGGACTGGCTCCTTATTGGCCTCAGTTCAGCTATTGCCTTTCCATTCAAACTAGGACAAGGGCCTACTTTATGAAGGGTAAGTGTCTTCTTCTTTGAAACTGCCAAGGGCTACAGCAATGAGACCTCTGTCAAGGCGAGGGAAGCGTAAGCTGATGGATTCTCAAGCAGGTGCTTTGCCACAAAGCATCAGCACCCCACGGAAAGAATCTGGCTCCCTTTGCCCCTACGTTGCATGTGTAGCTACACACACAGAGGTGTCTCGATAGGAGCCAAGAATGTTCCTGAGAGAGGAGGTTCACTGTTGGGGGCCAGAGTGAGGCACTCCGCCCATGGCAAAGGTCATGAGGAAGGAGGCTCGACATACGCAAAGGCGGGATCGAGCCTCAGGAGTCCCCCTGGAAATCCTCGAGCATCTACCCCCATAACCAGAGCCTGCCTACCTTACTACTTTGTGCTCTCACCTACACCTCTGACTTTACGGGGGGCTGTCCCCCACCACCTCTTTCGGAGAAGGAGTTAACCTAGAGCTCCAGTTGATAAAAACCCCTGGGTGTGACAAGAGTGTTTTAACCTACAAACTCCTCTGAAGGTTCTCTAGCCTGCCTGACAGGCTTGTCCGGCCACATGTGATTGCTCACAGCCTCCCAACCATGAGAGGCACGAGATGCTTTAAACCTTCTAAAAACAGGTTCCTTAGAAAAGTTAGAAAATTATTAGTATAAGTATAATGGGCTGATTAGAAATCATATTGGTGAAGGGTTTTTCATTTGTGGAGCTGATGTTTACTGCTAAGTCTCCACATCCCCTGCCCTTATACACATTAATGAATATATAGAAGAAATAAGTATTAACCTTTGATAGAAATCACGTTAGACCTTAGGCTAAGTAAATTCTTTCCTTAACTAAAACCCACTACACCCTCACCCTATAGGAATGTAACTTTATTTGGGTGGCGTCTGTTTTAAGAATAATCACCCCTGGAGAAATAAGTGTCCTGGTTGACTGGCCGCTGTCACAAGGAGAGGGTCGTAAATTGTCAGCAGGCCCCCCGGCCAGAAGATGATGTAACACCCCTAAGACCTCTGTATACTTTTGTATGAAGCACCTGACTTTGATAAAAGTCAGGACTGCTGACCCCACGTGACTTTTGCATAACATCTCAGTGTATAAAAGTAGACCATGGAAAATAAAGAATTGGGATCAGTTTCTCGAAATACTGGTCTCCCCATGTCTCTCTCTCTCTCTCACTCTGGTTGAGTCTCCATCTGGAGCGCGGAACCCACCAAGCTTACTAATTTTGCCTGGGCTTCTAAGATCCGACCGGGGAGGCCTCAGTGTCTCCTCTCCTTCGGGAGAACGGAAGGACGCCTGCGGCCTACGTAAGTGGTGCAAGCTTCTTGTCTTGAAGTTTTATTGGTCCCCCGCGTAAACCAAGCTACTCAGCCTCTTTTCTCCACTGAATTTTCCTACTGAGCTATCCTCATTTTATTACTCTTTATATCCTTAATTAACGTTTAATTAAGCAGTTGTTCCCTGACCCTCGCCTACGCCGTCTCTGCTTCAAATACCCTGGATCAGCTGGGGCTGGACCCCGGCAGTTCACTAGAGATCTCCTACAGAGCATAGACCTGTCCATTTGGTTTTGCCTTCCCCTGTGAGTTGGGTCCCCGAGGTCCGCCCCAACTCCGGGGAAACAGCCCCTGAGAAAAGATCTCCAGGAACTGCTTTCCGCCCAGGCTGGGAAACGCTGTTCACAGGAAGTAAGGCAAGCGAGCCTCCTGAAGGGAAACAGAGGCCTTACTGTCCCTGGAGGAGCAGGCTGCCAGAGTGTGTGACACCTGACTGGTGCCTTACTGGCCTCAGCTCCGCTATTGCATGTTCATCTGAACTTGAACCCAGGCCTACTTGGAGAAGTCTTTGTGTGCCGATTTCCAGAAACTGCGAAGGGCTACAGCAATGATAACTCTCTCAGTGGTAAGGGAGAGCATTGTGTGGATTCTCAATTTGTTGTTTGAACGACAGCGTCAAAGCTGCACAGAGAGAATCAGGTCTCTGTGTCTCTATGTTGGCAATGCAGCTTCCCACACAGAGATGTCCCCGTTGGAGCCAAGAACATTCTCCATAGAGTGAGGTTCACTAGAGCACTCCTAGAGAGCAAAGACTTATCCATGCGGTTTTCCCTTCCCCTGTGCGTGTGGGTCTCTGGGATCAGCCCCTGCTCCTTGGAAACAGCCTCTGAGAAAAGATCTCCAAGAACCTCTTATCACCCAGGCTGGGAAGTGGAGTTCACGGGAGGTGGGATAAGCAAGCTTCCTTCGGCAAGAAGAGACAGCCAACCGGCCTGTGTTTGGAAGCCTATATTTGCAAGGAATGGGTTAGTTTCTCCTGACCGAGACCGCCAGATGTGCTGAGAAGATAGAAATTCCAGAGGCAGGGTCGAGGTTCCTGACTGCCCTTTGCCAGCCTTGCAAAGACATTCCCAGATTCTAACGTTATTTTCCATGAAGGAGCAGGCATCGGGAATATGTCAGACTTGACTGGCGCCTTACTGGCCTCAGCTCAGCTACTGCCTTTCCATTCAAACAGGGACAAGGGCCTACTTGGTGAAGGGTAAGGGTCTGCTTCTTTCCAAACTGCCAAGGACTACAGCAATGAGACCTCTGTCAAGGTGAGGGAAGCCTATGCGGATGGATTCTTAGCAGGTGCTTTGCCACAAAGCATCAGCACCCACGGAGAGAATCAGACTCCCTTTGCCACTATGTTGGGTGTGTAGCTTCATGCACAGAGGTGTCTCTGTAGAAGCCAAGAATGTTCCTGAGAGATGAGGTTCACTAGAGCTCTCCTACAGAGCATAGACCTGTCCATGTGGTTTTGTCTTCCCCTGTGAGTTGGGCCCCCGAGGTCCGACCCAGCTCCAGGGAAACAGCCCCTGAGAAAAAATCTCCAGGAACAGCTTTGCGCCCAGGCTGGGAAATGCAGTTCACAGGAGGCAAGGCAAGCGAGCCTCCTACAGGGAAAAAGAGGCCTTACTGCTCCTGGACGATCAGGCTGCAAGAGTGTGTGAGACCTCACTTGTGCCTTACTGGCCTCAGCTCCGCTGTTGCCTGTTATTCCGAGCTAGGACCCAGGCCTACTTGGAGAAGGGTTAGGGTGCGGATTTCTACAAACTGTCAAGGACTACAGCAATGAGAATTCTCTTAGCAGTAAGGGAGAGCATTGTATGGATTCTCAAGCTGTTGTTTGAAAGACAGCTTCAAAGCTACACAGAGAGAATCAGGCTCTCTGTTCCCCTATTTTGGCTGTGCAGCTTCACACACAGAATTTGACTCTGTTGGAGCCAGAAATATTCCTGAAAGACTTAGGCTCACCAAAGCTGTCCTCCAGAGCAAAGACATTGGATGTGGTTTTGCCTTCCCTTGTCAGTATGGGTCCCCTAGCTTGGCCCCAGCTCCGGGGATACAGCCTCTGAAAAAAATCTTCCAAGAAGCGATTTTCCTCCAGGCTGTTAAGCGGAATTTGCAGTTTGCAAGTTAAGGAAGCCTGCTTCGTGGAAGAGCAAGCAGCCAACTGGCCCTGTGTTAGGAAGCCTGTATTTGAAAGGAATGGGTTAGCTTCTACAGCGGGAGAACTTCAGATCTGCTCAGGGGACTGAAATACTAGAGTCAGGGTCGAGGTTCTCCCTTGTCCTTTGCGCACCTTGCAAAGACATTCCTAGCTTCTAGCGTTAGTGTCCCTGTAGTAGCAGGCTGCAGGAGCGTGTGATAAATGACTGCCGCGTTCCTGTCCTCAGCTCCGCTATTGACTTTCTATTCGAACTAGAACCCAGGCCTACTTTGAGAGGGGTTAGGGTCCAGTGTTTTCAAACTGCCAAGGGCTACGGCAATGCGAGCTCTGTCAGAGGTAAGAAAAGAGCAATTGGTTGGATTCTTCAGCTGCTGCGTGGCTGCACAGCTTCCGCGCCGCATGGAGAGCATGAGGCTCCTTGTGGCCCTATTTTGGGTATGCAGCAACATGCACACAGAATGTCTGTGTTCACTTATGTACAGGCTTATGAACACTAGAGCTCTCCTACAGAGCAAAGACCACTCAGTGGGCTCTAAGAGATACCTGTCGCGACTCGAGAAGAGAGTGGAGTCCTTTGCTTCCCCTCGAGATGAGGCCTGACTTCCGGGTGAGTATGGAATGCAACCCCAAATCCCTGTCGCCTATGGAGAGGAACATTAAGTCCTGGATACAAGCCTAGATGAGGTCTAGTTTGCCCTTCAGTGAATGAAGCCCAATCCCCAGCTCTCCCTGGCAACTCGAATGGAAGATTAGACTTCCTGGGCCAACACAAGAGGAAGCCTGAATTCCCTGTCGTAACTCGAGAATCCCACCGCAACTCAAGAAAAACCACGTGCTTCCCTCGTCATCGCAAGATGAGGCCCTTTGTCCGCTACAGCATCTCAAGAGAAGTCCCACGTTCCATCCTGAAGTGCGAAACGGTACTTGGCACCCTTGATGCGACCCCAAAAGTTCCGCGACATACCAGACTCACTCAAGGGGAACACCGAGGTTCCCGGCACCACTTCATCTGAGCCCCTTCTCCTCTCCTGATTGCGACAGGAGGGTCGACTCCCCTTCTCTGTCTGCAAGGGGTTCCCGACCTTCCGGGCGCACCTAAGGATGAGGCCGGTCTCATGAGGAAGTTCGAGACGTAGCCTCGTGGGTGGTGCCACATGTCGAAAGACCCCAATTTCACGGTCCACTCTTGAAAAGAACCCGATGCCAGCACACCTCTTTGAAGGAAAACCTGTGGATGAAGGCACAAGACGAAGGGGCACTGACATCCGCGTGCATCGTCCAGAAAAACCCGCAGGTCCCACAGACATTTCGACAAGTGGCCTGTCACCCTGTAAACAACTCGAAAGGCAAACGAAGGTCCATTCCTCAACAGAAGACTAGGTGTGACTCTCTTGTCCCTACTCTGCAGGGACCATGGGATCCGAGTCAGAAACGGAGAGGAAGCCTGAGGTTCCTGCGTCCACTCGAGATAAAGCCCTCTTCCATTGCACCACAACCAGTGGAGTCCCGAGAGGCCCCTACCAACTCCACAGTATCCCTGAGTTCTCAGAGGCACAATGAGAAGCTCCCTGAGGTCACAGGCACAAGTCGAGGGAACCCTGGGTTTTCTGCCGTGACTCGAGAAAGACCTCGAGAGTGCTTTAACATGTGTTGAGTCGCGATTCCCCTACCATGACTCGAGAGCCATGACGCGCTCCCCCTCGCCACGCGCATGGAGACCTGACTAACCTGGCACTGCACGAGAGGCTCCATGAGTTCCTCATCGTACCTCGTGAGGAAACCCACACTGGCGCGGCAGCTCGAGGAAACCCCTGAGACGCCCCCAACCTCGCGAGCTGAGGGCCTTCTTTTCGTGCATGGCCTGGAGAGAAATCCCGGGTCCTCTCTCCAAACGGAAGAGGAGGCTGGACTCCCTTGAGGCCGCTCAGGGGGCTCCAAGAGACCCGCGTCGCGACTCGAGAGGAGAGCGGAGTCCTTGGCTTCCCCTCGAAACGAGGCCTGACTCCCCGGGGGAGCCTGGAATGGAACCCCGAGATCCCTGCCTTCCTTGGAGAGGAATATTAGGTCCCGGACACACGCTTAGGTGAGGTCTCTTCGGCCCTGCAGTGATTCGAGCGCAACCCCAGCTTTCCCTCGCAACTCGAGGGGAAGATTGGGCTTCCCAGGGCCAACCCAAGGGGAAGGCTGAGATCCCCGTCGGAACTCGAGAATCCCGCCGCAACTCGAGAAAAACCACGTGGTTCCCACCTCTTGGCAAGATGAGGCCCTTGCCCGCCACGGCGTCTCAAGGGAAGTCCCCTGTTCCGCCCTGAAGGGCGAAATGGTCCCTGACAGCCTTGCTGCGACCCCCAAAAGTTCCCCGACATGCCGGGTTCCCCGAGGGGAACACCGAGGGTCCCGGCACCGCTTCCTCTGAGCCCGTTCTCCCCTCCTGATCGCGACAGGAGAGGCGATTCCCCTGCGTGGTCTGGAAGGGGTTCCCGGCCTTCCCGGCGCACCTCAGGATGAGGCCGGTCTCACGAGGAAATTCGAGACGAGCCACGTGGGTGGTGCCACATGCCGAACGCCCCCGATTCCCCGGTCCGCCCTTGAGAAGGACCCGAGGCCCGGACCCCTCTTCGAAGGCAACCCTGTGGGTGAAGGCACAACATGAAGGGGTACTGCCAACCCCGTGCATCGTCCGCAAAGACCCGCGGGTGCCACACACAGCTCGACGAGGGGCCTGAGACCCCCTGAGCAACTCGAGAGGCAAGCGGAGTTCCCTTCCTCAGACAAGACGAGGCCTGACTCTCCTGTCCCAACTCTGCAGGGACCCTGCGGTCGGAGTCCGAAACGGAGAGGAAGCCTGAGGTTCCTGCCTCCCCTCGAGGTGAGGCCCTCTTCCGTTGTGCCAGACCCAGCGGAGTCCCGAGGGGCCCCGCCACCTCCACAGGATCCCTCGCCTCTCAGAGGCACCCTGGGAAGTTCCCTAAGGTCCCCGGCAGAAGGCGAGGGAAACGAGGGTTTCCCGCCGCCCCCCGAGAAAGACCTCGAGAGTCCTTCTTCAACGCGTCTCGAGGCCCTAGTCCCCTCCCGTGTCTCGAGAGCCAGGACGCGCTCCCCCTCGCCACGCGCATGGAGACCTGACTTCCCTGGCGCCGCACGAGAGGCTCCCTGAGATCCTCGTCGTGCCTCGGGAGAAAACCCCCACGGGCGCCGCAGCTCGAGGAAACCCCTGAGACGCCCCCGTCCTCGCGAGCTGAGGGCCTTCTTTTCCTGCATGGCCTGGAGAGCAATCCCGGGTCCTCTCTCCAAACGGAAGAGGAGGCTGGACTCCCTTGAGGCCGCTCAGGGGGCTCCAAGAGACCCGCGTCGCCACTCGAGAGGAGAGCGGAGTCCTTGGCTTCCCCTCGAGACGAGGCCTGACTCCCCGGGGGAGCCTGGAATGCAACCCCCAGATCCCTGCCTTCCCTGGAGAGGAATATTAGGTCCCGGACACACGCCTAGGTGAGGTCTCTTCGGCCCTGCAGTGACTCGAGCGCAATCCCCAGCTTTCCCTTGCAACCCGAGGGGAAGATTGGGCTTCCCAGGGCCAACCCAAGGGGAAGGCTGAGATCCCCGTCGTAACTCGAGAATCCCGCCGCAACTCGAGAAAAACCACGTGGTTCCCACCTCTTGGCAAGATGAGACCCTTGCCCGCCACGGCGTCTCAAGGGAAGTCCCCTGTTCCGCCCTGAAGGGCGAAACGGTCCCTGACAGCCTTCCTGCGACCCCCAAAAGTCCCCCGACACGCCGGGTTCCCCCAAGGGGAACACCGAGGGTCCCGGCACCGCTTCCTCTGAGCCCCTTCTCCCCTCCTGATCGCGACAGGAGAGGCGATTCCCCTGCGTGGTCTGGAAGGGGTTTCCGGCCTTCCCGGCGCACCTCAGGAGGAGGCCGGTCTCACGAGGAAATTCGAGACGAGCCACGTGGGTCGTGCCACATGCCGAACGCCCCCGATTCCCCGGTCCGCTCTTGAGAAGGACCCGAGGCCCGGACCCCTCTTCAAAGGCAACCCTGTGGGTGAAGGCACAACACGAAGGGGCACTGCCACCCCCGTGCATCGTCCGCAAAGACCCGCGGGTTCCACACACAGCTCGACGAGGGGCCTGAGACCCCCTGAGCAACTCGAGAGGCAAGCGGAGTTCCCTTCCTCAGACAAGACGAGGCCTGACTCTCCTGTCCCAACTCTGCAGGGACCCTGAGGTCGGAGGGTCGGAGTCAGAAACAGAGAGGAAGCCTGAGGTTCCTGCCTCCCCTCGAGATGAGGCCCTCTTCCATTGCGCCAACCCCAGTGGAGTCCCGAGAGGCCCCGCTAACTCCACAGCATCCCTCACCTCTCAGAGGCACCCAGGGAAGTTCCCTAAGGTCCACGGCAGAAGGCGAGGGAAATGAGGGTTTTCCGCGGCCACTCGAGAAAGACTTCGATAGTCCTGCTGCAAAGTGTCTTGAGGCCCTTGTCCCCTCTCTGGACTAGAGAGCAATGATGCGCTCCCCCTCGCCTCGCGCATGCAGACCTGGCTTCCCTGGCGCCGCACGAGAGGCTCCCTGAGATCCTCGTCGTGCCTCGGGAGAAAACCCCCACGGCACCGCAGCTCGAGGAAACCCCTGGGACGCCCCCGTCCTCGCGAGCTGAGGGCCTTCTTTTCCTGCCTGGCCTGGAGAGCAATCCCGAGTCCTCTCTCCAAACTGAAGAGTAGGCTGGACTCCCTTGAGGCGACTCAGTGGGCTCCAAGAGATCTGCGTCACGGCTCGAGAAGAGAGCGCAGTCCTTTGCTTCCCCTCGAGGCGAGGCCTGACTCCCCGGGGGAGTCTGGAGTGCAATCCCGAGATCCTTGTCTTCCCTTGAGAGGACTATTAGGTCCTGGACACACGCCTAGATGAGGTCTCTTTGGCCTTGCAGTGATTCGAGCACAACATCCAGCTTTCCCTCGCAACTCGAATGGAAGTTTGGGCTTCCCAGGTCCAACACAAGAGGAATCCTGAAATCCCCGTCATAACTCGAGAATCCCGCCGCAACTCGAGAAAAACCACGTGGTTCAATCGTCTTCGCAGCATGAGGCCCTTGCCCGCCACAGCGTCTCTAAAGAAGTCCCACGTTCCTACTGAAGTGCAAAACGGTACTTGGCACCCATGATGGCACCCCCAAAGTTCCCCAACATACAGGCCTCACTCGAGGGTAACACCCATGTTCCCCGCACCACATCATTTGAGCCCCTTCCCCCCTCCTGATTGCAACAGGAGTGTCGATTCTCCTGCTTTGTGTGGGAGGGGTTACCGATCTTCCCAGCGCACATCAGGATGAGGCCGGTCTCAAGAGGCAATTGGAGATGTAGCCTCGTGGGTGGTGCCACATGCGGAAAGACCCCATTTCCAGGTCAGATATTAATAAGCACCCGATGCCCGTACACGTCTTGGAATGCATCCCGTAGGATGAAGGCACAACAAGGAGGGACCCTGAACACCCGTGCATCTTTTGGAAAATTCTGCAGGTTCGAAATACAGCTCGACAAGTGACCTGTTACCTCATGAACAACTCGAGAGGCAAGCTAAGTTTCATTTCTCCACAGAATACGAGGCCTGACTCTCCTGTCCCAACTCTGCAGGAATCCTGAGATCGGAGTCTGAAATGGAGAGGAACCCTGAGGTTCCTTCCTCAACACGAGATGAGGCCCTCTTGTATTATACCACACCCAGTGGAGTCCCGAGAGGCCACTCCCAACCCCACAGTATCAGTGTCTTCTCAGAGGCACCCTGAGCAACTCCCTGAGGTCACCGGCACAAGTCGAGGGAACACAGGGTATCCTGCCGCAACCCGAGAAAGACATCAAGAGTTCGTCTTCAACGCGTCTTGAGGACGGATTCCCCTACCATGACTCGAGAGCAATGACACGCTCCCCCTCGCCATGCACATGGAGACCTGACTTCCCTGGCGCCACATGAGAGGCTCCCTGAGCTCCCCGTCATACCTCGTGAGAAACCCCACACTGGCGCCGCAGCTCGGGAAAACCCACGGTCATCGCGAGATGGGGGCCTTCTTTTCCTGCCTGACCTGGAGAGCAATTCCTGGTCCTCTCTCCAAACTTCACAGGAGTATTGACTCCCTTTAGGCCACTCAGTTGGGTCCAAGAAATACCCGGTGCGACTCGAGAGGAGAGCGGAGTCCTTTGCTTCCCTGGAGACGAGGCCTGACTCCCCGGGTGAGTTTGGAATGCAACCCCGAGATCCCTGTCGCCCCTGGAGTGGAACATTTTGTCCTAGACACAAGCCTAGATGAGGTCTATTTTGCCCTACAGTGACTCGAGAGCAACCTCCATCTCTCCCTCACAATTTGAATGGAAGATTGGTCTTCCCACGGTCAACACAAGAGGAAGTCTGAATTTCCCATCGTAATTCGAGAATTCAGCCTCAAGTCTTAAAAACCATGTGGTTCCCCCTTCATCGCAATATGAGGCCCTTGCCAGCTAGAGTCTCAAGAGAAGTCCCACGTTCCATCTTAAAGTTCGAAATGCTACTTGGCACCCTTGATGCGACCCCAAAGTTCCCCAACATACCGGTCTCACTCCAGGGGAACACCGAAGTTCCGGTGTCTCCAGGGAAGTCCCATGTTCCGTCCTTAAGTGCGAAACGGTACTTGACACCCTTGATGCGACCGCAAAAGTTCCCCGACACGCTGGGTTCCCTCGAGGGGAACACCGAGGGTCCCGGCACCACTTCATCTGAGCCCCTTCTCCCCTCCTGATCGCGACAGGAGAGTCGATTCCCCTGCGTGGTCTGGAAGGGGTTCCCGGCCTTCCTGGCGCACCTCAGGATGAGGCCGGTCTCAGGAGGAAATTCGAGACTAGCCACGTGTGAGGTGCCACTTGCCGAACGACCCCGATTTCCGGTCCGCTCTTGATAAGAACCCGATGCCCGGACACCTCTTCGAAGGCAACCCTGTGGGTGAAGGCACAACACGAAGGGGCACTGACACCCCCGTGCATCATCCGGAGAAACCCGCAGGGTCTACACACAGCTCGACAAGGGGCCTGAGACTCCCAGAACAACTCGAGAGGCAACCAGAATTCCATTCCTCAGACAAGACGAGGCATGACTCTCCTGTCCCAACACTGCAGGGACCGTGCAGTCGGAGTCCGAAACGGAGAGGAAGCCTGAGGTTCCTGCCTCCCCTCGAGATGAGGCCCTCTTCCATTGCGCCAAACCCAGCAGAGTCCCGAGAGGCCCTGCCAACTACACAGCATCCCTCACCTCTCAGAGGCACCGTGGGAAGTTCCCTAAGGTCCCCTGCAGAAGTCGAGGGAAACGAGGGTTTCCCGCCGCAATCCGAGAAAGACCTCGAGAGTCCTTCTTCAACGCCTCTTGAGGACCTAGCCGCTTCCCATGACTCGAGAGTGATGACCAGCTCCCCCTCGCCATGCGCATGGAGACCTGACTTCCCTGGCGCCGCTCGAGAGGCTCCCTGAGGTCCTAGTCGTGCCTCGTGAGAAAACCCCCATGGGCGCAGCAGCCTGAGGAAACCCATGAGACACCCCCGTCATCGCGAGATGAGGGCCTTCTTTTCCTGCCTGGCCTGGAGAGCAATCCCGAGTCCTCTCTCCAAACTGAAGAGGAGGCTCGACACCCTTGAGTCCACTCATTGGGCTCCAAGAGATCCGTGTCGCGACTTGAGAGGAAAGCGGAGTCCTTTGCTTCCCCTCCAGGCGACTCCTGACTCCCCGGGGGAGTCTGGAATGGAAACTCGGGATCCCTGTCTTCCCTTGAGAGGAATATTAGGTCCTGGACACATGCCTCGATGAGGTCTCTTTGGCCCTGTAGTGACTCGAGCAGAACCCCCAGCTTTCCATCGCAACTCGAACTGAAGATTGGGCTTCCCAGGGCCAACCCAAGAGGAAGCCTGAAATTCCTGTCGTTTTCGAGAATCCCGATGCAACTCGAGAAAAACGACGTGGTTCCAACGTCTTCACAGGATGAGGCCCTTGCCCACTACAGCGTCTCCAGGGAAGTCCCATGTTCCGTCCTGAAGTGGGAAACGGTACTTGGCTCCCTTGATGCGACCCCTAAAGTTCCCTGAAACGCCGGGTTCCCTCGAGTGGAACACCGAGGGTCCCGGCACCACTTCATCTGAGCCCCATCTCCCCTCCTGATCGCGACAGGAGAATCCATTCCCCTACTTTGTGTGGAAGGGGTTCCCGGCCTTCCCGGCGCACCTCAGGATGATGCTGGTCTCACGAGGAAATTCGAGATGAGCCACGTGGGTGGTGCCACATGCAGAATGACCCCGATTTCCCGGTCCGCTCTTGAAATGAACCCGATGCCCGGACACCTCTTTGAAGGCAACCCTGTGGGGGAAGGCACAAAACGAAGGGGCACTGACACCCCCATGCATCTTCTGGAAACACCCGCAGGTTCCACACACAGCTTGTCAAGGGCCCTGAGACCCCCTGAACGACTCGAGAGGCAAGCAGAGTTCCCTTCCTCAGACAAGACGAGGCCTGACTCTCCTGTCCCAACTCTGCAGGGACCCTGCGGTCGGAGTCAGAAATGGAGAGGAAGCCTGAGGTTCCTGCCTCCAATCGAGATGAGGCCCTCTTTCATTTCGTCAAACCTAGTGGAGTCCCGAGAGGCCCCTCTAACTCCTCAGTATCCCTCACCTCTCAGAGGCACCTGGGAAGTTCCCTAAGGTCCCCTGTAGAGGTCGAGGGAAACGAGTGTTTCCCGCCCCAACCCAAGAAAGACCTTGAGAGTCCTTCTTAAATGCCTCTTGAGGCCCTAGTCCCTCCCATGACTCGAGAGCAATGACGCGATCTGCCTGGCCACACGCATGGAGTCAGGCTTCTCTGCCACAGCACGAGAGACTCCCTGAACTCCCCATCATATCTCGTGAGAAACCCCACACTGGCGCCGCAGCTCGAGAAAACCCATGAGACGCCCCCGTCATCACGAGAGGAGGGCCATCTTTAACTGCATGGTATGCAGATCAAGCGTGAACCTTCTGTCCAAGCTACACAGGACGCTTGACTCCCTTTAGGCCACTCATTGGGCTCCAAGAGTTACGCGTCCCGACTCGAGAGGATAGTGGAGTCCTTTGCTTCTTCTCGAGACGAGGCGTGACCCACCGGGTGAGACTGGAATGCGACCCCGATATCCCTGTCGCCCCTGGAGAGGAACATTACGTCCTGGACCCAAGCCTAGATGAGGACTCTTTGCCCTGAAGTGACTCGAGAGCAACCCCCAGCTCTCTCTGACAAGTTGAATGGAAGATTGGACTTCCTGGGCCAACACAAGAGGAAGCCTGAATTCCCCGTTGTAACTCAAGAATCCCGCCTCAACTCGAGAAAAACCACGTGTTTCCCTCGTCATCGCAATATGAGGCCCTTGCCCGCTACAGCATCTCCAGAGAATTCCCACGTTCCGTCTTGAAGTGCGAAACTGTACTTGGCACCATTGATGCGACCTCAAAAGTGCCGTGACATACCGGTCTCACCCGAGGGGACCACCGAGGTTCCCGGCACCACTTCATCTGAGCCCCTTCTCCCCTTCTGATCGCGAGCGGTGGGTCGATTCCCCTGCTTTGTCTGCAAGGGGTTCCCGACCTTCCCGGCGCACCTCAGGATGAGGCCGGTCTCCCGAGGAAATTCGAAACGTAGCCTCGTGGGTGGTACCACATGCTGAAAGACCCCAATTTTCCGGTACGCTCTTGAAAAGAACCCGATGCCCGGACACCTCTTTGAAGGCAACCCTGTGGATGAAGGCACAACACGAAGGGGCACTGACACCCCCGTGCATCGTCCGGAAAAAACCGCAGGTTCCACACTCAGCTCAACAAGTGGCCTGTCACTCCGTGAACAACTCGAAAGGCAAGGGGAAATCCATTCCTCCACAGAAGACGAGGCGTGACTCTCTTCTCCATACTCTGCAGGTACCCTGCGACCCGAGTCAGAAATGGAGAGGACCCCTGAGGTTCCTGCCTCCATTCGAGATGAGGCCCTCTTCGATTGCACCAAACCCAGTTGAGTAACGAAGGGCCCCTCCCAAATCCACAGTGTCCCTGACTTCTCAGAGGCACCCTTAGAAGTTGCCTGAGGTCACCGACACAAATCAAGGGAACCCAGGGTTCCCTGTGGCAACCCGAGAAAGACCTCGAGAGCCTTCTTCAATGCGTCTTGAGGCCCAATTCGCCTACTATGACTCGAGAGCAATCACGCACTCCCCTTCACCACACGCACGGAGACCTGACGTCCCTAGCACCACACGAGAGGCTCTCTGAGCTCCACGTTGTACCTCGTGAGAAATCTGATACTGGCGCCGCAGCTGGAGAAAACCCACGAGATGCCCCCGTCATCGCGAGATGAGGGCCTTTTTTCCTGCATGGCCAGGAAAACAATCCCGAGTCATCTCTCCAAACTCCATAGGAGGCTTCACTCCCTTTACGCCACGCAGTGGGCTCCAAGAGATACCCGTCGCGACTCGACAGGAGAGCGGAGTCCTTTTTTTCCCCTCAAGACGAGGCCTGATTCTCTGGGTGAGTCGAGAATGCAACCCTGAGATCCCTGTTGGCCCAGTAGTGGAACACTAGGTCCTGGACACAAGCGTAGATGAGGTCTATTTTGCCCTGCAGTGACTGGAGAGCAATCCCCAGTTCTAACTTGCAACTCGAATGGAATACTGGATTTTCCTGGTGCCACACAAGAGGCTCCCTGAGATCCCCGTGGTACTTCATGCGACACCCCACACTGGCGCCGCAGCTCGAGAAAACCCACGAGACGCCACTGTCATCTCGAGATGAGGGTCTTCTTTTCCTGCATGGCCTGGAGTCCAATCCCGAGTCCTCTCTCCAAACTCCACAGGAGGCTTGACTCCCTTTAGTACACACAGTGGGCTCCAAGAGATACCCATCGCGACTCGAGACGAGAGCAGAATTCTTTGCTTACGCTCGAGGTGAGAACTGACTCCCCGGATGAGTCTGGAATGCAAACCCGAGATCCCTGTCGCCCCTGGAGAGCAACGTTAGATCCTGGACACAAGCCTAGATTAGGTCTCTTTTGCCCTGCAGTGACTCTAGCGCAATCCCCAGCTCCCCCTCGCAACCCGAATGGAAGATTGGATTTCAAGGCCAACAAGAGGAAGCCTAAATTCCCGGTCATAACTCGAGAATCCCGCCGCAACTCGAGCAAAACCATGTGGTTCTCCCGTCATCGCAAGATGAGGCCCTTGCCCGCTACAGCGTTTCAAAAGATGTCCCAGGTTCCGTCTTGAAATGCGAAACGGTACTTGGCACCCTTGATGCGACCCCAAAAGTCCCCCAACACGCCGGTCTCACTCAAGGGGAACACCGAGGTTCCCGGCACCACTTCATTTAAGCCCCTTCTGCCCTCCTGATCGTGACCGGTGGGTCGATTCCCCTGCTTTGTCTGCAAGGGGGCCCGACCTTCCCTGCACAACTCAGGATGAGGCCGGTCTCATGGGGAAATTCGATATGTAGCTTTGTGGGTGGTGCCACTTGCTGAAAGACTCCAATTTCCCGGTCCGCTCTTGATAAGAATCCGATGCTCGGACACCTCTTGGAAGGCAGCCTTGAGTATGAAGGTACAACACGAAGGGGCACTAACACACCTGTGCATCATCCGGAAAAACGGGCAGGTTACACACACAGCTCAACAAGTGGCCTGTCACCTCGAGAACAACTCGAGAGGCAAGAGGAGTCCCATCCTCCAGAAAAGACGAGGCCTGACTCTCCTGTACCAACATGCAGGGACCTTGCGATCTGAGTCAGAAATGGAGAGGAACACTGAGGTTCCTGCTTCAACTCGAGATGAGTCCCTCTTACATTCCACCAAATGCAGAGGAGTCTCGAGAGGCCCCTCCAAACTGCACAGTATCCCTGACTTCTCAGAGGCACTCTGAGAAGCTCCCTGAGGTCGCAGGCACAAGTCAAGGGAACCCTGGGTTTTATGCAGTGACCCGAGAAAGACCTCGAGAGTCCTTCTTCAACCCGTCTTGAGGCCCGATTACCCTACTATGACTCGAGAGCAATGACGAGCTCCCCCTAGCCATCTCATGGGGACCTGACTTCCCTGGCGCCACACGAGAGGCTCCCTGAGCTCCCTCTCGTACCTCGTCAGAAACCCGACACTAGCGCAGCAGTCTAGAAAACCCACGAGACGCCGCCATCATCGCGAGATGAGGGCCTTCTTTTCCTGCATGGCCTGGAGAGGAATCCCGAGTCCTCTATCCAAACACCACAGGAGGCTTGACTCCCTTTAGGGCACACAGTGGGCTCCAAGAGATACCCATCGCGACTCAAAAGGACAGCGGAGTTCTTTGCTTCCCCTCGAGACGAGGCCTGATTCCCCGGGTGAGTCTGGTATGCAACCCCAAGATCCCTGTCGCCCCTAGGGACGAACATTAAGTCCTGGACACAAGCCTAGATGAGGTCTATTTTGCCCTGCAGTGACTCGAGAGCAATCCCCAGCTCTCCCTTTAAACTCGAATGGAAGATAGGACTTCCATGGCCCAACACATGAGGAAGACTGTATTCCCCGTCGAAACTCGAGAATCCCGCCACAACTCGAGAAACGCCACGTGGTTCCCCCGTCATCCCAAGATGAGGCCCTTGCCCCCTACAGCGTCTCAAGAGAAGTCCCACGTTCCGTCGTGAAGTGCGAAACGGTATTGGCACCCTTGATGCGCCCTCAAAAGTTCCTCGACACACCAGTCTGACTCGAGGAGAACACCGAGGTTCCCGGCACCACTACATCTGGGCCCCTTCTCCCCTCCTGATCGCGACAGGAGGGTCGATTCCCCTGTTTTGTCTTGAAGGGGTTCCCGCCTTTCCCGGTGCATCTCAGGATGAGGCCGGTCTCACGAGGATATTCGAGACATAGCCACGTGGATGGTGACACATGCCGAAAGACCCCGATTTCCCGGTCCGCTCTTGATAAGATCCTGATGCCCGGACACCTCTTTGAAGATAACCCTTTTGATGAAGGCACAACACTTAGGGGCACTGACACCCCTGGGTATCGTCCGGAGAAACCCGCAGGTACCACACACAGCTCGAGAAGTGACCTGTCACCCCGTGAACAACTGGAGAGGCAAGCAGAGTTCCATTCCTCCACACAAGACGAGCCCTGACTCTCCTGTTCGAACTCTGCAGCGAAACTGCGATCCGAGTCAGATCTGGCCCAGGGGAAGTCAGGAGAGGAAACATGAGTTTCCTGCCTCCAGTCGAGATGAGGCCCTCTTCCATTGCACCGAACCCAGTGGAGTCCCGAGAGACCCCTCCCAACTGCACAGTATCCCTGACTTATCAGAGGCACCCTTAGACCTTCCTGAGATCACCGGCACAAGCGGAGGGAACCAAGGGTTTCCTGCCCCAACCCGTAAAAGACCTCGAGAGTCCTTCTTCAACGCGTCTCGAGGCCCTAGTCCCCTCCCGTGACTCGAGAGCCAGGACGCGCTCCCCCTCGCCATGCGCATGGAAACCTGACTTCCCTGGCGCCGCACGAGAGGCTCCCTGAGATCCTCGTCGTGCCTCGGGAGAAAACCCCCACGGGCGCCGCAGCTCGAGGAAACCCCTGAGATGCCCCCGTCCTCGCGAGCTGAGGGCCTTCTCTTCCTGCATGGCCTGGAGAGCAATCCCGGGTCCTCTCTCCAAACGGAAGAGGAGGCTGGACTCCTTTGAGGCCGCTCAGGGGGCTCCAAGAGACCCGCGTCGCCACTCGAGAGGAGAGCGGAGTCCTTGGCTTCCCCTCGAGACGAGGCCTGACTCCCCGGGGGAGCCTGGAATGCAACCCCGAGATCCCTGCCTTCCCTGGAGAGGAAAATTAGGTCCCGGACACACGCCTAGGTGAGGTCTCTTCGGCTCTGCAGTGACTCGAGCGCAACCCCCAGCTTTCCCTCGCAACCCGAGGGGAAGATTGGGCTTCCCAGGGCCAACCCAAGGGGAAGGCTGAGATCCCCGTCGTAACTCGAGAATGCCGCCGCAACTCGAGAAAAACCACGTGGTTCCCACTTCTTGGCAAGATGAGGCCCTTGCCCGCGACGGCGTCTCAAGGGAAGTCCCCTGTTCCACCCTGAAGGGCGAAACGGTCCCTGACAGACTTCCTGCGACTCCCAAGAGTCCCCTGACACGCCGGGTTCCCCCGAGGGGAACACTGAGGGTCCCGGCACCGCTTCCTCTGAGCCCCTTCTCCCCTCCTGATCGCGACAGGAGAGGCGATTCCCCTGCGTTGTCTGGAAGGGGTTCCAGGCCTTCCCGGCGCACCTCAGGATGAGGCCGGTCTCACGAGGAAATTCGAGACGAGCCACGTGGGTGGGGTCACATGCCGAACGCCCCCGATTCCCCGGTCTGCTCTTGAGAAGGACCCGAGGCCCGGACCCCTCTTCGAAGGCAACCCTGTGGGTGAAGGCACAACACGAAGGGGCACTGCCACCCCCGTGCATCGTCCGCAAAGACCCGCGGGTTCCACACACAGCTCGACGAGGGGCCTGAGACCCCCTGAGCAACTCGAGAGGCCAGCGGGGTTCCCTTCCTCAGACAAGACGAGGCCTGACTCTCCTGTCCCAACTCTGCAGGGACCCTGCGGTCGGAGTCCGAAACAGAGAGGAAGCCTGAGGTTCCTGCCTCCCCTCGAGGTGAGGCCCTCTTCCGTTTCGCCAGACCCAGCGGAGTCCCGAGGGTCTCCGCCACCTCCACAGGATCGCTAGCCTCTCAGAGGCACCCTGGCAAGTTCCCTAAGGTCCCCGCAGAAGGCGAGGGAAACGAGGGTTTCTCGCCGCCCCCCGAGAAAGACCTCGAGAGTCCTTCTTCAACGCGTCTCGAGGCCCTAGTCCCCTCCCGTGACTCGAGAGCCAGGACGCGCTCCCCCTAGCCACGCGCATGGAGACCTGACTTCCCTGGCGCCGCACGAGAGGCTCCCTGAGATCCTCGTCGTGCCTCGGGAGAAAACCCCCACGGGCGCCGCAGCTCGAGGTAACCCCTGAGAAGCCCCCGTCCTCGCGAGCTGAGGGCCTTCTTTTCCTGCATGGCCTGGAGAGCAATCCCGGGTCGTCTCTCCAAACGGAAGAGGAGGCTGGACTCCCTTGAGGCGACTCAGTGGGCTCCCTGAGATCCGCGTCGGGGCTCTAGAGGAGAGCGCAGTCCTTTGCTTCCCCTCTAGGCGAGGCCTGACTCCCCGGGGGAGTCTGGAGTGCAATCCCGAGATCCTTGTCTTCCCTTGAGAGGACTATTAGGTCCTGGACACACGTCTAGATGAGGTCTCTTTGGCCTTGCAGTGGTTCGAGCACAACATCCAGCTTTCCCTCGCAACTCGAAGGGAAGTTTGGGCTTCCCAGGGCCAACACAAGAGGAAGCCTGAAATCCACGTCGTAACTCGAGAATCCCGCCGCAACTCCAGAAAAACCACGTGGTTCCATCGTCTTCGCAGCATGAGGCCCTTGCCCGCCACAGCATCTCTAAAGAAGTCCCACGTTCCTACTGAAGTGCAAAACGGTACTTGGCACTCATGATGGCACCCCCAAAGTTCCCCAACTACAGGCCTCACTCGAGGGTAACACCCATGTTCCCCGCACCGCATCATTTGAGCCCCTTCTCCCCTCCTGATTGCAACAGGAGTGTCTTTTCTCCTGCTTTGTGTGGAAGGGGTTACCGATCTTCCCAGCGCACATCAGGATGAGGCCTGTCTCACGAGGAAATTGGAGATGTAGCCTCGTGGGTGGTGCCACATGCGGAAAGACCCCATTTCCCGGTCAGCTATTAATAAGAACCCGATGCCCGTACACGTCTTGGAATGCATCCCGTAGGATGAAGGCACAACAAGGAGGGACCCTGAACACCGGTGCATCTTTTGGAAAATTCTGCAGGTTCCACATACAGCTCGACAAGTGACCTGTTACCTCGTGAACAACTCGAGAGGCAAGCTAAGTTTCATTTCTCCACAGAATACGAGGCCTGACTCTCCTGTCCCAACTCTGCAGGAATCCTGAGATCGGAGTCTGAAATGGAGAGGAACCCTGAGGTTCCTTCCTCAACACGAGATGAGGCCCTCTTGTATTATACCACACCCAGTGGAGTCCCGAGAGGCCCCTCACAACTCTACAGTATCAGTGTCTTCTCAGAGGCACCCTGAGCAACTCCCTGAGGTCACCGGCACAAGTCGAGGGAACACAGGGTATCCTGCCGCAACCCGAGAAAGACCTCAAGAGTCCGTCTTCAACGCGTCTTGGGGACGGATTCCCCTACCATGACTCGAGAGCAATGACACGCTCCCCCTCGCCATGCGCATGGACACCTGACTTCCCTGGCGCCACATGAGAGGCTCCCTGAGCTCCCCGTCATACCTCGTGAGAAACCCCACACTGGCGCCGCAGCTCGGGAAAACCCACCGTCATCGCGAGATTGGGGACTTCTTTTCCTGCCTGACCTGGAGAGCAATCCCTGGTCTTTTCTCCAAACTTCACAGGAGGCTTTACTCCCTTTAGGCCACTCAATGGGCTCCAAGAGATACCTGTCGCGACTTGAGAGGAGAGCAGAGTACTTTGTTTCCCCTCGAGAAGAGGCCTTACCTCGGGTGAGTCTGGAATGCAACCCCGACATCCCTGTTGTCCCTGGAGAGGAACATTATGTCCTGGACAAAAGCCTAGATGAGGTCTATTTTGCCCTACAGTGACTCGAGAGCAACACCCATCTCTCCCTCGCAATTCGAATGGAAGATTGGTCTTCATTGGGCCAACACAAGAGGAAGTCTGAATTTCCCGTTGTAACTCGAGAATCCCACCGCAACTCTTAAAAACCACGTGGTTCCCCATTCATCGCAATATGAGGCCTTTGCCCGCTACAGAGTCTCAAGAGAAGTCCCATGTTTCGTCATAAAGTTCGAGATGCTACTTGGCACCCTTGATGCAACCCCAAAAGTTCCCCAATATACCGGTCTCACTCCAAGGGAACACCGAAGTTCCTGGCACCACTTCATTTGAGCCCCTTCTCCGCTCCTGATCACGGCAGGAAGGTCGATCCCCCTGCTTTGTCTAGAAGGGGTTCCCGACCTTCATGGCGCACCTCAGGATGAGGCCAGTCTCACGAAGAAATTCGAGACATAGCCTCGTGTTGGTGCCACGTGCCAAAAGACCCCGATTTCTCGGTCTTGCTCTTGATAAGAACCCGATGCCCGGACACCTCTTCTAAGGCAACCCTGTGGATGAAGGCACTACACGAGGGGGCACTGGCAACCCTGTTCATCGTCCGGAAAACCCCGCAGGATCCACATACAGCTCCACAACTGGCCTGTCACCCCTTAAACAATGAGAGAGGAAAGCGGAGTCCCCTTCCTCAGACAAGACGAGGCCTGAGTATCCAATCCCAACTCTGCAGGCACGCTTCGATCTGAGTCAGAAATGGAGAGGAAACCTGAGGTTCCTGCCTCAACCCGAGATGAGGCCCTCTTCCATTAAAACAAACCCAGTGGAGTCCCGAGAGTCCCCTCCCATCTCCACAGTATCCCTGACTTCTCATAGGCATTCTGAGAAGCTCCTTGAGGCCACCGGCAAAAGTCGAGGGAAATAAGGGTTTCCTGCCACAACCGAAGAAAGACCTCGAGAGTCCTTCTTCAATGTGTCTTGAGGTCAGATTCCCCTACCATAGCTCGAGAGCAATGACACGCTCCCCCTCGCCATGCGCATGGACACCTGACTTCCCTGGGGCCACATGAGAGGCTCCCTGAGCTCCCCGTCATACCTCGTGAGAAACCCCACACTGGCGCCGCAGCTCGAGAAAACCCACAAGATCCCTCCGTCATCGCGAGATGAGGGCCATCTTTTCCTGCATGGCCTGGAGAGCAGTCCCAAGTCCTCTCTCCAAACTTCACAGGAGGCTTGACTCCCTTTAGGCCACAAAGTGGGCTCCAAGAGGTGCCCGTCGCGACTCAAAAGGAGAGCGGAGTCCTTTGCTTCCCTTCGACATGAGGCCTGACTCCCTGGGTGAGTCTGGAATGCAAACCTGAGATCCCTGTGGCCCTTGGAGAGGAACATTAGGTCCTGGACACAAGCCTAGATGAGGTCTCCTTTGCCCTGCAGTGACTCGAGCGCAACCCCCAGCTCTCCCTCGCAACTCGAATGGATGATTGGACTTCCCTGGCCCAACACAAGAGGAAGCCTGAAATCCCCGTCGTAACTCGAGAATCCCGCCGCAACTCGAGAAAAACCACGTGGCTCCCCCGTCATCGCAAGATGAGGCCCTTGGCCGCTACAGCATATCAAGAGAAGTCCCACGTTCCATCCTGAAGTACAAAACGGTACTTGGCACCCTTGATGCGACCCCCAAAGTTCCCTGACATACCGGTCTCACTCGAGGGAAACACCAAAGTTCACGGCACCACTTCCTGTGAGCCCCTTCACCCCTCCTGATCGCGACAGAAGGGTCGATTCCCATGTTTTGTCTGCAAGGGGTTCCCGACGTTCCCCGCGAACCTCCGGATGAGGCCGGTCTCATGAGGAAATTCGAAAAGTAGCCTCATGGTTGGTGCCATATGCTGAAAGATCCCGAATTCCCGGTCCACTCTAGATAAGAACCTGACGCCCGGACATCTCTTTGAAGGCAACCCTGTGGATGAAGGCACAACACGAAGGGACACTGACATCCCCATGCATCGTCTGGAAAAACCCGCCGATTCCACTCACAGCTCCAAATGTGGACTGTCACCTCGTGAACAACTCGAGAGGCAAGTGAAGTTGCATTCCTTCACACAAGACGAGGCCTTACTCTCCTGTCCCAACTCTTCAGGGACCCTGCAATTGGAGTCAGAAATGGAGAGGAACCCTGAGGTTCCTGCCTCAACTAGAGAAGAGGCCCTCTTCCATTGAACCAAACTCAGTGGTGTCCCGAGAGGCCCCTCCCAACACCACAGTATCCCTGAATTCTCAGAGGCTCCGTGAGAAGCTACCTGAGGTCACTGGCACAAGTCGAGGGAACCCAGAGTTTCCTGAAGTAACCCGAGAAAGACTTGGAGAGTCCTTTTTCAACGTCTCTTGATGCCCGATTCCCCTACCATGACTCCAGAGCAAGGACGCGCTCCCCTCGCCACAAGCAGGAAAACTGACTTCCCTAGTACCACACAAGAGGCTCCCTGAGTACCCCATCGTACCTCGTGAGAAAACCCCCACTGGCGCCGCAGTTCGAGAAAAACCACAAGATGCCCCCTTCAAGGAGAGATGGGGGCCTTCTTTTCCTGCCTGACCTGGAGAGCAATTCCTGGTCCTCTCTCCAAACTTCACAGGAGTATTGACTCCCTTTAGGCCACTCAGTTGGGTCCAAGAAATACCCGGTGCTACTCGAGAGGAGAGCGGAGTCCTTTGCTTCCCTGGAGACGAGGCCTGACTCCCCGGGTGAGTTTGGAATGCAACCCCGAGATCCATGTCACCCCTGGAGTGGAACATTATGTCCTAGACACAAGCCTAGATGAGGTCTATTTTGCCCTACAGTGACTCGAGCAACCTCCATCTCTCCCTCACAATTTGAATGGAAGATTGGTCTTCCCACGGTCAACACAAGAGGAAGTCTGAATTTCCCATCGTAATTCGAGAATTCAGCCTCAAGTCTTAAAAACCATGTGGTTCCCCCTTCGTCGCAATATGAGGCCCTTGCCAGCTAGAGTCTCAAGAGAAGTCCCACGTTCCATCTTAAAGTTCGAAATGCTACTTGGCACACTTGATGTGACCCCAAAGTTCCCCAACATACCGGTCTCACTCCAGGGGAACACCGAAGTTCCCGGTGTCTCCAGGGAAGTCCCATGTTCCGCCCTGAAGGGCGACACGGTACATGACACCCTTGATGCGACCGCAAAAGTTCCCCGACACGCTGGGTTCCCTGGAGGGGAACACCGAGGGTCCCGGCACCACTTCATCTGAGCCCCTTCTCCCCTCCTGATCACGACAGGAGAGTCGATTCCCCTGCGTGGTCTGGAAGGGGTTCCCGGCCTTCCTGGCGCACCTCAGGATGAGGCCGGTCTCAGGAGGAAATTCGAGAGTAGCCACATGTGAGGTGCCACGTGCCGAACGACTCCGATTTTCCGGTCCGCTCTTGATAAGAACCCGATGCCCGGACACCTCTTCGAAGGCAACCCTGTGGGTGAAGGCACAACACGAAGGGGCACTGACACCCCCGTGCATCATCCGGAAAAACCCGCAGGGTCTACACACAGCTCGACAAGGGGCCTGAGACTCCCGGAACAACTCGAGAGGCAACCAGAATTCCATTCCTCAGACAAGACGAGGCATGACTCTCCTGTCCCAACACTGCAGGCACCGTGCAGTCGGAGTCCGAATCCGAGAGGAAGCCTGAGGTTCCTGCCTCCCCTCGAGATGAGGCCCTCTTCCATTGCGCCGAACCCAGCAGAGTCCCGAGAGGCCCTGCCAACTACACAGCATCCCTCACCTCTCAGAGGCACCGTGGGAAGTTCCCTAAGGTCCCCTGCAGAAGTCGAGGGAAACGAGGGTTTCCCGCCGCAACCCGAGAAAGACCTCGAGAGTCCTTCTTCAACGCCTCTTGAGGACCTAGCCGTTTCCCATGACTCGAGAGTGATGACCAGGTCCCCCTCGCCATGCGCATGGAGACCTGACTTGCCTGGCGCCGCACGAGAGGCTCCCTGAGGTCCTCATCATGCCTCGTGAGAAAACCCCCATGGGCACAGCAGCCTGAGGAAACCCATGAGACGCCCCCGTCATCGCGAGATGAGGGCCTTCTTTTCTTGCCTGGCCTGGAGAGCAATCCCGATTCCTCTCTCCAAACTGAAGAGGAGGCTCGACACCCTTGAGTCCACTCAGTGGGCTCCAAGAGATCCGTGTCGCGACTTGAGAGGAAAGCGGAGTCTTTGCTTCCCCTCCAGGCGATTCCTGACCCCCCGGGGGAGTCTGGAATGGAAACCCGTGATCCCTGTCTTCCCTTGAGAGGAATATTAGGTCCTGGACACACGCCTCGATGAGGTCTCTTTGGCCCTGTAGTGACTCGAGCAGAACCCCCAGCTTTCCATCGCAACTCGAATTGAAGATTGGGCTTCCCAGGGCCAACCCAAGAGGAAGCCTGAAATTCCTGTCGTTTTTGAGAATCCCAATGCAACTCGAGAAAAACGACGTGGTTCCAACGTCTTCACAGGATGAGGCCCTTGCCCACTACAGCGTCTCCAGGGAAGTCCCATGTTCCGTCCTGAAGTGGGAAGCGGTACTTGGCTCCCTTGATGCGACCCCTAAAGTTCCCTGAAACGCCGGGTTCCCTCGAGTGGAACACCGAGGGTCCCGGCACCACTTCATCTGAGCCCCATCTCCCCTCCTGATCGCGACAGGAGAATCGATTCCCCTACTTTGTGTGGAAGGTGTTCCCGGCCTTCCCGGCGCACCTCAGGATGATGCTGGTCTCACGAGGAAATTCGAGATGAGCCACGTGGGTGTTGCCACATGCCGAATGACCCCGATTTCCCGGTCCGCTCTTGAAATGAACCCGATGCCCGGACACCTCTTTGAAGGAAACCCTGTGGGGGAAGGCACCAAACGAAGGGGCACTGACACCCCCATGCATCTTCTGGAAACACCCGCAGGTTCCACACACAGCTTGTCAAGGGCCCTGAGACCCCCTGAACGACTCAAGAGGCAAGCAGAGTTCCGTTACTCAGACAAGACGAGGCCTGACTCTCCTGTCCCAACTCTGCAGGGACCCTGCGGTCGGAGTCAGAAATGGAGAGGAAGCCTGAGGTTCCTGCCTCCAATCGAGATGAGGCCCTGTTTCATTTCGTCAAACCTAGTGGAGTCCCGAGAGGCCCCTCTAACTCCTCAGTATCCCTCACCTCTCAGAGGCACCTGGGAAGTTCCCTAAGGTCCCCTGTAGAGGTCGAGGGAAACGAGTGTTTCCCGCCCCAACCCAAGAAAGACCTTGAGAGTCCTTCTTAAATGCCTCCTGAGGCCCTAGTCCCTCCCATGACTCGAGAGCAATGACGCGATCTGCCTGGCCACACGCATGGAGTCAGGCTTCTCTGGCGCCGCACGAGAGGCTCCCTGAACTCCCCATCATATCTCGTGAGAAACCCCACACTGGCGCCGCAGCTCGAGAAAACCCATGAGACGCCCCCGTCATCACGAGAGGAGGGCCATCTTTAACTGCATGGTATGCAGATCAAGCGTGAACCTTCTGTCCAAGCTACACAGGACGCTTGACTCCCTTTAGGCCACTCATTGGGCTCCAAGAGTTACGCGTCCCGACTCGAGAGGATAGTGGAGTCCTTTGCTTCCACTCGAGACGAGGTGTGACCCACCGGGTGAGACTGGAATGCGACCCCGATATCCCTGTCGCCCCTGGAGAGGAACATTACGTCCTGGACCCAAGCCTAGATGAGGACTCTTTGCCCTGAAGTGACTCGAGAGCAACCCCCAGCTCTCTCTGACAAGTTGAATGGAAGATTGGACTTCCTGGGCCAACACAAGAGGAAGCCTGAATTCCCCGTTGTAACTCGAGAATCCCGCCTCAACTCGAGAAAAACCACGTGTTTCCCTCGTCATCGCAATATGAGGCCCTTGCCCGCTAGAGCATCTCCAGAGAATTCCCACGTTCCATCTTGAAGTGCGAAACTGTACTTGGCACCCTTGATGCGACCTCAAAAGTGCCGTGATATACCGGTCTCACTCAGGGGACCACCGAGGTTCCCGGCACCACTTCATCTGAGCCCCTTCTCCCCTTCTGATCGCGAGCGGTGGGTCGATTCCCCTGCTTTGTCTGCAAGGGGTTCCCGACCTTCCCGGCGCACCTCAGGATGAGGCCGGTCTCCCGAGGAAATTCGAGACGTAGCCTCGTGGGTGGTACCACATGCTGAAAGGCCCCAATTTTCCGGTACGCTCTTGAAAAGAACCCGATGCCCGGAAACCTCTTTGAAGGCAACCCTGTGGATGAAGGCACAACACGAAGGGGCACTGACACCCCCGTGCATCGTCCGGAAAAACCCGCAGGTTCCACACTCAGCTCAACAAGTGGCCTGTCACTCCATGAACAACTCGAAAGGCAAGGGGAAATCCATTCTTCAACAGAAGACGAGGCGTGACTCTCTTGTCCATACTCTGCAGGTACCCTGCGACCCGAGTCAGATATGGAGAGGACCCCTGAGGTTCCTGCCTCCATTCGAGATGAGGCCCTCTTCGATTGCACCAAACCCAGTTGAGTAACGAAAGGCCCCTCCCAAATCCACAGTGTCCCTGACTTCTCAGAGGCACCCTTAGACCTTCCTGAGATCACCGGCACAAGTCGAGGGAACCAAGGGTTTCCTGCCCCAACCCGTAAAAGACCTCGAGAGTCCTTCTTCAACGCGTCTTGAGGTGCGATTCCCCTACCATGACTCGAGAGCAATGACGCGCTCCCCCTAGCCACGCGCATAGAAACCTGACTTCCCTGGCGCCACAGGAGAGGCCCCCTGAGCTCCCCATTATACCTCGTGATCAACACCACACTGGAGCCGCAGCTCGAGAATACCCACGAGACGCCCCAGTCCTCACGAGATGAGGGCCTTCTTTTGCTGTATGGCCTGGAGAGCAATCCTGAGTCCTCTCTCCAAACTCCACAGGAGGCTTGACTCATTTTAGGCCACACAGTGAGCTCCAAGATATACCCGTCGCGACTTGACAGGAGAGCGGTGTCCTTGGCTTCCCCTCGAGACGAGGCCTGACTCCCCGGGTGAGTCGAGAATGCAATGTTGAGATCGCTTTCGCCCCAGCAGAGGAACATTAGGTCCTGGACACAAGCCTAGATGAGGTCTATTTGGCCCTGCAGTGTCTCGAGAGGAATCCCCAGTTCTAACTCGCAATTCGAATGAAAACTGGACTTCCCTGGGCCAGTTGAAGAGGAAGCCTGAATTCCCGGTTGTAACTCGAGAATCCCGCCCCAACTCAAGAAAAACCACGTGGTTCCCCCGTCATCGAAAGATGAGGCCCTTGCCCACTACAGCGTCTCAAGAGAAGTCCCACGTTCCGTATTGAAGAGCGAAAAGTTACTTGGAACCCTTGATGCGACCCCAAAAGTTCCCCGACATACCAGTCTCACTTGAGGAGAACACCGAGGTTCCCGGCACCACTTCATCTGAGACTCTTCTCCCCTCTTGATCGTGACAGGAGGTTCGATTCCCCTGCTTTGTCTGGAAGGCGTTCCCGACCTTCCTGGTGCACATCAAGATGAGGCCAGTCTCACGACGAAATTCGAGACATAGCCTCGTGGGTGGTGCGGCATGCCAAAAGACCCCGATTCCCTGGTCCGCTCTTGATAAGAACCCGATGGCAGAACCCAACTCGAAGACAATCCTGTGGAACAAGGCACAACACGAAGGGGCAGTGACACCCCAGTGCATCGTCCAGAAAAACCCGCAAGTTCCACATACAAATCGACAAGTGGCCTGTCACCCCATGAACAACGCGAGAGTCAAGCGGAGTTCCATTCCTCCACACAAGACGAGGCCTGACTCTCCTGTCCCAACTCTGCAGGGACTCTGCGATCCGAGTCAGATCCGGCGCATTCGAAGCCAGGAGAGGAACCCTGTGGTTCCTGCCTCAACTTGTCATGAGGCCCTCTTCCATTGCACCAAACCCAGTGGAGTTCCGAGAGGCCCCTCCCAACTCCACAGTGACCCTGACTTCTCAGAGGCACGCTGAGAAGCTTCCTGAGGTCACTGGCACAAGACGATGGAACCCAGGGTTTCCTGCTGCAACCCAAGAAAGACCTCGAGAGTCCTTCTTTAACACGTCTTCAGGCCCAATTCCCCTACCATGACTCGAGAACAATGACGGGCTCCCTCTCACCACGTGCATAGAGACCTGACTGCCCTGGCACCACATGAGAGGCTCACTGAGCTCCCAGTCTTACTTCCTGAGAAACCCCACACTAGCGCCACAGCTCGAGAAAACCTACGAGACGCCCCAGTCATTGGGAGATGAGGGCCTTCATTTCCTGCATTGCCTGGAGAGCAATCCCGTGTCCTCCCTCCAAACACCAGAGGAGGTTTGACTCCCTTTAAGCCACTCAGTGGGCTCCAAGACATACCCGTCCGACTCGAGAGGAGAGCAGAGTCCTTTGCTTCCCCTCGAGACGAGGCCTGACTCCAGGGTGAGTCTGGAATGCAACCCCGAGATTCCTGTCGCCCCTTGACATGAACATTAGGTCCTGCACACAAGCCTTGGTGGGGTCTCTTTTGCCTTCAGTGACTAGAGCGCACCTCCAGCTCTTCCTCGAATCTCGAATGGAAGATAAGACTTTTGTGGGCCAACACAAGAGGAAGCATGAATTCCCTGTGGTAACTCAAATATCCCACCGCAACTAGAGAAAAACCAAGTGGTTCCCCAGTCATTCCAAGATGAGGCCCTTGCCCGCTGGAGCACCCCAAGAGAAGTCCCACGTTCCAATTTGAAGAGCGAAACGGTACTTGGAACGCGTTATGTGACCCCAAAAGTTACCCGACATACCTGTCTCACTTGAGGGAAACACCGAGGTTCCCAGCAGCACTTCATCTGAGCCACTTCTCCGCTCCTGATCTCCACAGGAGGGTCGATTCCTCTGCTTTGTCTGGAAGGGTTTCATGACCTTCGCGGCACACCTCAGGATGAGGCCGGTTTCATGAGGAAATTCGAGACTAGCCACGTGGGTGGTGCCAAATGCTGAACGACCCCGATTTCCCAGTCCGCTCTTCATAAGAACACGATGCCCGGACACCTCTTCGAAGGCAACCCTGTGGATGAAGACAGAAAACGAAGGGTCACTGACACCCCCATGCATCGTCTGGAAAAACCTGCAGATTCCACACACAGTTTGACAAGGGGCCTGAAACCCCATGAACAACTCGAGAGGCAAGCGGAGTTCCATTCCTCAGAAAAGACATAGCCTGACTCTCCTGTCCCAACTCTGCAGGGACACTACGATCAGAGTCAGAATTGGAGAGGAAGCCTGAGGTTCCTGCCTCCACTCGAGATGAGGCCCTCTTCCATTGCGACAAACCCAGTGGAGTCCCGAGAGGCCCCACCAAATCCACAGCGTCCCTCACCTCTCAGAGGCACCCTGGGAAGTTTCCTCAGGTCCCCGGCAGAATTCGGGGGAAACGAGGGTTTCCCGCTGCAACCCGAGAAAGACATCGAGAGTCCTTCTTCAACGCGTCTTGAGGCCCTAGTCCCCTCTCATGACTCGAGAACAATGACGCGCTCCTTCTCGCCACATGCATGGAGACATGACTTCCCTGGAACCGCACGAGAGGCTCCCTGAGATCCTCGTCGTGCCTCGGGAGAAAACCCCCACGGGTGCCGCAGCTCGAGGAAACCCCTGAGATGCCCCCCTCCTCGCGAGGTGAGGGCCTTCTTTTCCTGCCTGGCCTGGAGAGTAATCACGAGTCCTCTCTCAAAAGTGAAGAGGAGGCTGCACTCCCTTGAGGCCACTCAGGGGGCACCAAGATATCCGCGTCGCGACTCGGGAGGAGAGCGGAGTCCTTTGCTTCCCCTCGAGGCGAGGCCTGACTCCCCGGGGGAGCATGGGATGCAACTCCGAGATCCTTGTCTTCCCTGGAGAGGAGCATTAGGTCCTGGACACAGGCCTAGATGAGGTCTCTTTGGCCCTGCAGTGACTAGAGCGCAACCCCCAGTTTTCGCTCGCCACTAGAATAGAAGATTGGGCTACCCAGGGCCGACACAAGAGGAAGCCTGTAATCCCCCGTGGTAACACGAGAATCCCACCGCAACTCGAGAAAAACCACGTGGTTCCCACCTCTTGGCAAGATGAGGCCCTTGCCCGTGAAGGCGTCTGAAGGGAAGTCCCCTGTTCCGCCCTGAAGTGCGAAACGGGACCTGACAGCCTTCATGTGACACCAAAAGTTCCCCGACACGCCTGGTTCCCTCGAGGGGAACACCGAGGGTCTCGGCACCGCTTCATCTGAGCCCCTTCTCCCCTCCTGAGCGCGACAGGACAGTCGATTCCCCTGCGTGGTCTGGAAGGGGTTCCCAGCCTTCCTGGCGCACCTCAGGAGGAGGCCGGTCTCACGAGGACATTTGAAATGAGCCACGTGGGGGGTGCCACACGCCGAACGACCCCGATTCCCCGGTCCGCTCTTGAGAAGAACCCGATGACGTACCCCTCTTCGAAGGCAACCCTGTGGGTGAAGGCACAGACCTAAGCGGCATTGACATCCCCGTGCATCGTCCGGAAAGACCCGCGGGTTCCACACACAGCTGGACGAGGTGCCTGTGTCCCCCTGAACAACTCGAGAGGCAAGCGGGGTTCCCTTCCTCAGACAAGACGAGGCCTGACTCTCCTGTCCCAACTGTGCAGGGACCCTGCAGTCGGAGTCCGAAACGGAGAGGAAGCCTGAGGTTCTTGCCTCCCAACCAGATGAGGACCTCTTCCGTTGCGCCAGACCCAGAGGAGTCCCGAGGGGCCCCGCCACCTCCACAGGATCCCTCGCCTCTCAGAGGCACCCTGGCAAGTTCTCTAAGGTCCCCGGCAGAAGGCGAGGGAAACGAGGGTTTCCCGCCGCCCCCCGAGAAAGACCTCGAGAGTCCTTCTTCAACGCGTCTCGAGGCCTAGTCCCCTCCCGTGACTCGAGAGCCAGGACGCGCTCCCCCTCGCCACGCGCATGGAGACCTGACTTCCCTGGCGCCGCACGAGAGGCTCCCTGAGATCCTCGTCGTGCCTCGGGAGAAAACCCCCACGGGCGCCGAAGCTCGAGGAAACCCCTGAGACCCCCCTGTCTTCGCGAGCTTAGGGCCTTCTTTTCCTGCTTGCCCTGGAGAGCAATCCCGGGTCCTCTGTCCAAACGGAAGAGGAGGCTGGACTCCCTTGAGGCCGCTCAGGGGGCTCCAAGAGACCCGCGTCGCGACTCGAGAGGAGATCGGAGTCCTTGGCTTCCCCTCGAGACGAGGCCTGACTCCCCGGGGGAGCCTGGAATGCAACCCCGAGATCCCTGCCTTCCCTGGAGAGGAATAGTAGGTCCCGGACACACGCCTAGGTGAGGTCTCTTCGGCCCTGCAGTGACTCGAGCGCAACCCCCAGCTTTCCCTCGCAACCCGAGGGGAAGATTGGGCTTCCCAGGGCCAACCCAAGGGGAAGGCTGAGATCCCCGTCGTAACTCGAGAATGCCGCCGCAACTCGAGAAAAACCACCTGGTTCTCACCTCTTGGCAAGATGAGGCCCTTGCCCGCGACGGCGTCTCAAGGGAAGTCCCCTGTTCCGCCCTGAAGGGCGAAACGGTCCCTGACAGCCTTCCTGCGACCCCCAAGAGTCCCGCGACACGCCGGGGTCCCCCGAGGGGAACACCGAGGGTCCCGGCACCGCTTCCTCTGAGCCCCTTCTCTCCTCTTGATCGCGACAGGAGAGGCGATTCCCCTGCGTGGTCTGGAAGGGGTTCCCGGCCTTCCCGGCGCACCTCAGGATGAGGCCGTTCTCACGAGGAAATTCGAGACGAGCCACGTGGGTGGGGCCACATGCCGAACGCCCCCGATTCCCCGGTCCGCCCTTGAGAAGGACCCGAGGCCCGAACCCCTCTTCGAAGGCAACCCTGTGGGGGAAGGCACAACACGAAGGGGCACTGCCACCCCCGTGCATCGTCCGCAAAGACCCGCGGGTTCCACACACAGCTCGACGAGGGGCCTGAGACCCCCTGAGCAACTCGAGAGGCCAGCGGGGTTCCCTTCCTCAGACAAGACGAGGCCTGACTCTCCTGTCCCAACTCTGCAGGGACCCTGCGGGCGGAGTCCGAAACGGAGAGGAAGCCTGAGGTTCCTGCCTCCCCTCGAGGTGAGGCCCTCTTCCGTTGCGCCAGACCCAGCGGAGTCCCGAGGGGCCCCGCCACCTCCACAGGATCCCTCGCCTCTCAGAGGCACCCTGGGAAGTTCCCTAAGGTCCCCGGCAGAAGGCGAGGGACACGAGGGTTTCCCGCCGCCCCCCGAGAAAGACCTCGAGAGTCCTTCTTCAACGCGTCTCGAGGCCCTAGTCCCCTCCCGTGACTCGAGAGCCAGGACGTGCTCCCCCTCGCCACGCGCATGGAGACCTGACTTCCCTGGCGCCGCACGAGAGGCTCCCTGAGATCCTCGTCGTGCCTCGGGAGAAAACACCCAGGGGCGCCACAGCTCGAGGAAACCCCTGAGACGCCCCCGTCCTCGCGAGCTGAGGGCCTTCTCTTCCTGCATGGCCTGGAGAGCAATCCCGGGTCCTCTCTCCAAACGGAAGAGGAGGCTGGACTCCCTTGAGGCCGCTCAGGGGGCTCCATGGGACCCGCGTCGCGACTCAGGAGGAGAGCGGAGTCCTTGGCTTCCCCTCGAGACGAGGCCTGACTCCCCGGGGGAGCCTGGAATGCAACCCCGAGATCCCTGCCTTCCCTGGAGAGGAATATTAGGTCCCGGACACACGCCTAGGTGAGGTCTCTTCGGCCCTGCAGTGACTCGAGCGCAACCCCCAGCTTTCCCTCGCAACCCGAGGGGAAGATTGGGCTTCCCAGGGCCAACCCAAGGGGAAGGCTGAGATCCCCGTCGTAACTCGAGAATCCCGCCACAACTCGAGACAAACCACGTGGTTCCCACTTCTTGGCAAGATGAGGCCCTTGCCCGCGACGGCGTCTCAAGGGAAGTCCCCTGTTCCGCCCTGAAGGGCGAAACGGTCCCTGACAGCCTTCCTGCGACCCCCAAAAGTCCCCCGACACGCCGGGGTCCCCCGAGGGGAACACCGAGGGTCCCGGCAGCGCTTCCTCTGAGCCCCTTCTCCCCTCCTGATCCGACAGGAGAGGCGATTCCCCTGCGTGGTCTGGAAGGGGTTCCCGGCCTTCCCGGCGCACCTCAGGATGAGGCCGGTCTCACGAGGAAATTCGAGACGAGCCACGTGGGTGGGGCCACATGCCGAACGCCCCCGATTCCCCGGACCGCCCTTGAGAAGGACCCGAGGCCCGGACCCCTCTTCGAAGGCAACCCTGTGGGGGAAGGCACAACACGAAGGGGCACTGCCACCCCCGTGCATCGTCCGCAAAGACCCGCGGGTTCCACACACAGCTCGACGAGGGGCCTGAGACCCCCTGAGCAACTCGAGAGGCCAGCGGGGTTCCCTTCCTCAGACAAGACGAGGCCTGACTCTCCTGTCCCAACTGTGCAGGGACCCTGCGGTCGGAGTCTGAAACGGAGAGGAAGCCTGAGGTTCCTGCCTCCCCTCGAGGTGAGGCCCTCTTCCGTTGCGCCAGACCCAGCGGAGTCCCGAGGGGCCCCGCCACCTCCAAAGGATCCCTCGCCTCTCAGAGGCACCCTGGGAAGTTCCCTAAGGTCCCCGGCAGAAGGCGAGGGAAACGAGGGTTTCCCGCCGCCCCCCGAGAAAGACATCGAGAGTCCTTCTTCAACGCGTCTCGAGGCCCTAGTCCCCTCCCGTGACTCGAGAGCCATGACGCGCTCCCCCTCGCCACGCGCATGGAGACCTGACTTCCCTGGCGCCGCACGAGAGGCTCCCTGAGATCCTCATCGTGCCTCGGGAGAAAACCCCCACGGGCGCCGCAGCTCGAGGAAACCCCTGCGAAGCCCCCGTCCTCGCGAGCTGAGGGCCTTCTTTTCCTGCATGGCCTGGAGAGCAATCCCGGGTCCTCTCTCCAAACGGAAGAGGAGGCTGGACTCCCTTGAGGCGACTCAGTGGGCTCCAAGAGATCCGCGTCGGGGCTCTAGAGGAGAGCGCAGTCCTTTGCTTCCCCTCTAGGCGAGGCCTGACTCCCCGGGGGAATCTGGAGTGCAATCCCGAGATCCTTGTCTTCCCTTGAGAGGACTATTAGGTCCTGGACACACGTCTAGATGAGGTCTCTTTGGCCTTGCAGTGGTTCGAGCACAACATCCAGCTTTCCCTCGCAACTCGAAGGGAAGTTTGGGCTTCCCAGGGCCAACACAAGAGGAAGCCTGAAATCCACGTCGTAACTCGAGAATCCCGCCGCAACTCCAGAAAAACCACGTGGTTCCATCGTCTTCGCAGCATGAGGCCCTTGCCCGCCACAGCGTCTCAAAAGAAGTCCCACGTTCCTACTGAAGTGCAAAACGGTACTTGGCACTCATGATGTCACCCCCAAAGTTCCCCAACTACAGGCCTCACTCGAGGGTAACACCCATGTTCCCCGCACCACATCATTTGAGCCCCTTCTCCCCTCCTGATTGCAACAGGAGTGTCTTTTCTCCTGCTTTGTGTGGAAGGGGTTACCGATCTTCCCAGCGCACATCAGGATGAGGCCTGTCTCACGAGGAAATTGGAGATGTAGCCTCGTGGGTGGTGCCACATGCGGAAAGACCCCATTTCCCGGTCAGCTATTAATAAGGACCCGATGCCCGTACACGTCTTGGAATGCATCCCGTAGGATGAAGGCACAACAAGGAGGGACCCTGAACACCCGTGCATCTTTTGGAAAATTCTGCAGGTTCCACATACAGCTCGACAAGTGACCTGTTACCTCGTGAACAACTCGAGAGGCAAGCTAAGTTTCATTTCTCCACAGAATACGAGGCCTGACTCTCCTGTCCCAACTCTGCAGGAATCCTGAGATCGGAGTCTGAAATGGAGAGGAACCCTGAGGTTCCTTCCTCAACACGAGATGAGGCCCTCTTGTATTATACCACACCCAGTGGAGTCCCGAGAGGCCCCTCCCAACTCCACAGTATCAGTGTCTTCTCAGAGGCACCCCTGAGCAACTCCCTGAGGTCAACGGCACAAGTCGAGGGAACACAGGGTATCCTGCCGCAACCCGAGAAAGACCTCAAGAGTCCTTCTTCAACGCATCTTGAGGACGGATTCCCCTACCATGACTCGAGAGCAATGACACGCTCCCCCTCGCCATGCGCATGGACACCTGACTTCCCTGGCGCCACATGAGAGGCTCCCTGAGCTCCCCGTCATACCTCGTGAGAAACCCCACACTGGCGCCGCAGCTCGGGAAAACCCACCGTCATCGCGAGATTGGGGACTTCTTTTCCTGCCTGACCTGGAGAGCAATCCCTGGTCCTTTCTCCAAACTTCACAGGAGGCTTTACTCCCTTTAGGCCACTCAATGGGCTCCAAGAGATACCTGTCGCGACTTGAGAGGAGAGCAGAGTACTTTGTTTCCCCTCGAGAAGAGGCCTTACCTCGGGTGAGTCTGGAATGCAACCCCGAGATCCCTGTTGTCCCTGGAGAGGAACATTATGTCCTGGACAAAAGCCTAGATGAGGTCTATTTTGCCCTACAGTGACTCGAGAGCAACACCCATCTCTCCCTCGCAATTCGAATGGAAGATTGGTCTTCATTGGGCCAACACAAGAGGAAGTCTGAATTTCCCGTTGTAACTCGAGAATCCCACCGCAACTCTTAAAAACCACGTGGTTCCCCATTCATCGCAATATGAGGCCTTTGCCCGCTACAGAGTCTCAAGAGAAGTCCCATGTTTCGTCATAAAGTTCGAGATGCTACTTGGCACCCTTGATGCAACCCCAAAAGTTCCCCAATATACCGGTCTCACTCCAAGGGAACACCGAAGTTCCTGGCACCACTTCATTTGAGCCCCTTCTCCGCTCCTGATCACGGCAGGAAGGTCGATCCCCCTACTTTGTCTAGAAGGGGTTCCCGACCTTCATGGCGCACCTCAGGATGAGGCCAGTCTCACGAAGAAATTCGAGACGTAGCCTCGTGTTGGTGCCACGTGCCAAAAGACCCCGATTTCTCGGTCTTGCTCTTGATAAGAACCCGATACCCGGACACCTCTTCTAAGGCAACCCTGTGGATGAAGGCACTACACGAGGGGGCACTGGCAACCCTGTTCATCGTCCGGAAAACCCCGCAGGATCCACATACAGCTCCACAACTGGCCTGTCACCCCTTAAACAATGAGAGAGGAAAGCGGAGTCCCCTTCCTCAGACAAGACGAGGCCTGAGTATCCAATCCCAACTCTGCAGGCACGCTTCGATCTGAGTCAGAAATGGAGAGGAAACCTGAGGTTCCTGCCTCAACCCGAGATGAGGCCCTCTTCCATTAAAACAAACCCAGTGGAGTCCCGAGAGTCCCCTCCCATCTCCACAGTATCCCTGACTTCTCATAGGCATTCTGAGAAGCTCCTTGAGGCCACCGGCAAAAGTCGAGGGAAATAAGGGTTTCCTGCCACAACCGAAGAAAGACCTCGAGAGTCCTTCTTCAATGTGTCTTGAGGTCAGATTCCCCTACCATAGCTCGAGAGCAATGACACGCTCCCCCTCGCCATGCGCATGGACAACTGACTTCCCTGGGGCCACATGAGAGGCTCCCTGAGCTCCCCGTCATACCTCGTGAGAAACCCCACACTGGCGCCGCAGCTCGAGAAAACCCACAAGATCCCTCCGTCATCGTGAGATGAGGGCCATCTTTTCCTGCATGGCCTGGAGAGCAGTCCCAAGTCCTCTCTCCAAACTTCACAGGAGGCTTGACTCCCTTTAGGCCACAAAGTGGGCTCCAAGAGGTGCCCGTCGCGACTCAAAAGGAGAGCGGAGTCCTTTGCTTCCCTTCGACATGAGGCCTGACTCCCTGGGTGAGTCTGGAATGCAAACCTGAGATCCCTGTGGCCCTTGGAGAGGAACATTAGGTCCTGGACACAAGCCTAGATGAGGTCTCCTTTGCCCTGCAGTGACTCGAGCGCAACCCCCAGCTCTCCCTCGCAACTCGAATGGATGATTGGACTTCCCTGGCCCAACACAAGAGGAAGCCTGAAATCCCCGTCGTAACTCGAGAATCCCGCCGCAACTCGAGAAAAACCACGTGGCTCCCCCGTCATCGCAAGATGAGGCCCTTGGCCGCTACAGCATATCAAGAGAAGTCCCACGTTCCATCCTGAAGTACAAAACGGTACTTGGCACCCTTGATGCGACCCCCAAAGTTCCCTGACATACCGGTCTCACTCGAGGGAAACACCAAAGTTCACGGCACCACTTCCTGTGAGCCCCTTCACCCCTCCTGATCGCGACAGAAGGGTCGATTCCCATGTTTTGTCTGCAAGGGGTTCCCGACGTTCCCCGCGAACCTCCGGATGAGGCCGGTCTCATGAGGAAATTCGAAAAGTAGCCTCATGGTTGGTGCCATATGCTGAAAGATCCCGAATTCCCGGTCCACTCTAGATAAGAACCTGACGCCCGGACATCTCTTTGAAGGCAACCCTGTGGATGAAGGCACAACACGAAGGGACACTGACATCCCCATGCATCGTCTGGAAAAACCCGCCGATTCCACTCACAGCTCCAAATGTGGACTGTCACCTCGTGAACAACTCGAGAGGCAAGTGAAGTTGCATTCCTTCACACAAGACGAGGCCTTACTCTCCTGTCCCAACTCTTCAGGGACCCTGCAATTGGAGTCAGAAATGGAGAGGAACCCTGAGGTTCCTGCCTCAACTAGAGAAGAGGCCCTCTTCCATTGAACCAAACTCAGTGGTGTCCCGAGAGGCCCCTCCCAACACCACAGTATCCCTGAATTCTCAGAGGCTCCGTGAGAAGCTACCTGAGGTCACTGGCACAAGTCGAGGGAACCCAGAGTTTCCTGAAGTAACCCGAGAAAGACTTGGAGAGTCCTTTTTCAACGTCTCTTGATGCCCGATTCCCCTACCATGACTCCAGAGCAAGGACGCGCTCCCCTCGCCACAAGCAGGAAAACTGACTTCCCTAGTACCACACAAGAGGCTCCCTGAGTACCCCATCGTACCTCGTGAGAAAACCCCCACTGGCGCCGCAGTTCGAGAAAAACCACAAGATGCCCCCTTCAAGGAGAGATGGGGGCCTTCTTTTCCTGCCTGACCTGGAGAGCAATTCCTGGTCCTCTCTCCAAACTTCACAGGAGTATTGACTCCCTTTAGGCCACTCAGTTGGGTCCAAGAAATACCCGGTGCTACTCGAGAGGAGAGCGGAGTCCTTTGCTTCCCTGGAGACGAGGCCTGACTCCCCGGGTGAGTTTGGAATGCAACCCCGAGATCCATGTCACCCCTGGAGTGGAACATTATGTCCTAGACACAAGCCTAGATGAGGTCTATTTTGCCCTACAGTGACTCGAGCAACCTCCATCTCTCCCTCACAATTTGAATGGAAGATTGGTCTTCCCACGGTCAACACAAGAGGAAGTCTGAATTTCCCATCGTAATTCGAGAATTCAGCCTCAAGTCTTAAAAACCATGTGGTTCCCCCTTCGTCGCAATATGAGGCCCTTGCCAGCTAGAGTCTCAAGAGAAGTCCCACGTTCCATCTTAAAGTTCGAAATGCTACTTGGCACACTTGATGTGACCCCAAAGTTCCCCAACATACCGGTCTCACTCCAGGGGAACACCGAAGTTCCCGGTGTCTCCAGGGAAGTCCCATGTTCCGCCCTGAAGGGCGACACGGTACATGACACCCTTGATGCGACCGCAAAAGTTCCCCGACACGCTGGGTTCCCTGGAGGGGAACACCGAGGGTCCCGGCACCACTTCATCTGAGCCCCTTCTCCCCTCCTGATCACGACAGGAGAGTCGATTCCCCTGCGTGGTCTGGAAGGGGTTCCCGGCCTTCCTGGCGCACCTCAGGATGAGGCCGGTCTCAGGAGGAAATTCGAGAGTAGCCACATGTGAGGTGCCACGTGCCGAACGACTCCGATTTTCCGGTCCGCTCTTGATAAGAACCCGATGCCCGGACACCTCTTCGAAGGCAACCCTGTGGGTGAAGGCACAACACGAAGGGGCACTGACACCCCCGTGCATCATCCGGAAAAACCCGCAGGGTCTACACACAGCTCGACAAGGGGCCTGAGACTCCCGGAACAACTCGAGAGGCAACCAGAATTCCATTCCTCAGACAAGACGAGGCATGACTCTCCTGTCCCAACACTGCAGGCACCGTGCAGTCGGAGTCCGAATCCGAGAGGAAGCCTGAGGTTCCTGCCTCCCCTCGAGATGAGGCCCTCTTCCATTGCGCCGAACCCAGCAGAGTCCCGAGAGGCCCTGCCAACTACACAGCATCCCTCACCTCTCAGAGGCACCGTGGGAAGTTCCCTAAGGTCCCCTGCAGAAGTCGAGGGAAACGAGGGTTTCCCGCCGCAACCCGAGAAAGACCTCGAGAGTCCTTCTTCAACGCCTCTTGAGGACCTAGCCGTTTCCCATGACTCGAGAGTGATGACCAGCTCCCCCTCGCCATGCGCATGGAGACCTGACTTGCCTGGCGCCGCACGAGAGGCTCCCTGAGGTCCTCATCATGCCTCGTGAGAAAACCCCCATGGGAGCAGCAGCCTGAGGAAACCCATGAGACGCCCCCGTCATCGCGAGATGAGGGCCTTCTTTTCTTGCCTGGCCTGGAGAGCAATCCCGAGTCCTCTCTCCAAACTGAAGAGGAGGCTCGACACCCTTGAGTCCACTCAGTGGGCTCCAAGAGATCCGTGTCGCGACTTGAGAGGAAAGCGGAGTCTTTGCTTCCCCTCCAGGCGATTCCTGACCCCCCGGGGGAGTCTGGAATGGAAACCCGTGATCCCTGTCTTCCCTTGAGAGGAATATTAGGTCCTGGACACACGCCTCGATGAGGTCTCTTTGGCCCTGTAGTGACTCGAGCAGAACCCCCAGCTTTCCATCGCAACTCGAATTGAAGATTGGGCTTCCCAGGGCCAACCCAAGAGGAAGCCTGAAATTCCTGTCGTTTTTGAGAATCCCAATGCAACTCGAGAAAAACGACGTGGTTCCAACGTCTTCACAGGATGAGGCCCTTGCCCGCTACAGCGTCTCCAGGGAAGTCCCATGTTCCGTCCTGAAGTGGGAAGCGGTACTTGGCTCCCTTGATGCGACCCCTAAAGTTCCCTGAAACGCCGGGTTCCCTCGAGTGGAACACCGAGGGTCCCGGCACCACTTCATCTGAGCCCCATCTCCCCTCCTGATCGCGACAGGAGAATCGATTCCCCTACTTTGTGTGTAAGGTGTTCCCGGCCTTCCCGGCGCACCTCAGGATGATGCTGGTCTCACGAGGAAATTCGAGATGAGCCACGTGGGTGGTGCCACATGCCGAATGACCCCGATTTCCCGGTCCGCTCTTGAAATGAACCCGATGCCCGGACACCTCTTTGAAGGAAACCCTGTGGGGGAAGGCACCAAACGAAGGGGCACTGACACCCCCATGCATCTTCTGGAAACACCCGCAGGTTCCACACACAGCTTGTCAAGGGCCCTGAGACCCCCTGAACGACTCAAGAGGCAAGCAGAGTTCCGTTACTCAGACAAGACGAGGCCTGACTCTCCTGTCCCAACTCTGCAGGGACCCTGCGGTCGGAGTCAGAAATGGAGAGGAAGCCTGAGGTTCCTGCCTCCAATCGAGATGAGGCCCTCTTTCATTTCGTCAACCCTAGTGGAGTCCCGAGAGGCCCCTCTAACTCCTCAGTATCCCTCACCTCTCAGAGGCACCTGGGAAGTTCCCTAAGGTCCCCTGTAGAGGTCGAGGGAAACGAGTGTTTCCCGCCCCAACCCAAGAAAGACCTTGAGAGTCCTTCTTAAATGCCTCTTGAGGCCCTAGTCCCTCCCATGACTCGAGAGCAATGACGCGATCTGCCTGGCCACACGCATGGAGTCAGGCTTCTCTGGCGCCGCACGAGAGGCTCCCTGAACTCCCCATCATATCTCGTGAGAAACCCCACACTGGCGCCGCAGCTCGAGAAAACCCATGAGACGCCCCCGTCATCACGAGAGGAGGGCCATCTTTAACTGCATGGTATGCAGATCAAGCGTGAACCTTCTGTCCAAGCTACACAGGACGCTTGACTCCCTTTAGGCCACTCATTGGGCTCCAAGAGTTACGCGTCCCGACTCGAGAGGATAGTGGAGTCCTTTGCTTCCACTCGAGACGAGGTGTGACCCACCGGGTGAGACTGGAATGCGACCCCGATATCCCTGTCGCCCCTGGAGAGGAACATTACGTCCTGGACCCAAGCCTAGATGAGGACTCTTTGCCCTGAAGTGACTCGAGAGCAACCCCCAGCTCTCTCTGACAAGTTGAATGGAAGATTGGACTTCCTAGGCCAACACAAGAGGAAGCCTGAATTCCCCGTTGTAACTCGAGAATCCCGCCTCAACTCGAGAAAAACCACGTGTTTCCCTCGTCATCGCAATATGAGGCCCTTGCCCGCTACAGCATCTCCAGAGAATTCCCACGTTCCATCTTGAAGTGCGAAACTGTACTTGGCACCCTTGATGCGACCTCAAAAGTGCCGTGATATACCGGTCTCACTCGAGGGGACCACCGAGGTTCCTGGCACCACTTCATCTGAGCCCCTTCTCCCCTTCTGATCGCGAGCGGTGGGTCGATTCCCCTGCTTTGTCTGCAAGGGGTTCCCGAGCTTCCTGGCGCACCTCAGGATGAGGCCGGTCTCCCGAGGAAATTCGAGACGTAGCCTCGTGGGTGGTACCACATGCTGAAAGACCCCAATTTTCCGGTACGCTCTTGAAAAGAACCCGATGCCCGGAAACCTCTTTGAAGGCAACCCTGTGGATGAAGGCACAACACGAAGGGGCACTGACACCCCCGTGCATCGTCCGGAAAAACCCGCAGGTTCCACACTCAGCTCAACAAGTGGCCTGTCACTCCGTGAACAACTCGAAAGGCAAGGGGAAATCCATTCTTCAACAGAAGACGAGGCGTGACTCTCTTGTCCATACTCTGCAGGTACCCTGCGAACCGAGTCAGATATGGAGAGGACCCCTGAGGTTCCTGCCTCCATTCGAGATGAGGCCCTCTTCGATTGCACCAAACCCAGTTGAGTAACGAAAGGCCCCTCCCAAATCCACAGTGTCCCTGACTTCTCAGAGGCACCCTTAGACCTTCCTGAGATCACCGGCACAAGTCGAGGGAACCAAGGGTTTCCTGCCCCAACCCGTAAAAGACCTCGAGAGTCCTTCTTCAACGCGTCTTGAGGTGCGATTCCCCTACCATGACTCGAGAGCAATGACGCGCTCCCCCTAGCCACGCGCATAGAAACCTGACTTCCCTGGCGCCACAGGAGAGGCCCCCTGAGCTCCCCATTATACCTCGTGATCAACACCACACTGGAGCCGCAGCTCGAGAATACCCACGAGACGCCCCAGTCCTCACGAGATGAGGGCCTTCTTTTGCTGTATGGCCTGGAGAGCAATCCTGAGTCCTCTCTCCAAACTCCACAGGAGGCTTGACTCATTTTAGGCCACACAGTGAGCTCCAAGATATACCCGTCGCGACTTGACAGGAGAGCGGTGTCCTTGGCTTCCCCTCGAGACGAGGCCTGACTCCCCGGGTGAGTCGAGAATGCAATGTTGAGATCGCTTTCGCCCCAGCAGAGGAACATTAGGTCCTGGACACAAGCCTAGATGAGGTCTATTTGGCCCTGCAGTGTCTCGAGAGGAATCCCCAGTTCTAACTCGCAATTCGAATGAAAACTGGACTTCCCTGGGCCAGTTGAAGAGGAAGCCTGAATTCCCGGTTGTAACTCGAGAATCCCGCCCCAACTCAAGAAAAACCACGTGGTTCCCCCGTCATCGAAAGATGAGGCCCTTGCCCGCTACAGCGTCTCAAGAGAAGTCCCACGTTCCGTATTGAAGAGCGAAAAGTTACTTGGAACCTTTGATGCGACCCCAAAAGTTCCCCGACATACCAGTCTCACTTGAGGAGAACACCGAGGTTCCCGGCACCACTTCATCTGAGACTCTTCTCCCCTCTTGATCGTGACAGGAGGTTCGATTCCCCTGCTTTGTCTGGAAGGCGTTCCCGACCTTCCTGGTGCACATCAAGATGAGGCCAGTCTCACGACGAAATTCGAGACATAGCCTCGTGCGTGGTGCGGCATGCCAAAAGACCCCGATTCCCTGGTCCGCTCTTGATAAGAACCCGATGGCAGAACCCAACTCGAAGGCAATCCTGTGGAACAAGGCACAACACGAAGGGGCAGTGACACCCCAGTGCATCGTCCAGAAAAACCCGCAAGTTCCACATACAAATCGACAAGTGGCCTGTCACCCCATGAACAACGCGAGAGTCAAGCGGAGTTCCATTCCTCCACACAAGACGAGGCCTGACTCTCCTGTCCCAACTCTGCAGGGACTCTGCGATCCGAGTCAGATCCGGCGCATTCGAAGCCAGGAGAGGAACCCTGTGGTTCCTGCCTCAACTTGTCATGAGGCCCTCTTCCATTGCACCAAACCCAGTGGAGTTCCGAGAGGCCCCTCCCAACTCCACAGTGACCCTGACTTCTCAGAGGCACGCTGAGAAGCTTCCTGAGGTCACTGGCACAAGACGATGGAACCCAGGGTTTCCTGCTGCAACCCAAGAAAGACCTCGAGAGTCCTTCTTTAACACGTCTTCAGGCCTAATTCCCCTACCATGACTCGAGAACAATGACGGGCTCCCTCTCACCACGTGCATAGAGACCTGACTGCCCTGGCACCACATGAGAGGCTCACTGAGCTCCCAGTCTCACTTCCTGAGAAACCCCACACTAGCGCCACAGCTCGAGAAAACCTACGAGAAGCCCCAGTCATCGGGAGATGAGGGCCTTCATTTCCTGCATTAGCTGGAGAGCAATCCCGTGTCCTCCCTCCAAACACCAGAGGAGGTTTGACTCCCTTTAAGCCACTCAGTGGGCTCCAAGACATACCCGTCCGACTCGAGAGGAGAGCAGAGTCCTTTGCTTCCCCTCGAGACGAGGCCTGACTCCAGGGTGAGTCTGGAATGCAACCCCGAGATTCCTGTCGCCCCTTGACATGAACATTAGGTCCTGCACACAAGCCTTGGTGGGGTCTCTTTTGCCTTCAGTGACTAGAGCGCACCTCCAGCTCTTCCTCGAATCTCGAATGGAAGATAAGACTTTTGTGGGCCAACACAAGAGGAAGCATGAATTCCCTGTGGTAACTCAAATATCCCACCGCAACTAGAGAAAAACCAAGTGGTTCCCCAGTCATTCCAAGATGAGGCCCTTGCCCGCTGGAGCACCCCAAGAGAAGTCCCACGTTCCAATTTGAAGAGCGAAACGGTACTTGGAACGCGTTATGCGACCCCAAAAGTTACCCGACATACCTGTCTCACTTGAGGGAAACACCGAGGTTCCCAGCAGCACTTCATCTGAGCCACTTCTCCGCTCCTGATCTCCACAGGAGGGTCGATTCCTCTGCTTTGTCTGGAAGGGTTTCATGACCTTCGCGGCACACCTCAGGATGAGGCCGGTTTCATGAGGAAATTCGAGACTAGCCACGTGGGTGGTGTCAAATGCTGAACGACCCCGATTTCCCAGTCCGCTCTTCATAAGAACGCGATGCCCGGACACCTCTTCGAAGGCAACCCTGTGGATGAAGACACAAAACGAAGGGTCACTGACACCCCCATGCATCGTCTGGAAAAACCTGCAGATTCCACACACAGTTTGACAAGGGGCCTGAAACCCCATGAACAACTCGAGAGGCAAGCGGAGTTCCATTCCTCAGAAAAGACATAGCCTGACTCTCCTGTCCCAACTCTGCAGGGACACTACGATCAGAGTCAGAATTGGAGAGGAAGCCTGAGGTTCCTGCCTCCACTCGAGATGAGGCCCTCTTCCATTGCGACAAACCCAGTGGAGTCCCGAGAGGCCCCGCCAAATCCACAGCGTCCCTCACCCCTCAGAGGCACCCTGGGAAGTTTCCTCAGGTCCCCGGCAGAATTCGGGGGAAACGAGGGTTTCCCGCTGCAACCCGAGAAAGACATCGAGAGTCCTTCTTCAACGCGTCTTGAGGCCCTAGTCCCCTCTCATGACTCGAGAACAATAACGCGCTCCTTCTCGCCACATGCATGGAGACATGACTTCCCTGGAACCGCACGAGAGGCTCCCTGAGATCCTCGTCGTGCCTCGGGAGAAAACCCCCACGGGTGCCGCAGCTCGAGGAACCCCCTGAGATGCCCCCCTCCTCGCGAGGTGAGGGCCTTCTTTTCCTGCCTGGCCTGGAGAGTAATCACGAGTCCTCTCTCAAAAGTGAAGAGGAGGCTGCACTCCCTTGAGGCCACTCAGGGGGCACCAAGATATCCGCGTCGCGACTCGGGAGGAGAGCGGAGTCCTTTGCTTCCCCTCGAGGCGAGGCCTGACTCCCCGGGGGAGCATGGGATGCAACTTCGAGATCCTTGTCTTCCCTGGAGAGGAGCATTAGGTCCTGGACACAGGCCTAGATGAGGTCTCTTTGGCCCTGCAGTGACTCGAGCGCAACCCCCAGCTTTCCCTCGCAACCCGAGGGGAAGATTGGGCTTCCCAGGGCCAACCCAAGGGGAAGGCTGAGATCCCCGTCGTAACTCGAGAATCCCGCCGCAACTCGAGAAAAACCACGTGGTTCCCACCTCTTGGCAAGATGAGGCCCTTGCCCGCGACGGCGTCTCAAGGGAAGTCCCCTGTTCCGTCCTGAAGGGCGAAACGGTCCCTGACAGCCTTCCTGCGACCCCCAAAAGTCCCCCGACACGCCGGGGTCCCCCGAGGGGAACACCGAGGGTCCCGGCACCGCTTCCTCTGAGCCCCTTCTCCCCTCCTGATCGCGACAGGAGAGGCGATTCCACTGCGTGGTCTGGAAGGGGTTCCCGGCCTTCCCGGCGCACCTCAGGATGAGGCCGGTCTCACGAGGAAATTCGAGACGAGCCACGTGGGTGGGACCACATGCCGAACGCCCCCAATTCCCCGGTCCGCTCTTGAGAAGGACCCGAGGCCCGGACCCCTCTTCGAAGGCAACCCTGTGGGTGAAGGCACAACACGAAGGGGCACTGCCACCCCCGTGCATCGTCCGCAAAGACCCGCGGGTTCCACACACAGCTCGACGAGGGGCCTGAGACCCCCTAAGCAACTCGAGAGGCCAGCGGGGTTCCCTTCCTCAGACAAGACGAGGCCTGACTCTCCTGTCCCAACTCTGCAGGGACCCTGCAGTCGGAGTCCGAAACGCAGAGGAAGCCTGAGGTTCCTGCCTCCCCTCGAGGTGAGGCCCTCTTCCGTTGCGCCAGACCCAGCGGAGTCCCGAGGGGCCCCGCCACCTCCACAGGATCCCTCGCCTCTCAGAGGCACCCTGGCAAGTTCCCTAAGGTCCCCGGCAGAAGGCGAGGGACACGAGGGTTTCCCGCCGCCCCCCGAGAAAGACCTCGAGAGTCCTTCTTCAACGCGTCTCGAGGCCCTAGTCCCCTCCCGTGACTCGAGAGCCAGGACACGCTCCCCCTCGCCATGCGCATGGAGACCTGACTTCCCTGGCGCCGCACGAGAGGCTCCCTGAGATCCTCGTCGTGCCTCGGGAGAAAACCCCCACGGGCCCCGCAGCTCGAGGAAACCCCGGAGACGCCCCCGTCCTCGCGAGCTGAGGGCCTTCTTTTCCTGCATGGCCTGGAGAGCAATCCCGGGTCCTCTCTCCAAACGGAAGAGGAGGCTGGACTCCCTTGAGGCCGCTCAGGGGGCTCCAAGAGACCCGCGTCGCGACTCGAGAGGAGAGCGGAGTCCTTGGCTTCCCCTCGAGACGAGGCCTGACTCCCCGGGGGAGCCTGGAATGCAACCCCGAGACCCCTGCCTTCCCTGGAGAGGAATATTAGGTCCCGGACACACGCCTAGGTGAGGTCTCTTCGGCCCTGCAGTGACTCGAGCGCAACCCCCAGCTTTCCCTCGCAACCCGAGGGGAAGATTGGGCTTCCCAGGGCCAACCCAAGGGGAAGGCTGAGATCCCCGTAGTAACTCGAGAATGCCGCCGCAACTCGAGAAAAACCACGTGGTTCCCACCTCTTGGCAAAATGAGGCCCTTGCCCGTGACGGCGTCTCAAGGGAATTCCCCTGTTCCGTCCTGAAGGGCGAAACGGTCCCTGACAGCCTTCCTGCGACCCACAAAAGTCCCCCGACACGCCGGGGTCCTCCGAGGGGAACACCGAGGGTCCCGGCACCACTTCCTCTGAGCCCCTTCTCCCCTCCTGATCGCGACAGGAGAGGCGATTCCACTGTGTGGCCTGGAAGGGGTTCCCGGCCTTCCAGGCGCACCTCAGGATGAGGCCGGTCTCACGAGGAAATTCGAGACGAGCCACGTGGGTGGGGCCACATGCCGAACGCCCCCGATTCCGCGGTCCGCTCTTGAGAAGGACCCGAGGCCCGGACCCCTCTACGCAGGCAACACTGTGGGTGAAGGCACAACACGAAGGGGCACTGCCACCCCCGTGCATCGTCCGCAAAGACCCGCGGGTTCCACACACAGCTCGACGAGGGGCCTGAGACCCCCTGAGCAACTCGAGAGGCCAGCGGGGTTCCCTTCCTCAGACAAGACGAGGCCTGACTCTCCTGTCCCAACTCTGCAGGGACCCTGCGGTCGGAGTCCGAAAAGGAGAGGAAGCCTGAGGTTCCTGCCTGCCCTCGAGCTGAGGCCCTCTTCCGTTGCGCCAGACCCAGCGGAGTCTCGAGGGGCCCCGCCAACTCCACAGGATCCCTCGCCTCTCAGAGGCACCCTGGTAAGTTCCCTAAGGTCCCCGGCAGAAGGCGAGGGAAACGAGGGTTTCCCGCCGCCCCCCGAGAAAGACCTCGAGAGTCCTTCTTCAACGCGTCTCGAGGCCCTAGTCACCTCCCGTGACTCGAGAGCCAGGACGCGCTCCCCCTCGCCACGCGCATGGAGACCTGACTTCCCTGGCGCCGCACGAGAGGCTCCCTGAGATCCTCGTCGTGCCTTGGGAGAAAACCCCCACGGGCGACGCAGCTCGAGGAAACCCCTGAGTCGCCCCCGTCCTCGCGAACTTAGGGCCTTCTTTTCCTGCATGGCCTGGAGAGCAATCCCGGGTCCTCTCTCCAAACGGAAGAGGAGGCTGGACTGCCTTGAGGCCGCTCAGGGGGCTCCAAGAGACCCGCGTCGCGACTCGAGAGGAGAGCGGAGTCCTTGGCTTCCGCTCGAGACGAAGCCTGACTCCCCGGGGGAGCCTGGAATGCAACCCCGAGATCCCTGCCTTCCCTGGAGAGGAATATTAGGTCCCGGACACACGCCTAGGTGAGGTCTCTTCGGCCCTGCAGTGACTCGAGCGCAACCCCCAGCTTTCCCTCGCAACCCGGGGTGAAGATTGGGCTTCCCAGGGCCAACCCAAGGGGAAGGCTGAGATCCCCGTCGTAACTCGAGAATCCCGCCGCAACTCGAGAAAAACCACGTGGTTCCCACCTCTTTGCAAGATGAGGCCCTTGCCCGCGACGGCGTCTCAAGAGAAGTCCCCTGATCCGCCCTGAAGGGCGAAACGGTCCCTGACAGCCTTCCTGCGACCCACAAAAGTCCCCCGACACGCCGGGGTCCCCCGAGGGGAACACAGAAAGTCCCGGCACCGCTTCCTCTGAGCCCCTTCTCCCCTCCTGATCGCGACAGGAGAGGCGATTCCACTGCGTGGTCTGGAAGGGGTTCCCGGCCTTCCCGGCGCACCTCAGGATGAGGCCAGTCTCACGAGGAAATTCGAGACGAGCCACGTGGGTGGGGCCACATGCCGAACGCCCCCGATTCCCCGGTGCGCTCTTGAGAAGGACCCGAGGCCCGGACCCCTCTTCGAAGGCAACCCTGTGGGTGAAGGCACAACACGAAGGGGCACTGCCACCCCCGGGCATCGTCCGCAAAGACCCGCGGGTTCCACACACAGCTCGACGAGGGGCCTGAGACCCCCTGAGCAACTCGAGAGGCCAGCGGGGTTCCCTTCCTCAGACAAGACGAGGCCTGACTCTCCTGTCCCATCTCTGCAGGGACCCTGCGGTCGGAGTCCGAAACGGAGAGGAAGCCTGAGGTTCCTGCCTCCCCTCGAGGTGAGGCCCTCTTCCGTTGCGCCAGACCCAGCGGAGTCCCGAGAGGCCCCTCTAACTCCTCAGTATCCCTCACCTCTCAGAGGCACCTGGGAAGTTCCCTAAGGTCCCCTGTAGAGGTCGAGGGAAACGAGTGTTTCCCGCCCCAACCCAAGAAAGACCTTGAGAGTCCTTCTTAAATGCCTCTTGAGGCCCTAGTCCCTCCCATGACTCGAGAGCAATGACGCGATCTGCCTGGCCACACGCATGGAGTCAGGCTTCTCTGGCGCCGCACGAGAGGCTCCCTGAACTCCCCATCATATCTCGTGAGAAACCCCACACTGGCGCCGCAGCTCGAGAAAACCCATGAGACGCCCCCGTCATCACGAGAGGAGGGCCATCTTTAACTGCATGGTATGCAGATCAAGTGTGAACCTTCTGTCCAAGCTACACAGGACGCTTGACTCCCTTTAGGCCACTCATTGGGCTCCAAGAGTTACGCGTCCCGACTCGAGAGGATAGTGGAGTCCTTTGCTTCCACTCGAGACGAGGTGTGACCCACCGGGTGAGACTGGAATGCGACCCCGATATCCCTGTCGCCCCTGGAGAGGAACATTACGTCCTGGACCCAAGCCTAGATGAGGACTCTTTGCCCTGAAGTGACTCGAGAGCAACCCCCAGCTCTCTCTGACAAGTTGAATGGAAGATTGGACTTCCTGGGCCAACACAAGAGGAAGCCTGAATTCCCCGTTGTAACTCGAGAATCCCGCCTCAACTCGAGAAAAACCACGTGTTTCCCTCGTCATCGCAATATGAGGCCCTTGCCCGCTAGAGCATCTCCAGAGAATTCCCACGTTCCATCTTGAAGTGCGAAACTGTACTTGGCACCCTTGATGCGACCTCAAAAGTGCCGTGACATACCGGTCTCACTCGAGGGGACCACCGAGGTTCCCGGCACCACTTCATCTGAGCCCCTTCTCCCCTTCTGATCGCGAGCGGTGGGTCGATTCCCCTGCTTTGTCTGCAAGGGGTTCCCGACCTTCCCGGCGCACCTCAGGATGAGGCCGGTCTCCCGAGGAAATTCGAGACGTAGCCTCGTGGGTGGTACCACATGCTGAAAGACCCCAATTTTCCGGTACGCTCTTGAAAAGAACCCGATGCCCGGAAACCTCTTTGACGGCAACCCTGTGGATGAAGGCACAACACGAAGGGGCACTGACACCCCCGTGCATCGTCCGGAAAAACCCGCAGGTTCCACACTCAGCTCAACAAGTGGCCTGTCACTCCGTGAACAACTCGAAAGGCAAGGGGAAATCCATTCCTCCACGGAAGACGAGGCGTGACTCTCTTCTCCATACTCTGCAGGTACCCTGCGACCCGAGTCAGATATGGAGAGGACCCCTGAGGTTCCTGCCTCCATTCGAGATGAGGCCCTCTTCGATTGCACCAAACCCAGTTGAGTAACGAAAGGCCCCTCCCAAATCCACAGTGTCCCTGACTTCTCAGAGGCACCCTTAGAAGTTGCCTGAGGTCACCGACACAAATCAAGGGAACCCAGGGTTCCCTGCCGCAACCCGAGAAAGACCTCAAGAGTCCTTCTTCAATGTGTCTTGAGGCCCGATTCGCCTACTATGACTCGAGAGCAATCACGCACTCCCCTTCACCACACGCACGGAGACCTGACGTCCCTAGCACCACACGAGAGGCTCTCTGAGCTCCCCGTTGTAACTCGTGAGAAATCTTATACTGGCGCCGCAGCTGGAGAAAACCCACGAGATGCCCCCATCATCGCGAGATGAGGGCCTTTTTTCCTGCATGGCCAGGAAAACAATCCCGAGTCATCCCCAAACTCCATAGGAGGCTTCACTCCCTTTACGCCACGCAGTGGGCTCCAAGAGATACCCGTCGCGACTCGACAGGAGAGTGGAGTCCTTTTTTTCCCCTCAAGACGAGGCCTGACTCTCCGGGTGAGTCGAGAATGCAACCCTGAGATCCCTGTTGGCCCAGTAGTGGAACACTAGGTCCTGGACACAAGCGTAGATGAGGTCTATTTTGCCCTGCAGTGACTGGAGAGCAATCCCCAGTTCTAACTTGCAACTCGAATGGAATACTGGATTTTCCTGGCGCCATACAAGAGGCTCCCTGAGATCCCCGTGGTACTTCATGAGACACCCCACACTGGCGCCGCAGCTCGAGAAAACCCACGAGACGCCACCGTCATCTCGAGATGAGGGCCTTCTTTTCCTGCATGGCCTGGAGTCCAATCCCGAGTCCTCTCTCCAAACTCCACAGGAGGCTTGACTCCCTTTAGTACACACAGTGGGCTCCAAGAGATACCCATCGCGACTCGAGATGAGAGCGGAATTCTTTACTTACCCTCGAGGTGAGAACTGACTCCCCGGATGAGTCTGGAATGCAAACCCGAGATCCCTGTCGCCCCTGGAGAGCAACGTTAGATCCTGGACACAAGCCTAGATTAGGTCTCTTTTGCCCTGCAGTGACTCTAGCGCAATCCCCAGCTCCCCCTCGCAACCCGAATGGAAGATTGGATTTCAAGGCCAACAAGAGGAAGCCTAAATTCCCGGTCATAACTCGAGAATCCCGCCGCAACTCGAGCAAAACCACGTGGTTCTCCCGTCATCGCAAGATGAGGCCCTTGCCCGCTACAGCGTTTCAAAAGATGTCCCAGGTTCCGTCTTGAAATGCGAAACGGTACTTGGCACCCTTGATGCGACCCCAAAAGTCCCCCAACACGCCGGTCTCACTCAAGGGGAACACCGAGGTTCCCGGCACCACTTCATTTAAGCCCCTTCTCCCCTCCTGATCGTGACCGGTGGGTCGATTCCCCTGCTTTGTCTGCAAGGGGGCCCGACCTTCCCTGCACAACTCAGGATGAGGCCGGTCTCATGGGGAAATTCGATACGTAGCTTTGTGGGTGGTGCCACTTGCCGAAAGACTCCAATTTCCCGGTCCGCTCTTGATAAGAATCCGATGCTCGGACACCTCTTGGAAGGCAGCCTTGAGTATGAAGGTACAACACGAAGGGGCACTAACACACCTGTGCATCATCCGGAAAAACGGGCAGGTTACACACACAGCTCGACAAGTGGCCTGTCACCTCGAGAACAACTCGAGAGGCAAGAGGAGTCCCATCCTCCAGAAAAGACGAGGCCTGACTCTCCTGTACCAACATGCAGGGACCCTGCGATCTGAGTCAGAAATGGAGAGGAACACTGAGGTTCCTGCTTCAACTCGAGATGAGTCCCTCTTACATTCCACCAAATGCAGAGGAGTCTCAAGAGGCCCCTCCAAACTGCACAGTATCCCTGACTTCTCAGAGGCACTCTGAGAAGCTCCCTGAGGTCGCAGGCACAAGTCAAGGGAACCCTGGGTTTTATGCAGTGATCCAAGAAAGACCTCGAGAGTCCTTCAACCCGTCTTGAGGCCCGATTACCCTACCATGACTCGAGAGCAATGACGAGCTCCCCCTAGCCATCTCATGGGGACCTGACTTCCCTGGCGCCACACGAGAGGCTCCCTGAGCTCCCTCTCGTACCTCGTCAGAAACCCGGCACTAGCGCAGCAGTCTAGAAAACCCACGAGACGCCGCCATCATCGCGAGATGAGGGCCTTCTTTTCCTGCATGGCCTGGAGAGGAATCCCGAGTCCTCTATCCAAACAGCACAGGAGGCTTGACTCCCTTTAGGGCACACAGTGGGCTCCAAGAGATACCCATCGCGACTCAAAAGGACAGCGGAGTTCTTTGCTTCCCCTCGAGACGAGGCCTGATTCCCCGGGTGAGTCTGGTATGCAACCCCAAGATCCCTGTCTCCCCTAGGGACGAGCATTAAGTCCTGGACACAAGCCTAGATGAGGTCTATTTTGCCCTGCAGTGACTCGAGAGCAATCCCCAGCTCTCCCTTTAAACTCGAATGGAAGATAGGACTTCCCTGGCCCAACACATGAGGAAGACTGTATTCCCCGTCGAAACTCGAGAATCCTGCCACAACTCGAGAAACGCCACGTGGTTCCCCCGTCATCCCAAGATGAGGCCCTTGCCCCCTACAGCGTCTCAAGAGAAGTCCCACGTTCCGTCTTGAAGTGCGAAACGGTATTGGCACCCTTGATGCGCCCTCAAATGTTCCTCGACACACCAGTCTGACTCGAGGAGAACACCGAGGTTCCCGGCACCACTACATCTGGGCCCCTTCTCCCCTCCTGATCGCGACAGGAGGGTCGATTCCCCTGTTTTGTCTTGAAGGGGTTCCCACCTTTCCCGGTGCATCTCAGGATGAGGCCGGTCTCACGAGGATATTCGAGACATAGCCACGTGGATGGTGACACATGCCGAAAGACCCCGATTTCCCGGTCCACTCTTGATAAGATCCTGATGCCCGGACACCTCTTTGAAGATAACCCTTTTGATGAAGGCACAACACTTAGGGGCACTGACACCCCTGGGTATCGTCCGGAGAAACCCGCAGGTACCACACACAGCTCGAGATGTGACCTGTCACCCCGTGAACAACTGGAGAGGCAAGCAGAGTTCCATTCCTCCACACAAGACGAGGCCTGACTCTCCTGTTTGAACTCTGCAGCGAAACTGCGATCCGAGTCAGATCTGGCCCAGGGGAAGTCAGGAGAGGAAACATGAGTTTCCTGCCTCCACTCGAGATGAGGCCCTCTTCCATTGCACCAAACCCAGTGGAGTCCCGAGAGACCCCTCCCAACTGCACAGTATCCCTGACTTCTCAGAGGCACCCTTAGACCTTCCTGAGATCACCGGCACAAGTCGAGGGAACCAAGGGTTTCCTGCCCCAACCCGTAAAAGACCTCGAGAGTCCTTCTTCAACGCGTCTTGAGGTGCGATTCCCCTACCATGACTCGAGAGCAATGACGCGCTCCCCCTAGCCACGCGCATAGAAACCTGACTTCCCTGGCGCCACAGGAGAGGCTCCCTGAGCTCCCCATTATACCTTGTGAGCAACACCACACTGGAGCCGCAGCTCGAGAATACCCACGAGACGCCCCAGTCCTCACGAGATGAGGGCCTTCTTTTGCTGTATGGCCTGGAGAGCAATCCTGAGTCCTCTCTCCAAACTCCACAGGAGGCTTGACTCATTTTAGGCCACACAGTGAGCTCCAAGATATACCCGTCGCGACTTGACAGGAGAGCGGTGTCCTTGGCTTCCCCTCGAGACGAGGCCTGACTCCCCGGGTGAGTCGAGAATGCAATGCTGAGATCGCTTTCGCCCCAGCAGAGGAACATTAGGTCCTGGACACAAGCCTAGATGAGGTCTATTTGGCCCTGCAGTGTCTCGAGAGCAATCCCCATTCTAACTCACAATTCGAATGAAAACTGGACTTCCCTGGGCCAGTTGAAGAGGAAGCCTGAATTCCCGGTTGTAACTCGAGAATCCCGCCCCAACTCAAGAAAAACCACGTGGTTCCCCCGTCATCGAAAGATGAGGCCCTTGCCCGCTACAGCGTCTCAAGAGAAGTCCCACGTTCCGTATTGAAGAGTGAAAAGTTACTTGGAACCCTTGATGCGACCCCAAAAGTTCCCCGACATACCAGTCTCACTTGAGGAGAACACCGAGGTTCCCGGCACCACTTCATCTGAGACTTCTCCCCTCTTGATCGCGACAGGAGGTTCGATTCCCCTGCTTTGTCTGGAAGGCGTTCCCGACCTTCCTGGTGCACATCAAGATGAGGCCAGTCTCACGACGAAATTCAAGACATAGCCTCGTGGGTGGTGCGGCATGCCAAAAGACCCCGATTCCCTGGTCCACTCTTGATAAGAACCCGATGGCAGAACCCAACTCGAAGGCAATCCTGTGGAACAAGGCACAACACGAAGGGGCAGTGACACCCCAGTGCATCGTCCAGAAAAACCCGCAAGTTCCACATACAAATCGACAAGTGGCCTGTCACCCCATGAACAACGCGAGAGTCAAGTGGAGTTCCATTCCTCCACACAAGACGAGGCCTGACTCTCCTGTCCCAACTCTGCAGGGACTCTGCGATCCGAGTCAGATCCGGCGCATTCGAAGCCAGGAGAGGAACCCTGTGGTTCCTGCCTCAACTTGTCATGAGGCCCTCTTCCATTGCACCAAACCCAGTGGAGTTCCGAGAGGCCCCTCCCAACTCCACAGTGACCCTGACTTCTCAGAGGCACGCTGAGAAGCTTCCTGAGGTCACTGTCACAAGTCGATGGAACCCAGGGTTTCCCGCCGCCCCCCGAGAAAGACCTCGAGAGTCCTTCTTCAACGCGTCTCCAGGCCCTAGTCCCCTCCCGTGACTCGAGAGCCATGACGCGCTCCCCCTCGCCATGCGCATGGAGATCTGACTTCCCTGGCGCCGCACGGGAGGCTCCCTGAGATCCTCGTCGTGCCTCGGGAGAAAACCCCCACGGGCGCCGCAGCTCGAGGAAACCCCTGAGACGCCCCCGTCCTCGCGAGCTGAGGGCCTTCTCTTCCTGCATGGCCTGGAGAGCAATCCCGGGTCCTCTCTCCAAACGGAAGAGGAGGCTGGACTCCCTTGAGGCCGCTCAGGGGGATCCAAGAGATCCGGGTCGCGACTCAAGGGGAGAGCGGAGTCCTTGGCTTCCCCTGGAGACGAGCCCTGACTCCCCGGGGTAACCTGGAATGCAACCCCGAGATCCCTGCCTTCCCTGGAGAGGAATATTAGGTCCCGGACACATGCCTAGATGAGGTGTCTTGGGCCCTGCAGTGACTCGAGCGCAATCCCCAGCTTTCCCTCGCAACTCGAGGGGAAGATTGGGCTTCGCAGGGCCAACCCAAGAGGAAGCCTGAGATCCCCGTCGTAACTCAAGAATCCGCCGCAACTGGAGAAAAACCACGTGGTTCCCACGTCTTCGCAAGATGACGCCCTTGCCCGCGACGGCGTATGAAGGGAAGTCCCCTGTTCCGCCCTGAAGGGCGAAACGGTCCCTGACAGCCTTCATGCGACCCCCAAAAGTTCCTCGACACGCCGGGTTCCCTCGAGGGTAACACCGAGGGTTCTGGCCCCACTTCATCTGAGCCCCTTCTCCCCTCCTGATGGCGACAGGAGAGTCGATCCCCCTGCGTTGTCTGGAAGGCTCCCCGGCCTTCCCGGCATACCTCAGGATGTAGCCGGCCTCACTAGAAAATTTGAGACTAGCCCCGTGGGTGGTCCCACATGCCGAAAGACCCCGATTTCCCTGTACGCTCTTGAAAAGAACCCGAGGCCCGGACACCTCTTCGAAGGCAACCCAGTGGGTGAAGGCACAACACGAAGGGGCACTGTCACCGTCGTGCATCGTCCGGAAACACCCGCAGGTTCCACACACAGCTGAACAAGGGGCCTGAGACCCCCTGAACACCTCGACAGGCAAGCGGAGTTCCCTTCCTCAGACAAGACGATTCCTGACTCTCCTGTCCCAACTCTGCAGGGACCCTGCGGTCGGAGTCCGAAACGGAGAGGAAGCCTGAGGTTCCTGCCTTCCCTGGAGATGAGGCCCTCTTCCATTGCGCCAAACCCAGCGTAGTCCTGAGAGGCCCCTCCAACTCCACAGCATCCCTCATCTGTCAGAAGCACACTGGGAAGTTCCCTAAGGTCACCGGTAAACTTTTATTGCACAAGGTCCACATGAAAAGGCCCACGCAGCAGGACAGCCACAGATTCTGTCTGCCATTAAAGGGCAGTAAGGTGCCCTCCCCCCTTCTTTGCTGCCTCGGTGGCCACCAGGGTGCAATTCGCGTACCCTTCCCTTTCCCATCCTAGCAGGTGCTCCAGGGCCCGCTGGCCTACAAAGTGCCAGAAGCAGGGCTGGGCCAGCCGGCCAGAATTCAGGGTTCTGTCCCTTGGACTTCCAGCGGACACTAGGCTGCTTGGGAAAACCGCGCAGACTATGAGGTTTTTCAGCAGAGGGGTGGAGTGGTAAAGGCCTTGACCCCAAAGACGAGGCCTTCCTGCGACCGCCAGGTTGGGGAGCTCTGAGACTGTGCCAACACAGGGCGGAATACATGGTTCCCTGCTCCACGCAGTCCCCGTTCCCTTACCTGTGTTCCGCACCCCTCCGCTGTGGCCGATGGATGCCGATCCTTGGGGATCCAGGAGTTCACGAAATGGGCATTCCCAGCCGCAATGGCGACCCCCAACAGCACATCTGGAAAGCCCTCCCCCACCCCCGCCAGGAGCCGACCCCCGCTGCGAACGGACCCCCACCCCGCTCCGCGCCGCCAGGTTTTGCCCCGGCCCTGCTGGGCTCCCGGCGGGTTCCCAGCCACATTGGCGACCCCCGGGAGCACAACAGGGACCGACCCCCCACCCACAGCGAGCGGAATCTCGACCTGTGCAGCCCAGGTTTACCCCACCCTGGCTGCGCTCCCGGCGTGTTTCCAGCCGCAGTGGCCATCCCTGAGAGCACAACTGGGAAGCCCTCCCCTACCCCCTCCAGGAGCCGACACCCGCCCTGTGCCGCCCGGGTTCGCCGCGCCCCTGCCGCGCTCCAGGGGCGCTGCCCACCTTCACCAGCGGCTCTCGGTGAGCCCCGTCCCCACGCCCGGTTCCAGGAGAGGCTCTCGGACCTCGCTGCTGCTGCCAGGTCAAACATGAGGACAATACATACACCCCACAGAGACAATCCAAGCTGTCTATGATTTAGGGATAAAACGAGGACTACAGAAAGGCAAGATGACCTGACCTAGGAGGGCCATGATATTCTATAGAACCAGACAAAGTTGGTTACCAAGGAAACTTTTTTCCTTGGAACCCGGAAAGCTGGTTCTTTGCATATGCAATGACCAACAATTAGCTTGTTACCCAAGCCTGCCTTACTGCCACCCCCATCCCCCCACTCCCCAGAAGACTGGCTCAAAGAAATATTTTAAATCTCAGGCGGAAACCTGGAAGATGTCTTGTCTGTCTGTTTGGATTAAGGTATGTGTCAGTGTGAGCCTTGTGTTTTTTGATAATATTGCTCAAGTTCTGTGTTCTGATTTCAATGGTCTCAAGACAAGGCAGCCCTTCCAAATCAAACTGCTGGAAATACAAGAAAACATTGACCTAAATGAATGTCAGAGTCCCGTGAACTGGGAACTGGTCAATATTAAATATCTAGTATTTTTGGTTTTGCTCCTCCATTATAGACATGTCTAAGAGTCAACAACATTAAGCACAACATGTTCATAGTGCCTAGGTTTCTTTTGAGGTAAAAATTGCTCTATTGTTATATCTGTCACAAGCTTGTCAGCAAGAAACTACCTGGAAACGACAACAACAAAAGTAAAAAATGTAAATGTGATATGAGCTTTTAGACAAACTCTTTACAATAATTATACTCTAAAATATCTGCCTCTCATAGTCTTGATTGAAGGCAGAGGAGAAGGGGATGACAGAGGATACGATGGTTGTATGGCATCACTGACTCGATGGACATGAGTTTGAGCAAGCCCCTGGAGTTGGTGACGGACACGGAAGCCTAGCGTCCTTCAGGCCACGGGGTCCCAAAGAGTCAGACACGACTGAGCAACTGAACTGAACTGAACTAACAAACGTTTCTCCAGGTGTTTTGGTTACCCGAGTTTCTATCCTTGTGACGACAGTGTATTGAATAGCTAGGTCATTTCCAAATAAATGAAAGTTCTGAAACATTCACGACTTGAAAGGACCTCCCTTTTACACAGAAACAAAAGAGATTTTTGACTCTCCATGAATAGTGTCTGGCACCATCCTGACATGTTAAATGTAAGAAAGCAATTGTTTTGTTTTGTTTTGTTCTGTTCTTGGGGGTGGGGGGAGGGGGGCGGGCTATAGCGAATGCCAATATAAAAGTCAGTTCTTGGTTGCTGAAGGGAAATGTATGACTTGTTATTATAAGAAAGTATGTGGAATGCAATGGCACTTGAGGAAGGAAAACGAAGTAGTTCTGTCTTACAGGTGGCAGTTTCAGGATGGGAGAAGCAAAGGAATGGGTACAGAATGGGATAAGGAGGTTGTAGGGAAAGTGGACCCCCAGAAAAGAGTTCTGTGCCTAGCACAAGTTTTCTTGAGATGTCGAACTGCCTTTGCTAATGGAGTTTAAGTTTCTTTACCTCTTAAGTGATCTCTTCTAGGTTGACCTAGAACAGAAATCTTTGGTTAGCTTTGGCTAAGTGGAGAAGTAGTGTTTCACGGTGACATATGTGATCCTTCCTGACTGTTTGCAGCCCTTTTGATATCGATGCCTTGCTTCTGCTGCTGCTGCCGCCGCCGCTGCTGCTAAGTCGTTTCAGTCGTGTCCGACTCTGTGCGACCCCATAGACGGCAGCCCACCAGGCCCCACAGTCCCTGGGGTTCTCTAGGCAAGAACACTGGAGTGGGTTGCCATTTCCTCCTCCCATGCATGAAAGTGAAAAGTGAACGTGAAGTCGCTCAGTGGTGTCCGACTCTTAACCACCCCATGGACTGCAGCCTACCAGGCTCCTCCATCCATGGGATTTTCCACGCAAGAGTACTGGAGTGGGGTGCCATTGCCTTCTCCCATATCTATGCACAAGCCTGCCTAAATAATTGACTTCTAGCTAGCTTTGGGATGCCAATGACCATCCACCCTTACCAGGCAACAGAGAAGGGAAAAACACTTACCACAGGAGGTCCTGGTAAGGAACAAGGAACTAACAAGCTCCCGCCAACCAGGATTCTGCAGAGGTCAACAAGAGGTCAGTAAGAGATGGAAGACTGCAGTCCAGAGGTCCTAGCAACTTCCATCTTGCAGCAGAGACCCAGCATAGTCAAAACGAATTCAATGTTGCAAAAAATAAGTAAACAAATAAAGGACAGAAGTCCTTTGAACACATGACTGAGATTAGGGGTGAGGCAGTACATGTACGGTGCCCGGAAAATCTTAAAGTATGAGAAAGGAAAGAATTTAAAGACAACTATCAAGCTGTCCGAACTGATAAAAACGAAAGATTACACAGTTTTTTCTGTATATATTAGCAGATAATAATCTGAAAAGGAATTTTAAAAAATTCCCTTTCAATAATGTCAACATGAATACAACACTTTGCCATGGATGTAACGAGGATGACAAGACTGGCACACTGGAAATTATACACCCTGGCTGAAAACTATCCTGAATACATGGACAGATATTCCATAACAATGGAAAGACTTAAGATGGCAATACCATGGAATGCATCTTCAATCTGAAATGAAGATTTGATATGATTTGATCGCTCAGAGCTTTTGTGTCATCAATTGTTATTAAAGTATAAATGAGATAGAGAAAGCTGCTGACTTAGACTTGAGGCGGGGTGTACGCCCTGCTGGGCTCTAGCCAGATATTCTACAGGCACTAGCAGTCAGCTAAGGAAAGAAAGGCACTGTCTCAGGGAATGGCACCAGGCCCCTCCCCCACGACATGCCTTGAGGTCACATTGGCAGCAGGTGAGTCATCCTGGGCCAAAAACTGATTGACATGAATCTTGAAGAAAGGCAGTATTCCAGGCAAATATATCATTTCCTTAACATAGATTAGGAGAACAAGGTACGAGGAAAACATACTGTTTTGTTCAAGTCGCTTCTGAGCCTATTGGGGGAACCGACCTGAAGCCAGAGTCCAGCGGATATACATAGGATATTTACATCGCTTAAGACAAACATTTCCTCAGGAACAAATGCATTGCTTAGCTCAAGGTTTGTCTGCGAAATTCTTACACATCAGGAGATGGCTCCGAGCTGGGTTTCTACACACAAGAACATGAATGCAAATGACAAGACTGCACAGCCCATCTGCCCCCCTTCCCCACAGCCAGCAGCATTTCCAAGTGACCTCCTAAGGCCTTCCCCAAAATACAGGGGCACCTCTGGGTTTCCTGTTTCAAGCTCTTCGAACACTTTTCTTAAAAAAAAAAAAATCCTCCACACTTCTTGATAGAATGCCACAGTGCAAGGAAAATAGGCCTTCAATACTTAAACCTCCCTGTGCCAAACACTTGGGGCTTGGTTTTGTTTTGTTTTGTTTTTTAATTACACCACCACATAATTTGAACTTTTTACAATTTCTAATTATTCAGTACCAAAACACCAAACTTTTATTGCACAAGGTCCCCATGAAAAGGCCCACGCATCAGGACAGCCACAGATTCTGCCATGAAAGGGCAGCAAGGTGCCCTCCCAACTTCTTTGCTGCCTGGGCGGCCACCAGGGTTTGAAATCCATGCAACCTACTAAGTTTCTAAGGTGCAATTCGTGGACCCTTCCCTTTCCCACCCCAGCAGGTGCTCAAGGGCCCGCTGGCTTACAAAGTGCCAGAAGAGGGCTGGGCCAGCCGGCCAGAGTTCAGTGTTCTGTCCCTTGGACTTCCAGCGGACACTAGGCTGCTTGGAAAAACCGTGCAGACTCTGAGATTTTTCAGCAGAGGGGTGGAGCGGTAAAGGCCTTGACCCCAAAGGCAAGGCCTTTCTGCGACCGCCAGGTTGGGGAGCTCCGAGAATGTGTCAACAGACGGCGGAATACTTGGTTCCCTGCTCCACGCAGTCCCAGTTCCCTTACCTGTGGTCCGCAGCCCTCCACTGCACCCACGGGATGGCGATCCTTGGGGACCCAGGAGCGGACGAAATGGGCGTTCCCAGCCGCAGTTGCAACCCCCGAGAGCGCAACTGGGAACCCCTCCCCATCCCCCCCGTGAGCCGACCCCGCCCCGCTCCGCCAGGGTTAGCCCCGCCCCTGCCGCGCTCCCTGCGCGTTCCCAGCCGCAGTGGCGACCCCGGGAGCACAACTGGGACCGACCCCCACCCAAAGCCATCTGAATCTCGACCCCCGCAGCCCGGGTTTACCTGTCCCGGGTGCGCTCCCGGCGAGTTTTCAGCCTCAGTGTCCACCTCCGAGAGCACAACTGGGAAGCCCGCCCCCACCCCCGCCAGAAGCCGACTCCCGCCCCACGCCGCCCGCGTTTGCCCCGCCCCTGCACGGTCCAGGTACCTTCCCAACTTCTAGCGTTCACGCCCGGGTAGGAGCAGGATGTAGGAGTATGGGAGATGTGTCTGGAGCCTGACAGCCTCAGCTCCGCTCTGGCCTGCCCTTTGGACCTAGGAGCCAGGCCAACTTGCAGAGGGCTTAGGGCCCCATTGTATGCAAACTACCAAGGCCTACCGCAAGGAGAGCTCTGTCCGAGGGAAGGGAAGCGCCCCCAGGCTGCGTTCCCAAGCTGTTGCTTGGCAATGCAGACTCAGCGGTAAACGGAGGGAATCAGGGTCCTAGTGCCCCTGTCTTGGGGAGGAAGCTCCACAGCCAGAGTGTTCCTCCCTTTGTGCCCAGAAAGTGCCTGCCAGACTGGGCTTCCCCGGAGCTCTGTTGCAGAGCAGAGACGTGTGGATGTGTTTTGGGGCCTTGACATGTGCGTTTGGGCTCCCTAGCACAGCCCCAGCGTAGGGGAACCAGCCCCTGAGCAGAGAGCTCCAGGCAGTGCTCTGTGCTCTGGATTGGAAGCCCACTCCCAGCACGCGGGAGAATAGAGTCAGGCCGCCGTCGGGTGCTTGCAAGCCTGTATTGGGAAGGACCGAATGATCTTCCACTCCGGCGGAGCTCCAGATCTGCACCCAGGCGCGATATCGCAGAGCCCCGGCCTAGAGGCTGCTCTGCCTGGGCGAACCTCGCCAAGCCCTTCCCAGCTTCTAGCTTTCGCGCAGGGGAAGGAACAGACTGCGGAAGTGGGGGAGACGTGACTGGCGGGCGCCTTACTGGCCTCAGCTCCGCTCTTCCTTTCCCTTTGCACCTATGATCCATGCCTCCTTGCAGAGGGCTTAGGGACCGAAGGAGAGCTCTGTCAGAGGGAAGGGAAGCGCCCCAGGCTGCATTCCCAAGCTGTTGTTTAGCCGCCCAGACTCAGCGCTGCACAGGGGTAATCAGGCTCTCTGTGGCCGCAGCTTCACACACAGGTGTGTCTCCGTAGGAATCAAGAAAGATCCTGACAGAGTGAGGTTCATTAGAGCTATACTAAAGAGCAAAGGCTTGTCCATGTGGTCTTGCCTTCCCCTGTGCCTTTGGGTCTCCAGGCTCGGCCCCAGCTCCGTGGAAACAACCCCTGAGAAAATATCTTCAAGATCCACTTTTCCCAGTGTCTGGGAACCGGGGTTCGTAGGAGGAGAGAAAAGCACGCCTCCATCGGGAACGAAAAGGCAGTCCACCTGCCTGTGTTTTGAAGCCTCTATTTGGAAGGAATGGGTTAGCTTCTCCTAAAGGAGACCTCCAGATCTGCTCAGAAGTCGGTAATTCCAGAGGCAGGGTACTGGTTCCTGACTGCCCTTTGCTAGCCTTGCAAAGATATTCCTAGATTCTAGAGTTATTTTCCATGAAGGAGCAGGCTTCGGGAATGTGTCAGACGGGACTGGCTCCTTATTGACCTCAGCTCAGCTATTGCCTTTCCATTCAAACTAGGGCAAGGCCCTACTATGAAGGGTAAGGGTCTTCTTCTTTGCAAACTGCCAAGGGCTACAGCAATGAGACCTCTGTCAAGGTGAGGGAAGCCTAAGAGGATGGATTCTCAAGCAGGTGCTTTGCCACAAAGCATCAGCACGCCACGAAGAGAATCAAGCTCCCTGTGCACCAATGTTGGGAGTGTAGCTTCACACACAGAGTTGTCTCTATAGGAGCCAAGAATGTTCCTGAGAGATTAGGTTCACTAAACCTCTCCTACAGAGCATAGACCTGTCAATGTGGTTTTGCCTTCCCCTGTGAGTTGGGTCCTCGAGGTCCGCCACACCTCCGGGGAAACTGTCCCTGAGAAAAGATCTCCAGGAACCGCTTCGCCGAGGCTGGGAAATGCTGTTCACAGGAAGTAAGGCAAGCGAATCTCCTGCAGAGTAAAAGAGGCCTTACAGTCCCTGGAGGAGCAGGCTGCCAGAGTGTGTGAAACCTGACTGTTGCCTTACTGGCCTCAGCTCCGCCATTGCCTGTTCATCCGAGCTAGCACCCAGGCCTACTTGGAAAAGCGTTTGGGTGCAGATTTCTACAAAGTGCCAAGGGCTACAGCAGTGAGAATTCTCTCGGTGGTAAGGGAGAGCATTTTATGGATTCTCAAGCTGTTTTCTGAACGACAGCGTCAAAATGAACAGAGAGAATCAGGCTCTCTGTGCCCCTATGTTAGGTACGCAGCTTCACACACAGAGGTGTCTCTATAGGAGCCAAGAATGCTCCTGAGAGATGAGGTTCACTAGAGGTCTGCTACAGAGCATAGACCTGTCCATGTGGTCTTGCCTTCCCCTGTGCCTTTGGGCCCCGGGCTCGGCCCCAGCTCCGTGGAAAGAACCCCTGAGAAAATATCTTCAAGACCCGCTTTTCCCAGAGGCTGGGAACTGGGGTTCATAGGAGGAGAGAAAAGCAAGCCTCCTTCGGGCACGAAAGGCTGCCAACCTGCCTGTGTTTTGAAGCCTCTATTTGGAAGGAATGGGTTAGCTTCTCCTAAAGGAGACCTCCAGATCTGCTCAGAAGTCGGTAATTCCAGAGGCAGGGTGCTGGTTCCTGACTGCCCTTTGCCAGCCTTGCAAAGACATTCCAAGATTCTAGAGTTATATTCCATGAAGGAGCAGGGTTCGGGAATGTGCCAGAGGGGACTGGCTCCTTATTGGCCTCAGCTCAGCTATTGCCTTTCCATTCAAACTAGGACAAGGGCCTACTTTATGAAGTGTAAGGGTCTTCTTCTTTGAAACTGCCAAGGGCTACAGCAATGAGACCTCTGTCAAGGTGAGGGAAGCCTAAGAGGACGGATTCTCAAGCAGGTGCTTTGCTACAAAGCATCAGCACCCCACGGAGAGAACCAAGATCCCTGTTCCCCAATGTTGGGAGTGTAGCTTCACACACAGAGTTGTCTCTATAGGAGCCAAGAATGTTCCTGAGAGATTAGGTTCACTAAACCTCTCCTACAGAGTATAGACCTGTCCATGTGGTTTTTCCTTCCCCTGTGAGTTGGGTCCCCGAGGTCCACCACACCTCCGGGGAAACTGTCCCTGAGAAAAGATCTCCAGGAACCGCTTCGCTGAGGCTGGGAAACGCTGTTCACAGGAAGTAAGGCAAGCGAATCTCCTGCAGAGAAAAAGAGGCCTTACTGTCCCTGGAGGAGCAGGCTGCCAGAGTGTGTGAAACCTGACTGTTGCCTTACTGGCCTCAGTTCCACCATTGCCTGTTCCTCCGAACTAGGACCCAGGCCTATTTGGAGAAGCGTTTGGCTGCGGATTTCTACAAAGTGCCAAGGGCTACAGCAGCGAGAATTCTCTCAGCGGTAATGGAGAGCATTTTATGGATTCTCAAGCTGTTTTCTGGACGACTGCGTCAAAATGAACTGAGAGAATCAGGCTCTCTGTGCCCCTATGTTAGGTACGCAGCTTCACACACAGAAGTGTCTCTATAGGAGCCAAGAATGTTCCTGAGAGATGAGGTTCACTAGAAGTCTGCTACAGAGCATAGACCTGTCCATATGGTTTTGCCTTGCCCTGTGAGTTGGGTCCCCGAGGTCCGCCCCAGCTCAGGGGAAGGAGCCCCTGAGAAAAGATCTCCAGGGACCACTATTCCCCCAGGCTGGCAAACGCAGTTCACAGGAGGTAACGCAAGCGAGCCTCCTGCAAGGCACAACAGGTCTTAGTGTCCCTGGACGATCAGGCTGCCAGAGTGTGTGAGACCTGACTGGTGCCTTACTGGCCTCAGCTCCGCCATTGCATGTTCCTCCGATCTAGGACCCAGGCCTACTAGGAGAAGGGTTTGGGTATGGATTTCTAAATACTGCCAAGGGGTATAGCAATGAGAACTGTGTCACGGGTAAGGAAGAGCATTGTATGGATTTTCAAGCTGTTGTTTGAACGACAGCTTCAAAGATGCACAGAGAGGATCAGACTCTGTGTCTCCATGTTCGGTACACAGCTTCACAGACAGGGGTGTCTCCATAGGAAACAAGAATGTTCCTGACAGAGTGAGGTTCACTAGAGCTCTCCTAGAGAGCAAAGACTTGTCCATGTGGTTTTTCTTCCCCTGTGCGTTTGGGGCTCCAGGCTCGGCCCCAGCTCCGTGGAAACAACCCCTGAGAAAAGATCTTCAAGATCCGCTTTTCCCAGAGGCTGGGATGTGGGGTTCATAGGAGGCGGGAAAAGCAGGCCTCCTTCAGAGAGCAAGAGGCAGCCAAGCGGCCTGCGTTTTGAAGCCTCTACTTGGAAGAATGGGTTAGCTTCCCCTAAGGGAGACCTCCAGATCTGTTCAGAAGTCGGTAATTCCAGAGGCAGTGTGCAGGGTCCTGACTGCCCTTTGCCAACCTTGCAAAGACATTCCTAGATTCTACAGTTATCTTCCTGAAGAAGCAGGCTTTGGGAATATGTCGGACTTGACTGGCGCCTTATTGGCCTCAGCTCAGCTATTGCCTTTCCATTCAAAGTAGGACAAAGGCCTACTTTATGAAGGGTAAGGGTCTTCTTCTTTCCAAACTGCCGAGGGCTACAGCAATGAGACCTCCGTAAATGCGAGGGAAGCATAAGCGGATGGATTATCAGGAAGGTTCTTTGCCACCAAGCATCAGCACCCCACGGAGAGAATCAGGCTCCCTTTGCCCCTATGTGGGGTGTGTAGATTCACACACAGTGGTGTCTCTACAGGAGCCAAGAATGTTCCTGAGAGATGAGGCTCACAAGAGCTATCCTACAGAGTGCTCACCTGTACATGTGGTTTCACCTTCCCCTGTGAGTTGGGTCCCCGAGGTCCGCCCCAGCTCCGAGAAAACAGCCTCTGAGAAAAGATCTCCAGGAACCGCTTTTCGCCCAGGCTGGGAAAAGCTGTTCACAGGAAGTAAGGCAAGTGAGCCTCCTGCAGAGAAAAAGAAGCCTTACTGTCCCTGGAGGAGCAGGCTGCCAGAGTGTGTGAAAACTGACTGGTGCCATAATGGTCTTAGCTCCGCCATTGCTTGTTCCTCCGAACTGGGACTCAGGCCTACTTGGAGAAGGGTTTAGGTGCAGATTTCTACAAACTGCCAAGGGCTACTGCAATGAGAACTCTCTCAGAGGTAAGGGCGAGAATTGTATGGATTCTCAAGCTGTTTTCTGAACGACAGCATTAAACCTGCACAGAGAGAATCAGGCTCTCTGCCGCCATGTTGGGTACGCAGTTTCACACACAGAGGTGTCCGCATAGGAGCCAAGAACGTTCGTCAAAGACTGAGGTTCACTAGAGCTCTCTTAGAGAGCAAAGACTTGTTCATGTGGTTTTGCCTTCCCCTGTATGTGTGGGTCTCTGGGCATAACCCCAGCTCCGTGGAAACAACCCCTGAGCAAAGATCTCCAAGATCTGCTTTTCCCCCATGCTGGAAACCAGGGATCATAGGAGGCAGGAAAAGCAAGCCTCCTTCAGGCAAGAAGAGGCAGCCAACCGGCCTGTGTTTGGAAGCCTCTATTTGCAAGGAATGGGTTAGCTTCTCCAGAAGGAGACCTCCAGATCTGCTCAGAAGATAGATATTCCAGAGGCAGGGTCGAGGTTCCTGACTGCCCTTTGCCAGCCTTGCAAAGACATTCCTAGATTCTAGCAATATTTCCCATGAAGGAGCAGGCATTGGGAATATGTCACAGTTGACGGGTGCCTCACTGGCCTCAGCTCAGCTATTGCCTTTCCTTTCAAACTAGGATCAGGGCCTACTTGGTGAAGGGTAAGGGTCTGCTTCTTTCAAAACTGCCAAGAGACACAGCAATGAAACCTCTGTCAAGGCGAGGGAAGCGTAAGCGGATGGATTCTCAAACAGGTGCTTTGCCACAAAGCATCAGCACCCCATGGAGAGAATCAGGCTCCCTGTGCCCCTATGTTCGGTGTGTAGCTTTACACACAGAGGTGTCTCTGTACGAGCCAAGACTGTTCCTAAGAGATGAGACACACTAACGTCTCCTACAGAGCATAGACCTGTCCATGTGGTTTTTCCTTCCCCTGTGAGATGGGTCCCCGAGGTCCACCCCAGCTCTGGGGATAGAGCCCCTGAGAAAAGATCTCCAGGAACCGCTGTTTGCCCAGGCTGGGAAACGCAGTTCACAGGAGGCCAGGCAAGCGAGCCTCCCACAGGGAAAAATAGGCCTTACTGTCCCTGGAGGAGCACGCTGCCAGAGTGTGTGACACCTGACTGGTGCCTTACTGACCTCAGCTCCGCCACTGCATGGCCATCCAAACCAGGACCCAGGCCTACTTGGAGAAGGGTTTGGGTGCGGATTTGTAAAAACTGCCAAGGGTTACAGCAATGAGAAGTCTCTCAGAGGTAAGGGAGAGCATTGTATGGATTCTTAAGCTGTTGTTTGAATGACAGCTTCAAAGCTGCAAAGAGAGAATCAGGCCCTGTGTGCCCCCTTGTTGGGTACGCAGCTCCACACACAGAGGTATCCCCGTGGAATCCAAGACTTTCCTCACATACTGAGGTTAACTAGAGTTCTCCTACAGAGCAAAGACTTGTCCATGTGGTTTTGCCTTCCTCTGTGCGTGTGGGTCTCCGGGCTCGGCTCCAACTCCGTTGAAATAGCCCCTGAAAAAAGATCTCCAAGAACCACTTTTCCCCCAGGCGGGAAGCGGAGTTCACAGGAAGCGGAACAAGCAAGCCTCCTTCGGGCAAGTAGATGCAGCCAACTAGCCTGTGTTTGGAAGCCTCTATTTGGAAGGAATGGTTAGCTTCTCCAAAAGAAGACCTCCAGATCTGCTCAGAAGATGGAAATTCCAGAGGCAGGGTCGAGGTTCCTGACTGTCCTTTACCAGCCTTGCAAAGACATTTCTAGATTCTAGCGTTATGTTCCATGAAGGAGCAGGCTTCAGGAATATGTCAGACTTGACTGGCGCCTTACTGGCCTCAGCTCAGCTATCGCCTTTCCGTTCAAACTAGGACAAGGGCCTACTTGGTGAAGGGTAAGGGTCTGCTTCTTTCCAAACTGCCAAAGGCTACAGCAAAGAGACCTCTGTCAAAGAGAGGGAAGTGGAAGCGGATGGATTCTCAAACAGGTGCTTTGCCACAAAGCATCTGTACCCCACGGAGAGAATCAGGCTGCATTTGCCCCTATGTTGGGTGTGTAGCTTCAAACACAGAGGTGTTTCTATAGGAGCCCAGAATGTTCCTGGGAGATGAGGTTCACTAGAGCTCTGCTACAGAGCATAGACCTGTCCATATGGTTTTGCCTTCCCCTGTGAGTTGGGTTCCCGATGTTCGCCCCAGCTCCGAGGAAGAAACCCCTGAGAAAACACCTCCAGGAACTGCTTTTCGTCCAGACTGGGAAACGCAGTTCACAGAAGGCAAGGCAAGCGAGCCTCCTGCAGAGAAAAAGAGGCCTTACTGCCCCTGGAGGAGCAGGCTGCAAGAGTGTGTGAGACCTGACTGGTGCCTTACTGGCCTCAGCTCCGCCATTGCATGTTCCTCTGAACTAGGACCCAGGCCTACTAGGAGAAGGGTTTGGGTGCGGATTTCTAAAAAACTGCCAAGGGCTACAGCAATGAGAACTCTCTCAGAGATAAGGGAGAGAATTGTATGGATTCTCAAGCTGTTTTCTGAACGACAGCGTTAAACCTTCACAGAGGGAATCAGGCTCTCTGACCCCATAAGTTGTCCCTGTAGGAACCAAGAACGTTCGTCAAAGACTGAGGTTCACTAGAGCTCTCTTAGAGAGCAAAGACTTGTTCATGTAGTTTTGCTTTCCTCTGTATGTGTGGGTCTCCGGGCATAACCTCAGCTCTGTGGAAACAACCCCTGAGCAAAGATCTCCAAGATCTGCTTTTCCCCCATGCTGGGAACCAGGGATCATAGGAGGCAGGAAAAGCAAGCCTCCTTCGGGCAAGAAGAGGCAGCCAACTAGCCTGTGTTTGGAAGCCTCTATTTGCAAGGAATGGGTTAGCTTCTCCAGAAGGAGACCTCCAGATCTGCTCAGAAGATAGATATTCCAGAGGCAGGGTCGAGGTTCCTGACTGCCCTTTGCCAGCCTTGCAAAGAAATTCCTAGATTCTAGCGCTATTTTCCATGAAGGAGCAGGCATCGGGAATATGTCAGAGTTGACGGGTGCCTTACTGGCCTCAGCTCAGCTATTGCCTTTCCTTTCAAACTAGGATCAGGGCCTACTTGGTAAAGGGTAAGGGTCTGCTTCTTTCCAAACTGCCAAGGGACACAGCAATGAGACCTCTGTCAAGGCGAGGGAAGCGTAAGCGGATGGATTCTCAAACAGGTGCTTTGCCACAAAGCATCAGCACCCCACGGAGAGAATCAGGCTCCCTGTGCCCCTATGTTCGGTGTGTAGCTTTACACACAGAGGTGTCTCTGTACGAGCCAAGAATGTTCCTAAGACTTGAGATTCACTAAGGTCTCCTACAGAGCATAGACTTGTCCGTGTAGTTTTGCCTTCCCCTGTGAGTTTGGTCCCCGAGGTCCACCCCAGCTCCGGGGAAACAACTCCTTAGAAAAGATCTCCAGGAACCGCTTTTCGCCCAGGCTGGGAAACGCAGTTCACAGGAGGCAAGGCAAGCGAGACTCCTGCAGGGAAAAAGAGGCCTTCCTGTCCCTGGAGGAGCAGGCTACCAGAATGTGTGACACCTGACTGGTGCCTTACTGACCTCAGCTCCGCCATTGCATGGCCATCCAAACCAGGACCCAGGCCTACTTGGAGAAGGGTTTGGGTGCGGATTTCTAAAAACTGCCAAGGGCTACAGCAATGAGAACTCTCTCAGAGGTAAGGGAGAGCATTGTATGGATTCTTAAGCTGTTGTTTGAATGACAGCTTCAAAGCTGCAAAGAGAGAATCAGTCTCTCTGTGCCCCCTTGTTGGGTACGCAGCTTCACACACAGGGGTGTCTCCATAGGAGTCAAGAACGTTCCTGACAGAGTAAGTTTCACTTAGAGGTCTCCTGGAGAACAAAGACTTGTCCATGTGGTTTTCCTTCCCCTGTGCAATTGGGTCTCTGGTCTCGGCCCCAGCTCCATGGAAAAAACCCCTGAGAAAAGATCTTCAATATCCGCTTTTCCCAGAGCCTGGGAAGCTGGGTTCATAGGAGGCAGGAAAAGCAAGCCTCCTTCGGGCACGAAGAGGCAGCCGACCGGCCTGTTTTTGGAAGTCTCAATATGGAAGGAATGAGTTAGATTCTCCTAAAGGAGACCTCCAGATCTGCTTAGAAATCGGTAATTCCAGAGGCAGGGTGCAGGCTCCTGACTGCCCTTTGCCAGCCTTGCAGAGACATTCCTAGATTCCAGCGTTATTTTCCATGAAGGAGCAGGCTTCGGGAATATGTCAGACTTGACTGGCGCCTTATTGGCCTCAGCTCAGCTCTTGCCTTTCCTTTCAAACTAGGACAAGGGCCCACTTTATGAAAGGTAAGGGTCCTCTTCTTTCCAAACTGCCAAGGGCTACAGCAATGAGACCTCTGTCAAGGCGAGGGAAGCGTAAGCTGATAGATTCTCAAGCAGGTGCTTTGCCACAAAGCATCAGCACCCCATGGAAAGAATCTGGCTCCCTTTGCCCCTACGTTGCGTGTGTAGCTACACACACAGAGGTGTCTCGATAGGAGCCAAAAATGTTCCTGAGAGAGGAGGTTCACTGTTGGGGGCCAGAGTGAGGCACTCCGCCCATGGCAAAGGTCATGAGGAAGGAGGCTCGACATACGCAAAGGCGGGATCGAGCCTCAGGAGTCCCCCTGGAAATCCTCGAGCATCTACCCCCATAACCAGAGCCTGCCTACCTTACTACTTTGTGCTCTCACCTACACCTCTGACTTTACGGGGGGCTGTCCCCCACCACCTCTTTCGGAGAAGGAGTTAACCTAGAGCTCCAGTTGATAAAAACCCCTGGGTGTGACAAGAGTGTTTTAACCTACAAACTCCTCTGAAGGTTCTCTAGCCTGCCTGACAGGCTTGTCCGGCCACATGTGATTGCTCACAGCCTCCCAACCATGAGAGGCACGAGATGCTTTAAACCTTCTAAAAACAGGTTCCTTAGAAAAGTTAGAAAATTATTAGTATAAGTATAATGGGCTGATTAGAAATCATATTGGTGAAGGGTTTTTCATTTGTTGAGCTGATGTTTACTGCTAAGTCTCCACATCCCCTGCCCTTATACACATTAATGAATATATAGAAGAAATAAGTATTAACCTTTGATAGAAATCACGTTAGACCTTAGGCTAAGTAAATTCTTTCCTTAACTAAAACCCACTACACCCTCACCCTATAGGAATGTAACTTTATTTGGGTGGCGTCTGTTTTAAGAATAATCACCCCTGGAGAAATAAGTGTCCTGGTTGACTGACCGCTGTCACAAGGAGAGGGTCGTAAATTGTCAGCAGGCCCCCCGGCCAGAAGATGATGTAACACCCCTAAGACCTCTGTATACTTTTGTATGAAGCACCTGACTTTGATAAAAGTCAGGACTGCTGACCCCACGTGACTTTTGCATAACATCTCAGTGTATAAAAGTAGACCATGGAAAATAAAGAATTGGGATCAGTTTCTCGAAATACTGGTCTCCCCATGTCTCTCTCTCTCTCTCTCTCACTCTGGTTGAGTCTCCATCTGGAGCGCGGAACCCACCAAGCTTACTAATTTTGCCTGGGCTTCTAAGATCCGACCGGGGAGGCCTCAGTGTCTCCTCTCCTTCGGGAGAACGGAAGGACGCCTGCGGCCTACGTAAGTGGTGCAAGCTTCTTGTCTTGAAGTTTTATTGGTCCCCCGCGTAAACCAAGCTACTCAGCCTCTTTTCTCCACTGAATTTTCCTACTGAGCTATCCTCATTTTATTACTCTTTATATCCTTAATTAACGTTTAATTAAGCAGTTGTTCCCTGACCCTCGCCTACGCCGTCTCTGCTTCGAATACCCTGGATCAGCTGGGGCTGGACCCCGGCAGTTCACTAGAGATCTCCTACAGAGCATAGACCTGTCCATTTGGTTTTGCCTTCCCCTGTGAGTTGGGTCCCCGAGGTCCGCCCCAACTCCGGGGAAACAGCCCCTGAGAAAAGATCTCCAGGAACTGCTTTCCGCCCAGGCTGGGAAACGCTGTTCACAGGAAGTAAGGCAAGCGAGCCTCCTGAAGGGAAATAGAGGCCTTACTGTCCCTGGAGGAGCAGGCTGCCAGAGTGTGTGACACCTGACTGGTGCCTTACTGGCCTCAGCTCCGCTATTGCATGTTCATCTGAACTTGAACCCAGGCCTACTTGGAGAAGTGTTTGTGTGCCGATTTCCAGAAACTGCGAAGGGCTACAGCAATGATAACTCTCTCAGTGGTAAGGGAGAGCATTGTGTGGATTCTCAATTTGTTGTTTGAACGACAGCGTCAAAGCTGCACAGAGAGAATCAGGTCTCTGTGTCTCTATGTTGGCTATGCAGCTTCCCACACAGAGATGTCCCCGTTGGAGCCAAGAACATTCCGCATAGACTGAGGTTCACTAGAGCACTCCTAGAGAGCAAAGACTTATCCATGCGGTTTTCCCTTCCCCTGTGCGTGTGGGTCTCCGGGATCAGCCCCTGCTCCGTGGAAACAGCCTCTGAGAAAAGATCTCCAAGAACCTTTTATCCCCCAGGCTGGGAAGCGGAGTTCGCAGGAGGTGAGATAAGCAAGCTTCCTTCGGCAAGAAGAGACAGCCAACCGGCCTGTGTTTGGAAGCCTATATTTGCAAGGAATGGGTTAGTTTCTCCTGACCGAGACCTCCGGATGTGCTGAGAAGATAGAAATTCCAGAGGCAGGGTCGAGGTTCCTGACTGCCCTTTGCCAGCCTTGCAAAGGCATTCCCAGATTCTAACGTTATTTTCCATGAAGGAGCAGGCATCGGGAATATGTCAGACTTGACTGGCGCCTTACTGGCCTCAGCTCAGCTACTGCCTTTCCATTCAAACAAGGACAAGGGCCTACTTGGTGAAGGGTAAGGGTCTGCTTCTTTCCAAACTGCCAAGGACTACAGCAGTGAGACCTCTGTCAAGGTGAGGGAAGCCTATGCGGATGGATTCTTAGCAGGTGCTTTGCCACAAAGCATCAGCACCCACGGAGAGAATCAGACTCCCTTTGCCACTATGTTGGGTGTGTAGCTTCATGCACAGAGGTGTCTCTGTAGAAGCCAAGAATGTTCCTGAGAGATGAGGTTCACTAGAGCTCTCCTACAGAGCATAGACCTGTCCATGTGGTTTTGTCTTCCCCTGTGAGTTGGGCCCCCGAGGTCCGACCCAGCTCCAGGGAAACAGCCCCTGAGAAAAAATCTCCAGGAACAGCTTTGCGCCCAGGCTGGGAAATGCAGTTCACAGGAGGCAAGGCAAGCGAGCCTCCTGCAGGGAAAAAGAGGCCTTACTGCTCCTGGACGATCAGGCTGCAAGAGTGTGTGAGACCTCACTTGTGCCTTACTGGCCTCAGCTCCGCCGTTGCCTGTTGTTCCGAGCTAGGACCCAGGCCTACTTGGAGAAGGGTTAGGGTGCGGATTTCTACAAACTGTCAAGGACGACAGCAATGAGAATTCTCTTAGCAGTAAGGGAGAGCATTGTATGGATTCTCAAGCTGTTGTTTGAATGACAGCTTCAAAGCTACACAGAGAGAATCAGGCTCTCTGTTCCCCTATTTTGGCTGTGCAGCTTCACACACAGAATTTGACTCTGTTGGAGCCAGAGATATTCCTGAAAGACTTAGGCTCACCAAAGCTGTCCTCCAGAGCAAAGACATTGGATGTGGTTTTGCCTTCCCTTGCCAGTATGGGTCCCCTAGCTTGGCCCCAGCTCCGGGGATACAGCCTCTGAAAAAAATCTTCCAAGAAGCGATTTTTCCTCCAGGCTGTTAAGCGGAATTCGCAGTTTGCAAGTTAAGGAAGCCTGCTTCGTGGAAGAGCAAGCAGCCAACTGGCCCTGTGTTAGGAAGCCTGTATTTGAAAGGAATGGGTTAGCTTCTACAGCGGGAGAACCTCAGATCTGCTCAGGGGGCTGAAATACTAGAGTCAGGGTCGAGGTTCTCCCTTGTCCTTTGCGCACCTTGCAAAGACATTCCTAGCTTCTAGCGTTAGTGTCCCTGTAGTAGCAGGCTGCAGGAGCGTGTGATAAATGACTGCCGCGTTCCTGTCCTCAGCTCCGCTATTGACTTTCTATTCGAACTAGAACCCAGGCCTACTTTGAGAGGGGTTAGGGTCCAGTGTTTCCAAACTGCCAAGGGCTACGGCAATGCGAGCTCTGTCAGAGGTAAGAAAAGAGCAATTGGTTGGATTCTTCAGCTGCTGCGTGGCTGCACAGCTTCCGCGCTGCATGGAGAGCATGAGGCTCCTTGTGGCCCTATTTTGGGTACGCAGCAACATGCACACAGAATGTCTGTGTTCACTTATGTACAGGCTTATGAACACTAGAGCTCTCCTACAGAGCAAAGACCACTCAGTGGGCTCCAAGAGATACCTGTCGCGGCTCGAGAAGAGAGTGGAGTCCTTTGCTTCCCCTCGAGATGAGGCCTGACTCCCCGGGTGAGTATGGAATGCAACCCCAAATCCCTGTCGCCTATGGAGAGGAACATTAAGTCCTGGATACAAGCCTAGATGAGGTCTAGTTTGCCCTTCAGTGAATGGAGCCCAATCCACAGCTCTCCCTGGCAACTCGAATGGAAGATTAGACTTCCTGGGCCAACACAAGAGGAAGCCTGAATTCCCCGTCGAAACTCGAGAATCCCACCGAAACTCGAGAAAATCCACGTGCTTCCCTCGTCATCGCAAGATGAGGCCCTTTGTCCGCTACAGCATCTCAAGAGAAGTCCCACGTTCCATCCTGAAGTGCGAAACGGTACTTGGCACCCTTGATGCGACCCCAAAAGTTCCGCGACATACCAGACTCACTCAAGGGGAACACCGAGGTTCCCGGCACCACTTCATCTGACCCCTTCTCCTCTCCTGATTGCGACAGGAGGGTCGACTCCCCTTCTCTGTCTGCAAGGGGTTCCCGACCTTCCGGGCACACCTCAGGATGAGGCCGGTCTCATGAGGAAGTTCGAGACGTAGCCTCGTGGGTGGTGCCACATGCCGAAAGACCCCAATTTCACGGTCCACTCTTGAAAAGAACCCGATGCCAGCACACCTCTTTGAAGGAAAACCTGTGGATGAAGGCACAACACGAAGGGGCACTGACACCCGCGTGCATCGTCCAGAAAAACCCGCAGGTCCCACAGACATTTCGACAAGTGGCCTGTCACCCTGTAAACAACTCGAAAGGCAAACGAAGGTCCATTCCTCAACAGAAGACTAGGTGTGACTCTCTTGTCCCTACTCTGCAGGGACCATGGGATCCGAGTCAGAAACGGAGAGGAAGCCTGAGGTTCCTGCGTCCACTCGAGATGAGGCCCTCTTCCATTACACCACACCCAGTGGAGTCCCGAGAGGCCCCTACCAACTCCACAGTATCCCTGAGTTCTCAGAGGCACAATGAGAAGCTCCCTGAGGTCACAGGCACAAGTCGAGGGAACCCTGGGTTTTCTGCCATGACTCGAGAAAGACCTCGAGAGTGCTTCAAAATGTGTTGAGTCGCGATTCCCCTACCATGACTCGAGAGCCATGACACGCGCCCCCTCTTCACGCGCATGGAGAACTGACTAACCTGGCACTGCACGAGAGGCTCCCTGAGATCCTCATCGTACCTCGTGAGGAAACCCAAACTGCCGTGGCAGCTCGAGGAAACACATGAGACACCCCGGTCATCGCGAGATGAGGGCCTTATATTCCTGCATGGCCTGGAGACCAATCACGAGTCCTCTCTCCAAACTGAAGAGCAGGCTGGACTCCGTTGAGGCCGCTCAGGGGGCTCCAACAGATCCTTGTCGCGACTCAAGAGGATAGCGGAGTCCTTGGCTTCCCCTCGAGATGAGGTCTGACTCCCCGGGGGAGCCTGGAATGCAACCCCGAGATGCCTGCTTTCCCTGGAGAGGAATAGTAGGTCCTGGACACACGCCTAAGTGAGGTCTCTTCGGCCCTGCAGTGACTCGAGCGCAACCCCCAGATTTCCCTTGCAACTCGAGGGGAAGATTGAGCTTCCCAGGGCCAACCCAAGAGGAAGGCTGAGATCCCCATTGTAACTCGAGAATCCCGCCGCAACTCGAGAAAAACCACGTGGTTCCCACCTCTTGGCAAGATGAGACCCTTGCCCGCGACGGCGTCTCAAGGGAAGTCCCCTGTTCCGCCCTGAAGGGCGGAAAGGATCCTGCCAGCCTTCATGCGACCCCCAAAAGTTCCCCGACACGCCGGGTTCCCTCGAGGGGAACACCGAGGGTCCCGGCACCGCTTCCTCTGAGCCCCTTCTCCCCTCCTGATCGCGACAGGAGAGTCGATTCCCCTGCGTGGTCTGGAAGGGGTTCCCGGCCTTCCCGGCGCACCTAAGGATGAGGCCGGCCTCACGAGGAAATTGGAGACGAGCCACGTGGGTGGTGCCACATGCCCAACGTCCCCGATTCCCCGGTCCGCTCTTGAGAAGGACCCGAGGCCCGGACCCCTCTTCGAAGGCAACCCTGTGGGTTAAGGCACAACACGAAGGGGTACTGCCAACCCCGTGCACCGTCCGCAAAGACCCGCGGGTTCCACACACAGCTCGACGAGGGGCCTGAGACCCCCTGAGCAACTCGAGAGGCAAGCGGGGTTCCCTTCTTCAGACAAGACGAGGCCTGACTCTCCTGTCCCAACTCTGCAGGGACCCTGCGGTCGGAGTCCGAAACAGAGAGGAAGCCTGAGGTTCCTGCCTCCCCTCGAGCTGAGGCCCTCTTCCGTTGCGCCAGACCCAGCGGAGTCCCGAGGGTCACGGCCAACTCCACAGGATCCCTCGCCTCTCAGAGGCACCCTGGGAAGTTCCCTAAGGTTCCCGGCAGAAGGCGAGGGAAACGAGGGTTTCCCGCCGCCCTCCGACAAAGACTTCGAGAGTCCTTCTTCAATGCGTCTCGAGGCCCTAGTCCCCTCCCGCGACTCGAGAGCCATGACGCGCTCGCCCTCGCCACGCGCATGGAGACCTGACTTCCCTGGCGCCGCACGAGAGGCTCCCTGAGATTCTCATCGTGCCTCGGGAGAAAACCCCCAGCGGCGCCGCAGCTCGAGGAAACCCCTGAGACGGCCCCGTACTCGAGAGCTGAGGGCCTTCTTTTCCTGCATGGCCTGGAGAGCAATCCCGGGTCCTCTCTCCAAACGGAAGAGGAGTCTGGTCAATTGAGGCTGCTCAGGGGGCTCCAAGAGACCCGCGTCGCGACTCGAGAGGAGAGCGGAATTCTTGGCTTTCCCTCGAGACGAGGCCTGACTCCCCGGGGGAGCCTGGAATGCATCCCCGAGATCCCTGCCTTCCCTGGAGAGGAATATTAGGTCCCGGACACACGCCTAGGTGAGGTTTCTTGGGCCCTGCAGTGACTCGAGCGCAACCCCCAGCTTTCCCTCGCAACTCGAGGCGAAGATTGGCCTTCCCAGGGCCAACCCAAGAGGAAGCCTGAGATCCCCATCGTAACTCGAGATTCCCGCCGCAACTCGAGAAAAGCCACGGGGTTCCCACCTCTTGGCAAGATGAGGCCCTTGCCCGCCACGGCGTCTCAAGGGAAGTCCCCTCTTCCGCCCTGAAGGGCGAAACGGTCGCTGACAGCCTTCCTGCGACCCCCAAGTTCACCGACACGCCGGGTTCCCTCGAGGGGAACACCGAGGGTCCCGGCACCGCTTCATCTGAGCCCCTTCTCCCCTCCGGATTGCGACAGGAGAGGCGATTCCCCTGCGTGGTCTGGAAGGGGTTCCCGGCCTTCCAGGCGCACCTCAGGATGAGGCTGGCCTCACGAGGAAATTCGAGACGAGCCCCGTGGGTGGGGCCACATGCAGAATGCCCCCGATTCCCGGGTCCGCTCTTGAGAAGGACCCGAGGCCCGGACCCCTCTTCGAAGGCAACCCTGTGGGTGAAGGCACAACACGAAGGGGCACGGCCACCCCCGTGCATCGTCCGCAAAGACCCGCGGGTTCCACACACAGCTCGACGATGGACCTGAGACCCCCTGAGCAACTCGAGAGGCCAGCGGGATTCCCTTCCTCAGACAAGACGAGGCCTGACTCTCCTGTGCCAACTCTGCAGGGACCCTGCGGTCGGAGTCCGAAACGGAGAGGAAGCCTGAGGTTCCTGCCTCCCCTCGAGGTGAGGCCCTCTTCCGTTGCGCCAGACCCAGTGCAGTCCCGAGAGGCCCCGCCAATTCCTCAGGATCCCTCGCCTCTCAGAGGCACCCTGGGAAGTTCCCTAAGGTCCCCGGCAGAAGGCGAGGGAAACGAGGGTTTCCCGCCGCCCCCCGAGAAAGACCTCGAGAGTCCTTCTTCAACGCATCTCGAGGCCCTAGTCCCCTCCCGTGACTCGAGAGCCATGACGCGCTCCCCCTCGCCACGCGCATGGAGTCCTGACTTCCCTGGCGCCGCACGAGAGGCTCCCTGAAATCCACGTCGTGCCTCGGGAGAAACCCCACACTGGCGCCGCAGCTCGAGAAAACCCACGAGACGCCCCCGTTATCGTGAGATGAGGGCCATCGTTAACTGCATGGCCTGGAGGGCAATCCCAAGTCGTCTCTCCAAACTCCACGGGAGGCTTGACTCACTAAGGCTACCCAGTGAGCTCAATAGGTACCCGTCGCGACTCGAGAGGAAAGCGGAATACTTTGCTTCCCCTAGAAACAAGGCCGGACTTCCTGGGTGAGTCTGGAATGCCACCCCGAGATCCCTGTCACCCCTGGAGAGGAATATTCGGTCCTGGACACAAGCCTAGATATGGTCTATTTTGCCCCGCAGTGACTTGAGTGGGATCCCAGCTCACCCTCGCAACTCGAATGGAAGATTGGACTTCCATGGGCCAACACAGGAGGAAATCTGAATTCCCCGTCGAAACTCGAGACTCCCGCCGCAATGCGAGCAAAAGCACGTGATTCACTCGTCATCCCAAGATGAGGCCCTGGCCCGCTACAGCGTCTCAAGTGAAGTCCCACGTTCCGTCTTGAAGTGCGAAATGCTACTTTTCACCCTTGATGTAACCCCAAAAGTTCCCCGACACACCGTTCTCACCGAGGGGAACACCGAAGTTCCCGGCACCACTTCATCTGATCACTTTCTCCCCTCCTGATCACGACAGGAGGGTATATTCCCCTGCTTTGTCTGGAAGGACTTCCCGCCCATCCCGGCGCACCTAAGGATGAGGCCTTTCTCAGGAGGAAATTCGAGACGTAGCCTCGTGGGTGGTGCCACATGCCGAAAGACCCCGATGGTGCGGTCCAATCTGGATAAGAACCCGATGCCCGGACACCACTTCGAAGGCAACCCTGTGGATGAAGGCACCACAGAAGGGTTACTAAAACTCCCGTGCATCGTCCAGAAAAACCCACAGGTTCTACACACAGCTCGACAAGTGGAATGTCACCCCGTGAACAATTCTATAGGCAAGCAGAGTTCGATTCCTCCACACAAGATGAGGCCTGACTCTCCTGTCCCAACTCTTCAGGGACCCTGCCATCCGAGTTAGAAATGGAGAGGAAACCTGAGGTTCCTGTCTCAACTCGAGGTGAGGCCCTCTTCCATTGCACCAAACCCAGATGAGTCGCGAGAGGCCCCTCCCAACTCCACAGTATCCCTGAATTCTCAGAGGCACATTGAGAATCTACCTGAGGTCACCGGCACAAGTCAAGGGAACCCAGGGTTTCCTGCTGCGACCCGAGAAAGACCTTGAGAGTCCTTCAGCGCGTCTTGAGGCCCGATTCCCCTACCATGACTCGAGAGCAAAGACCCGCTCCCCATCGCCATGCGCATGGAGACCTGACTTCCCTGACGCCTGAAGAGAGTCTCCAACTCGAGGTGAGGCCCTCTTCCATTGCACCAAACCCAGATGAGTCGCGAGAGGCCCCTCCCAACTCCACAGTATCCCTGAATTCTCAGAGGCACATTGAGAATCTACCTGAGGTCACCGGCACAAGTCAAGGGAACCCAGGGTTTCCTGCTGCGACCCGAGAAAGACCTTGAGAGTCCTTCAGCGCGTCTTGAGGCCCGATTCCCCTACCATGACTCGAGAGCAAAGACCCGCTCCCCATCGCCATGCGCATGGAGACCTGACTTCCCTGACGCCTGAAGAGAGTCTCCCTGAGCTCCCCGTCGTACCTCTTCGGAAACCCCATTCAGGCACCGCAGCTCGAGAAAACCCACGATACGCCCCCGTCATCACGAGATGAGGGACTTCTTTCCTGCCTGGCATGGAGAGCAAAACCGAGTCCTCTCTTCAGACTCCACAGGAGGCTTGACTCTCTTTAGGCTTCTCAGTTGGCTCCAAGAGATACCTGTCAGGACTTTAAGGGAGAGAGGAGTCTTTTGCTTCCCCTCGAGATGAGGCCTGACTCCCCGTGTGAGTCTGGAATGCAACCCCGAGTTCCTGTCGCACCTGGAGAGGAAAACTCGGTCCTGGACACAAGCCTAGATGAGGTCTATTTTGCACTGCAGTTACTAGAGCGCAATCGCCAGCTCTCCCTTGCAAATCGAATTGAAGATTGGACTTCCCTGGGCCAATACAATTGGAAGCCTGAATTCGACATCGTAACTCGAGAATCCCGCCGAAACTCGAGAAAATCCATGTGGTTCCCCCATCAGCGCTAGATGAGGCCCTTGCCCGCTACAGCGACTCAAGAGAAGTCCCACGTTCTGTCTTGAAGTGCGAAACGGTACTTGGCACCCTTGATGCAATCTCAAAATTCCCCGACATACCGGTCTCACTCGAAAGGAACACCGAGGTTCCCGGAACCACTTCATTTGAGCTCCTTCTGCCCTCGTGATCGCGACAGGAGTGTTGATTCCCCTGCTATGTCTGGAAGGCGTTCCCGACCTTTCCAGCGCGCCTAAGGATGAGGCAGGTCTCAGGAGGAAATTCGAGACATAGCCTCGTGGGTGGTGCCACAAGCCGAAAGACCCCGATTTCCCGGTCTACTCTTGATAAGAACGCGATGCCCTGACACCTTTACGAAGGAAAACCTGTGGATGAAAGCACAACACGAAGGGGCACTGACACCCCCGTTTATCATCCAGAAAAACCCGCAGGTTACAAACACAGTTCAACAAGTGGTCTGTCACCCCATGAACAACTCGAGAGGCAAGTGGAGTTCCATTCCTCCACACAAGGCGAGACCTGATTTTCTGTACCAACTCTGCAGGGAAACTGCGATCCGAGTCAGTACCGGCGCAAGGAAACCCAGGAGAGGAAACATGAGGTTCCTGCCTCCACTCGAGATGAGGCTCTCATCCATTGCACCAAACCCAGTGGAGTCCAGAGAGGCTCCTCCCAACTCCACAGTACCCCTGACTTCTCAGAGGCACCCGGAGAAGCTCCATGAGGTCACCGGCACATGTCGAGGGAACCCAGGGTTTCCTGCCACAATGCGAAAAAGACCTCGAGAGTCCTACTTCAACGTGTCTTGAAGCCCGAATCTGCTTCCATGGCTCTATAGAAATGACACGCACCCCCTCGCCACGCACATGGAGACCTGACTTCCCTGGCGCCATAAGAGAGGCTCCCTGAGCTCCCTGTCGTACCTGGTGAGAAACCCCACACTGACGCCGCAGCTTGAGAAAACCCACCATACGCCCCTGTCATCGCGAGATGAGGGCCTTCTTTTCCTGCATGGCCTGGAGAGGAATACCGAATCCTCTTTTCAAACTCCACAGGAGGCTTGACTCCCTTTAGGCCACTTAGTGGGCTCCAAGAGATACCCATCGCGACTCGAGAGGAGAATGGAGTCCTTTGCTTCCCCTCGAGACAAGGCCTGACTCACCAGGTGGGTCTGGAATGCAACCCCGAGATCCCTGTCTCCCCTGGAGAGGAACATTAGGTCCTGGAAACAAGCCTAGATGAGGTCTCTTTTGCCCTTCTGTAACTCGAGAGCAATCCCCCGCTCTCCCTGACAACTCGAATGGAAGATTGGACTTCCCTGGGCCAACACAAGAGGAAGCCTGAATTCCCCTTCGTAACTCGAGAATCCCACCGCAACTCGAGAAAAAGAACTTGGTTGCCTCGTCATCGCAAGATGAGGCCCTTGCCCACTACAGCTTCTCAAGAAAAGTCCCACGTTCCGTCTTGAAGTGCGAAACGATACTTGACACCCTTGATGTGACCCCAAAAGTTCCCCGAAATATCGGTCTCACTCGAGGTGAACACCGAGGTTCCCGGCACCAGTTTATCTGAGCCCCTTCTCCCCTCCTGTTCGTGATAGGAGGGTCACTTCCCCTGCTTTGTTTGTAAGGGGTTCCCGACCTTCACGGGGCACTTCAGGATGAGGCCGGTCTCACGAGGAAATTCGAGACGTAGCTCGCGGGTGGTACCACATGCCAAAAGACTATGATTTCCCTGTACACTCTTCATAAGAACCCGATGCCTGGACACCTCTTCGAAGGCAACCCTGTGGATGAAGGCACAACACAAAGGGGCACTGACACCCTCGTGCATCGTCCGGAAAAACCCGCAGGTTCCACATACAGCTCAACAAGTGGCTTGTCACCCCTGAAGAACTCGAGAGGCAAGTGGGGTTTCATTCCTCTACACAAGACGAGGCCTGACTCTCCTGTCCCAACTCTGCAGGGACTTTGCGATCCGAATCAGACCAGCGCCAGTGAAGTCACGAGAAGAACGCTGAGGTTCCTGCCTCCACTCGAGATTTGGACCTCTTAAATTGCACGAAAACCAGTGGAGTCCCGAGAGACGCGTCCCAGCTCCACAGTATCCCTGACTTCTCAGAGGCACCCTGAGAAGCTCCCTGAGGTCACCAGCACAATTCGTGTGAACCCAGGGTTTACTGCCGCCACCATAGAAAGAACTCAAGAGTCCTTCTTCAACGCATTTTGAGGCCTGATTCCCCTACCATGACTCGAGGGCAATGACGCGCTCCCTCTGCTACACTCATGAAGCCCTGACTTCCCTGGCGCCACACGAGAGGCTCCCTGAGCTCCCCGTCATACCTCGTGAGAAACCCCACACTGGCGCCGCAGATAGAGAAAACCCACGAGACGCCCCCGTTTTCGCGACATGACGGCCTTCTTTTCTAGCATGGCCTGGAGATCAATCCCGAGTCCTCTCTCCAAACTCCACAGTAGGCTTGACTCCCTTTTGGTCACTCAGTGGACTCCAAGACATGCCCGTCGCGAGTCGAGAGGAGAGTGGAGTCTTTTCCTTCCCCACAAGGCGAGGCCTGACTCCTCGGGTGAGTCTGATATGCGAACCGGAGATCCCTGTCGCCCCTGGAGAGAAACATTAGGTCCTGGACACAAGCCTAGATGAGGTCTCTTTTTTCCTGCAGTGACTCGAGAGCAATCCCCAACTCTCCCTCGCAACTCAAATGGAAGACTGGACTTCCCTGGGCCAACAGAAGAGGAAGCCTGAATTTCCCGTTGTAACTCAAGAATCCCGCCACAACTCGAGAAAAACCACATCGTTCCCTATTCATCGCAAGATGCGGCCATTGCCGCAACAGCGTCTCAAAAGAAGTCTTACGTTCCATCTTGAAGTGCAATACGGTACTTGGCACCTTTGATGCGACACCAAAAGTTCCCCAACACACTGGTCTCACTGGAGGGGAACACCGAGGTTCCCGGCATCACCTCATCTGTGCCCCTTCTCCCCTCCTGATCGAGACAGGAGGGTCGATTCCCCTGCTTTGTCTGCAAGGGGTTCCGACCTTCGCAGCGCACCTCAGGATGAGGCCGGTCTCACGAGGAAATTCGAGACGAACCACGTGGGTGGTGCCACATGCCGAACGCCCCCGATGCCCCGGTCCGCTCTTGAGAAGGCCCTGAGGCCCGGATCCCTCTTCGAAGGCAACCCTGTGGGTGAAGGCACAACACGAAGGGGTACTGACATCCCCATGCATAGTATGGAAAAACACGCAGATTCCAAACACAGATTGACAAGTGTCCTGTCATCCCTTGAAGAACTAGAGAGGCATGCGGAGTTCCTTTCCTCCACACAAGAGAAGGCCTGACTCTCCTTTCCCAACTCTGCAGGGACCGTGCGATCGGAGTCAGAAATGTAGATGAAACCTGACGTTCCTGCATCAACTCGAAATGAGGCCCTGTTCCATTGTGCCATACCCAGTGGAGTTCCGAGAGGCCCCTCCCAAATCCACAGTATCCCTGATTCTCAGAGGCACCCTCAGAAGTTCTCTGCGGTCACTGGCACAAGTCGAGTGAACCCAGGGTTTCCTGCTGCATTCTGAGCAAGACCTCGAGAGACCTTCTTTACCGCATCTTGAGGCCCGATACCCTACCATGACTGGAGAGCAATGACGCATTCCCCTCGCCACGCCCATTGAAACCTAACTTCCCTGGCGCCACACGAGAGGCTCCCTGCGCTCCCCGTCCTACCTCATGAAAACCCCACACTGGCACCGCCGCTCGAGAAAACTCACGAGACGCCCCCATCATCGTAAGATGAGGGCCTTCTTTTCCTACATGACCTAGAGAGCAATCCCGAGTCCACTCTCCAAACTCCACTGGAGGCCTGACTCCCTTTAGGCCACTCAGTAGCCTCCAAGAGATACACGTCGCTACTCTAGAGGAGAGCAGAGTCCGTTGCTTCCCCTCGAGCAGAGGCCTGACTACTTGGGTGAGTCTGGAATGGGATCCCGAGATCCGTGTCGCCCCTGTAGAGGAAAACTCGGTCCTGGACACAAACCTAAATGAGGCCTTTTTTGTCCTGCATTGACTCAAGTGCAATCCCCAGCTCTCCCTCCCAACTCGAATGGATGATTGGACTTCCCTGGGCCAACACAAGAGGAAGCCTGTATTCCCCGTTGTAATTCGAGAATCCCGCGGCAACTGGAGAAAAACAACGTGGCTCCTCCGTCATCGAAATATGAGGCCCCTGTCAGCTATAGCGTCTCCAGGGAAGTCCCATGTTCCGTCTTGAAGTGTGAAACGGTACTTGGCACCCTTGATGCGACCCCCAAATTTCCCTGACACCCCGGTCTCACTCGAGGAGAACATGGAGGTTCCCAGCACCGCTTCAGCTGAGCCTCTTCTCCCCTCCTGATGGCGACAGGAGGGTCGATTCCCCTGCTTTGTCTGGAAGGGGTTCCCAGACTTCCCGGCGAACCTCAGGATGAGGCCAGTCTCACGAGGGAAGTCGAGACGTAGCCTCGTGGGTTGTGCCACATGCCGAAAGACCCCGATTTCCTGGTCCGCTATTGATAAGATCCCGATGCCTGGTCACCTCTTCGAAGGTAACCCTGTGGATGAAGGCACAACACGAAGGGGCACTGACACCCCTCTGCATCGTCCCCCAAAACCGCAGGTTCCACATACAACTCGACAGGTGGCCTGTCATCCCGTGAACAACTCGAGAGGCAAGCGGAGTTCCATTACTCCACACAAGACGAGGTCTGACTCTCCTGTCCCAACTCTGCAGGGACCCTGCTATCCGAGTCAGAAATGGAGAGGAACCCTGACGTTACTGCCTCAATCCGAGATTAGGTCCTCTTCAATTGCACCAGTCCCTGTGATGTCCCGAGAAGCCCCTCTCAACTCCACAGTATCCCTGACTTCTCAGAGGAACCCCACTAAGCTCCCTGAGGTCATGGGCACAAGTCGAGGGAACCCAGGGTTTCCTGCCACACCCCGAGAAAGACCTCGAGAGTTCTCCTTCGAAGCGTCTTGAGGCTTGATTCCCCTACCATGACTCGAGAGCAATGAGGCGCTCCCCCACGCCACGTCCATGGAGACCTGACTTCCGTGGCACCACAGGAGTCTCCCTGAGCTCCCCGTCCTATCTCGTGAGAAACCCCAACCAGGCACTGCACCTTGAGAAAACCCACGAGACGCCCCCGTCATCGCGAGATGAGGGCCTTCTTTTCCTGCATGGCCTAGAGAGCAATCCCGAGTCCTCTCTCCAAACTCCACAGGAGGCTTAACTCCATTTAGGCCACTCTTGGGCTCCAAGGGATACCCGTCGCGACTCGAGAGGAGAGCGGAGTCCATTCATTCCCTTCGAGACGAGGCCTGACTCCCCGGGTGAGTCTGGAATGCAACCCCGAGATCCCTGTCGCCCCTGGAGAGAAAAACTCGGTCCTGGACACAAACCTAGATGAGCTCTATTTTGCCCTGCAGTGACTCGAGAGCAATCTCCAGCTCTCACTTGCAACTCGAATGGAAGATTGGACTTCCCTGGGCCAACACAAGAAGAAACCTGTATTCCCCATCGTAACTCAAGAATCCTGCCGCAACTCGAGAAAAAACACGTGGGTCCCCCGTCAGCGCTAGATGAGGCCCTTGCCCACTACAGCGTCTAAAGAGAAGTCCCAGGTTCCGTCTTGAAGTGCGAAACGGTACTTGGCACCCTTGATGCAACGCGAAAAGTTACCCGACTTTTACTCAAGGAGAGCACCGAGGTTCCCGGCACTACTTCATCTGAGCCCTTTCTCTCCTCCTGATCCCGAAAGGAGGGTCGATTCCCCTGCTTTGTTTGGAAAGGGTTCCCGGACTTTCCTGCGCGCCTCAGGATGAGGCCGGTCTCACGAGGAAATTCGAGACGTAGCCTCGTGGGTGGTGCAACATGCTGAAAGAACCCAATTTCCCGGTCCGCACTTGAGGAGAACCCGATGCCCGGACACCTCTTCGAAGGCAACCCTGTGGATGAAGGCACAACAGGAAGGAGCACTGATGCCCCCGTGCATCTCCGAAAAACCCGCAGGTTCCACACACATCACGAAAAGTGGTGTCATCCTTGAACAACTTAAGATGTAAGCGGAGTTCCATTCCTCCGCAGAACACGAGACCTGACACTCCTGAGCAAACTCAACAGGGACCCTGCGATCTGAGTCAGATCCGGCCTCCAGGAAGTCAGGAGCAGAACCCTGAGGTTCCTGCCTGAACTCGAGATGAGGCCCACTTCCATTGCACCAAACCCAGAGGAGTCCCGAGAGGCCTCTCCCAAATCCACAGTATCCCTGACTTCTCAGAGGCACCCTGAGACGCTCCCTGAGGTCACCGGCACAAGTCAAGGGAACCCAGGGTTTCCTGCCGCAACCCTAGAAAGACATCGAGAGTTCTTTTTCTACCCGTCATGAGGCCCGATTCCCCTACCCTGACTTGAGAGCAATGACGCGCTCCCACTTGCCCCGCCAATGGAGACCTGACTTCCCTGTTGCCACACGAGAGGCTACCTGAACTCCCCGTCGTACCTCGTGAGAAACCCCACACTGGCGCCGCAGCTCGAGAAAACACACGAGACGCCCCCGTCATCTCGAGATGTGGGCCTTCTTTTCCTGCATGGCCTGGAGAGCAATCCCGAGTCCTCTCTCCAAACTGAAGAGGAGGGTTGACTCCCTTTAGACCACTCAGTGGGCTCCAAGAGATACGCGTCGCTACTCGAGAGGAGAGCCGAGTCCTTTGCTTCCCCTCGAGACGAGGCCTAACTCCCTGGGTGAGTCTGTAATGCAAACCCGAGATCCCTGTCGCCCTTGGAGAGGATCATTGGGTCCTGAACACAAGGCTAGATGAGGTCGCTTTTGCCCTGCAGTAACTCGAGAGCACTCCCCAGCTTTCCCTCGCAACCCGAATGGAATATTGGACCTCCCTGGGCCAACACAAGAGGAAGCCTGAATTCCCAGTAGTAATTCGAGAATTCCACCTCAACTTGAGAAAAACCACGTGGTTTCCCCTTCATTGCAAGATGAGGCCCTTGCCCGCTCCAGCGTCTCAAGAGTAGTCCCACGTTCTGTCTTCAAGTGCGAAATGATATTTGGCACCCTTAATGCTACCCCAAAAGTTCCCCGACATACGGTTCGCACTCGAGGGGAACACCGAGGTTCCTGGCACCACTTCATCTGAGCCCCTTCTCCCCTCCTGATCGCGAAAGGAGGGTCGATTCCCCTGCTTTGTCTGCAAGGGGTTCCCGACCTTCTCCACGCACCTCAGATGAGGCTGTCTCACGAGGAAATTCGAGACGTAGCCTCGATGGTGGTGCCACATGCCGAAAGACCGCGATTTCCCGATCCGCTCTTGATAAGAACGCGATGCCCAGACACCTATTCGAAGATAGTGTGGATGAAGGCACAACACGAAGGGGCACTGACACCCCCGTGCATCGTCCGGAAAAGACCGCAGGTTACTCATACAGCTGAACAAGTTCCTGTCACCCAGTGAACAACTCAAGAGGCAAGCGGAGGTCCATTCCTGCACACAAGACAAGGCCTGACTCACCTCTCCCAACTATGCAGGGGGCTGCGATTGGAATCAGAAATGGAGAGGAACCCTGAGGTTCCTGCCTCCCCTCGAGATGAGGCCCCCTTCCATTTCACCAAACCCAGTGGAGTCCCGAGAGGTCTTTCCCAACTCCACAGTATCCCTGACTTCTCAGAGGCACCCGGAGAATCTCCCTGAGGTCACCGGCACAAGTCGAGGGAACTCAGGTATTCTTGCCAAGACCCGAGAGAGATCTTGAGAGTCCTTCTTCAACGCATCTAGAGGCCTGATTCCCCTACCATGACTCGAGAGCAATGACGTGCTCCCCCTTGCCACACGCATCGAGACCTAACTTCCCTGGCGCCACACAAGAGGCTCCCTGAGCTCCCCGTCGTACCTCCTGAGAAACCAACACAGGCGCTGCAGCTCGGTAAAACCACTGAGACCCCCCCCCCCCGTCATCGTGAGATGAGGGCCTTCTTTTCCTGCATGTCCTGGAGTGCAATCCCGAGTCCTCTCTCCAAACTCCAGAGGAGGCTTGACTCCCTTTAGTCCACTCAGTGGGCTCCAAGAAATACCCGTCGCGACTCGAGAAGAGAGAGAAGTCCTTTGTTTCCCCTCGAGACGACGCCTGACTCCTGGGTGAGTCTGGAATGCAACCCCAAGATCCCAGTCACCCCTTGAGAGGAACATTAGTTCCTAGACACAAGCCTGGATGAGGTTTCTTTTGCCCTGCAGTGACTCGAGCGCAACCCCCAGCTCTCCCTCGCAACTCGAATGGAAGATTGGGCTTCCCTGGGCCAACACAAGAGGAAGCCAGAAATCCCCTTCGTAACTCGAGAATCCCGCCGAAACTCGAGAAAAACCACGTGTTTCCAACGTCATCCCAAGATGAGGCCCTTGCTGATATGGCCTCTCAAGAAAAGAACCACGTTCCGTCTTGAAGTGCGAAACGGTACTTTGCACCCTTGATGCGACACCAAATGTTCCTGGACACGCCGGTCTCACTCGACAGGAACACCTAGGTTCCCGCACCACTTCATCTGAGCACCTTCTCCCCTCCTGTTCGAGACAGGAGGGTCTATTCCCCTGCTTTGTTTGGAAGGGGTTCCCCACATTCCCGGTGCACCTCAGGATGAGGCCGGTCTCACGAGGAAATTCGAGACATAGCATCGGGGGTGGTGTCACATGCCGAAATACCCTGATTTCCCGGCCCACTCTTGAGAAGAACCCGATGCCCGGACACCTCTTCGAAGGCAACCCTGTGGACGAAGGCACAAAACGAAGGGTCACTGACACTCCCGTGCATCATTCGGTAAAAGCCGCACGTTCCACACACAGCTCGACAAGAGGCCTGTCATCCCATGAACAACTCGAGAGGCAAGCAGAGTTCCATTCCTCCACTCAAGACGAGGCCTGACTCTCCGGTCCCAACTCTGAAGGGACCCTGCGATCAGAGTCCGAAATGGAGAGGAACCCTGAGGTTCCTGACTCCACTCGAGATGAGGCCCTCTTCCATTACACCAAAAACAGTGGAGGCCCGAGAGGCCCCTCCCAAATCCACAGTATCGCGACTTCTCATAGGCACCCTTAGAAGCTCCCTGAGGTCACCGGCACAAGTCGAGGGAACACAGGGTTTCCTGACGCAACCCGAGAAAGACCTCGAAAATCCTCCTTCACGCGTCTTGAATCCCGATTCCCCTACCATGACTCGAGAGCAATGACGCGTTCCCCCTCGAAACTCGCATGGAGACTTGACTTCCCTGGCGCCACACGAGAGGCTCCCTGAGCTCCCCGTCATACCTCGTGAGAAATCCCACACTGGCTCCCCAGCTCGAGAAAACCCACGAGACGCCTCCGTCATCGCGAGATGAAGGCCTTCTTTTCCTGCATGGCCTGGAGAGCAATCTCGAGGCCTCTCTTCAAACTCCACAGGAGGCCTGACTCCCTTTAGGCCACTCTGTGGGCTCCAAGAGATACCCATTGGGACTCGAGAGGAGAGCGGAATTCTTTGCTTCCCCTATATACCAGGCCTGACTCCTCAGGTGAGTCTGGAATGCAACCCCGAGATCCCTGTCGCCCCTGGAGAGGAACATTAGGTCCTAGACACAAGCATAGATGAGGTCTCATTTGCCCTGAAGTGACTCGAGAGCAATCCCCTGCTCTCCCTCGCACCTCGAATGGAAGAATGGACTTCCCTGGGACAACACAAGAGGAAACCTGAATTCCCCATCGTAATTCGAAAATCCCGCCGCAACTCAAGGAAAACCACGTGGTTCCCCCGTCATCACAAGATGAGGCCCTTGCCAGCTACAGCGTCTCAGGAGAAGCCCCACGTTCCATCTTGAAGTTTAAAACGATAATTGGCAACCTTGATGTTAGCACAAAAGTTCCCCGACACCCTGGTCTCACTCGAGGGGAACACCAAGGTTCGGTGCACCGCTTGTTCTGAGCCCCTTATCCCCTCCTGATCGCGATGGGAGGGTCGATTACCCTGCTTTGTCTGGAAGGGGTTCCGGACCTTCCCGGCGCACCTCAGGATGAGGCCGGTCTCACGAGGAAATTCGAGACGTAGCCTTGTGGTTGGTGCCACACGCCGAAAGACCCCGATTTCCCTGTCTGCTCTTGATAAGAACCCAATGCTAGGACACCTCTTCGAAGGCAATCCTGTGGACGAAGGCACAAAACGAAGGGGTCTGACACCCTCCTGCATCGTTGGAAAAGCCCGCAAGTTCCACATACAGATCGACAAGTGGCCTGTCACCCCGTGAACAACTCGAGAGGCAAGAGGAGTTAAATTCCTCCACACAAGACGAGGCCTGACTCTCCTGTCCCAACTCTGCATGGACACTGAGATCCGATTCAGAAATGGAGAGGAACCATGAGGTTCCTGCCTCAACTCGAGATAAGGCCCTCTTCTACTGCACCAAACCCAGTGGAGTTCGGAGCGGCCCCTCCCAACTGCACAGTATCCCTGACTTCTCAGAGGCACCCTGAGAAGCTCCCTGAGGTCACGGGCATAAGTCGAGGGAACCCAGGGTTTCCTGCCGTAACCTGAGAAAAATCTCGAGAGTCCTTCTTCACGCATCTTGAGGCCCGATTCCCCTACCATGACTGGAGAAAAATGACGCCCTCCCCCTCGCCACGCGCATGAAGATCTGACTTCCCCGGCACCACATGAGAGTCTCCCTGAGCTCCCCATCGTACCTCGTGAGAAACCCCACACTGGCGCCGCAGCTCGAGAAAACCCACGAGACGCCCCTGTCATGGTGAAATGAGGGCCTTCTTTCCTGCATGACCTGAAGAGCAATCCCGAATCCTCTCTCCAAACTCCAAAGGAGGCTTGACTCCCTTTAGGTCACTCAGTGGGCTCCAAGAGATACGCGTCGATACTCAGGAGGAGAGCGGTGTCCTTTGCTTCCCCTCGAGATGAGGTCTGACTACGAGGGTGAGTCTGGAATGCAACCCTGGATCCCTGTCGCCCCTGGAGAGGAACCTTAGGTCCTGGACAAAAGCCTAGAGGAGGTCTCTTTGGCCCTGCAGTGACTCAAGCAAAACCCCTAGCTTTCCCTTGAAACTCGAATGGAAGATTGGCCTTTCTGAGCCAACACAAGAGGAAGCCTGAATTTCCAGTTGTAATTTGAGAAACCCGCCGCAACTCGAGAAAAATCACGTGGTTCCCTGTATTGCAAGATGAGGCCCTTGCCCCCTACAGCGTCTCAAGAGAAGTCTCACATTCCGTCTTGAAGTGCAAAACAGTAGTTGGCACCCTTGATGTGACCCCAAAAGTTCCCCTATATACCGATCTCACTAGAGGGGCACTGAAGTTCCCGGCACCACTTCATCTGAGGCCTTTCTCCTCTCATGATCGCGATAGGAGGGTCGATTCCACTGCTTTGTCTCGAAGGGGTTCCCGACCTTCCCGGCGCACCTCAGGATGAGGCCGGTCTCACGAGGAAATTCGAGACGTAGCCTCGAGGGCCATACTACATGCCGAAAGACCCCGATTCCATGGTCCACTTTTGATCAAAACCAGACTCCTGGACACCTCTTCGAAGGCAAGCCTGTGGATGAAGGCACAACACGTAGGGGCACTGACACCCCGTGCATCTTCCGGAAAAACCCGCAGGTTCTCACACAGCTCCACAAGTGGTCTGTCACCTCGTGAACAACTCGAGAAGCAAGCGGAGTTCCATTCCTCCACACAAGACGATGCCTGACTCTCCTGTCACAACTCTAGGGACCTTGCGCACCGAGTCAGAAATGGAGAGGAAGCCTGAGGTTCCTGCCTCCACTCAAGACGAGGCCTTTTCCATTGCCGCAAAACCAGAGGAGTCCCGAGAGGCCCGTCCCAAATCCACAGTATGCCTGACTTCTCAGAGGCACCCTGAGAAGCTCCCTAAGGTCACCGGCAGAAGTCGACGGAACCCAGGGTTTCCTGCCCCAACCTGAGAAAGACCTTGAGAGTCCTGCTTTAACGTATCTTGAGGCCCGATTCCTGTACCATATCTCGAGAGCAATGACGCGCTCCCCCTTGCCATGCGCATGGAGACCTGAATTCCCTGGCGCCACACGAAAGGCTCTCTGAGCTTCCCGTCGCACCTCGTCAGAAACCGCACACTGGCACCACAGCTCGAGAAAACCAACAAGACGCCCCTGTCATCGCGAGATGAGGATCTTCTTTTCCTGCATGGCCTGGAGAGCAATCCCGAGTCTTCTCTCCAAACTCCACAGGGGGCTTGACTCCCTTTAGGCCACTCAGTGGGCTCCAAGAGACACCTGTGGCGACTCGAGAGGAGAGCGGGGTCCTTTGCTTCCCTTCGAGTCGAGCTCGGACTCCCAGGATGCGTCTGGAATGCAAACCCGAGATCGCTGTCGGCCCTGGAGAGGAATATTAGGTCCTGGACACAAGCCTAGATGAGGTCTCTTTTGCCCTGCAGTGACTCAAGAGCAAACCCCAGCTCTCCCTCGAAACTCGAATGGAAGATTGGACTTCCCTGGGCCAACACAAGAGGAAGCCTGAATTCCCTGTCGTAACTCGAGAATCCCGCCGCACCTTGAGAAAAACCACGTGATTCCCCCGTCATCCCAAGATGAGGCCCTTGCCCTCTACAGCGTGTCAAGTGAAGCCCCAAGTCCGTATTGAAGTGCAAAACGGTACTTGGCACCCTTGAAGCGACCCCAAAAGTTTCCCGACACACCGGTTCCACTCGAGGGGAACACCGAGGTTCCCGGCACGACTTCAACTGAGCCCTTTCACTCCTCCTGATCGCGACAAGATGGTCGATTCCCCTGCTTTGTCTGGAAGGGGTTCCCGATCTTCATGGCGCACCTCAGGATGACACCAGTCTAACGAAGAAATTCGAGACGTAGCCTCATGGATGGTGCCACGTTCTGAAAGACCCCAATTTCCTGCTCCGCTATTGATAAGAACCCGATGTCCAGACACCTCTTTGAAGGCAACCCTGTGGATGAAGGCACAACACGAAGGGGCACTGACCCCCTCATGCATCTTACGGAAAAAACCGAAGGTTCCACTCACAGCTCAACAAATGGTCTGTTATCCTGTGAACAACTCGAGAGGCAAGTGGAGTTCCATTCGTCCACACAAGACGAGGCCTGACTCTCCTGTCCCAATTCTTCAGGGACCCTGTGGTCGGAGTTTGAAATGGAGAGGAACCCTTAGGTTCCTGCCTCAACTCGAGATGAGAACCTTTGCCATTGCACCAAACCCAGTGGAGTTCCGAGAGCCCCTCCCAAGTCCACAGTATGCCTGACTTCTCAGAGGCACCCTGAGAAGCTCCCTAGGTCACCGGTACAAGTCGAGGGAACCCAGGGTTTCCTGCCACAACCTGAGAAAGACCTTGAGACTCCTTCTTCAACGCGTCTTGAGTCCCGATTTCCCTACCATGACTCGAGAGCATTTATGGGCTCCCCCTCATCACACGCATAGACACCTGACTTTCCTGGCGCCACATGAGAGGCTCCCTGAGATCCCCGTTGTACCTCGTGAGAAAATTCATACTTGCGCCCCAACTCGAGAAAACCCACAAGACGCCCCCGTCATTGCGAGCTGAGGGCCTTCTCTTCCTGTATGGCCTGGAGAGCAATCCCGAGTCCTCTCTCCAACTCCACAGGAGGCTTGACTCCCTGGAGGCCACTCAGTGGGCTCCAAGAGATACCTATCGTGACCCAGGAGGATATCAGAATCCTTTGCTTCCCCTCGAGCCGAGGCCTGACTCACTGGGTGAGTCTGGAATGCGTCCCCGTGATCCCTATCGCCCCTGGAGAGGAACATTAGGTCCTGGACACAAGCCTAGATGAGGTCTATTTTGACCTGCCGTGACTCGAGAGCAATTCCCACCCAGCTCTCTCTGGCAACTCGAATGGAAGAATGGACTTCCCTGGGCCAACAGAAGAGGAAGCCTGAATTCCCCGTCGTAAGTCAACAATCCCATCGCAACTCGAAAAAAACCACGTGGTTTCCCCTTCATCACAAGATGAGGCCCTTGCCCACCACAGCGTCTCAAGAGAAGTCCCACGTTTCGTCTTGAAGTTTGAAACAGTATTTGGCAAGCTTCATGAGACCCCAAAAGTTCCCTGACATACCAGTCTCACTCAAGGGGAACACCGAGGTTCCCGGCAGCACTTCATCTGAGCCCCTTCTCCCCTCCTGATCGCGACAGGAGGGTCGATTAACCTGCTTTGTCTGGAAGGCTTTCCCCACCTTCCAGGGGCACCTCAGCATGAGGCCCGTCTCATGAGGAAATTCGAGACGTAGCCTCGTGTGTGGTGCCGCATTCCAAAAGACCCCGATTTCCTGGTCCGCTCTTGATAAGAACCTGATGCCCACACACCACTTCGAAGGCAACCCTGTGGATGAAAGCACATCACGAAGGGGCACTGACACCGCCGTGCATTGTCTGGAAAAAACCGCA